>NC_140664.1:62801353-63528853 GCF_054131305.1 Coturnix japonica | reverse complement strand
AAACAGGAAGATCTTTTTTGGGGAAAAAAAAAGGAAGTTTATTCTCTCTTTACACAGCACCCAATACATGGTGTTCCTTGACCTTAACTGGAGTCTGTAGGTACTACAGCAATTTAGAGTTACTTCACACTGTTAAAAAAATCTGATTTTTGCCATATGTGAGAATTCAGGTAATGGTAGAAAAATCCTCACTTAGCATATACCAGAGGCTGTTACCAGCAGCTACTGGAGACAAAAGCACATGGGAATGCTGGGGAACTGGTTGTTGCAGCAGACTGCAATGCCAGAATGGCCTCCTGAAAGCCTAATTTGATTGTTCTCCAACTCAGAATCCCTGTCCTTCAACATGGCAAGGTTAGTGACTCCCCAGGTAGTAATCAGGGAGATTGTTGTCTTAATTTGGCCAGCAGGAAGGAGGAGGAAGTAGTGCAGAACTATCACTCTGGTGGTTAGAGGTGTCGGAAAGGGCCACTCTTGACAAAAGGAAAGGGGATCAACTGAAGGATCTTAGGGCACACTGTGGGGATAAGTCTCCAGTGCCCTCAAGCGACTGGATGGGAATCCCAGACTTGCAAACCTTTAGTGCTGCATTTGACTTGTTCCCACTGATTAATGAGCTGAGAATGAACTCGCCTAGGAACACTTCCCACTTCAACTTTGGCAGTGTAAAGCATTTTGAAGCCCAGGATCAGGAGAACCAGGGGATCACGCAGTAGCCTAGGCAGTGAAAACATAAGCCTATTTAGTGCTTTAAATCCAGGTTCTGACATGGGAATAATGTTAGAAACCATTAGTGAAAATGTACAGCTTGATTCAAATTATATAAATTTTAACAGATGGATTAAGAAAGACTACATTCTTTTGTGATTTCATAATAAATATTGTGCATATGCAATTATCAATCACTGAATTTGTATGTGCATACATACATATTCAATTTTTCTTAGCTAAGTATCTCTTATACCCATTAACACATATTTTAAGACTAGATTTCCTCTTCTCAGGTTCTGAGAACTACTATTGGTTTACAAAATGACTATACTTCTTGGTGGTCTCTTCACTGCTCTTTAATCAGTAATACTTAGCAAAATTATGCCTATATAAAGAAAAAATATCTTAAAGTAACTTTAAACATGCAGACACAAGGAACAAGCAAGAATCCTTTTGTGTCATTGGAAATTTTCCCCAAGAGTAAACTAGAAGGCTGACTTAAATTGTATATGTTACCCACAACCAAATATTCTCACACTTACTCTTATTTACATTTTTGAGGGAGAAGGTAACTATATAATCATAATTGTGTCACTTAAAGTAAGGCTTCTAAAGGCTAAAGGAAATTTTGCATGCTATGGTGAAACAAAGGCCAAAAATAAGACTTAGTAAATTCTAATTAATTAAGTAAGAGGGGAAAAATACAGCAGCTACAATTATGAAAGGCAGTGTAGTCTAACTCCCCAAGTATGAGCAATTGGAAGAAGGAAAAAATAATTGTAATCTCAGTAGTTCTACAAGCTTACAGTCCAGACTCAGATTAACAATAGCATTTAGTTACTAAAAATCAAAGTTCTGCTTCTGTTTACCACTCATGCTTAGAAGTTCTTTATAGTTCTCTCTATATTATTCATTGTATGTTAAAACTCCCTTAATTATTTTCCTAGCAAAGTCTAAGTCTCAGAGTTGCAGAAGGAAAAATGTGCAGAAAGATCTTACTAAACTTACTAAACTGCAATTTTCTTAAACAGAATCTCCATGTTTCATCTACTATTTTATGCATTGCAAACTCCTTTTATCTCAATTCTTCTTCTTTTTTTTTTTAAGCAGCATACAAACTCCTAAACATATTTACACTATTTGCCTTTTGCTGCACTCTGCTGGAACAACCCATTTTTCAACTGAAAGTAGCCTTGTTCCGTATGTAATGCCAAAATGAGAGTAAAATAAAAAGAGGAATCTTTATTTATTGTAAAAATACTGATTTGCAGCACACCAATTTTTCAAACTACTATTTACAACTTTAAATTCAGGTTTAGTTCTCTTAATAATAATGTCTCATTTTCAAAGACAGAGCACTTGCAGCAATCCAGCATCAAAGAGGTTTACAGTGTAATCAACAAAGCTCACAATAAAGCTGCAACAAATTATTGTCTCAGTAAGGCACTGAGGAGTCTTCAGGAACACAGACTGGAAAACTCTGGATGTGCACATTTCATTTTAAAAATCCTTTGTCTGATATGCACATTGTTTCTACAAAAAAGCAACATATACACAGAAATTCTCAGTTTGATTAGTTTGCTCAAAATAATAGTAAAACATCAAGAGACAACATAAGTTGTTTCAACAAATAAGATCAGACTTTGAATCTCTTCAAGAAGTCATAACAATTTAGGAAATGTTTAAATTCGCAGTCTGAGTTGTTTCACTAAAAAGAACCTGAAGAAAACTTACCTGGGCTAGAGAACAGATCCCAGTTTGTGTTCACAGTCAGAGACATTAACTCCCATAATTTATTCTGGCTGAGGATCTATTACAGAATCATTCAAATATCACACATGTCAAATGAAACGTGACTTCCTATTAGAAAAATGCACCTGTGATCAAAACAAACGGCTATGACTTTCCTCTTCCCCCTTTGCACTGACCATAAATTTCTAAAGAAAATAATGTGAAAGGGAAGTAAATAACACAGATGCAATGGAACAGAAATGTCACAGGCTTGTTCTAGCAGTCTTCTGAGGGCAATGAGGAAAAGCTTTCTCTCTTAGACCTGTCCTGGGAGTTGCAAATACAGATACGTTGGCACCACTCCCAGAACACAAAACAGTTTTCAATTTTTATTATTACCTGCTAAAATTGTGTCTTGGCATTTTTGTTCGGAAAGAAAATTAAAGAATGACCCTTCTTAAAACTCTGTAATCCACATAAATCTCAAAAACTCCTCTAGGGGAAAAGTTTCCATAGAACACGTTTTTTTTTCCTCCAAAGAACGGAGCCTCATGGACAGTCACTGCCTTTACAGATTGCCTTGTTGAATTTGAAAATGTGAATAAATGCAGTCAATAATCAACAAATCACTCATACCGACATATAAATAGTGAAGCAACGATTTTGGAGCTTTCAGGTTTCTAATATATAAAGGACAAAGGAAACACATACAGATAATGTGAAAAGAAGTTATCAGAGGAACTATCTACTTCCAAGTCTGAAGTACTTAGACACAGACCGTTCAGGCCAACAGGTTTCTCTGTAAGTGCACTACTGGCATTCCCCACCATGATCCCTACTCCAAGAAAAAACAAATAAATAAGATAATACACCAAGAAAAAACAAATAAATAAGATAATACACTTCAGAAAAGAAAAATGCTTATCATGGTAACAAAGTTATACACTAGAGATCAAATGTTTCCCTGTTCCATAAATGGACTTCTCATAGAAGAAAAACACATGAGCAAGCTGAAGACTTGTATCAGCATAAATTTCTCCATTTGTCCCTGATGGATTTTTTAAAATAAAAGTTCAGTGACATTACAACAACAAATATAAATGGAGAACTGAGCACCGATTTGTAACCATGCCAACCTCTTCAATTTTTAACCTGCAATGTAATAAAACAAATGTGAAGAAATGATGAAGAAATTATTTGGATACATTATGCTTTCAAAAACAAATGGACAGTGCAGACAATAAATTGAGACCTAGATAAGAGTAAGCGGAGATACTAAACTGAATGACTGGCTAGGAGTCAAGTCAAATAGAACCTGCTGTAGACAAGCTTCCACTACTTTTTTTCTGTGAACCTCAAAAAGAAATTCAGGAAATGATGTAAGACATATTTCACATCATAGAATCCTATCTAACTGCAGCCATAAACTACAATTCATTCATATGTTTTCACACAAAGGAAATAGCACAGAAAAAGACAAAACAAATAAAAATGCAAACATAACACAACCCAGAACACATGGATAAAACACTGAAGATAAAGTCAACCTATAAAATGTTCACAATTTTTGCATTGTACAATTTCCATATCCCATTAAATATATATATATATATATATATATATATATATATGAGAAAGACAATTCTCACGCATGTCAGAAAATAGTTTAGCAGATGTTCTAATCAACTGTATTCCTTATGAATCTGATCAAACAACACACACTTGCTTCCTCTAATAGGTAAGAAAATAAAATCTGAGAGACAGGTAATAGTAGTCAAAATATTTTCTGATTCACATTTGTTTCCACAATAAAAATAAATTGAGCATATGAGATGCTCATAAAAATTGGGAGAAGTAAATGTACCCAGAAGACACAACTGAGACAGATCAGCCTTCTCTAAAATGCATATCTTTCAGTTGCTTATTGAGAAGTAATAGATAGATAATGCATGACAACAGACTCACTAAATAGGAAATAAAACAACAAAACAAAACAAACACATAGAAAGTTCAGTTTTCCTCTAGGAAAGCCTGGGGGGAAAAAAAAAGCATTTTCTCAAAACTCTGAAGCCCCATTCAAATTAGGATAGTGGCAAGGGCTACTGTTTTCTTTAACATGACAAATCTAATTAGCTAGCAAATATTTAACCAATAGCTAGAGGTTGCTCTTTAAGTACTAAATAATGACATGTAATTAAGGTACCAAAGGCAAAAGGTTACTAATTTAGGGCACTTCTATGGTGTAGTGCTTAAATTATAGGTTTTATACAAAACTCATGGGCTGATGCACAAGGAAAAAAAAATTCAATTTCAACAGAATGCAGAACAAATTAACATTTTAGCATTATAATACTACTTAATTGTATAATGGGATTTTGTTAAGTGTCACAGAACAGAAAATAACACTCCAAGGTATGCTTGTTAACCGCTTCAAGTTAAATATATTACAAGCCTACTGAAGGCAGTAAATAGACACATTGTAACATGAAAGACCCTGAATTCAAAGGCCTTTAATAGGCTTTGGGTTTTAATAAGTAGATTGGTGTAAAGTGTATAAACAATGAACAAGATAAAAATATGTTATCTATACCAAATGCTTTCAGATTTCCTAATGGGAAAGGGTATGATTCCTTTAAAAATGTTTTAAAGCATCCTGTTCCATCCTACCATCTCAAGATCTGAGCATGCTGGTCCTTCATCCAACAAAGAACTCAAGCAGATGCTTAACTTTACGATGTCTAAATACCTCCAAAGCTCTTTCCACACCAAATTACTAATATTACACCAAGAAACTGGCAACCACTAAACTTCAAAGAGCTCAAGGTAAGAAGTGGGAATGGAACATTTAATAATAAAAACCTTAACATAATGCCTATAAAGTTTTGATACTCATCATTACTGTCTTCTTGCTCCCTGACTTCTGACCCCTTCACTTCATTATACCAACTCTTTTTACATTAGCCACTTTTTCCTTTTTCACACTGGTTTAAATTATCCACTGCAGAATAATTAAAGGCTTGACAATATACAAATACTAACTATATGGAAGTTAGTAGTTAAGCACAGCTGAAACATAAAGCAGATCTAACATGCCAACTGGCAATGACAAATGGATAAAAAAAATATTTTCCTAATTTCTTTTTGTCAGTTTACAGATTTAATCAACAGTTCAGCTCCAACATAAACTACACCTTTTATTAAAAAGATCTGAATGTGGAAAATGACCACACAAGTCACGTTTTTACTCAGAGAGGTGGTGGTTAGAGCAACAACTGATTTGAAATCGTAGTGACTGCAAGGAATATAGATGCAAAGAAACAGAAGGTTTTATTTTAAAGAAAGTGTTTATACTATTTTGGAATTATTTGTTTTTTCTAAGAATCCAAAATCTACTACTAGACTTCCTCTGGTGAGTACTACAAAGCAGAATCCCAACTCAAGTGATGAGGAAAGCACAAGGAACACATAAGCAGCATGACATGCTCTGGAGGTGGGAGTGGAGGCGCTGCAATGACTGAAGGTCTACTGACGTCAGTCAAGAACATGATTCATATGAGTCATTTTGGTGTAGCCATCATCAATGATTAAGAGAAATGTCATCTATGTCTTAGAGTTTGGAGTAAAATGCTATTGAATTACACAGCTCTCTCTCTCCTTAATCATACAGTCAGTCATTGGTATAGTAAACATATAAATTGATAACGATGAACACAAGCATAAAGAACATTTCACTAAATCTGAGTATTAAAGCCTCTTACTTAGCAAGAAATAGAAACTAACATGTACTTGTCTTCCAACCACAACATGCAATTATCATCTCCTGTAAATCAAAGAAATTGGCATAACTTACTGTAAGCCACAGCAGAAAAGTATCTAGTTTGCTATGTTACTTCAACTACCTGAAGGCACACCAACCGTGCTTTCACAATCACATCTGGGTAACCAAATTAAATGGGCTATTTCATAAAGACCATGTATGCAAACTTGCAAAGTCGTTACATCTTTTACCACACACAGTAATTAGTTGTTACCAGCTATAATGCTTTTATGATTCAGATGCTACTGTACCCCAAAAAAGGCTAACATAGAAATATTACTAAGAAGCATAAAATAAGAGGGTTTTCCATCTTTCTATAAACATGGCATGCATATTTTATTCAAGTTCTGCTTACGCTACTGCATAGCAATTCCTTGCTTGCCTATGGAGTATATTCCTTCAAGACAGCCTGGCAATGCCTTAAGCTTCAGCAAAGATATCCAATATTTCAGATTAAAAGATGATATAAAGATTTATTTCAAATAAATAAGATATCTGTATTTGTTTCTATTAGGAATTGTGGCCTACTGGTTCCATTTTCACTTAAAGCATTCATAGGTCCTTTCTGTCCCCACAGAGATGAGGCATCTCATCTCACAAGGGATGTATGGACTGCATCACATTAGGCTGAAAGCAGAATACATAGCCTTGCAAAACAGTATTTTTCCCATTGAAAAAGGCACTAGTCATGGAAAAGTCAATTAGATTAATCACTTTTTGCCACTGCCTTTATATACTGAGAAGATGCAATCTGGACATATCCCCAAGGACTGAATCAAAGCCTGAGGAATCCTCTGACAGGTTACACTGAAGCAATAGCACTAAAATAAGAACAAGACCAGTGGTGAGAGGGTGAATTTACCTCTGGCCCTTTGATGATTTGAATGGAGAAGAGAGTTTCTATACCATACCTGGCTATTCAGCAATTCAGGGGGAGAAATTCAGTAGACAAGACTGAGTGAAGCTGAAACCCTTTTTAGCTGAGAATATGCAGCTTAGAAGATCCTAGATGAGGTGCTCCGTTCCCCAGCTACATACACAGGGACTCTTACTTCCAACTCTTTCTTCTTGTGATGGTGGCATTCTTCTACATGGATCTTTAAGGCTCTCTCAGGAAGGGCAGTGAGGACTGATGAAGACAGTAGCATCAGTTTTATCTGTTTGTCCATAAAGTAGTTAATCTTACATAAAGAATGTCCCTCAGTGGAGCAAATAATTGCTACCTCAGACTGAAATACATTAGAATTGTGCCAGTAATCTCAATAAACACATCTCAAACTAACTACTTTGTAGTAGATTTGGAATACACCCTCAAATAAAAAGGAGCCTTCGTGGTACTGTAAATATTTCACTATTAAAGCTAAATAAGTCTTAGAGAAACAGAATCATAACACTATTTGAACACCATTAAAATAGAGAATTTTAATTACATGTAAAAGCCAATAAACTACTTCTAGTGGTTATGAGAAAAAAAAAATCTACATTTAGTAGAAACAGCAACAAAATGATAAGTTAAATGTAACCCTTTCAAAGAACAGTATATTTATTCAAGCCAAAAAGAGCTAAATTATACCATGGGTGCAGTTCTCACAGACATTATCTGGGGAAAACAACTATTACAAGAGTGGGTGTGATATATAGCCTTTGAGTCACGCATGATAAACCCTAATGGTTTTGCTTTGAGGTAAAGTCCTTACTAATCAAGCAATGAATCATTCTCAAAATGTTAAGTTCCTGAGGCCATGTGTGTCAAAAATGGAACTCTAGAATGAATAATCAATCACTAAAAATCAGTTTTGAGATTTTTATCAACCAATTAATAAACAAGGAAAGGAGCTAAGGGGCTTGAACAAAGAGTTAATGGACTTTAATGACATGCTAAGTGTGCTTTAGTGAATAGAATATAATGAGTTTTATTTGCTACTGACCACAAATCACTAAAAATCGAAATGCTCTATGAACTGCAAGTGTTAAAATACCGCAAGAAACAGCACTTGTACTTTTAACAGAGGATAAAATTATGTTTAGCAAACATATGTACATATTTAATGCCCATACTTATTTGGTGCTACACCTCTATAGCAGATCAGAGATTAACAGCCTACCTTCCAAAATTAGTTGATGGATGTGAAGTATGGAGAGAAACAGGAAGATGTTTATTCATTTATTTAGTACATTAGGTACTGTTAGAATCAGCTATCACGGAAGTAAAATGCTGGCTCTTACTTATATGATATATGATACTGAAAAGACATTCAGGAATAATTCTGAAGACTAAATACATGATGAATTATGTATATGTACACAAACATACGCACACACAAGTATATTCTTTTCTATTGCTGTCTATAAATTGTCTTTTGCCTTCCTAGCTGTGGGTATTTACCTTTGATATACACCTCATTTTTGTGCGGAAATACCAAAAGAACTCAATGTATCTAGCAGGCAGTTAACAGCCTGAAATCACAGTGCCACTGGACTTGAGGACTTCCAATTCCGTAAGCCAAAAAAATGGCTGATTATAGGGAGACAGTTCAATCAGGTGACTTTGGAACCAAGTCCAAAGAATAATAGATCTAAAATCAAAAGGAGCAGTCATTTGTTTGCAGCCAAGTATTTCTGAGACAAGATTTTCAGTAACAAATAAAAAGATAATAGAATAAAACAGAGGAAAAAATCTTCAAGCATCAATTATTCTAGCAGTTCTACCTAGAAAAGTTAGTTAGGTCCTCTTACTAACAGCAACATACACTCAAATTTATAAATAAGTGCCTTAAAGAAAGAAAAGCTAAAATGTATCATCAATCAAAAAATTAGGAACCATTCAGCATTCAATTATTAAGCCCAGTTTTCTAACATTACACAACTGTGCTGACCATATGTCAGACTTGTTCTGACAGTCTATTCCTAGTTCATGTAGTTGTTGTTTCCCACAACCATTACTAAATTTTACAAGGGAATGAAGATCCAGAAGTCCTTTAAGTTCCTATATATTTTTCTAAATCAGCAGACTGTGAGTGGAGAGAGACATTATTAGTTATTCCACTGAGACAAGGTCAAGAATTCTGACTTCATCCATCTTGTCTGGCCAGCTACTGCATTGGCCAGACGATTAGAACACAAATTGCCACTGATGACAGAGAACAAGTTGATATTTCGGTATTTAAAAAAAAAAACCACAGAATAGTTAGATGTTTTACACAGGGGTGACAAATAAGCCTTAGAACATGGGATGATCTATGGCATTGTACAACAGTGGCAAAAAAGAATGGGAAGGGAGCTAGGTTGAGGATAGAGGACAAACCTATTTGCTTCGTGATTTAATTTCCTTCAGTTTTTTGTAGTACAATGCAAAATAGAGAAGCTTGCTTTGCGATCACATTTTTTTAAACTTACGACATGCATCTGAGAGAAGATTCAACAGTTCACCTACTTCAAGTTTGGCTAAGTCAGTGCCCCAGGAGAACTCCACTCCTATGTTTCAAACCCATCCCTTCTCTTCTTTCATAAAAGAATGTAAATGCACAAACCTTTCATACACAGTTACTGTGTTAAGCAGTTTACAACTTAACATATCTAGTACTGCTTAGACTGTTTGGGTTAAAATCCACATGAGTCAATATAAATGGAATCATCTGATTCTTATGATCCTTATTGTTAACTTCAGCTTGTACCTGGAAGCCCCAGTAATGTTATCTTGAATGAAAATTTATAATTCCAAGGCAAGCACCTGCAGCTACTGCCAAATTACTATTTTTTTAATATCACAGAAAACACACCAGAGAGATTAAAGATCACTCAATTGCACTTTCAAGAAATAACAAATCTCTACAAAGTCAACATTACATAAAGCACCTACTTTTGCTACGAAATCTCAGAAAAGTCCTTCAAATCAAGAAGCACCTCTGTAATCTCAACTACTTCAATTACTTATAGATCAATCTAACTAAACTCATTTTTTTAAGCTAATAAGAGCTAATAGTGTGGCAATAGCAAATTGCACCAGTAATTGTTTTTTAAACCAGAGTTTAAGAAATCATCATTCACAGTCGCATAAATATCATCTATTTATTTTCTACGATATTCGTATGGTCTTCCTACAAATAAGTCTTAAGCAACACAATAATGACATTTCTTGTTTTCTAATATACATAATTACTACATATACAATATCTTTTCCTTTCAAAATAGAAGATTGTACAGTAGTATTTGTTAACTGCCGTAATACTCACTCAAACCTACTTAGACATACAATATCAATTCATAAAGACAGATTCTAGGAGAAAATACTGAAAAGGAGTGAGGAATAAAAATAAACTTTCATCACTGCACACAACTATGCCCGCTTATATGTTTATCCCTTATTGTGAAGATGGAAAGTATGGCTACAGTCTCCTAATTTTATTAGATTTGTACTAAAAAGTCTTACTTATACATTTTCTGTATAACTGTTCTCATGCAAAGAATTACAAAAAGCAATAAGAGACAACTTCATATCAGGCCTGACCAGGAGAGATTACACAACTACAGCTTCAGTATATATGTGTGCATGTGTGTACACATATGTGTGCATATGATTGTGTACATATACACACAAACACACACACATATATATAATAGTAATCCTATTACGAGACCATCATACATAGAGCCCCAATTTAGAGGCTGAATTAAATAAACAGAAGTCAAAACAGAGATATTCATAATAACTGGAAATTTCTTCCTGTTCTAGATAAAAAGGTCTGGAGTACAACATAAAATTCACATTTCCATTTTGACTGCAAAACTCAACGTAAAGAAAATACATCTTTTGTAGAAGTAACACGGAAAAGTGTAAACATTTATTGTGTAGAAAGAAATCTTCTTCTGTGTTTTCCTTTAAACTACAGCAATTCTAATAATAATTTTTTTTAGAATCCTATAATTGTTTTTAAAAAAAAAAAATAGCAAAATCTAATTTTGACTTGAAGAACCTTCCAAATAAACTTTCATAATATGTAGCTATTTTTAGCAACCTGCTTTTTGACATAATACCAGAACTGATCCATTTTAAAAAATGGTCAAGAACTTCCCAGTTGGTTTAAAGCTTAAAAATGGCACTCCACACAGCAAAAGTAAACCCAAGAGACTGCCTTTTGTTTATCTATAGGGATTATTTATTTGTGCCATTTCAAAGTGTTACAAAATCATCTATGTGTTAACAAGACATAGTATTTTTCCATGTAAAAAGACATTTCACAAATCATCTCATAGTTAACTCATTTAACAGTAAAGATGGAAATACAGCATGTTTCTCTTATTTTTAATCAAAAAAGGAAAGGCACTTTTCCTCTAATTTATGGAAAAGTTCCATTAGAGTACACAGTAAAATTATTCTTCCTTAAGTGATGTGGAGTTGATGCAGGAGAAGTGGAGAAAGAAGTTTTCTTCTTTGTCATGTACTTCCAGTATGGGGATGATTTAGGAATATTTTTATTACCTTAATTTTTTTTTTTAAACATTGTTATTCTGTAGTGATTGTATTCTGAGATCAACAGAACATAAAAGCCCCATGCAGAAGGACATGGACAGCCTCAGACGAATTTGTTTTGAATGTTATGATAACCAAACCATTCCACGAGTACCATAAAATATTTACATAAGCTATTAACTATAAAATACTTTCACATGAACTATAAAATATTTACACTACCAACACATCAGCTAGTGATGTGTTATCAAGCTGGTGTGAACCAGCAGTAACAATCTTGTGGCAACTGATTAAATAAAACTATTGCACATCATCTGGAAACTTACAGAGAATATTAAGTTAAACAAATTACTGCTTCCTGGTCTCTTGTACTGTAAACATAACCAGGAAAGCATAGCTTATATGCTTGAAGCTAAGTTTTACAAACAAAATAAACAAAGATTACGTTCGTAATCAAACTGTACTGACCTCTCTGAACGTTCCTTCTAGCAAGGTGTCCAGATGTTGAAGAGGAGCAGGAGTTTTATCTTTAAATCGTGTCAGCAATCGTCGCTCAATAGCTCTGAATTGTACAGCCCTCTCAGATAACAGCTCCTGAAATTTTTCAGCATTCAAGCGTAGCTGCAATTAAAACATTTTCAAGAATTCAGATCACGGGTCACATGCATTTCAAATTCCAATCAAAATAAAATGAGAAACTAATAGTAAAATTCTTGAGAGCAATTACTCATTTAAATACTGTTATGTTGCTTAGGCTACCTTCATACTGGTGTGGTTAATTTTATACTCCTCATGAAACTTACTAATATATTCAGGAATTACTATTTGCTACTTAAGTAAAAAATAATTTCCAACAGCCAATATAGTATGTTTTAATAGATAAGTATCCCAAAAAAAAGCCTACCAATAAGAAAGAAATTTCACTACCAGAATCTCAGGGCTTCTCCTCAGATTCATGTACTATATGATACACACACAATGGACGAGGCTTGTTATTAATTACTGTAAAAAGTAAACGGTTATTCCCCTAAGCATGAATAAAAGCAATAAATTCTGCACTGACTGAATGACTTCTTTCTCTGAAATGAAATCTTTTTTACTTTCTTCTAAATTTATCAGGTACAGCAACCAGCTTTCTTGAAACACTCACAAAACATTAAACATCATATATTAAATGCCCAGGTAATAAAAAATTCTGTTTTATCTTTATAACCAGCTTTATATTTTCTGTTACAAACCTCTAAGACAAGCAAGTCTCTTACAAAAAGTGCAGTCTTAAAAATAATATCATTTGTATGGCTAACATGCTCTAACCAGAATCAGAAAAAGACACAATCATAGAATGGTTTGGGTTGGGAGGGATATTATGATTGTCTAGTTTCAAACCCTGCCATGGGCAGGGTTGCCACTCACTAGACCAAGCTGCCACAGTTCCATCCAACCTGGCCTCCAACACCTCCAGGCATGGGGCATGCACAGGTTCTTGTTCCAATGTCTCTCTGCGTAACAAGTAAAAAACTTCCTCCTAACATCTAATCTAAATCTCTCCTCTTTTAGTTTAAAACCATTCCACCTTGTCCTGTCACTGTTGCACTCTGTAAGGCATTCATCTCCCTCTTGTTTATAAGCTCCCTCTAAGAACTCCAAGGTCCATATGAGGTCTCTCTGGAGCCTTCTTTTCTATAGGCTGTACAAGTCCAGCTCCTTCAGCAAGTTTTCAAAGGAGAAGTATGCCAGTCTTTTGGTCATCCTTGTGGCCCTTTTCTCAACCCACTCAAACGGGTCTACATTTTTTTTTATTGGGGAGCCCAGTCTTGAATGCAGTACTCCAGATGGAACCTCACAAGTGCAGCGCAGAAGGGGACAATCATCTCCCATGCCCTATTGGCCACCTCTCTTTTGAAGGAGCCCAGGATACTTCCTCCTGGATGGCAGGAAGGCCAGCAGTTATTAAAAGAAACATTTCAGGACATGCAACTTTGAAGATACACTGTGACATAACTATTTTATTGTGTCTCAACATTGGCAGAAAAATTAAGTTTCCCAAGTTTAGAAAATAGATTTTTACAAATAAGCACACATACTATTCTGTTAGAACATAATTATGAAGGGTATTGAGGCAGGCTAATAAAAGAACCAAAACCACAATGCAGCTTTACTAGGAAGCGAAGAAAAGATGGGATGTCTCAGGTAATACTGTTCGAAGCTTGTCAAAAAAGGGATAGAGCATTAGATCATTTCAGAGTAAAGGTACAGCTCATAATTTTAAGACACACCCAGTGCTGGAAAAAATGTCATTAGCTTAGATGCATCTCCATATTTTCTGAAAGACTAATTGTTACATGTCTGCGATCGCAGCTTTAAATGGATTGTTCTTCGTAATAACAAGTAATTTTGAACTTAGAAAATAGTAGCTTTTCATATGCTACGTAACATACCTCGAAATGCCGATCAATTAGTCCAAAGTATTCTTGCAGAGGAATTGAGCCAGAAAAGCTACATACAAAGTCCTTGCAATTTTGCTTTTTGAAATGTTCTTCCAGTCTAAGTGTTAATTCCTTTGTTATTAACCAAAGGTCTTCTAATTGATCACTCTGGATCCTGTATCGTTCTTTGAAAAGAAGAACAAATACAAGGCTAACAATGCATACATTTAAGCCATATACATTATTTACATATACAGCATAGGTAATACATAGGAATTTAACTAATTTTATAAATGTGTTCCAAGTCCTTAGTATGGATTTTCATAGAAGATACATGTTCATTAGCATTACAGAAACTTCTGTCCTGTATCATGGGCCTGTTCATGAAGCTCAAATAACTATTAACTACCACAGTAAGGAAATTAGATTTACTGGATGATATTAAGACCTAACAGCAGGCTGTCTGCATTCCCTGGCATAACACAGCCTTAAGTTTTACTGGGCCTGGAGGCAGAGTCATGCTCAGCTCACTTTGGATCATGAGAGAAGCACAGCATCCTCAGCAACTAATAACAGTTGTAACAAACAAACTACATTCCACACAAAATCTTGAATGCCTTTTGGAAACATAGTTCTTGAATTTTTGGACAATACGTTCACTAATACCATTTTTATTACATCTTTACTTCCAATGGTATCTTCCAGTAGTAAATTGTTACTCATTCTGTAGTCACACACAACAATAATCAGCTTTGTTACTGTCATGCATCACTCTAACAGGTAATGTTAAGCAATGTCTTATCAATCTAACATATACTACAGCTTTGTTAACGTAGCTTAGTGTAGAAAATGTTAACACAATTGAAATGAATAAAAACCCACAAAGATTCCATTAGTGTTCTCCACTCCAACAAGTTCATTCAACTTATCACATTTCAGTGAATTTCAAATTATCAGGATAGTGGTATGAGACCTTATTACTGCTCTGTTTCTACTCCATTTTTGTGTAGTACTGTTTTCAGATTTCAGGATATGAGAATTAATTAAATACTGAAAGGAGAACTTCTGTGGATAATTGTATCTTTTTTTTTTTTTTAATCAGATACATTTTCTAACAACAGTAGGTTTTTTCTTGGCATTATCTTTCAATGTTTTCTGAAGGAAAAGACAGAAAATCAACTATGAAACAACAGAGTTGTTGAGGTTTTTTGATACAAAATAATTATTTTTTTCAGTCTCACTAATAAGGATCACCGTATATCAAATGAAGTAAAATTCTTTAGAAGTCAAACGCGTTATTTAAATTTTTCTCAACATTAGTAATTCACATTGTTTGACATTACCACTGGCATCCTTCCCAGGATACACATTTCACTGAATAGAAAATGACAAATTCTGTTTACAGTGTAACAGGAAAGAAGCAAGTTTTATTTAAAAATATGTCTGTTAAAGAAAAGAATACCATCTGCTAAAGAGAACATTCAACCCAATACCCATATTTTTAAATACTCTCAATGTAATGGCCGAATTTAGTTGGATGTATTGTCATGCTTTGCCTTAAGCGATTTTTCCTTAAGGGAATTTAGCTCAGATGTTTTCAGAACAAATCAACAGACATTCCACGTATAATTGACATGCCTAATACATTAATGGTTAAAATTGATAAAACTAATTTCCTTCAAAAAGCAAATTAAGTACACATTGTTTGCTGGTCAACACAAACAAAAACTAATTTTATCACGACCTGAGTAATCATTTGCTTTACATGACCTTCCAGCACTCAAAGACAACTTAGATTTAGAAACTGTAGTGTGATTCCTTAGATGTACTAAGTACGTGCTTTAATATACAGAAGCTAAAAAGAAAAACTTTTATAATTGTTAACCTATTTGTGTTAGGTTTTCATTAAAATCAGATTTCTTACAGAAAATTTATAATTGATTATTTTCAGAAATATTCTCAAACAGAAAAGCAGAAGACTCAGAGGATCACTAATAGGTAACAATGACTCAAACATCACAGTAGGTAGTACTACTAGTTCACTCTGCAGTAAGCATGATTAGTTGCCCTGCCAGTAATTTATCTGCAAAAAGCCTGGAAGATTATTTGCTTCTCAGCTACGAAGCCCTTACCTTACAATTACAAGTAGCAGTCAATTCTTTACACTTCGATTAAAACCAGTTTCAAAGACATTTCAACGAAAATATTAAAACTTTAGATACACAGGCTAAGCTTCATTTTAATTTCAAACTGAAAAAGAACTTTCTTCTGGGTGACATTACAGCCTTCATTTTGACAAGCTGAAGTAACATCTTCAGTTGGTACACTGTTTAAAATAGATTAGTTAATATAATTTAAAACAAATGTGAACACAGATGTCGCCCTTGTCTGCAACTTCATCAGTGAAACCCAACCCAACCTGGAGACTTGCACTTCTATATGCCCCCTTTCCCATCCAGAACTTTAGATCTATTTGAAAAAGAATATGGCAGAAATGTGCCCACTGTCCAAGACCAACTTCTTTCATGGAAAAAAAGGGATGAGGATCAATCAGTTCCAATTATTATTTTTTTCTGCCACTATTTATCCATATATATTTTTTTTCTTTTTGAAGAACCTTTCCACAATGATTGTGCCGCAGTCACTTTTATAAAGTAAATACTCAGCAATAGATTTTGGTAGCAAAATAATTGTACCTCCCAAACAATACATATCTTCATCCACATTTATTAGTTTTGTATAGGGTCTGCCTACTCAAGCACAGTAATTCTAATACTATAAAATTCTACCAAGGAATGTTTTTTTTTATTATAGATAGTCTCTGTGCAACACCCATACAAGCCCCACGCTGAGAAATTCCATAACCAATTCAATCTAGTGCATGCGGTAAATGCTGGAAACAGACCGTTACTTGGAAGTAGGCATCATGTAACTCATTTGTTTTCTAAAGATTCCTAGACAAGAGAAATGAGTAGTCACACTAAGAGAAAAATAGTTATTTGAATCTCTTTTGTAAAGTGAACTTCACAAGTAAAATAGTGTGGGAAAGTTTATAGTAAGACTGCAAGCGTCATTCTTAGCTAGTGACTAAACAAACCTGACAGGAAAAACTTAAGGGTTTGTATGAAGAAACTAAAAGTTATAGCCTCACTAAAACTTAAAATACATTCATTACATAGATAATTTTTCCCTTGCACAGTATCATCAGATTTTGCAATAATTCATGTAAGAGATTTAAATTGTAATCCATAAAAGAAAAAAGTTACTTAGAAATCCTTTAAATTCTTCAGTTTTTAGAAACTATCATTGTATGCCTAGTCAATTCAAACTTTTTAAACCTGCTGTCTATTTAAACAAATATTTAAAAAAAAAACAAACAGTGAAACAGCATGCAATCAGTGCATACAAACTAATACAAATGGATTTGAACCTTAGAAATGTAAAGTGGTTCCTGTTACAAAGAAAGTCCTCTAATTATTTTCCAGATGGTTTCTGTATGTAACACATTTGACTGCATTATAAGGAGCATTAAATATTATTTCATAGCTTACAGTTGACATCATAATCATTTATATAAACTATAATGAATACTACATTTTGAAAACACAGTGAGGCAGCTTATTTTCATGTTGAAAGAATTTCTGACCAAATTCTCCAATTTTTTCACTTACTCAAAAAAGTTTTCATAGAGCATTCAAACAGTGTTCCATTTGAACTCCCTGCAATGTGTGATCAGCATTTCAGCTTTTCAGTTTCTCAGTCTGCAGTATTAAATGAAGAATTTCTGCTTTATTGGCACTGAAAATACTAAACACAACTGAACTGACTCAGTTCCAGCGCACACAACAAGGAAGTTTAGCAAGTTGAGTAGAAATGCAAGACTGTAAATCCCCAAAACTAAGAGAATCAACTGACTTCATTTTAAAAAGAGCACAAACACACAGATCATTGAAACTTGCCTACTTAATTCACAAACTGTCTTGTATAAGAGATGCTGGACAAGGTAACAGCATATCTACATATATCTTCATACATCCCATAAACATGGTAAGAAGTACAGAATCAACATGGTTGAATCCATAGCCCTAAATTTAGCCATTTACAGGTAATTAATGATACAGGCATTTACTTACAGATGCACCTGAATATAGTTAGATGCTTAATTAAAGTCAAGCATTACTGAAAATCAGTGGACAGTCAGAAATCAGATTTGTAGTTCTTTTTACAAATTCCAATGGATGACTTCCAAGCAGAGGTCTTGAAATACATTTGAGGAAAAAGGTGGAGTTTTTTTTTGTTCAATTGCTTTCGTACATGATCATAGTGATAGTATTAATTCCTGATTTAAAATATTTCTAAAATAACAACAAAAGAAAAAAACAATTTCTCCAGTGACTGCATAGAATACTCTGAGTATGATTTTTGCTTCATTTCAAGATTTTGTGACTACATCAGCAACATTATTAGATATACAACAGGGAATGCCAAGACATGATCTGTGAAAACTTCAAATTTGCTGTGCAAATGATTACTCATTTTTGTATGATTCCCAGTTTGCACATATGCACTTAACTTATTATCTCTTATGTTTTACAGGACTATAAACTTCTACATTTTAATAGCACTTACGTGATGTTTTTGAAGCAAGAAGAGTGATTTTTGAACCCGTTAAGAACTGAAATCCCAAAACATTCGCCTGGTCATCCTCAGATGGATCAGCAAAGTCTAAAAGAGAATATGAAGTAGGTGTCTGTAGTTCTCATATACAGATATACCATCAACATCTATCTTTGACATCATGGGCTAACACAATAAAATAGGAGGCACTGCTTTCGGAGCAGACCTTGTACTACATAACTTTCCAGAAATAGATGCAGCTCCACCTTAAAAACACTGAAGTGAAGTTGCTGGCCCATAAAGCACTCAACTCATCAGAAAACTGTTCCAGAACCTTAGTCCTCTGAAGCTCAGAACTTTAATCACTGCCAGACTGAACTTATTCACTATCACTTTATAAGCCCTGTTTATTCCTTCTTCCTTTTATTTTTTTTTTCCCAAGTGTTTTATTCATCTAAATGAGTAATTCTCTTTAAATTCTCTTCTTCAAATCCCTACACAATTCCCATAGACTTTTCTACACTTCTGAGTTTTAATTCACACCGGTGCATAGTAACTAATTTGTTTCTTGCCTGGAACCATTTTGTCTAATCCATCCTAGGTTCTTACTGGTTTGCTTATGGTCATACAATATTGCACTAGAGTATACCTGTGACAGCTTCCAACTTTCTATCTCTTCCAAATCATGAGCACATAACTACAGCAGAATATTTTTTTTATAATACTTAATTCATATTTTACTAGACTTAAATATCATTAAATTCCCTCTGTCTATTACTATATCACGCTTGCAATATTATATATAATTCACCTCGAGACTAGTATATCAAGAATTTCACAAACCTTTCTCTGAAGCAACTGTGCTAATTTACAACTTTGCTCTGCCCTGTTTCTTTTTCACATTTC
This sequence comes from Coturnix japonica, assembly GCF_054131305.1. NCBI lineage: Eukaryota > Metazoa > Chordata > Aves > Galliformes > Phasianidae > Coturnix > Coturnix japonica. The sequence goes on along the minus strand of NC_140664.1, from coordinate 63,509,175 downwards.
ATGACCACCCACATAACCTCCCCAAAAAGGAATGCCCACATTCTCTCCAGTAAAGCATCACTGTTACATTTTCTATCAAATTATTTTCTGGATATGTAAAAAGTAGATCTGGTTCACAACCCTTGCATACAAAAATCTTCAGATTTTGTTTGGTTTTTTTTTTGTTTTAAATCAAAGTCAGATATACTAGGCAAGGTTGATTATATACTTTGAAATGTTATTCAATCCTTTTTTTCAATATGCATATTTTAAACATCCTCATATTAGTTTTGTTAATTATTTCATCCTTCTCACAAACAATTCTTTTCTGAGTTTCTAATACATCTACTGCTAGAGGCATATTTTAAAACCTACCTGGAAAAATGATGAGAAAACTGATGGGAGGTTTATTGGTATCAATAGTCAGCTTGTGATTTGCTGATTTTGAAGGTTGAGCTGGAAAGCAAACTAATCGCAAAGGCAGCTTGAATTTACACTGGACAACTTTTGGGACCCCTGAAGGGAAAGAACACATAGAATCATCTTTCACACCCATATTCTAAATAAAAGATATCTTATACTGCTGTCCTGGAAGGAATTACAAGGTATTTATAATGCAATTAAAGAATATCCTATAACTAAATCTACAATTTCTTTTTTTCAACTAACACTCCATGTAAAACAACTTTAAACTTGAATACCTTATTCACCTCTCAAAGTGAATATTTATAAGTAAACAAGAGGCAAACATTATAACCCAAATGCACTGTATACATGCATTTACACCAATTAACATGCAACAAAGATTGGTAGCAGTTTATTTAACCCTTTAAACAAACAATTCTATTTCAGTACAGGAGACAGCTGCATGATTGCCCCTGATGCTTTGAACACGACACTGAAATATGTGTTTTCATCAGGAATACTCCCAAACTACCTCCCTTATAAGAACATACATAGTCCAAATTTTTGTTATTCTTATACAAAAACTGCACCCATACTTCACCAAAGAACATCAGAAGCTGCTTTCATAACACACACTTTCTGACAAACAAGGCAGAGGTGCAAATGTATAGCTTATAAATCCCTACTGAAACTATGGACAGAACAAATTAATGACCTGCAAACAATAATCAGAAATTGCAATTGCCTACCACTCTGTATTTTCTAATTTAAATCAACGTCTCCAAATATTTGGATATAACTTCCATATTAAGAGGAGTTCATCTCCATTTACCAGCCTTCATGGCATCAATATAAAATGCCATTATTGCTATGATGTACCTCTTTCTCAGATGAGACTCAACTACAAAATAACAGACCTGGTTTTAATGAATAATGCCCGTAGGGAATCTGTTTAGCCTCTACTTGCTTAAATATTGAGTTATTATCCAGAGGTACATTAAATGTTCTCATTCAACATGTAATTTTATCAGAATGGAGGATGTTTTCACACTAACAAAAACATATTCATTAGAATGAGTCAGATTTGCACACATCTAAGCATTACGTAAAATGGTTAACATGTCAGATGATACACAGTATGTTCTATGTGACAGATGAAAATGCTATGGGCCATGAAATATAGATTTCTTGCTCTTCTGCACAACCAGTCTATATGTTTTTTTTTGAGTGGGATTTCTTTGACAAAGTAGCTAGTTAGGATTGCTTTGTTCAGGTTAAGATATCATTAAAAAGACCTTCAGCTGAAAAAAAAGAAAAAAAAAAAAAAAAAAGAAGAAGAAGAAAGAAAGAAAGAAAGAAAGACTCAGTGTAGAAACAGAAGAAAACTCAACACAGGTCCCAAAATTAGAATAATCCTAGGTTCCAAGGAAAATTCCTGAAAAATACGTGAAAATAATTCCATGACCTTTCGAAATGATTCATTCAACTGTATCTTCACAGTCAGATGGAAAAAAATAATTAACATATTTTCTTAATGAAAACATTATACAAACATCTTAGAAACATCTTACTATTAAACTTAGGGAGTATCGTCAACAGGAAAAAATTAGTAACAGTACTAGCCAAAAGGATTTTGAAATGATTTTATATTTAAATAGACTACGTTCTTCTCATTTCAATGCAACTTCTCCTAGATAGCCTGTTAGAAGTCTGTCTGTCTGGAATATTGAAAAATTTTCAGTAGTTCTGAGAAAATTCAGTTCAAAACTAAATCAAATAGTATTTAGCTATGGAGTTTTCTAGTAGATGAGTGCAAAACAACCATCTACCTAAGAATCCAAACCAAAAAGCTGCAGCAAAATTTATCACCACAGTGAAAAGTTCTTATTGGAGTACATTCACTTGAAATACAATGTTTGTTAGGTCTGCTAGAGTAATTTTAAGTGTCAGTAAGAGTAACCAAAATGGCAATAATGTGTGGAAAACAGAACTTCCTCAGTTGCTTGATAATATCTCTAGTGATGGATTTCACTTCATTCAGAGTTGTGATACATTTACAATTCTAGTACTGTAATAAGGAAAAAACTTGAAAATATTTATATGTATTTCTGTTGGATTTCCACTGCCATATACAGAAGTAAAATTGAAAAGCAACAGAAATTTTGAAAAAGCTTCCCTCATAGCAAAAGTATTCTTTGAAGTCATATCAAAACAGTTACACAACACAATAGTTAAAATTTCATTTTCAAACAACTACTCGATCCAATTTATAACGTAAAATATCAATATAACATAACATATCAATATAACATAACATCAGATGCACAGTAAAAAGAAAAGAATTCAAGTCCAGATCTCTGATTTAGGATGTTAAATATGCAGAGAAGCCACGTCTTCTCTGGTACTGATGAAATGAATGTAACCAGTCCAGTTACATTTATCTCACAGTAAACTATTTTCCCAGGGAGTTTCACTGTGCTCTTCAGTATTCTCTTCAGCATCAGCAAGCTTTCATATGGAGAACAAATCTATACATCTGCCACAATGACAGTTAAGTTTAGTACTGGTTGCGCCAACTGTAAAGTTGCCTTGTAGCCTTAAAAAAGAGATTTCTAAAAGGAACTGGAATGAATGGATGTTCGTGACATCACTTTCAGAGCTGCTCTGTCCAAACAGCAGAGAGTTAGCTACAAAACTTAATGGCTGCTGCATAAAAAAATTAAAAAAATAGAAAAACAACAACAAAAAAAAAGCTGTGATTTTGCTACCCAATTAGTTCTTATGTAGGCTGAATAAATAGCTAGAAATACAATATCAAAGAAGCATATGATTGTGCTTTCCATCTAAGATTTCAGTGCAGGAGGTATTTAATATATTGTAAAATTTCTGTATGCTACATAGGTCAAGGTGTGACATACTTCAGCAAATGTTTTTTACCAGTTTCTGTTTTCCCATGAATATTATTGTCTTATTCCTAAGAATCATTTACTTTCATATCTTTCAAATATTCACACTTCAGTAGCACCACCTATCCAAGTCAAGTAGAAAAGCCTACAGAAGTATTAATATTCTATTATACATATTCTAGAATATTATATTAATATAATAGTTCACTTCCAGATCCGCTTGATCTCTCACTCATAAGGCTATTATACATATATACATATACGTATATAATATGTGTGTATATATATACACACGTATATAATACATTATGTATATTATATATGTGTGATATATATATTATAATTATATATATATTATATATACACACACACATATATATACATATATATATAAGCTCACTCATGAGACTATTCACGTCTGATTTTTCCAGTCACTTACCTTCAGGATTGAGCTCTATCATATAACCAGCAATAGCACAAAAGGGAAAAAAGAAAAAAACATAAGATGATACTCTAATAAGAAAGAAAAGAAAATGTAGCAATAGGTTTAAAAGAAATGATTGTTAAGTAGACAGTGGATAAAAACCCAGTATGAGCCAAAAAAAAAAAAAAAACCACCCCCAAAAAAAAACAAATAGACATGAAACCACGTTCATCAATAGCACGATTCAATCCAACTGAGTGACTCATATTAACATTCAGCTGTATGAATCCCACAGAGATGCACTGAAAACTAATTTGGCCACAAGCATGAAATGCTAAAAAGGAAGAAAAACTCTCTACTCAGACAAAGCAAAGTCGCAAAGGCACTCAGTTTCTGCATACTAGTGTATGACTTAAGTATTTATTTGCCTTATACAAGCAGAATAAACTTTTCTTTTTTATGTAATTGAAGAGATAAATTCCATCTTAATAATTTTAATGAATATCCAAAATCTTAGTAAGATTTTAACATTTATGCTCTTTTATTTAGAAGCTTTGTAAATTCTATCACTAAACATGTTTTTTTATTATTATTATTATTATTTATTTTTTTCACTGATTTTGTTAGATGTCATGTTTTCTGGGATTTTTTTTCTTGTATATAAACAATCAAACATATTCAAGATAGAGGGTTTCTTTACCTTCCTACTTGCAAAATTCAACCTAATAACTAAAATGCAAGTGGTATAACTAATATCATCTGAATGAAATAATGACACATTCAATTGGCAATAAGAAAAACCACTTAAATTTGATATTCTCATCTTGGAAAGCAAAATCACAGACACAAAACCAGCAAAACACAAAACATGCCTTCAGAATCAGAGGATCCAAGATGCTCAACAGAATACTATACAGTCACAGCAGTCTAAAGCCATATCACTTTAAATTGGACACTTAGGAAGTTACAGTAAATCATTCACAAGGCATAAGTGGTCTGAGTCACAAAATTGAGTACTGAAGTAGTACAAGCCATTTACATAGGCTCTCGTGAAAAAGGGAGGAATATATTTTTCCTTCCCATCCTCTGCCCATATCTTCAAGCCTAGCCTAACAAGGGCGAGATCAAGTTCTTAAAAAAACACGAGCTTCAATTTTATCTAGATGTACATAAATATTTCAATAGTTGAAACAGAACCTAGACATAAATACTATGCTTCAAGTGAGAAGCGTTGCTTAAATAAAAGCGCATACATAGGACAATGTGCATTTCTTTGATGCTAGCTCACTCCATATTCCTTTCCCCTAAATGCTGGCACAGCTCTGTGTTTGTGCAAGGAGCCAAATCAGCAAACCTGCCTGAGTAATAACTTCTGACTCTATTAGTACAACAAGGGAGGAGGTGCGGGTGCAAAGCCAAGCAGTGAGAAGCGAAGAAAGAACAGACTGCCTAAACTGGTCTATGCTGCATTTAACTTAACTTGGAATCCCTGTGTAAATACAGTTCTTCATGTAGTCTAGCACACATTCCTGAGGCTGTGTGTAGAAAACTAAGCAAACTGCTCTTCAATTATGGATAGCAGGGAAAATTTACATATTCTATTACTAGCGTCACTAGGGCATTATAAAATAGAATGACTTAATTTCTATTCTTTCGGGTCACTTTATTTGTTGTTGCTGCTGTTAAAAGAAAAGTGAGGAATAATCACTCCCAATGTTTATTTTCTTCCTCTGTAGGGAGGCAGTTATTGTCACGTTTGTTGGCAGCCCCAGAAGGCTGAATAGTCATAAAGATGTAATTAACTTCTCACTCCAAGAGGTGGTCCCTTAAAGAGCAGAACAGAAGCAAATTGGTAGGCAGAAGGAAAGCGAGTACAGCTGCTCCCCAAGCCACAAGAGTATGATTTTAAACCTATAAGACTGTTTACATAACTTGAAGATGCTACAAAAAATAAATAAAAGAATATATATATATGTATATTTTGATATACATTATTACACAAAACCAAAAAATTGTTGAATTATGAACAATGATGAGAACCCCCACACCCACACTCCACCTTCTCCAGGCTGAACAGTTCCAAGTCTCAGTTTTTCCTCCTACAGATGATGCTCTAGGCCCCTAAGTACCGTTGTGGCCCTTCATGGGACTCTCTCTAGAAGCTCCCTGTCTTTCTTGAACTCAGGGGCCCGGAAATGGACAGAATATTCCAGATGTGGCCTCACCAGAGCAGAGTAGAGGGGGAGTATCTCCTCATTTGACCTGATGGCCACAGCCTGTTTAATGCACATTAAGATACCACTGGATTTTTTGGCCACAAGGACACGCTGCTGGCTCATGTTTACTGGAACCCCTAAGTCCATCTACAGAGCCAGTTTTCCAGCAGGTCAGCCCCTACTATACTGATGCATGTAGCTATTCCTTCCCAGGTGCAGAACCCTACACATCCTCCTGTTGAAGCTCATATGGTTCCTCTCTGCCCAACTCACCAGTCTATCCAGGTCTTGATGACTGGTAGCAGAGCCATGTGGTATATCATTATTTCTTTCATTACTATCTGCCTTCAAAATTTTTCAAAAGAAAGCTCACAAGGAACATGTAAAGAAAAGATCTTAAAAAAAATAATAAGTGTAATCTTCAGAGGCTTACCTGTTGGTGTATTAAATGAAAACACACAATTTCCTTCTAGTTCTGCAGGAGGAAAATTTCCCTTCAAAAAGACAGACAGGACCACAGTTTCAGATGATCCTGGTTCTTAAAAAAAAAAAAAAAAAAAAAAAAAAAAAAATTTAATAATAAATAAAATAGAAGCATACTTCAGGAAATACTTTGTGAAATTAGGATAGTCATTTCCATTAATTTACCTTTATCCAATCCCTTAACAAAGTACAATCTAGCCAGAAAACTCCAAAGCAAATGTTATTTTATAGAGTACTTTTAATAACCCACAATGCAATCAGCCCTTTTTTCTTGTCACATGTTGAGGAAAAATAAGAACTGTCCTTTCAGATTAGAACAGTAAGTCAGTAAAGGCCTCTTTCAGTAGGAAACAGTAATGCACATTTCAATCCAAAACTGGTCCCAAGAAAAAAAAAAACCCATGGTCCCAAAATAAACCTCATAAACTAATTTTCTTTTTACATCCCTGAATTGTCACCCACCACATATCATACCTTAATCACAAAAGCAACTCCATTCCCATACACTTTTCTGTCATTTTCTACAAATGGAAGAAAGATGCTGCAGAGTGTACATAAGGCATATTTTAACTGCTTGCACAGCAGTATCTGCAATGATTCTCTTGATGGAGGCTCAACTATGGCTTACAAACATCCTCAGAAAAAGGTATATGATACCATAGCTTTAACAGTATTACAATAATTTACCTAAATCATTAAAGCTGAACCAGTCACAGGTCAGTGCTAATGGAGCTTGGACACACACTGCCAGGTATGGTTTCTGCGCTGTCACTCTGCTCTGTATCGTTACCTAGAGCAAGTGAAATACAGAATTATTTAAATCAAACTGATTTCTGTATAGCAGAAAACTAACATCACCACATAGCCAGCAAAAAGACCATAAAACCCTGCAACAACCATTTCAGCAATGTTTAAGAACTTCAAGTTTCAACCACAAAAACAACTTTTACAATTCTTATTTATTCACAAAATTAAAAAGTAAAAGTTAAAAATGCAGCAAAAAAACAAGAGGTGATTTCTCATATTCTCAGTGACTTTAACCAAAGGCCATCTAACGACAAACTCCTAGTTAAAATACGTTAACATTTTGCAATTGTCATTTAATTTATTTTAATGTAAACAAAAACATTGTTTATTTTAGATAATTAAAGAAAAAAATAAATAAATAAATGGAAGCAAAGCTAACCTAAGAAATTAAGTTCTCTAGCTACTGAGGACAATTAACAGTTTTTTGAATAATTTCAGAGTTAAGTTCTATTCAATCTTCTACTATAAATAAATGTTACAACTTATTATGCAGTATACCCAGCACACCTACACCTTTAGATTACAAGAGGTGGCCTAAGTATGAAGCTGGAGTGGCACTGGGTGTTTCGACTGTTAAGAGAGAGAACTGGTTACAAAACCAATGGCTATCAAAAGACTGCCCTTCATCAGGTCCAAAACACAAAGTACAGCAGTGACCTACATCTAAACACAGCCTGTACATATATGACCTGCTATTTATTATCATTTGTTTTGCATTTCTGTTCTACCCATTAACTCACTACAGCCAGGTAAAATCAGATTAGGAAAATACTCTTAAAGTTATTAAACAATTGAAGTGTTAGGAAGTTGGACTACTTTAAATGAATTAACACCTATTTTGGCTTAACAGCAATATGTTTGAGCTACAGACTCAGGCCCTAAGGTCATCCATGGTTTCTTATGATAGCAAATGAAACTAGGAAGGATAACATAGAGCTCTGTACATACATCATGTAAACATCTCCATTTTCAGAATTTTCATAAAAGAAACAGTAAAGGAGAAATGAATAGATTTACAGATCTTATGCTAGATTCACTAAATACAAAATATATGAAACTGCACAACTCAGAAGATTTTTCATTAAGACAGTGACATCTGAAGTTGCCACAAAAAATTTCAGTGCATTACTTTAAAAACAAAACAACTCTTCACAAATTGCTTTTGGAGATTGTCTGTTCTGCGCCTCTGGACATACAGTTTTAAAAAGCCATTCTTGCTCTCAGCTCAGAACTGTTTCAGGTACATCGTAATTCAATGAATGCAGCTGTTTAAACCCACTTGCATTACCCTTAAGTCAACCAGCTGGGCACTGCCAGACCTGCTGACTGCAACCACAAAAGATTCAGAGCAAGCTAAATGTCTGACTATTTATCAACTTTCTAAAGCAACTACTATACCCAAATTGGTCATTTCAAATGTAATTTAGGCAATACCTACACATTTTCCAGAGGGAGCACAAGGTGTAATGCATATGGTTACCTTTATAAAGTCAGATCTTCAACAGTCTCTTTAAAGCACAAAAGGGCTATAAACCACATAGAGTTGCCAGCATTCTTCATGCTGTGACCCTCTGTCTGACTACGTCTTTCGTACCTAAATCCCAATCCTCCAAACGAGTCAAGGCATTCAACTACAGTTCGAAAGCCTGCTCAGTACTGCTTGGCTTCCAGCTGCTCTTAGGAGCCTGAAGTGAAAGGAGTCCATTTTTACTGTAAATTCTGTCAGAAGCACCTAGTTTCATTAAAAAAATTTCTGAAGGAGCTGTAGCTTGAGGTTTGATAAACTCATACTTCTCTGAAGACTATTCACAATACGTATTTTAAGGTAGCCCTATGTTCACAAACAGCCTAATTAACTGCCAAATACAATTTGGTTGAAAACTTGAGTTTTCATAGCAAAACCGTCACAGACTTGATCAGGATTAAGGATTTATCCTCCCTCATTTTGTCACCTGAAAATGTAGAGAAAGATGCTGGGCAAAGTATAGTTAAGCTACATTAATGTAAGGGAGTTCTCTTCAAATACTAGCTCCATTAAGCTCTAAATTTTTCACTCAAGACAGTCAGAACTTCTCAAAAACAAAGCCCCAGTTTTCCTCCCCCGGCAGTCCTAAAAAGGTTCTCAAACTCAAAAAATAGAAACATTCTATGCAATACTGAGAAGAAGCTACACTCACACACACACTGTCACACTTTCTTTACAACCAGAGGTAACAGTTCTCAGGGAGGACTGCAATGATGTCAATTTTCAGATTAGATTTTCCTGGCTTTTTTTGCACTAACAAAGTTTGTGAAATTATTTTTACAAGAGAAAGCCTATTCTTGCTTATTAACAACTAAAAAGGCAGCTGAAGGAAGCAATCCTCATGTTTTGAATAAATAAATATTTATCTGCTCAGAGAACCGTTGGAAAAATATTCTTATTACTTCAAAAACAACTTTACTCCACCCTAAGTTTTTTTTTTGTGAAGGCTTGTGGATAAATCTATCAGAAATAAAATTCCAAACACTCCTCACTTCATCGGACGTCTTGCAAGAGAAACTCTTATCATATAAAGGAAATCAGTACATAGAAGCATTTCAGATTCTACTCATTTTTATTTTATAAGTGAAATAGACAGAAAACACTAGAAGTTTTCTAATATCTGCCATCATTATTCACATATATAATATACACAGTTTGAGTTAGGCACAGTACCTTTACTGTGACTGATGGTACTACTTCTGCTTTTACTTCACTGTCAATGGCTTGCTGTGAAGAAAAAGATGAAAACAGTAAATTCAGTATTATGCACGAATGACTGAACACAATAAATGTGATATTACTTTGCTATCATCAACACAGTATGAGGAATCAACTGAAAAGGACTTATCATTCTGATGACAGACTGAAATACACAAAATACATTTCTGAGCTCCTGAAAACGTAAAGCCTGTTTGAAACTGCCTGCAAAAGGACAGCAATAGTTCATGAATATTGTTTAAATAAGGAACTAATACACTATGATGTTTATACGAATATTTGAACTGTTTTGCTTGGCATGGTTCTTTTTTCTGTATATTTATTTAAATTTTGGAAATTCCTCCTGTTACTTATTAGGGATAGGTGACTTCCAACCTACCAATGTATTATATACAAATCTTAGCATGTACTATAAAATCATAGCATACAGTCTTACAACCATAAATATATTTTGAACTTCAAAAGTAACTGTGGAAGGCATTTTGTTACTCATGCCTATTTCTATTTCATTAGGTAATTTCAGCTAATACAAAATTCATATTGGCACTGCAGACTGTTTTAATATCTTGTTTTATGCATAGATTTAATTTTTCAACAGGGCCATGTCAACAGTTCAAGAAGTTTTCCTATTTGTTTAAACTAGTTTGTTTTAAAGAAATACCTCACTTCTTCTGTAATACTAAATTCCCAGCTCAAATTTATTCTCTCATGATGTGAGCAATGTTTTCAAAATAATAATGGTAACAAATCTGATATGGTTTATCCGCTCTTTTTCACCTCAATGTGACAAAATGAGGTTCACATATGCAAAGTTCGTAAGAAGTCAAGAAGGTGGTAGGCCCTCTCTGGGTTCTAGAAGCAGGACTTTCATCTGTGCATTGTATACTTTTCGTCATTATAAAAACACAGAGATTTTCATACTAGATTATACAACTGGCTTGTCAAGCAAACCATCTCTGACAGTTACCACTGGCTCATCCTGAAACAACAGCATGGATGCTAAGGGACTGATCCTTACCCTGGTATACCCCGTATTCATACCATACCATAATCAGTTGGGATTTCCTGAATCAGGGGCTTTACTTAGGAGATGGCATTAGATACTCTCTGATCCTACTACACATCACAGTTTATACCTTTTCACATGAGAAGTAATAGTATTTGCAAGCCTGTAGAAGACCTAAAATTTTTCTCACATTTGCTTTTACTCATCCTTGTCTATGAAAAATCCTAGAATATTTTTTCTTTTCTAGATAGATACTGAAGGAACACCCAGGAAACTCTTCCCTTCAGGAAACTAAGATATAATAAATAAAGATTAAAGGTTGTAGTTCATTCAGCATATTGAGTTACTTATATCCAAAGCAGACCACCAGCACCTGGAAGGTTGGGCAAACGAGAACAATGTTACAGCATTTTGCAGGCCTAACAATTTTAAGTGTTGTGAGAAGTTTATGACAGTTAGCCAAAATCATGTCACTCTGTCCTTTTTTCTCACCAACTGATCTTTTCCACAGGCAAGTGCTAGGCCATATTATAAAGAGGTCTCTATCAAATAATAAGAACAGCAGCAGTAGTAATAGTAAGAGAATTTAAATAAAGGTATCAAATAGACTTCCAAAAGTATTAAACAGTAGTTCCCTGTGTATTTTTAAAATGGTAGATGGTCATGAAAATCGTTTCTGCAGAAATCAGTGGCCAGAAATGCTCAGTTACATATGTTATGGTGCAATGACCATGTTCTGAAAGGCTGACATGAAAAACTTTAACTGACAATATAAACTCTCCTAAATTGATATTTGAACTGGTTTTCATAAATTAGGTATGTATATAAGATCAATAAACTCCAGCTAGGTTGCCACACCAGAGAATACTGAATGACACTTCGCCAGAGATTACTCGTTACAATGCATCACTGAGTGATTAGTGCACCATATCTTTAAACCATCCTGAGAGTGACACTACTACTGTTTCCCCCTCATTATTAACTACCATAACAGTACTCAATAATACAAAATTACTCCAGATTCTAAGGAAGTTTTTCTTCACTTACTTTTGCTTAGCCAAAATTGAATTGGAAAGGTCGCCAAACAAAAATAACGTTATTTTAATTACTCAAGGAAAAATGATTAACAAAACCATGTTTCTGATAAACAACTGGACTCTATGAAGAAGTTCAATTCCAAATATAAATAAATATAATATTAATCACTATTTCAGATGTTTCAGCTATGTTTAAAAAGATTTAAGGCTTATGCTATACCATAACCTGTGAAACAGGCCAGAAACAAGTGCAGAAAACAACATTACCTCAAATAGCAAGATGAGTACAAGCAGTCTTAAAAGCTGTTTATACAAAAATGCAGACATATACCATGTGCTTGCTCATGCATTGCAAGTTATTAAATTTATAAACATAATGGCTATGATATACACAATTTACCTAGAAAAATACTTCACAGTTCATTGTTGTTTTCAAACCTAAAAAGTGGAAGTATACAACTTACATCCACTTACCCGACAGGCAGATGTGAACTGCAATATAATTGCATGTCATTTTATGTATCTAATGTGCTACACAAATAATATCTATAGCTATTGACTTTTCTAATTTTACTTCTCTCACACAGTGATCTGATTGTTAAAGATGGAGGAAAATCTGACTGAACTCTCCAGCATTAGAAAGTTGTTTCTAAACATCTGCTATAAAGCAAGTTATCATCCATTAACAGCACATTTACAAGATAAAGAGAAGAACGTCAGGTAGCACTGTTGGCAAATAGGAGCAAAAAGGGCTCTCAAAAAAGGGTTGCCATTTATTTTAATACATGTACATACAGACTCCACATCCAAGTCTGGTGAAACTTCTGCAGTGACAATTAGATCTTTGTGTTTTTCAGACTGGGGCAAAATATCTGAAAGAAAACAAAAGAAGAATCAATAAGCTCTCTTTTTACAAATACACCTCCATTTCTAAATGCACTATCAACAATGCCTGGAGCTGCTGAACAAAGGACGTTCCAGGTGTTGGGTTTTTTTTAAATTTCTATAGACAGCCTAAGCCTGGATTAAATTCTGGATTTCTGATTTATGGAAAGAAAAAATATATATACATGGTGACGTGGTGTAGGGAGCCTGCTTTGGTAGGGGGGTTGAACTCAATGATCTCTAGAGGTCCCTTCCAACCCCTACAATTCTGTGATTCTGTGATATATTTGCTTTTCATTTTCTTCTGCTCCATAAAAAAATTTCCTTTTACCACAAGCAATAAGAAAAGCAAAATCAAAGCACGTTTCTCCAATATAACCTATTAGTGATACCAATTGCATGTAATACAGAAAAATCCCTTTTATTTGTTTGGATTAGAGTAGATCTTCCTTTTCTAGTCCTATTTAACCATTTCTTCTTCAGCAAAGTCTGATGCAATTTCTGTCATATTGTCATCTCTCTATTAAAAATAGGACAGTCAACACAACCAAAGTCTACATAAATGCTTCATCTTATTCTTGCTGTTAAACTGTGTCAAACATCTATGGTTAATCACTTAAGTCAACTCAGCTGATGTAAATGTCATTAGATTTACGTTACCTTAAAAGTATAGAAAAAGAAAGGTTTTTAAATTTTTCTTCAGTTTGTAATGTAAAACCTCCTCCAAAACGTATAAAATAACTAAAGTTCAACAGTTTAATGGTCAGCACTGAAGAGAAATGCACAACTTATTTATGGAAATAGCTACTCTACATTTTTTATACGATGACCTAATTCCAAATGACTTCCATTTTTGGAAGTCAAAATGAAACACAGAAAAATTATTTCCATGTAAGGGTAGGTGTTTTCAAAACAACACCAGCTCTTACTTGCACACATGTGCAAGACAGAAAAATCAATCACTCATTTTATAGATCATGTTTATAGGAACTGAATAGTGAGCAGCGTTCAAAGGTATTCTGTATTTAACTGATCACGATTAATAGTTAAAGACAGATAAAGATCTAAAATAGTTAAAATGAGACAAAGCAAAATCACCCTAACCAGAAAGCATTCTTCATACTTAAGTGAAAAGCTTTTCCTGTAGGAAAGGATTTCTAACAGATTTCACATCCAGTTAAATCAACACAAAATCTCCTTCAGAACATATCTCCACAATAAAGAGACCATTCCTAAAATACCTTTTACCTTAAATCAGACTAGAAAGGCCTTGATGAAGAAAAAAAATTAAGAACAAAATAGGAAAGTAAAAGGTCAGCAAATTCATAGTAAACGAGTCAATCTCATACTATCACTAGAGATCTAATACTATTCCTAGAGAAATATATGAAGGACAGCTATGCTTTTTATTTCTCCACGTGATTTTTTAAGACAGATAAACAAAAGTTTATTCACTTCACAAATAGATGTTTTCACCATGCTTATCCTTTCTCTTGTTATAACAGTCACATGAAATAGTCTTACAATAGATGAAACAGTCAAATATTTATTAGCAGGGCTGTCGTAAAAGCAATGCAATTTTAAACCCATTTCTGTTTAAATAACTGGGTTTGTTAAATGGAACATAAAAATAAAACACTCATATTAGTCTATTATGACAATAATGGACAAAGTTATATGCAATTAAAAAAATCTTTGTGTTGTAGAATCAAGCTTATGACTTCAGCTTACAAATCACTTCTCATTTTCTAGGGATTTTCAACAAAAAAAACAGCAACTATTTTTTCAGTGCATATTGAAAACATGCTAACTATCAGCAGAAAGAGATTTTAAGCGGTTCTTTTTGTCTGAGAATTTTTTCCATAATTTCCTGTAAAATTATATCCTTCCAATTCCCTGCACGAGTTAAGATCCTCAGCTTAAATGCCTCAGTTATGAAACAAAATTTAAAGGATGTTTGTTAAAAATTATGTGTCGTTATTTGAACAAACTCAGTACAAATTAGTGGAATCACAGAATCATCCTGAGTTGAAAGGAAACTACAAGGATCACTGAGTCCAACTGCTCGCTCCAAACAGGATCACCCAAAATCTAAATCCTAAGGCCAAGAGCATTGTCCAAATGCTTCTTGAAGTCCATCAGGCTTGATACTGTGACCACGACAAAAGTGTGAGCCTGTTCCTGTGCTTAAAGCCTGTTCCAATGCCTAGTGTATGCAACATGTGTAAATTACAGTGTTTACTTTCATCATTATTATGCTTTGGATATCCTTTCCTATATTCTTCAAATAAAATCACTTTTGAAAGAGGCAACAGAAAAGTTGTTTTTAACACAAGTACCTCTTTATTAACTGCATAATATTTAAGACAAAAATTGAAATAACAAAACAGAATTTGTCAACACTTTGTTCTGCCTGAAGCCTGAGAGGTATACCAGACTGTTGCTGTGCAATTACTGAAATTTTCTTGCTTTTTGGTAGTATGTGCATTGTCAGTGTTTTTCCTCTAAATTTTTGCAAAAGTGGTAATTATGTGCAATTGGGCACATAAACCTTGTAAGTTCTAATAGGTATTATGAGAACAGAAAGAAAAATAATTTTTAACCAACCAAATGCAAACCAGTTAGGTAAACTAAACGCAATTGAATAAATGTGAGAAGTATACCTTGTGTTTTTGTGGCTTCCCTGATGATTTTCTGAAGCTTCTTCATTTCAGCACCGAATTCTTCATAGTTTATTTCCTTAGAATCAATCCTAGGAGCCTGGAAGAGCGAAGGATCAGTACCAAGGTAGGAACACTGCAGATGTCCATCATCACTCAGAGTAATTATAACACCCTTCAGACCTCTGTATAAAAAATAAAGCTCATTAAGAAATTGTAAAGAATCATTGGAGTAATCATAACATTGACTTTGTGCTTATCCTACAGTTTTATGTACAAACATAATAAGACTTCTTGGTTTTATGAAGTTATTTGACTGAGAGAAAACTGCATTTATTCATCAGTATAGATATGTTCATTAATATTTTATTGCAATCACACTTAAGAACCATTCTGTGATAAAAGATTATTTCAGATATCTCAGAATCTGTTTAAAAAAGACAAGCAAAGGAAAGAACGAGAACAAACAAGTTAAATAGACAGTACAGTTGCATTTTTTCTTCAAAAAATTGTTACTCATTTTTAATGTTGTTGGGTTTTTGTTTCTAAGGATGGATATTCAGGTTGGCATGCAGGAAGAGAAATTACCTAAATGTAAAACCAATTAAGGGAAAGGATGCATTTAGAACAAATCAGTGGTTGATGGAAAATATTCACAGTGAAGATAGCAGTAAGGACTCTGATGGTATCAGTAGCACCCCTGATCCATTCTTTGACTTCTACTGATACTACAGTACCGGCTTCAAACCCTATCTGGCTTTTCCCTGTAGTGTCTTTCTGAAAGGTGTATGGGAAACTGTTGATCACAGCCTGAACGTCTGACTGACCACCTGAGGCAAGCAGTGAGTCAGCTGCAGGAGCACAAGTGAAGGTATTTCAGCTGTGCTACAGGAAGGGGTGGAGCTTGGCTCCACCTCTCCCAGATCTCATTTAAAGGCTGACTACCACTAAAGCAGGATCTCTCCTCTGGAGATCACTCCTTTGTGGAGTTTTCTACAAACCTTCAGCATCAGTGAGCATTTTCCCTTTATCTTTCTATCACAATAATCTTTTGTACGAAACAAATGTATAACCTCTGTTTACCTGTCTACTGTACAAAAGTAGACCACATGGATCTGAATGGAGATCATACAGATCCAGAAGCTTCCCTTACACCAGACTGGTACAAATGATTATTAGCTACACCCTAGTCTATTTTCTCTCCAGGGAACGCTATTTCAATCTCCAAAATCCCACTAAGTTTTAGTTTATCTGATCAGTTATGATGCACATAAAACGTTCGACAAGGTATTTAAAAAAAAAAATTATGGGATAACAGAGTACTGCAAACATTTTGCTCAGCTTGAAGGTTACTCAAAAACAGAAGAGGAACTGAACAGTAAAA
This sequence comes from Coturnix japonica, assembly GCF_054131305.1. Lineage (NCBI taxonomy): Eukaryota > Metazoa > Chordata > Aves > Galliformes > Phasianidae > Coturnix > Coturnix japonica. Next base: position 63,492,240 of record NC_140664.1, on the reverse strand, counting down.
GCCAGTAAGGACATTAATGGCAAAAAATAGGAGAAAATTAACTTTCGTTTTATTTGTAAGGCACTCAGTTAAAATAGATGTTTATATATATTTTCATAATCACAAAACGGTACCATATTAACACCCATACTATGCTCTTATTCCATACTTACTATCTTCCATATTTGTAGCAGACACTGCTTCTGTTCCAAATAGAATTATTCTTAAATAAAGCAAGTATATATTAAATCATTTAGTTCTTAAACACAGAGAAGTTAATTTTGAGAAGAAAGCCTAATGCGCATCTCACTCATTAGATGTATTTAAAGCATTTCTTATATAAATGTCCTTGCCATAGTTTGTGAAGAAATAACAAAGAGTATTTTAACTATTATACATTTATGTCATTCAAGCATTTCCACTAGTAAAATAATCATTAAAAACTTACTGGAGTAAGCACTAACAAATTCTGGAAATGGAGGGGGTTTTGTGAGTTGTTTGTTTGTTTGTTTTTAATCTTTCCTTAGTTTATCTTTTTCTGCAGATTTACCATTAAAACTTCAGTGTCTTCTGGAACAGAATACACATAGAGACTTCAAACACATTATTTCCCTTATTATATAGACTTCTCTTAAATACAAACAGCCTTCCCTTTTGGGAGCACTGTGAAATACTGTTCCCACTGCCACAGAAAATCTTCCAGCTATATTTTTATTTTTTTTTATTTTTAAATACTAACATTCACTACCAAACCTAAAACAGTAATAGAAGCCTGTCCTTGTGAGCACCGTAAGGCAGAGGATTCAAAGTCTACCTTAACAGGCACCTTAAGGGAAAAAAATATTAGAAGACAATATTGATTTTTCAACTTATACATCTATTACCAGTGTTAGCAGCTGTTCTGCAAGCATTATGGCCTGTTCATGACTTGCAGTCTTTGGAGTTTGCAAAATTCTTTCTGTCAAATTGAAATTTCTCTATCCAGAGTAAGAGGAAGTGGAACTAACTATCAGTTTTGTCACTCTGTTTGCTTGAATATTTGCTGCACACTATAGTTGGCTTCCTTGCTCAAGGGTGGGTCTGTTGCTGGATGTATGAGCAGAGCTGACTAAAAGGCTCTGTACAATGTATATCTGGGCTATATCTTCAGAATCCCATTATGGCACATGGAACAAACACACTGGGCTAACCCTAAGTTCTTCATACAACCAGTTCAAGGAGACAGACCATGGTAAACACTTGGGTCCCATCTCAGTTTTTGTAAGGTATGCAAAGGACACCTAATATATCAGACTTTGACTAATGCCTGCAAAGCATTTGCAAAGAACTTTGTCATGTTGACCATGTTGAAAAGAAGTCTCTAAGAAGGAATATCGTTGAACAAGATGAGGGTAGCTGATGCTTCCATGCTACAAAATACACTATCTCATGACTTGTTATTTAGTTTCAACAAATAGTGTCTAAAATTGTAGCAGCAATTACTCAAATAGTTCAGCATGAGCTCAGTCATAAGTGAAGAAAGGGAATTCTGATGCCTGATAAGAAGGAATGCTCCACGAGGACATCTGAATGTGAATCAAAGGGCATGAATAAATACGGCTACATTGTTAGAAATAAATCTTTGATGATATACTAGTAAAGTGCAACATATTCAAAACCTGTTGGTAAATACAGTCCTTCCTACGTATCTTTTTAACTGGCAGTCATCTGCAGATAATCTGTCTATCAAATGAAATCAGCTCAAATCAATTCAGTGATTTTCTTGTACAAATTAAGGTTTCCTCAATGACCTAAAGTTTATGTCAGCAAAAAGAAGCTACTACAGAATAAACATTCAAAAACTCCACCCTAAAATAAATTTGCTTTGAACAACTTTCCTGTTAGCCATGCCGCTCTTCAACTTCTCACTAACTCAGGGACAAAAGTGTTGTTTTATGAAAGCAGTATTAAAAACACTTATTTTCCTTCGCTCCAATTATTGTTCTAATGGGTCCTAAAAACATCATTCAATACAAGACATACAAACATTGTAAAAAGTTGTGTTTTTTTTCACAAATCATTCCTTGTTAATGTTGTTCATAAATCAGTACATCAATAGAAACAATAAGAGAAACATGGCTAACCAGTTGTAACATATGATTTATAATACGTTAATTTCTCTGCTGGAGTGTTTGTCAGCCAGTCACGATTGCTTTATTTTCTCGAGGCTTTATAACAGTGGTTAAAGATGGCAGGGGGAGGGGGAGTGTATTTAACAGTTTTATAGTAGTTTCCCCACAGCTACTGCACTCATGCAATATGCCTGCAAATGCCATTATTTATTTGGCGCATTCTACACGTGATCTGGAATTTCAATTACTTGTTAAATTTCTTTTATTATAAACTTTTTTTTTCTTTTTTTCTTTTTTTTTCTTTCTTTCTTTCTTTTTTAACTATATATCACACAATAGTCAAAGTAATAGCAAATCCAAGGGGACATTTTAATAGTGAGGAACTCAAACTATGAAACAAATTATTCTGGTATCTAAAATAACTATACAGTACAAAGCAACTCCTACTCACATATGGTAATAATTTGGGAAAAAAAAAAAACACAACACAAAACCAATCTTTATTGGATTCTGGGTAATAAGAATGGCATATGTTTTCTGTAGGTCCCCTTTTACTAAACAAATAACTGACAACAATTCTTAAAGAAATCGAAGTGCTTTGCATGTTTCCAGTTACGTAATACCAAAATTGATCACTCAAACAATTGCCTTAGAATTACAGATTCAGCTTCTCTGAAGTTCTGCTTGGAGGGCGTGCTAAGCCACATACAAGGTCTGGTTACTTACAATATTTACTGTTTTAATTATTTATGTTTATAATAGCAATTAAATTTCTACCTCAATTTCAGAAGGCACCTTTATCATTGGTATTACTCATAACAATAATACAGAAAGCAGAATGCTCTGCAGTGCAACCTTGAGTCCTTTGTTGATAATGTATTATTTATAAACCACTGAACTTGGAAAATAATTCCAGAATTTTGCTCAAGTATTTTAAATGCAATTCTCATTTTATCATCCTCTGAAGTAATATATTGTATGCAATAGCAAAACTACAATTGCACTTCTTTGTTTAGTGCTTTTGGGAAAAAAACAAGAATTATCCTAAGTCTCTCTATGATTTTGAGACCACTTTGTAACTGTGTGAAGGAGCTGATTAAATGCTGAGAGAAGACCAGACTACTTGTAATACACTAAGAACTTTCTAACACGAAATCATTTGAGTAAAGGTCAGGAGCCTACTCCATCATTGAACGCATACTCAGAAATCAGGCCCTCAGCTGAATGTATGCAATTTAGTGACTGCTGCCACTGATCTTTCACTGGCTTCCCATTGATCTTCCTTGTGTAACTTTGAAAAACCTTACCTCTTTTAAAATCTTTGTTCAGTTTTGCATCACAAAAGTAACACTTGAATGCATGTGACATTCTGAAGAGGTCATTCAAAAATATAATGTAATTATAAGATTGAATTATCATTATTTGATCACATGCGTTCTATTAAGCACAATTAAGTAGCAAATGATTCATGCCATTCTACACAAAAACACTGTTTTTCCATTCAATTTATGTCATAATGCATCGCTCTTAGGAAAACAAACAAACAAATAAACAAAAAAGCATGTAAGTGGAAGTGGAAAATGAAAACTGATTTTAACATGATAATTCTTGCCAAAAAAAAAAAAAAAAGTGGTTTTTTTTTTTCCTTTTCAAAAGTTACAACTAAGCTAACAGGTCAAAACCTTCCCCTTCTTACAAGCTCTGATAGTTGGAACAGAATAAAAAACTTGAATTTTGAATGCCTATGGAATTCTCAGATCCTATCTCTTAGGCATTACTCCTTTGCCCTGTGTTTGTGAGCAAGGATACTTTTACTAGCCACATGACTCTCAGTGTCACCTTTACGTGGTGACACCACACAGTGAAACAGCAAAACTGGAAGGCAAGTTGAGGCAGTTCATGAGCTGGTGTAGTTTTCCCTTTGCAAGGGATTCTTTGCCTGAAAGGCTAAAAGCTGTCTAATGACCAAATGAGGAAAATAAAATCAAAACCAAAAACCACCACGGCACTTCACACTAGTTTTGGGTCGGAATCTTTTCTGCCAAATCGCTACTGCCACCTGCGGGTCAGCATAGTGAGCTGCCACGCATAAGCCAAGTGGCTCTGCCTCTCAGGCAGGAGCCCTAAAAGCTGCCGTGTCACATCAAATGAACCACAAAGTTGTTCATTTAACAGGTTTAGTATAATAGCCTGACAATTTAAATACAAGGGGTCATTGTATGCAACAATACACGCGATTTGCAGAGTCATGGACTTCTATGTACCTCATCATCTCCTTCCTTATGGAACAGGCTCCTCAGGAGAGTGGTCATGGCACTGAACTTGACAGAGTTCAAGAAGTGTCTGGACAATGCTCTCAGCCCCATGGGCTGGGTTTTGTGTGGTCCTGTGTGGAGCCAGGATTTGGACTTGATGATTCTTAGGGGTCTCTTCCAACTCAGGGTATTATATGATTCTATGGTACAGAGCATACCATACAGATACTGCCCAACTAGATAGGCAGTATAAGCACATGCTGCAAATCATATGTATAGGAAATTAATGAACTTCGTGTCTTTTTGCTTAAAACAAATCAAATTAGTATTTGAAGAGAAATAATGGCTCCATAGCTGGCTACTACAATACAGAATTAAACTGAGTTAGTATTTACCCCGTAACAGAATAAAAAACAAGATATACAAAGTGATGCCACAAGCTTCTAAAAATACATGATCCTGTTTTAAGGAAAAATACAAAGAGTCTGAAGTATAATATATGAAAATTTACAAGAAAGATCTACATGTCATTTCAAACTATTACTCACAGTTCAATACCTAAGAAATTTAGCGGCATTATCTAAATTGACACCCAACAAACTCCTACAAGCTTCACACACTCTAAGATCTTAGATCAAAAACTGTTGTTTTTTCATTTGCACCTCCTGCTCCTTCAGACTGAGAACTGTCTCAAGGCCAGATACCCTCACCAGCAGCTCCCAGAGGCTCACCAAAGGCTGCATCAAAAGGTGGCAGCTCCAACACAGGGAACACAGGGCCTGTGGGCCTCACAGGTTTATCCTTCATATAACCCTTCACTTTTCCCAGTTCAGGGTAGTGGATGGAGTTTATTTCACTGCAGGCAATCTGGAGTGGTACTACTGCTTCAAAGAACACGTAAGAGGTGTCAGGGGCTGTACTGAAAAAATTTACGTTATTGAGTTTATGGTTTCAGTAAAAGCTTATTCTTAGCTGTTTCCTTCACTGGCTCTTTAATATTAGCACATGAGGAAAATTAGACAGCTACCTATGAACAGACTACAAGGAGGCTAATAGGAATAACCATGACGACAGGTCTCAGGGGTTACGTAAGATAATCAGCTGTGGACATGTAACATTAAACACTGTAAAACTTCACATTCATAAACCATTTATGAGGTTTCTTTCAATCATAGTCTGTATGAGGCACAACCTCAAAATAAAGATACACATCTAACAAACAAAGACACTGTTTGGGTTCACTGCTTTATATTAGCATTGTAACTCACCATGATGCAAAGCACTAACTCCTAGCTATTTTGGACGTGCCAATCTATCACAGATACTCAGTTAATCAGTCGGAAGAGCATCTACTTTTTGTGCCCCTTTAATTCTGCACCCTCAATCAGTTCAAGCTTTCTTTCTGATGCTAGAGCAAATCACTCTCTTTGGACCAAAGAAATTCACTAGCATCTGAACTCCACACATTTGTTTCAAATATGCCCCTCCATTACATGTTTCGTGAGTTTTAGGGTATATAAGGAACATAAGCATAGCAAAGTATCTTTACCCCAGAAAATTTACTCTAAAAAGACTGTATAATTACATAATTTCAAAAGAAAGTATTCCAGAAATTAAATTCCACCTCTTTCTCCTTAACTCCTCACAGTTATACACTGATGAGTCTGAAAAATTCAAAATTCACCAGTAATTAAGGCCAAAAAAGTCCGTAATACAATTACTTGTCATAGCACTTATAATTGTCCCATGACCCTGTCTTGTAAAGAGCACCACTGCTCTTTATAAGGAACTCTGGCACTCTGCACTGTTAGCTGGCTGTCACCTCCACAGATCAGCATATGTTTCCCACCTGCTAGTCCTAGTATGGAAAAGAAGAAAGTCATTCCTTTAAACAGCATAATATTCAAGACCTTCAAAATCAACAGACTCTTCATAATGACTATTAGGCAAACAAGCCCTGCACTTCCATTGGCAGAATATGTGTCACAATACATCCATTAGCTCCATTGCTCAACAACAACACCAAGTTCAGAACCTGACAGTTACATTTACACTCTTTCACAGCATGAACAAGCATAGAGAAAATGGAGGTTAAAAAAAAAACACAAAACAACACTACATCCCACACAGTAGTTGTTAAATAGCAAGCATTTTATATTAAATATTATAACAAGGAGTAATTTGTCCTGTTCTTGAATAGTTAACTTTTAAGGCTTCTAGAACCACGATGGGAGGAATATTTTACCTGTTATTCTAAAGAAAGCCAAAACCCTTACAAAACCACATGACTATAAAAACCTGGCTTTCTGAAAAAGCAAGTAAGTGACATGCAACAAAATTAGGAGAACTGGCAATATGGGCACGTGTTTAATATCATAGAATGTATACTACTTGGAAATTTAACTTGCTAGAAAACCTCAGTCATGAATCAGAGTATATTCTGGACATGGCACATCTATGGCTTTTACAGGATCAGAATCCTGGTAAGGTACAGGAAAAGCAGTCACATCTACATTTTGTGGTTGCATAAACTATGCACATTAAAACTTTCTCTTAGAATGACCTTTAAAACTGTAATATATTGTACAGCTATCTCTTGACAATAGCAATGGAAATTCAGCGATGAAAACCAGATGCAATAATTTTCCTTTTTCCTAAAAACATATCCTTAAAATGCAATTATGTTTAAGTAAGATTGTAGAAATTTCTGCATTTAACTTCTCAGATCAAGCAACGTATTCTTACAGAACACTCAAATAAAAATTTATATATATATATATATGCACATATAACTGAACAGTTCATACTGTGCGTCATAACTGGCATTGCTTCTATTACAGTACTACTACACAGAAAAAGGAAAGATCTTTCAACAAACTATAAAGTTTGATTCCTGCAGTTTTCCTTCCATAAAACCATGTAATAAGTGCTAAGTTTTGCTGTTTTTATATGCAAGTTCTGCCATTTTTATATGGTGATTCTTTAACAGTTGTGGTAGCTGTGGTGATGTGAGTTATAATAAGGAATAACAGATGGGCTGGAATGAAGAACAAAGTATTTTCTAGCATCTGGATAGCTAAAAAAAAATTCAATGAGAGGGTTTTATTTTGACTCCACCCACTATTTCCCTATAGAAGATGGCCTTTTTACATCTCATATTCTTTCTTCAAATATAATATTTCTTCATATTTTTTCCAGTAAAGTTCAGTTTCTTTTGCCTTTCTACTGATTGGAAAGTGTAGGTACATCAAGTGCATTAGTTCACCTAACCATCCAATTTACTATGATTCTGCGCCAGAGAATAAGTTTTAATTTCAAGTTCATATTTCAACCAGACTGATAGTCACTCATTTGGAGATTGATTGCAGATTTCAATTTTCTTTAAAAAAAAATAATACTGTAAACCAAAACATCGTGAAAATAAACACATTTTCAAGCAGTGGTTATATATCAGGATTCTGAATTCCCATCTTTTGATTCATGTCCGTAATTAAACTGATAAGCCTTTTGAGCTACATGCAATTTCAAATCTGGGAAGTAAACAAAAAGATGAAGAACTGAAGGACCATTTTCAAGCTTTCTTCTTAAAAAAGACAGGCTGTTGAATCAGAAAGTTTATCTGAAACTTTTTCAGATAAAGTGCCATAAATTTAGATGCAGGTTAACCATGTCAAGCTGAAGTTATTACTCATACACGGAAAAGAAATCTCGGTTCTGTGAAAGCAGTGAGTAACAGTCTCCAGGGATCCATGACTTTGTAAGTCATTAGACAAACAGGCATGCAAACTATGCATTTCCTATTAGTCATTCTAATATTATGAAATACTAATAAACTTGAAAATCCAAGAGGACTATTAGATAAAGCTCTTTTCTAGAGAGGAAAAAAAAAAAAAAAAAAAGTTATTTTCTTCACAGACACATGAAATAACTGTTCTTAAATGTTTGCATTTGGGATAACAATGTTTTTAAATGCAAGTACATTCTTCAGCTTAATGCTCCCTTTCAATACCTAAACCTCTAAATGCCTGTAATACAGTCTGGAGCCCAGAAGCACTTATCACTTGGCATTAAGTCCAGAAGGAGTGTAGGGACAGTCCATGCTGGTCACACACACAAAATTATTCTCATCACCTACATCAGTCAAATAGTCTCTTTGATTCTTTTTTTTTTTTTATTTCTACACATATTGGTGGAAACATTTTTTTGTGTAAATCATTCTTCCACAAAATTAATACATGAGAGTCTAAAGACATAGAAACAGTCAATATTCCCTACAGTCTTGTAAGGATCACCTAAGAGGCACAAGGGCAGTGTGAAGGAGGACTTCTAACAGAACAACTTTAGACATTTTATACATACTGAATTTCTTTCTAATTTCTCAAATAGTAACAGACCTGGACTACTATAGCATCTTCACTCAATGGCTTTGAGGTAATTCAGTAAGCTGCAGTATTTCCTGTATCCAAGCCTGTACAACGCAACCTTAAATTTATTACTTTGAAGAAGTCTCTAATTGAGTAGAAACCACAATAAAAAAGTACAAGTCAAAACAAAAACACCAATAAGCAGCTAGGTGACAAGTAAACAACTATGTGATACAGTTTTAATGGGCTGGTCATTCACAATACTAATGTTATGAGTTCAAGCATAACTGCTATGTAGTTCAAGCCTGCAGAGATCATACATGAAGTAATAACAATTTCAAATAAGACTTAAGTAAATTTCAAATGCCAGTCAGTTACAGTCCTAGCATGTAGCAAAAACCAATTTTTGACTGCAAACTGAGCAACACAGAATGAGCGGTGAAAACATGGAAACTTCTCATATTATTACAGGGTCACTCCTCAGTATAAACACAGACATAATTGAAGTTTATAATGAGTTCAAGTGTAGATAAAGTTTACTAAGAAACTCTGCTTGCCTCCTGAACATGTGAAGTCTACTTTTACTTCCTGGCTTTTCAACACTTTTATTTTTAATTTAGGTATTTTTCCCTAAACCTCAAATCTTGAAATTATGTTTACAAGCTTAACCTTAGCTAAAAAAAGTTGGCTTCTGGAAATGCAATATCTTTAAGAAGCTCAGATGTTCTTATTCTTTAAAGGTGCTAAATTACTTCAGGACTAAAAAGGAAAAACAAAACCAAACAATACCTTTCCAGGCTGATTTATACACTTTATATTTCCTCTTCACAAAGCTGTCCCATAACCAAGTAAAATGATATGTATCTATCAAATAAATGAAAGTAAAAGGAAGTACTCCGGTAACTTTCACTAACTTGTCCATACCTGTCAACCCCTCATAATAAAAGGAATATTTTACACGGCACACATATCATTTTGTGGGTTATTTCCTACAACAATCTTTCTTCCATGAGGCTTTTTGCTCACAGACACAGTACGTATAAAAGCTCACAAAAGATGAAATTCATTCCCATATTTTAATCTCCAGATTAAATTAAGCTCCTCAAAACAAGAGGCATCATACATGCAAATCACTCAATAACTTGTAGACAAGCAGTAAAGGTGGGGCAAACATTTTTTCTTTGGAGCATTTCTAATCAAATTCTAATGAATCTGAAGTTAAAATTATCCCTCATTTAATTATAAATTTCACTGATAAACTGGTGCCTAGAAAAGAACCTCGATAGATTAGAGAAGGAAAACATGATCTTTCCTGAAATACATTTCCTAAACCCTGAGAGATGGCTGATGTACTGTTAAAACTGGATGTATATGGATAACTTCCACATCAAACCAGCTTCCCCCTACACACACCCCTTAGAGGTAGTACTAGGCTTCATTTCTTGACTGATAGCACAGAAAAATGTAAAATAGGAGCAGCATGCAATACCATCTTGAGGGGAAATATAAATATATATATATATATATAGTATGTATAAATATATATATATACTTTGCTATTTCAATTTAAAAGAAAAAAATTGGGCCACATTTCAGCATTCACAGGCTCATCAGATTAAATGTGAAGAATGAATAATACAATCAAAACCAAGACTAGCCAAAAGGAAAAAAAAAAAAATCAGAAAAAAAGAAACAAAGTCCTAGATTTGGAGCCCTCATGCCTCCCTATTGCAAAAACAGATTTCTAACTTGGAAGTGATCAAAACAGAAATCCCTTTACTGAGATCATATCCAAGCTATAATGCTCTATCTATGTGGTTTTAAATGACTGAACCCACAGTGGCAATTCCGATGTTTGTGATGGAAACATCCCTGAGGCTAGCAAAATAAGCTATTTTGCTTCAGACTGAACGCACCTTAACACAATGTTCTAGTTTCAGGTCATCCAGGTCAGCATAATACTTAGTACAACCAATCCGCCATTAAAACATGGTACTTTTAGGATCAGCTTTGCCAAGTGAATTAGAGTTAAATAAATAGAAAAGTGGATGGTCTAAGCATTTTAATCCCCTCCAAGGACCTTTTATGGTCAAGCATACAGAGATAGGATAATTCAGGCACAGAAAAACAAATACGACCTCTAAGGAGCCCTTAAAAAGTTACTTTCTGCTACTTTCTCAAAAAGTTATTTCAGATGATTCAGACAAACATGACCCACCTTTCTCATACGGGTAGGATTAAGACACCTGACTTTACAAGGCTCCATTCCATGGCAGAAGTAAAAAAAAAAAAAAAAAAAAAAAAAAAGACCTTCATATGAGGCATTTGAGCTGACAGTAACTTTAAACAGCTTTGTCAGAAGCACATTCCTATATGCCTGCTCCCCAAATAACCACCTGAATTATGGGAGAGTGTGAGAAGAAAACATAATATATCTTAGGAAGCATCAAAAAATGACTAAATCAAGTTTAAAATGAGAGAGAGACTGCTAATAAAATTTCTTTAGCAAAAGAGATCTTCAGGTGCAGTGAAGTTCTTGGGAAAAAGGTCTCTATGGTGAAGCAAGGAAAGGGAAATGAAAGCACAGAAGAAAGGGAATAAGAGTTAAAGTCACTGCAAAGGAGGTATTTCTGTAACTACAGTGGATACCATGCAATCACTAGCACTCACAGTTACTATTTCAGCATTGAAAATGAGGGTGGAATGGAAATTCTTGCAATTCATGTGATTTCCGTGTATAACTGTAGCATACGGACAAATTCTTCAAACCCTCTATAAGAGCTCAGTCTGTTTGCTTTTGTTTTGTGTCTTGCTTTGTTTGGGGGGGATTCCTTTGTTTGTTACTTTTAAATTAACTCAGGCAGAACAGCTGACCATTCTTCCAAAGAGTTTCAGCCTCAGCAAGAATACTTTTTCACAGCCATAGCTATAATAACAACACATGGTACATGAAACCTTCCAAGCAGGCTTATCAATGGGAAGATGAATTGGAACTGAGACAAAGTCCTAAGCAGTATAAATTGATCCAACATTCAGGTTTTTACAATAGAAGAAAGGCAAAATGTCCAGTTCAACAGCTTTAAACATACACCATCTTTAGATTACACAGACACCTCAGCAAAAAAATGTTATTAGTAAGCACTTCGACTCTGCTTCTTCCCTGTATGCTTCTGAAGGCAGAATGATAGAAATAAAGCAGTTTGTCCTGGAATTTAATCCCAAAGATCGTAGTCTGTTATTATCATTATTTACATACCAGTATTGCAATAGGGAAATTCTGCATTTTGTGTTACTGTAAGAGGAAAAATAAAATCATAAAAAATAAGGAGGGGTACACAACAAAGTCAAATTTACTTGGAATACTCTAAAGTATGTGAAGGGCTGGTCTAAGAGGCAAACTATCAAGATTACAGAATAAAGCAGATGACTGCCATTACAGAATCAATCACACTAACCTTGCCCCAAGGGAATTTACATAAAATATCTTCTAATGCTGCTTTCCTTATCCAACATGCCAGAGCCACACACAATAAGCAGATGAACTTATATGATCTGTAAAGACAATTGCCTTCAAAATGGTCCATTTACTTTGCAAGTATTGCAATAAAAGTGGAAAGAATGTGAAAATAATTCATTTACATAGGTCATTTTAAAGGCGCTTCCATCTCTCAGCAGTGTAGGATTAACAACTGTATGGTTATTAAGACTTAATACCATTTATGTTACAGTAGTGCCCAAGGGCTCCAGCTGAGACTGTGGCCTCTCAAGTGGATTAAGTATTGGAAAATTACTGCATTGACTCACATAAAATGAGAATCCTCTTTCAGGTTGTTGGTTTTTTTTTAAGCATATCCTTTGTTTAAACTGAATTATTATCTCTGTAAGCTTTAGTGCAGTTTTCTTGCTGTTTAGCATTAGTTTCAGCATCAGTATGAAATACAAGCATAGTGCATATATTCAAACAGAAAGGATAGCATTGAAACTCATATGTCCTGTACTTCTGCCATACGAGCTATTGGGTTTATACAGACAGATACACAGCCCTTCATTCATCAGTATCCGTATAAAAAGAGATTTGTATAACTAGAATGCTGTCTATATCATCCATAGGACAAAACAATAAAAATAACAATAAAAGTATTATATAGGTATACAGAAATTTTGGGCCTGTAAGAAACAAAATTATTTAGGATAATTTAGCAGGCTCCCAGAATTCTCAAAAAATCAAACTACTGAGTGTTTAATATTATGTAGAACAAGTAGAATCTGCATGAACTTAGAACTATACAATAAAATAATCATTAAGGTTGGGAAAGACCACTGAAATAATCTTGTCCAATAATCAATCCATCCTCACCATGCCCACTAGACCACATCCCTAAAATTTCTTAGTCAAAGAATCACAGGTTGGAAGGGACCTCCAAGTATTTGAATAATACGTAAATAATTCTATATACCAATGGTAGTACAATATACTGCTGAAAAAACTTCAGTGTCTTTTTCAATGTTTTCTGTTGACACTATTTTTTCCAAACTACAAAAGCTATACTGTAACATCCTGCATATTTTTTTCTGTTTCTTCTATACTAATTAGATCGCAGATGTGATTTGTTACGTTCTTAATTTAAGACCTGTTGGATAAAAACCAGTACAGCTCTCTTCAGGGAGACTTCAAAAAATTAAAAATTTAAATTATAAAATATTTTAAAATAATTTAACAACCTTTTTAACCTTTAATTTTAATTAAAAATAATTTAATAAAATGACCACCAAATCAGATATTGCACTTTTGTTTATTATGAGACTTTTTGATAAAATAGAGAACTAGCGATCAAGTCACTATTCAACAATCCAAAGTATGTTGTCATGACAGCCACAAACTCGACCCTAAAAGGACACAGCATTTCCCCCTGATTGCAAACAATAGGAGGCCAGTACCATCTGGTACGTTCACCGCCGTGTAGGCATAAGTTGGATCACACAAGTACAAGCACTAGCAGAACTTTTCTGTAGTTCGATTCTCATTTCAGTCAGAAGGTTGGTGCAAGTAATAGACACTGTCATCATTTCTCAGTATTTCATCCTGCATCTGACAGGTTTGTCACTGTCCTGTCCATTGGAAGCACATTTTACACAAATTTTTGTTTGTTTAAGTACAACTCTGTGCATTTTAACCAGTTCCTTAAACTAATTTCCATAGTTTAACATTGGAGTTGAACAATCTGTTCCAACAAACCATGCCAGGAATTCACATGCTCTTAAATGTTTAATGGAGAACAGATTTCCAGTGAGCATCTTAATATTCTGTCTCAGGGAAGGATCTTACCAGATAGCAAAGCTTAATTATTCATTCTTTTAAAGAAGTAACTACCTCATTAGAAGTATAAGAGCAATTTCCATTGTTACTCATGAAAATCAAAGTCTAAAGCACGGAACAGAAATTCTAGTAGGCCCACTACAAAATTAATATTTTACAAAACAAACACTTTGAATTTTCATCTTAGAAGTCGTCTCATTTGTTACATGCCTCAGACTCACTTGTTAGGATCTACAAGCAAATTTCACTACTAAAAATGAATCTGGAAAAGAACTTCAACAAGTAACTTACTGTAAATTGGCTACTTTTACTGATACAGGAACATGGGGAAGCTGAGTGGCCCATTTCAGTGTAATATCTTGATAAACATACAGCATTTTACTATGGTTTCCAACTAGAGTGTTTATCGTTCCTTCTTTCACTGTTAAAAACAAAAAAAAAAATAGTTTAAAAATGAAAGATATTATCATAAGCCATTACTTTCTTTTTGGAGACTGAAAAAGTGAACTATTTATTCACTTATTTCCTTTTAAGACATCACTCATTTTAAATATATCTATAGAATAACCAAGAACCAAGGATGTATGTGATTAATTACGAATATCAGTTCCCATCATACAACACACATGCCAAAACTTTTCAACATTCTAACCAGATATCTTTCATAACTTAAGATACAAATAACAAAGACTCATCATAATTATAATGTTGGCATGCCAGGACAGGTATGACAAAACACACATGGTTAAATTATCAGTGACTTAATACTCTTCATTAATTCACTGACCTGTGTATATTGATTAAAAATTTATACACTTGTATGTTTCATTTATAACGTAAATCAGAAAGCACGTAAATTACGTGAAGATTATTAAGATCATTTTTACGAAGTCTAAAATGAGATTCTAAGTCTAAAAAGGCAGAGTGTCAAAAATTTATCAGTTTCATCTCTCACCAATAAACTTTTTTAACATTCACTTTCAGTGAATAACAGTTTTCCAACACTAATCTCTCATTCTTTCATGTTAGGTGACTTGGTAGTCTGGGCAAACTTACCCAAACTCTAGACACATACATCATATTTGGTTATGTGAAAATAAGCTATTTAGATTCCAAAAGTCATAATATTTTGGATTAACAGTATGAGAAAATAAATCTAAGAAGAGGGCAGCTTTTATTTTGTATTCTACAATCAATAGCATTTTTTAAAGAATATTAAAAACAAAAACAAAAAAAACTAGGAAAGTAGCAAAACCAGAAGTTTCAAGATGAATTTTCTTTTACAAACCTGAACAATAAGGAATGAAGCAACTTGGACTGTAATCAAGCTTTTTCATGAAGCGAATTTGTCCATTATCCTTTAGGCAGAAGAGGCTTCTCTCACCAAGCACAAAAACAGAAGAAACTGCCTGATTAAAGGAGACAATGCATATATCCAGTGCTTGTTCTCCAATGTTGAGAACCCAATCCACCTTTAAAAGAAAAAAATACATGCTCTAGAGATCAGTCAACAATTGCGCACATAAGAAAAGTTCAAAAATACCCAGAGAAAGCTCAGAATTCATCAAGCTACTGAAGTATCAGTAGCATAAGTGGAAAAGAAAAATCGAGGTCAGGTTCTTTTTGGAAGGAGAAAATATTACTTATTTTACTTATTACTTATTACTTGTTGACTTGGAAGGCAGTTGTGATTTTCCTTATTGTGGGTAAAGCAACATCAACATTTTGAAATTATCGTCTATTGATGGCTAAGCAACAAACTGCACAAGCATATTTAACTAAATGTTAAGATATACCCCACTGAAGATGAAAGTGCTTTATGCAGTAAGTGTTAAAGTCTCCAAAAACAGAGAGATAAAATCATTTAAATCTGCCACATTTCCTTAGGGTAGCATTAGGGAGGAAAGGTAAATAGCCTATTCTACCAATATGTAATTGAAAACACAGACAAAATTTACGGTGCTTAAGCCCACATACATATTTGCACCCAACAACAAGCACCCTTTAATCTGAATCATAGAATCATAAAACCACAAGGTTGGAAAGGACCTGTAAGATCATCTAGTCCAACCATCCTCCCTTTACCACACCTACAGAAACCTACTAAACCATATTTCCTTGCTCCCTATCCAGACGCTTTATGGTTCTGCATATGAAAGTTTATCTACTTTTCCAACTACATGCATTGATATAAAGAAGGACTACTTCAAAATCCTTCCTTGACTACATCCTTACATGTTTAAGCAATATTATATTATTGCTTATTAATAACTTTCGTTATTGTTTTCATTTATTGTTTTTCTCAGAACAGTAGCAAGTATTAAGGCCCAACCTGAAACAACTGAGGCTCAAGGAAATCCTAATAGAAACATACAGAAGACTTTCTGCTGCCTTTTAAAAGCAATTGGATAGAATCCTTTGTCACCAGATAATGTTTCCATTCATTACTTAGCATTGATCTTTTTCAGATGCATGCAAGGCACCACAGATGTTATGTAAAATAAACAGCATTTACCACAAGTTTCTTTCCAGAACTAAGTTTTTGTTGTACTGTTTCTTGTCTTCCATCAGCATCAGTTGCAAATGCCAGCACTTGGTATCTGTTAGAGGAAGTTTAAAAAAAAAAAGTAATACAACAAAATACAACATCTTTGTAGTTAAAACCTTTACATGAAATAAAAATAAAACAGAATTATCATGTTACAAGTATACCTACACAGTGAGACCATTACCTAAAATAAGATTGTCAGAAAGCCTACAGCAGCACAGCCACAATCAGCAAAGATGTTAGAATAAACACTGTTGTAGAATAAAAAGGCAGAATTTAGAACAAGAGTTCTATACAGGTTATCCCTGACCTTAATGTAATTCAATGGCTAACTACTAAAGGATGGAAATATCTTACAGATGAGACAGATGCAAGAAATCAGCATCTTTTCAATTTGTGAAGTCAAAATAGCAATCAATTTTTTATTTTTCTTTTTAATTCCCCCAGAAATTTTTAAAATAAACTACTGTATTCAGGGACACTGCCCAGACACACAGAGATGGGAGCAAGAAAGCCAAGGCACTGTTAGAACTGCAATTGATGAGAGATGTGAAAAATACAAGGGACTCTACAGATTGAGCGCTGGTCAGAAGAGACAGGCCAAAGGGTATGCTCCTTCTGATAAATGGGAAGGAAAAACTGACAGACATGGAGAAGGCTAAAGTACTCAAAGAGTTCTTTGTCTCAGTCTTCACTAACAGCCAGGCTTCTCAAGACTCTCAAATGCATGAAACTCTCACCCCTAAATCTCTAAGAGGAGCTGGGAAAGCAAAATCCCCTTCACTTAGGAGAAAAGTGTGGGACCAGCTCATGATTCTGAATGTCTACAAATGGCAGGACAACTTGCATCTCAGGATTCTGAAGAGAGCTGACTGATATGGTTGCAGAGCCACCCTCCATCATATTTCAAAAGTACTTTTATTTGCAGTACATCTATCCTCTCCCAAATTATTAACACAATGTCTGTAATGTGCTCGTGAAATATCTAGAATCTGAAAATGTCTTACTAAGTTTTAGCAGAATAATTAAAAGAGTACTGCTTAAGAAATTCAGGTGATAGAATAATATATGACAATATATTACTCTAAGTAAATTAAGTGTTACGTTAGATTAACATTCCCAGGATTAGATTCCTAAGGCATAATTTGTAAATAATAATTAAGTAGTAGTATTTGCATATTTTATATACTGATTTCAGCACACCTTTACCCTTTCACAACATGAGCAAGAGTCCTTCTGATAAAAGAAAATCAGAAAGACATCATTTTTATTTCATATAAAAAATTAAATTTAAATATTCAATGTTTCCATATATTTCCAGAAAGTTACATTTTGCAACCATTAATTCCCTTCTAAACAAAGTACTAAAATGGTTCATTAAGTGCCCTACGTTAAGTTGTAGTCAATACAATCCCCAGTGCAGACAATGAATAACAAAAATCATAGTCAGTGTGAAAATAAAAAATGAAAGAAAATTTCCATCATGGGTAACAAAGAATGGCCTCTCCCATTACTAGAAGCAAAATAACTTCTGCTCAGGAAAAAGATTTGTGACAACTGCATTCAACCTTATTCAGAAAATAAAGGAGAAATTTTTTCCTGCATTCATTTCAACAGTATTTCACAGAGATATCTAAGGTGGATGCATAGCAACATTTTGGTTCCACTCTGAAATTTTTAGTAGCATCTGTTGCTCAGTGAAGTGCTTTAGTTCTCTGCTGCTTAACTGCAGAGAAGAGTTTCCAGAATTAGCAGTAGAAGATATTCCCAGAAGTAAAGCAAACTCAAAATATTTACCAGAGACTCAGAAGGCTACATAAAGAACAAATACAACTCCAAGCTAATACTAAAAGTCTCTCAGTTGTGCTTTTGATGCTATACCCTAAAACAACTTCATATATAAGTTGATGATGAACACGTTACATAAATCAATGAGGATGACTGAAAACTAGTTGATGATGAAAACTAGGTTCAGAAAGCTGTGATCAGTGTCACAAAGTAAACAGGGAGACTTGCATAAGCAGTATATCCCAGGAGTTGGATCCTGACTTCTTGCGTGTTCAAGCAACCTAACAGTGCTTCAATACTTAGTGAGGCTACAAATAGAATTTTAAGAATAAAGCATCGTCCATTTATTTTCCTCATAAGTAAAGAGTGAGATGCCATTTGCCATAATTTCCCCAAACCGGTAACATGGTGACATCTTCTGAAAAGAACTGTTATTTTCTGTTATAATCAAAAAGGCAGGTAGTGTCTTATTTAATACACAATATTCTTCAAAGGCTCTATAGAGGAAATGTGTCTTCATAGTACATAGATGTGCAGTGTGAAAAAGCTGGTGGTAGGAAGATGACAAACAGTAATAACTGACCAGTATTGTTAATCAAAATAACAGGGCTACTATATCTGTTTGGCAGGAGCATTATCTGCAAGCTCCTAAATTTCACAGCATCGCTTGCTTGCAGTCTTAAAATATGCAGAACCAATCTGTCTTTCAAAACATATTTAAATATTTACTAACAGCACAAGTGTTGATAGTCAACTGCAATAACCAGACTTATTTCAGAATTAGACAAGCAATATAGCTTCTGCTCTAACCTTTTTTTTTATTATTATTTTTCACTTTTTACAGTTTGGCATCATCCTTGCATTTCAGAACAATTATTCTTATATTCCAGGTCTTTGATGAGGATGTTAAAGAAACACTGGCTCCAGTATTGTCTCCTGAGGAACATCATTCATCTAAGGCTGCTAGTGTGAATCAACAACTACTCTGAAGTCTTACAGTTCTGTGACTTTTTCATCTTGAATCTTGCAGTTGGTAATTCTCTACCACTAACCACCACCCCACATCTATTGCTAGCCAAAAAAATTCAGAAGGCCTAAGAGCAGACCTTATCAGTTTTAATGGAGAAAAGATGAGGTAACACAGGCATTGAGTTCCTAGGTCTTTCCATGCCTTTGTCACAAAGTTGCCTACTTTGTTCACTAGTAGATCCATTTCACTGATCTTCATTTCATGCCTGGGGTATCTGCGGGAGTCCTTCTTCTTGACCTTCAGATTCTCTGCTAGTAGAAGTTTTAACCAAGTTTACATCTTCCCAGTCCACCCCATGTTTCAATATATGTACTTGGTAGTTCACCTCAATTCCCATATCCCATATCATTCCTTTTTCCATTTGAACTCAATCAGAATCTATCTGTTCAGTCAAGCTGCTTTCCGCTATTCATCATTTTCTTGACCACAGAATTGTTCTTGGTCTTTGAAAAGGTTATCCATGATGATAAAATAGCTCTCCTGTGCACTTTTATCCTCCAGGGTCTTACAGGATCCTGTCTATCACTTCCCTGAACAGGATGGTCCTTTCTCCTGAAAAGCACAATTTTGATTTCACTCCCTATCTTCCTCACTCTCCTTACGACCTTAACCTGCATCATCTCATGGTCAATACAGCCAATGTCCACAACAGTAAATGGCAAGCTTTTACTGCTACTTCTCCAGACATTCCTTTCTTATTTCTGAGCTAACAATTCGGCAAAGCATCCTTCCTAGCCAGCCTGTCAAGATTTCCTTGATGCACCTTTCAGGTTGTAGAAGTCTGTCATGTGGCCCTCCCAGCAGATGACAATCCTTGATATAACAAGGGCTTGCAATTAGGAAAATTCTATTTGTTTTTTTTAAAAGCTTAATAGAAGTTGTCTACCATAACATCCCTTGCACTGAGCATTCATCCGAATAATAAACTCAGCATGATGGTTCCATAAAAGAGCCAAGTGAATTCAATCTATTCCCCTGTGGTGAACACAAATCCTTCCTTGTTGTCATTTATTCCTGAGAGCCTGGAGTGATCAAACCTGCAAGATCCCGTGTAACATGTGGTTATTTTGTTTACATACTAAATAACAGCACCAAAATATGTAATAATTATTGAATATGAACACATACTTGTAACTCTCAACCTGTCGAGAGGAAGACACTGTAATGAAGGAATCAGTCCGAGAGCTGTAAGTCAAGGGACCAGGCAGAAGAAAACCAGGTAAAAAACGGCCAAAAGCATAACTTTCCTGTTCAAATAACATTAGCATGCCATCCATGGACTGTATACATATCAAATCACGACCTAAGAAAGAAGAGCAAAGGGAAGATACATATAAAGGAAACAGAACAACATTAACTATGCAGTTTAGCTTTTAACAATTGCAGAATTAGAAGCTGTACCTATACTAATAGAACTAGGACTAATTTCAATTTACTATTCAATTCAATAAATGTTTACTATTAAGAAGAATACCAAATATTCCAACTTTAACTTACTTCTTGCTTACTATAAGGAACAAACTTAGTACAAAAAGTAAATCTAGGTAATCAGATGCTTTTGGATGTCATTCAGAATATATTAAGAAAAAAAAAATGTTAGATTATTTCATTTTAAAGCAAAATTCCTCATGTTATAACTATTACAACTGCAGTTTCAAGAAAAGTTTCAATAGTCCTAGGGGAGGGGGAAAAAAAAAGCCTCTATACATTACAAGCAGTCATAACAACTGTGAATTAAAACTAAATAACCTATCCTACTCTTTCAAGAGTAGTTAAACAATGTAAAAAGAATTCCTACAAATATATACTGCTGTTAAAAATAGAACTAAGAACTATGTCAGTGTTTTCCACAGCCTGCATTCATATGTTCTGTCTTCAAGGAATGAAGAAACAAACAGATTCACTCCATTTGTTGCAAACAATACTAACAGAAAAAGCTTGGAGCAAATAACTTCACGCCACTATTTAATAGCCTGAAGACATGACTTGATATGTCTCTAAAACACCAAGCTAAATGCAAAGCTTCGTTTTGACACATTCTGAGGTCAGAGTCTGATTATGAGTTCTGCATTCATTCATATGTCAATGCAGTAATTCAAGCAAACAATGTTTTCCATGTATTTAAAGAGAAAGCCATACCAATAAGACTAATAGCTTGGAACAGCTAACGGAAACATCTCTCCTGAATTCAAAGAAAAGCCCCTATCTGGCAAACATAACACAAAATAATGAATGTCATTCAACATAAATCTATTTATCTGCATTAAAATACTCCACTGTGTCTTAGGAGCTCTCATATATACATGGGGAACATGAAAAAAATTATTTGTTCACTCAAAGTCCATCCCCAATTCCTTAACACTGTTCTCCAACACAAGAAGATGAACTAAAACAAAAATAGAATAGAAATTCTTACTTAAATAATGAAGGTAGCATAAAGGTCAAGAAGATTACATTCAATAATTGAAAAAGCAATAAGTGGTGTAAAATACAGCGGAAAGTATTGTTCATCTCCACTGTGATTCTTCATAGAAACTAAGTACTTGAAAATAACTAGCAGTGTAATAGGTCAGCAGTATATCATGTTATTTGCTCTTGTGACTAAAGCCAACAGAATTTAGTTCAGAGTAACAACATGGATCTCACCCACTTGGCCTCTCTACCCTCCATACCTCCCACCTTACCCCTTCAGATTTCCCATAATCTAAAAATCAAATTCTCACATTTGTTTTTCCAAGTTCTGTAGTTCACACCTGTTGCAAATACCAACCATGAGCAAGAAAAGACATTTGAAAATGTAATTCATTTTCTTCACCTGGTAGAAGCTAAGTCACTCACTAGTGAAAAATATTTCAGTCCTTACCAACAAGATTTAAAGACAGAAGAGCAAAAAAAATAAAAAATAAAAATTCAAGAATATAGTATCAGGAAGGTCTGTGATGAATGCCTGTTTCTTACCTTATGTTTTACACATGCCTTTTCTGAAAGCCTTAGAGGTCACTCTTATTCAAGAGTATTGTTGGTTTTGTCTGCTTGAAAACAAGTCGTGCATATATGTGTACATATATATATGTATATATGTGTATATATATATATGTATATATGTGTGTATATATATATATATATATATATATATATATATCTCCAAAAGTAATGCATCCTATTTATTTCCATGGAAACTACAACAGATACAAAGAGCACAATAACACTACTTGATAAAGAGAATTCTCAGCACAAAAAACTTTTTCAACATAGACACCACCATCACTTCTGTCAGCGATGAACAGGAGACTGCTCATTATTCTCATAAAAATCTGCACCAGAGGAGTGGCCCAGTGCTTCACAGTTGCTATGGCCACATAGTCCAGAAGTTAGGATTTGCAAAATCTGGACTATACAGTGTATGTGATAATACAGCCCAAGCAAGATTGGCAATGTGCTCCACAGTCTTCAAACTGGAATGGGGTCTGGTGTTATCATAGAATAATCAAGGTAGATAAGACTGCTGAGATAATCTATTCCAACCATTCTATACCACCACCATTGCCCACATGCTGCAAGTATGATCAGGTGGCCTGTATTGCTTTCTGGTTGTTATTTTTTTGTTTGTTTGTTTGTTTGCTGTGACTTCTTACTTTGTCAATTCTATTCTGTCTAATAAATTGTTTTCAGTTCCTTTAATTTCCATATTGTACTGCAGTTAAGGAACAGAGATAAAAGGAGCTAAAAGAAACTTCAAACAGATAGTTGGTTAGTTAAACAACTTAACCAGTATGAGGTTTATACCACACTGTTCTCAGAAAAGCCACAATATGGTAAACAGCTCTGGATAGATAATTCCCAATTCAGCTTTCTTTCATGGGTCTAGAAGGGCTGGCAATTATGAAATTCCTCAAACAAAATCTTACTTTCTTAACCGTT
Source organism: Coturnix japonica (assembly GCF_054131305.1). NCBI lineage: Eukaryota > Metazoa > Chordata > Aves > Galliformes > Phasianidae > Coturnix > Coturnix japonica. Next base: position 63,468,927 of record NC_140664.1, on the reverse strand, counting down.
TCCAAACTGTTTTTATTAAATCCTTTCTCAAATTCTGATGGGGGAATTCTGACAAATGGGGAGAAGCATATCCTATGATAGGATATTGTGCTGCAAGAGAAAGGTTGTCTTTTTCTCTGGCCTGATTCTGGAAATTTGAGCCCTCAGCTTAGACAGTATCATGGTGTAGCAGCTAGAGTTGGTTTGTTCAGGTTTCAGGAAATCCAAAAGAATCACCCCTTTCCTATCCCAAACTACATTGCACATTTCTTTACCTACTGAGGGCTGCATCTTTAACTTCTTTTTCAGTGGGGAATTCACATATCGCCACTTCATGGACTGCAGTTTTGACTCCAGCTTGTAGCAGCGACACCACTATCACTACTAGCAAAGTTGTGACCCAGGAAACTGTCACCTTCAGCCTTGTGTTAGTTCAATTGGTTCTGACAACCCTAAATAGTGTTCCCTTCTGTTCCTCTGTGAGCATTAATGAGATCCATATGGCACAAATTTTGTGATATTCCAATATTACCACCATTGTTTCCAACATACAGAAGCTGATACCCAACTCCATATGTACTTCTTTGGTCACAATCTGCCAATTCGCGTGGATGAGCTGATTGAGATTTTCTTCGTTTTGTGGTGTGACAGCTATGCAAGGGCATCCTAAACGTAGCTTGTATCTCACATCACTGCCACTGCTGTTGAAAAGCAACACCCATTGCCTCACTGTAATGACATCTACTGTTTGATTCTCATGATTATTCAGCAAGCGTCAGTGAATACCCATGGGTACCATTTTTTCTGCCTGGAAGAAATCAATCCCACACCTTAGCTTCGTATGCACTTCCATATCAGACTGCCCCTCTGCTGCTACCTGCCACATGGCAATAAAGTTTAACAGAATGTTGGTGAGAAGATTCAGCATCTACTGTCATACCAACATCTACCTCCAATGTCGTGGGGCAAAATAATAGAATAGGAAGCATTACTTTCAAACCATCCCTTGTACTTGGAGAGGTATCATTAGCTGCCAATATCGACACTGCAATCTTGCTTTAACATGGTGGTAATTGTATTTTCAACTGATGAATTCATATATTAAAGTATAGAAAAGACTTGCATTCAACATTAGAAAAACCTCACACGCCTTTTGAAATGTGAGGTACTCTGAGAAAACAATAAAATCTAGTTTTCCTACACTGAATCACATCTACATCTGCACTAACAAAGAAGCATTACACATATTACACAGAAGCAATTAAACAAAGAAACTACTGAGGTACTTATCTCCTACTGAAGTTAGCAATTTAGTACATATTTGGTTTTCTTTTCCTACTACAGCAAGTGAAAAAATGTAAATATATCATCTTTCTAGCACCTCTTTAAACCACTGGCCTCTTGTCACTAGCAACTTCAATACAACGATTAGGTCTCAAAGCTTAATATATAACATTTTGAAGGCTTTTTTTTTTTTTTCAGTTTTCCAAAATAGAAGAGGAAACATTTACTACTGTTAGTAGATTTAAGTCCTACATCCTTCAAGGAAACACAAACACTTTACTTCTGTTAACAGCATAAAGTCAATGAAGAAATGTTTCCTGTGGCTAAATGCAATCATTTCAAGAGAATTACTGGGTTTGACATATAGATCCTTAAAAGCATTTTCCAAACAGACCAATTGTTTTAGAGCAATGGTTTTCCTAGGGTTTTCCTCACAGACCTTCTAAGCTGTATAGCCAGGTCAATGGTTTTTGTTCAGTCTTAGAATTCATTCTTCATTAAATCAGAAGCACAGTTCACCACATAGTATGTTTCTACTGAAATATGTATAAAGCACCTTTATTAAAAGATTTAAGAACAATTTCCCCTCTTAGGTGTTATTCGCAGGACAGATTCCAAATTTGCTTAATTTATTTACTACTTGTAGCTGACATTCTGCAGCTGAAATATGAGGGTATTCAAGCAGTTAAAGTAACTGCTGATCATAGTCAGAAGGAACATTTGGTTTGCTGCTTACAGAGTCTCTGAAGTGCTAGCCAAAAACACTGCAATGCTTTTACTAACACAACTCAGAAATTAGTCAGTGAAAACGATCTATAAATAAACACCTTGCATATGCTTCAATTAAAACAAAGCAAAATACATATGCAAAGTTGAAAATTACTTAATATTGAGGTTCCAACAATTCTGAATGCCCTCTGTGTCACACTAACAGCTGATGCTATCAAACATTATTAGTGTTAATTTCAAGAGTATGTGGAATTGCCGCAACTATTCAAAGAGTATCACTTGAGACACACTACATATGTGAACAGATAAATGAGCAAAGCTATTCTAAAGCTCTGCTAATACTAGTAGGAACCATCGTACTAAGAAGGAACATCCTGCTAAGACTCCAGCTTCTCTTGCTCAGAATACATGGTATATGTGGCCACTCCCAGGCCAAGTTTGGTACCTACTTGAGTGCTATAAGCTGATGGTAAGATGTCATTAAGAATTTAATCTTCTTTTAAACAAAAATATTTCAAGTCAGTAAATCAGCACCCCATACAAATTGTTTCACTAAAGTCTAGCAAACTGCCAGGTGTGAACTGGACAGCTGCAAGAGTGATATAACTCAAGACTTTTGACACTGTCTCTCAAAGCATCTTCATAGGTAAGCTTAGGAAGAGTAGGATAGATGAGTGATCAGTGAAGTAGATTAAGAACTGGCTGACTGGCAGAGCTCAGAGTCATAGACCTGTAACTACTGGTCAGTTCTGGGTCCAGTCTTCTTTAACATCTTCATCAGTAGCCTCAACGAAGGGATAGACAGCACCCACAGCAAGTTTGCAGATGGTACAAAGCTGGGAGTAGTGGTTGGCTAACCAGAAGACTGAGCTGCCATTCAGCAAGATGAGGGCAGGAAGGAAAGTTGGGCAGAGAAGAACCTTATAAGTTTCAACAAGGGCAAGAGTCCTACACCTGGGGAAGAATAACTATAAAGATCAGCAAGTGGTGTGGTGTGCTGGGGGCGGCTGTGCAGAAAGGGGGCAATGCCAAGGCAGACGCTGGTGTGTGGTTAGAATACGGGACACTGGATTTAAACTGAAAGAGAAGTGGCTTAGGTTAGATGTTAGGAAGAAATTCTTCACTCAGAAGCAGGGTGTCCAACTGAACAAGGTAGACCATAAGCCTCTGCAGCAACAGAGTTCAACTGCATCTTGGGCTACATCAGGAAGAGTGCCACCAGCAGATAAAGGGAAGCGATCCTTTTCCCTTCTCTGGACACTTTCAAGCACTTTAACATACTTTGAATACCGCAGAGTCCAGAAGTGCACACACAGTATTCAAAGTGAGGTTGCACTAACCAGTACATAGAGAGGATCACTTCTTTCGACCAGGTGGTTGTGCTGTATTTAGTGTATCCCAAAATGTGGTTTGTCATCTTGGCTGCCAGAGCACACTCCTGGCTCATGATGAGCTTACTGGCACCAGCACTCTCAGGTCGCTCTATGCTGAGGTGCTCTCCAGCTACTTGTCTCCCAGTCTCTGATATGTCTGGCATTGCTCATTCCCACGTGCAGAATCTGGTATTTACCTTTGTTCAGCTTCACACCATTAATGATTTCCCATGTGCCAATTTATCTAGAATCTTCTGCAAGGCCTCTGCAGAAGAGTCAACTGCACCTACCATTTCAGTATCATCAGCAAACTCTCTAAGGATACAATCCACTCCTGCATCCAGGTTACTGGTGTAAAAGTTAAACAGAACTGGCACTAGAATTGAGCCCTGGGGCTCATGAGATTAAATGTCATTAGATAAAATAAAATAAATAAAATGTTTAATTGTGAGATTAAAATGAAAAAAAGACAGGCACTTGTAATATAAATGCCCTTACTAGCTTAGAAATCTTGTACTATATCTTTCTTAACACAATTTCAGGTACTACCAGTTATATGGATAGTAGTGAGACAGGCTTCTAATCATAGCTTTCTGGTTTAAGAAGTTTAGATAAAATATGCGGTTTAGTTGTTTATTCATCTGATGACATTAAAAAACATAACATATTACAGCAGATATTTTAATTTTATGCAGCAGTGATTATGTGGTAGGCACATTACACTTCTATTAACAAATGAAAAATACGGGTCAATAAAGCTGTTACTGTAATAAGCAGTAATAGCTTCTATGTATATTAAGAATACCTAATTCTTACCAGTTTTGTTGTATCATAAAAATAATGAACGCTAGAAACAAAAATGTAGCATCTTGCAATACTAAATTATGTTCTATCAGAAACTGACCTATTCATCTTTAGCGTTCATAATAAACCCTAACTATGAACACACAAATACCACTGTTAAAATATCCTGTTTTAATAGTAGCAATATGACAACGCTATGACATAACAAGTTCTTTAGAGCATTACAGTGATCTCCATGAGTACTGTGGCACTGAACCGAACCGCCTGACGTCAGCCACTGAAAACTTCACCTAGCTAAAATACTGAGTAAAAGCTGTGCCTCCTTTAATAGCACAGCAACATTTCTTTATATACCAGGTACTCTGTTGACTGCATTTGTGTTGTTTCTACTCACAAATTTTTAAATTTGTGTTTTAACCAGAAATCAAACTCCAATTACCTGAACTATTAAATGTAAACCATAATTAAAAAAAAAATAAATTGTGCGTGAACTTTTATTTCCCAGCTTTTTATAGAACATCTTATTTCCTTTGGCCATTTGTTTTTAATGTGTAGTTAGTGAATAGGGTTTTTATATTTCACTTTAAGAAATGCCGTCTTCCAAAAACTCAGCCAGAAATGTCCATTTCAAAAAAGCTTATTGCAGCCAGTTGGCTTTGCCAGTGACATATTTATAAAGTGAAAATATAACCCACAGTGTTTTCTGCAGATCAGATGGAATCACTTAGTATACTCTACATAGTTTCAGCAATGCATGCCTCGAGAGGAATGTCCTTCAGCCAGCAAGTGTTACTTTCAAGCAGGAGTCCAGCTACCGTTGTTTTGTAGTTTCATTATTCTAGCATGATATGAATACATTTATGTCACGCTTGTTTCTTTAAACCAGAATGTATTTTTAGAGCTAATTCAAAGTCAAAATGAGTGGCAGGTGGTCGTTCTTTCAAATAAGCTTCTAATTAAAGATATTTTGGAGCTTAAGTTTTTGCATGTTAGTGATTTCCTCTGCTCGGAGTCTCTCCTCTGGCACCAAATCATTTTCATAAAATGTACGCTATGTAGTCACAAGGCCTGAGCACCACGTGAAAACATGCAATGAAAACTACAGCATCAAATGGGATAAGTCAGAAATCAGAATAAGCATCTTAGAGCTACAGAGTTTAGGGATATGTCAGCAGAGACAATTTTCCTGCCTTCAGTGGTATTCATAAACTCCAGTCAAAAGCCTAGTGTGGAAGGAAGTGTCAATGAAAATAAAATTAGAGGATAAACTGGCATTAGTAAGACAAACTCTCAGGTTTATGGATGTTTTATATATGGGAAATGCTTTCTTAACTGAAGAAAATATAAGTCTCTAGTACATTGACCAGTAAAGAGATGCATACAAACTGCACTACCACACACAGGAACAAAGATCACTATCCTGAGTTAACACAAGAAAAACACATTTCCATTTTCTTTCATCTCAGAAATTTACACCCTTCTTCACCTGCCTCCCTCCCCTTCCCCCCCCCCAAAGAAAAAAAAAAAAAAACAAAAAAAAACCACCCCAGCACAGACAACAAAGTCCCCACCAGTTCAAATCACTTCTGGAGAACTGAACTCACTTCTGAGCATAGCTCCTAAAGCAAAATAGTTTCAGGTCAACTGTGAGAATAGCACTTCACGAATTGCTTCCTACTAATGGAAAAACCATTTGAAAAATATATCGGGCACTTCTTCAAACAATGTATGTCTAGTAAAAGGCTAGTCTTAGGTTACTACTCTAAGCCAAAGCAGGAAGCAAATGTCAATGTACATTCAGAAGTAACACCGACTGGACTAACTTGGTGGTCTGGTGGCTGCCCACTGTGTAACTACAGAAGGGAGTGAAGTTCAGGACTTCAGCTGCAATCACTCACTCTAGACCAAAGGTTCTGAAAGCACTGCCAAGGCAGTGCAATACCCTGGGTAGACATAAGGAGAAAAATACCCTGCATCGCTCAGTGATGATGCATGTATCCAATCTAAAAGATGCAAGAAGGGTACATGTGTTCCAGCTGAGACTGACTAACCGCCTTCCCATTGGAACTGAAAAAATCACTGCAGCAGGAAGGAAATAAAAACAGAAGTAGAAGAAAACTTAAGAGAAACTAAAGGAAAAACACTAAAACTTCATTCTACCCATGTTTGTTTTAATTATTTTCTAATCCCATCTAGACATTAAGTAAAATATGTTCACAAGTCCCAACACAAGAGATGCTCGCCCTGCAACAGCCTAGTGTATTAGAATTCTTCCTGGTTAAGGCATAGTGAAGTACACAATCAGCAAAATTGCTATTCTTATAGAAATTCTTATGGAATTTTTAAATGGAATTTCTTATGGAATTTCTTGCTATACCCAATCATCATATCATGTTCTCCTTACCTAATTCTTTCATATTTCTGAATTTCATGAAGCAAAGAAGAGAATTCTAGATGGAAAACTAATCCTGAACTATTGAAGTTTCTCAAAGGCCAGATCAGGTAACACGGACCTCATTCACACAAACAACCCTTTAGAGACTTGTGATACACTCTTTATTCTTGATCATGAATTTTTACAGCTCGAAAAAATGCAATAATATTTCTAACTCAAACAAGTATTCTCAGAAAAAATAAATGTTGAGGCAGTTGTGAAAGCAGCATCATAGAAAGCTGCTCCTTTTCGGTGTAGTAGATTCACTAATTATAGCTGTATAATTAATTACAGCACATTACCTACTGATAGTACAGACTGAACCATAGCTGTGCACTGTAGAACAAATGTACGCACAGATATAGCCAGAATAACAAAGGATGGTAAAAACACTGAAATAACAGGCTTCTTAAAAGGAGAAATTCTCATCTGCAAACCTTTTCAAAGTCAAGCTGCAACCATCTGAAGCTACATACCTATCATACATTATGTTCATATTACAGAACACCTTACTGAACTTGTAAATCTGCCTCGAAGAAAAATGAAATGAAGACAAGTACTGTCAGCAGTTGCCCTTTCAAATCAATAGCCTTCACTTGAACAGTTGTTGTTTTTTTGTTTGTTTTTTATTAAATGAATCACAAATCAATAACAGATCTTTCATTAAGCTCATGAAAGTTGCATATTGGCCATATTTTGCAATACCTTAGGTGCAAAATTATCAGTAGGATCAATAATTATCAGTAGGATCTTAAGTCAGCGTCATACAATAAATTCATCTTTAAAGTGTTGTCTGAAACACACATGGAATTAGAATGGAACAGAATAGCAGAATCAATGCAACAATGAAACCCAATAACAACCCCCATCTTTTTCACTTCTCCATGTCTATAGCATATTCTATATTTCCATTTCCTCATATAAGAATCTTGCATGAATTTATTACTTTACTACTAGCTTTGCAAATATGTGTTCATAGTTTGCGGTTTTTTTGTTTGTTTGTTTTTGTCTGTTTTTAAAACAGATGACATTTTAAAGTGTATTTCGACATGAATCACACATTTACTTCTGGATACCTATTTGTGGCTTAACTCAGCAACAGCTCAGCACCATAGCCATTCACATGGTATAGCACCTTAGCATTCTGTAGCTGCTTAGCAAGAGCTACTGTGTAAGCTTAAGGTCTCACCAACTACAATTTCCATTTCCATCAAGGGGAAAAAAAGTATATAAAAAAATTAAATCCACCAGAATTTTTCAGTTCTTCCTCTTCTTGGATTCACGGTCACTTTAGTATATATTTTAAAAGTCTGTTTATTTTGCATATGCACAGCTGTTTAAGTTTCCCATGAGTCAAAAACACATACATCACAAGGACTAGAACTTCTTGTCACCATGAGAAGGCATATCCCATGACCAGAACCAGTTGGGTAGCGCAAAATTAGAATTCTCTTTATAAATTTGAAACAGAACTGTTGCATTTCCACTGATTTCTAACACCTCTTCCTACTCTGTTCCCTGTCACTTTTGACACAGGCAAACAGTATTCATTGATTTTGTCATTAATTTGTCATTAATTATTTTTTTCTGTGCTTGGAAGTTACACTCAGATCTACTCACCATGACACAAAACATCCACTTCAGTGAGTAACCTTGTAGAGAGATTTCTAACAGGTTTCCAAGTACAAATCATACCAAACAGCCCTCAAAACGTTTTAAACTGCAATTAGCAGAAAGCATCATAGGCCTGTACAAGATGTGTTTCAACTATTCAGCTATTTGGCGGGGGGGGGGGGGGGGGGGGGGGGGGGCAGGGAAATGACAGAGGGGAGCGACTAACAAGAGTTTGGTGATCTTCCAAATAAATCTTTGTAATGGATAGAAGTTTTTTCTTTCTGTAAAGAAACAGTTACAAACGAACACCAGATAAATAAACAAAAGCTGTGTATACACATTTCTGAAACATCCTTTGAGAAGATGAAAAAGACTGACTAGTTTGAAAATGAAACTGCATTCTTTTGGAGGAAAAAGTACAGGACAGCAAATGAATTTGATATAGATGGATGTATCCACATGAAATGCTGGAAGATTAATATGAGTACATATGTAAATAATAAAGCTGCACATAGAATATCTGAAGTAACAGAAAATTCATCATGCCAAACTATTTGTTACACAGGGTAATAATACATATTTTTTAAACTTCAGAGACAGCATCTCGTAGCTTAAATAAAACATCTGATATGATCTCAGACAGTTGTCTCACAGGAAACCAGAGAATGGCAGGCAATAGTGCTAAGAAGAATCTGGGGATTAGACTAGGATGATGAATTAAATATGAGTCAACAATAAGTCACCAAAGAGACAAATGAAAGATGGGGTCATTATTAATATACATTGTGCTATTAAAAACATATGAGGTAATTACTGTTCTGCTTGGCACTGGATGATACTTGGCAGGAGAATCGCAGAAGCCATAACCCCAGATCCAAAGATACGAAACATCTTATGCTACCAACACACAATGACTGTACACATTTGGGTACCATATTTTAACAAAAGAAATTATAACAACCATAGTATGAAAATCTATATGTAAGTGGCCTTTTACTCACACGTACAACTGCTCTCAAACTCAGGTATTTCTACAGTTGTTTTTATTTCATTTTTATTATAGCGCTCTGTTTAAATGAAAACAGACTAAGCGATATATCCAGTAATTTATAATTGAAGTAAAATTCTGGCATACCAAAGTCAATAGCATTTTTTACTTCAGTTGCACTGCAAGCCTACTCATTAATGTTGGGTAAGGTGAAAGGAACATGGTGGTAAAAGATCCAGTGAAATTTTTCCTTGATTATTTTCCCATTCACACATTTACTTTAGTGAAGTTCTAACTCTGTTATTTGAAGACAATATATATATATATATATATATATATATATATATATATATGCCACAAGAAGGCTTTATGTGAGGAAGCATTTAGAAATACTAATCAGGAGATCTACTCCATGAACAAAACTCACAAAGAACAAAACTATTCCAAATAACCTCTCTATCCAGAAGCAATTCAAAAGAAAGGTAATACTTAAACACTATGTTCCTCAAGAGAAGTAGCCAGTAAATCAAAGTCCAAAATCCTACTGCTGCTGTATTAAAACATAGTCATAAGAATCATTTAACCTTACAGCATAAAACTCAGCTGATAATTTTTTTTTTTTTTAAAACTAACACCTAATAAAATTTATTTTTGCAGAATTGTGGAAAAGTTAAGCACAGTCTACCCTTCTTATAAGGTTTCCTGTTACAAAGTTGCATGGTTTACACATATGTTGAATTTTATTATTTAAAAAAATTCTTCCATATAGCACCCTCTTTGTTGTACCACTCAAACATACTTTGCCTCTAGGCCAGTGCTATAATAAAATTAAAATTAATTCAAGACCATTTGCTGAGGAAAAAAAAGATAGGTTCAATATATTTTCACACTTTTTTTCTTCACTTGTAACTTTTTCATGTCGGAGTTGTACTTCCTTTTTCACCTTCCCTTTGCTGTTGTTTCATTATTTCCTTTTAGTGATACAGTATTCACAGAACAACTTCAAAGAAATCTGACCAATCCTGGAAGTCAACTTTAGGTATTAGAGTTTCAGTTTAAAATACATATATTTTTAAAGTCAATTCCAAAGCCCATAGTGCATTATCAGGAAAATCAAATTCTAAATTGCTTTCAATTCATTCGAAGAGATCATATAAGAACAAGACGAACTCACTAATTATTTAAGTTGATGCAATTATACTTTGTGGAGACATACAAAATGGTAATACTGCTTTTCCAATGAAAGCTAGTATCTCTAAAAGAATAACATTAAAAAGATCATTTAGCAACTAAAAAAAATAAAAAAATAAAAAAAATAGGATATTAAACTATGTTTTCACTCTCCACCACCAGAGATTATTAGTATTCTATTTTATTCTATGGTAATCCAATAGCTTGTGCCTCCCACTGGTTATCAACATGCTGTTTCTCCAATTCCTATGCGGAAGATACCTATATCAGCAGAATACACTGAAAAAGAAAACTAGAAAAGTTAAGACTGTTTCTAAATCCACTTGAATGTAACACTGATGATTCAGAGAACAATTCAAGAACACAGCTCTCACCTGGGAAAGGTCACCTGTTCCTATTATAGCATGTGATTACACATCCTAGGCTCTCCAGATAGTACCTTGGGAATCCTCAACTTCATGCATCAGTCTTCAAAGCACAGAACTTCAGCATATACCCCTTACACACTGTTGTTTCTATATTAATCACTATCTGGTCCCACCTTACAATAATACATATATGACCACATGAAATGTATGTGATAATCTGTAAAACTGCCTAAGCTTCAAGTGGTTGTATTTCTTAAGCAAAGCACTCCTCCAGTACTTCTTAATAAAGCACTTCTTCAGTCTTTATGCAGTTTCAACAGAAGTTGCTTCCAGAAGAATTTCCTTGAGCGTTAGCCACATATCTGACTCAAGACAAACAAGGCAAAGAATGGAAACTGTAGCCTGATCTGCACACTTACTCCAAGCAGTTGTACAGTTACATCCTCTGCCATTTCTTACAAGCAGAACGAAGTAGGCTACACATCAGCAAATCTCTTTTTACAAAGAGAACACAAGTAGTATGTTGACTCTTTCTCAAGATGTGGAAGGACTTCAGTTAATGGCTATAAACTGGAGGAATTGTAATCTATCCAACAGAAGCTGGAAATGTAGGAATAAAAGTGATTTGCCATATCACAGCGTCTTTCTTAGATTTCTCTAAGGGTAAGACAACACATTATGTTTAAGCGCTCTCAACGTGAACAAGGAAGTCAAAGCACAGGAAAGCACTCATTTCTGTATGTTGAACGTACAATTTTAAGCTCTCTGTGACACTGATTATCCAAACAGCACATTACAAAGAGACTGTAAAAACTGAATTTTAGGTTATGGAAAGCACGAAAGTTGGTTTTAATGTCCATCTCATGCATATCGTCTACCATACCAATATGCAAATTCAAAAGATTCATAAGTAAGCAGTTTATAATTCTCTTTGACAGATTAACCACCTATACATTTTTAGTTACCATATGAGGATAGATTACTGCTGTTGTTTCACGTAATTGAAGCTAACATTGATAAACCAATTTAGCAAAATTTCTACACACCTAGAGCAGATCCAATTCATTCTTAGGTCTTTTTATTAAACTATATCCTAACATCATTTTATGTTATTTCTCATAGAATTTGTACATGAATTTGTTAAAACTGCAAACAAAAAAATCTAAGAAGAGTGAAAAAATGCATAATCAAGTGATATCAATTCAAATTTAAAGGCGGGCTTTTAGTCTGATCACTTTATACCTACATAGAGAAAACCATACTCCCACTGTTTCGATAAATATTGTTTTAACTTCCTCAAGGGATAAACAACATGTAAAAATCATGTAGAAAATTGCTTAATAAGACTTAACTATTTCTAGACTAGTGTTGGATTTATGCCTTCCTTAAGAACTGAAATGAAGATACACTACTGCATAAAGAATAAGGGAAAAAAGGAATTTTCAACTAAATTAATACTGTTTCTACTTCACTCTATTCTTTTAAACCCAAATTTACAACTTATTTTACAGAAAGAATGATGTGTTTCCTTTTTTTCCCCATTTTTAGTAGGAAAATTAGAATGCTCTTAGGTGAAGCAGTGACTTTCAAATCAGAAAAACAAAAGTCAGAATATTTAAGATGTACTGGGCTGGTAAGCCCTAATCTATTTCACTTGACCTTAAAACTCTTGGTACTTTACACAAGACAGCTGTGAAATTCAAGCTAAAGTTCTAAAACAACAAGGAAGTCACATGCCGCATGTTAGTATTTGTACTGTTTCAACTCTGCACAGGTGCTTCCACATCACAGAACAACCACAGAAGCGCTGACACATCCTTGCTCATATTAGATGAGCTCTCAATTCAGACACTGATTGTCAAAGCTAGACAGGGCAGCCTGTTCCAGTTCCTCACCACTCTCCTAGTAAAGAACTTCCCCATGACATCCAACCTAAATCTTCCCTCTTTCAACTTAAAACCATTTCCCCTTGTCCTGCTATTACCGACCCTTTCAAAGAGTTTACTCCACTCCTGATTATAGGTACCCTTCAGATACTGAAAGGCTGCAATGAGGTCACCCCACAGCCTTCTTTTCTCCAGGCTGAATAAGCCCAGCTCCCTCAGCCTGTCTTCATAGGGGAGGTGCTCCAGCCCCCAGACCATCCTCATGGCCCTCCTCTGGACCCTTCCCAACAGCTTGTACAGTCTTTCTTGTACTGAGGGCTCCATACCTGCATACAGTACTCCAGATGGGGCCTCACAAGAGCAGAGAGGGACAATCATCTCCCTATCCCTGCTAGCCACCCCTCTCCTGATGGAGCCCAGGATACCATTTGAGCTGCAAGTGTTTATAATATAATACTACCCGGTAACTTTGCATTTGACATAGGTACCTTACAAAGACAATGAATGGCAAGCTATAAATGTGATAACAGTAAGCGCTTTCCAAGATGCTGTGAGCTGTCAGCAAACATCCCTTCCTACAACAGAAGTTCCATTGTTAACACTATAATCTTTGGTGGCATAATTGCATGATGCCATGATAATTTTATAGAGGGTCAGGTCATGTTATATGCTTAGAAAGGCTATGTAAAGCAATTTTTTTTGGTAGACTGAGTTCTCTACAAATCATAAAAAAGTACATGCCACTTTCTCAATTTCATTTTGTTCCAATAAATGAAAGCTTATAGTAGAGTCGCCTCATGTTCTTGTAGTTTTATATTTCAATTAAAATAGACCACGAGAATCTGTTCATAATTTCAGGGCTGTGATATTTTGTGGCTGTGTTAAGAGTTCACTTGATCCAAAAAATCCAAAAAACAATTCAGCACTACTAAACTCCATAATTTTATCATTAATCATAGTTTTTAAGATTCATATGCTAGAATAAGGCCACTGCAGAAGAAACTCAATTTACAGCTCTATGATAACAAAAAGTTCAGAAATACAAAGACTTGGCACATGCTGACATTCTACATAACAAAACAATGGGGGAAAAAAAAAAAAGAAAATTAAAAGTCTGGGCTAAAGACAGCACAGTCTTTTTTAAGTGCAGAATAATTAGCTGATCTTCCTAAGTCACATTAACTGTTTTCATTTTTGTACCAGTGTTGCAACAACAAGAAACAAAGGTAAAGTTGAAGCATCGAAGAAGTGCTAAGTTCTACATCATAATCCCTGACTTTGTTACAAATTTTCACACGTTTAGTAACAAACAACTAACTGTACCTACAAATAGATTGAATTGCATTTGATTCCTTGCAGGTTTTGCTTAAAAAGGTGAATGGAAACAAAACAATTCTGGATAGAAGACTAGCTAAACACGCAAGGGATCTCCTTGATTTTTTATTTCCCACTCCCTGGAACCTTAACAGCTTTGCTGAAAGTTAAAAGTTCATTTTGCCTTTTACCAAAATTCCACAACCAACAGAATACTTTGGTTTTAGTTAAAACAAACAAAGAAAACAACACAATAAGGTTTACAGAAAGTGCTTTTGTATTTCCTACACTTCATTAAGTCTTCCAATAAATACACCTGTAGAATCGGTACAAGTACAAAGGCAGACACAGAGACATAGCCTACTAACCAATAACTGTAAAGAGAGGACCATCTAGTGGTCACTTAGCCACATTTCATACACCATTTAAAAAAGCATTTCATTTGAAAATGTTAGCAGACATCTGCTAGCAGATATCCTTCCAGCCTGGTTTCTACTTATATCACATTTCTCTCTCCGTCAGAGAAGTCTCTAATACCATTTTTCTTAATACATACAGAAGACCAAAACCAATCAAGAAATGACAGTTCACCTACATGTTCTATATCTCCACCTCTTTTCACCCAAACAAACTAGTGGATGAACAGACCAAATTGTAACACAACAAGGGTATGAACACACTGATGCCAACTAGTATGCACAGGAGAGCAAAACTTACACTGGAAGAAACTGACTGGAAATATGCAATACACAGTTGCATAAAGGATTCTAATTTTTAATTGAATGTTTCAAATGACTGAAGAGACATCCTTCCCCAAATAGCACATTAATAAAAGCTGTGAGAAATCCGACTCCCCAGTAGTGTGCTCAGAGAAAAGTTTATGTAAGCAAACGTTTAACTCTAAAAACCTGAAGGAGACCTGGTGAAGCTTCATAACCAAACTGATCCATAAAACAGCAGTAGCGCACATGCTTCTAATAGTCCAATTCTGCCTAGTTTCTAAAAAGCTCTGTTAGAACTCTAGGTAAATCAGCATCCAAAAGAAAAATTTCAGGCAGTTTTTCCCCAAAGATGCTACACTTCTTGTAAACTAGGAGAGAAAACTGCACACCCATACCAGCTTAAAAAAAAAAAACAAAAACAAAAAACCCCACAGTGCTGCCTTCAGCAAGAGAAACCTAAGCAAGACTGAGCAAATCCATAGACCAAGTGTTCTGTGTCCTGCCGAATTCTTTGCTTCCTCAGATGAAAGATTATGTTCCTGAGGGATTTACATTTCCCCTCCTCCCCGACACTCCCACAGCATGCTTTCCTTGTACTTGTTCTGCTCAATTGCCTTTCTCTTCTGTCTGCTTCAGTAGATCTGTAAACATGACCCCTGAAGCATCTCTTTGACTTTCTCATTGCTTCAAGGACACAGCAATGAGAAAAGACACGTATTTGGTACACAAATAACAGAGAAGGCAATAAATATAAAAAAGCTTCAGCTAGTTCGCTTCTTCTAGAGCACAGTATAGAGCACACACTGCAAAGCAGGCTCAGTGCTGCACACTCACACCACTTACACCTCACTGGCAGTGAGATAGACTGTTAGCAGAGACCCAGCAAGAAATGCAGAATTGTGGAAGTCACACAGTCAAAACAAGTATATATTTCTTTATATTAAATCCAAGAAAAGCACATAAAAGCCATGTAAAATTGAGACCATTTTCCAATATCCACTTCACCTATTTCTCTGAAGCTTCAATACCTGCCTTAGGGAACATTCAGGTGCCTGATAACAGACTAATGTAATTTTCCTAGATTTAGGTCTAAAAGCTTCTTTATCTTATGTTGGTAATAAGTAATTCCCATTACTATCAAAAGCATCTGCTTTCATTCTTTATTTCTGTCACCTCAAAACAAGACTTGAGGCATTTCTTTTCCCACAGCAATGATTACACTACTGTAAACTGCAACATGAGAAAGAAAGGCAAAGGAGAACAGTTTGATAAGCTGGGAAAGAAAAATCTTAATAAAAAATAAGAGAAATTTACAGAACATATTAGAGTTCCCTTTGCTGCTCCTACTGAGTTTTTTCTGTCAGCACTCACTGTTAATTTGACCCTCCTAGGGATTAGAAAGTGTTTGGCTGGCTCAGTAAGTTCTGAGGTAAACATTATCTGGTTTTCCCAGCTTGCAAAGGTATTTTCCTTATTATCTGATTTGCATCCCACACAGCTTCGATAAGCTATCTTATCAGATGAAACCAACATCAAGTATGAGCTGCTGGATCTCTACAGTAAACAAACATATGTGGCACAAAAATCCAGAGACTTTATTCTGCAGAACTGCATGGTGGTAAATAGATATTCTGCCTTACCACCACATCGCTCCAGAGGCACTAATAACTCCTAGCTTATGATCACTCAATCCATCCACTACTGCAGCTCCACTGTAGTACGTCAAGAATCCAGCTATAATCTCTTCTCAGTTTTAGAGAAAAATCAGCATCTCTTTCAAATGCTAACACAAAGATGTCTGTGCCTGTACATCCACTCCTCAAAATATCCACATTGCTGCTTCCCTTCTCATTCCAATGACTTAAGTCAAGCATTTCTCCAAGCTGTTTGGGCAAAATTAGCAGGTAAAATTATCTTTGATCAGTATAAATAGTGATCAGCTGAATTCTCTCCCCAGGACAAGCCTGACTCTAAGGTAAGGCACTGCAAGATTATTACTAGAAGATTACAGCTACAGAACTGAGAGGTTCTCTGACTATATTTGCCATATTATCTCAGAACGTTTTTTGCCTATTAAGATGGCATTATTTGTGCAGGTAACCACTACCTCACAATGCTCAGTGAAAAATCTGTCTTCTGAAGAGAAAGTACCGCATATAGAGCAAGTCTAAATGCTTTCAAATTAAAAATAAATAAATAAATAAAACACAAAAAAACCCATCACAGATGTTCAAAGACTGAAAATATATTCAAAACTAAAAGTACACCAAATAGTACTTCCCGCTGTTACATTTTCCAGTCTTAGCTATGTTTGTTTTCCTTCCTAAGCCCACATTATGCATCTTTAAAGACTCCTTGTATTTCAGGATCAGAGAATGGAAGGGTTGACTATTCTTTGCCTAGGGTAAAAAGTTACCAAAAAGCAAAATAGAATTAAAGCACAGAAGAAAGTAGTTACTTTGAGCATCAGGGGTTTTTTTTGTTGATTTTTTTTCCCCCCCATCAATACTATCCTCATATGCTCATTACTTGCTCAAGATATGAGAATACAATTGTTCTGTGCTTCATACTCTGCCTCATTTTAATGTATTTTTGAATGGTTCAGATAAAATACATTACCATTTAGAAATATGGCCTCTTCTAGACAGCAGCAGCACATCACCTTTCAAAATTTAAGCTAATCCCCAGCTGCTCACAAGTAACAAACAAATTATAAACAACATGCAGCAAAGAGCTTACCTTTCACACCACCAAACGGTCCATAAGTCATATTACAAGCAGTTCGCTGAAGATGGTGCTCGTACATCAGTTTGATCTGATACTGGTTACCATGTTCCACATTCCCCATAGTTTCTGCAAAATAAATAAATAAAGAGTACACATGACTGCATGAATCAAGGTTGTAAACAAGAACACATAGACCCATCCAGTTGAAGGTTTACCAGTTTAAAGAGCAACCTGAAAAACTGTTACTCCTATTGATTTTGAGATGAGTTGACACTACTAGTTTAAAAATAAAGAAGTAAAAATAAAAACTAAAAAATAAAACCTTAAGACAGAAATAGGAAGACGCTGCAACTACTTACCCATAATTTTATTCATGTCAGGCACACCTTTAATATCTGAAAAAGTCTACTCAAAAAGGAATAATTCTTATAATTCTCTGGTTATATTTGTTGGATGTGTTATATCCAACAAAGCAGGCTCAGCTGTAATGGTCCTTGTTTCAAATTGAACTGTCACCAGTTATAAACTACATTTAATACAAATATGTGTACATAGATAATGTTTAGGCTACATTTATCACTTGCCTTTACCATGTCTGAAATTCAGTACAGTGACCAATACTGGTAAGATAGAGGTACACACATTAAAACTCTGAGAATCCTAACAGCAAGCAAAAAAAAATTTGACAACAGTCACATCAGCTTAGAAAAAAAAAAAAAAGATGTACTGAGTGAATGAGATCTAAGCTAAATTTTGTCCTAACTGTAGATGTACAAAGATTATTTCAACATCCATCTTAAAAAATGAAAAGGTTTGCAGTTTTTGCTAACTTTCCAAGCAATTATTCCAACTAAAATCCACTACGGCTTTCAGATGGTTGAATGAAAGTAGGTCTACATTCAGGATAACACTGGGCAGACTTGGAGGACACAACCCTGGCTGGATAAGTATTTACAGATCAGCACCAGGGGAAAAACAAGAGAAAGTAGTCTGTGCTTACTGACTGTAATACAATACCTATGCCATACATTAGTCAACCTTAAAGGATGCTTTCATTTGTCCAGTAGG
The DNA here is from genome assembly GCF_054131305.1 of Coturnix japonica. Lineage (NCBI taxonomy): Eukaryota > Metazoa > Chordata > Aves > Galliformes > Phasianidae > Coturnix > Coturnix japonica. The sequence continues at coordinate 63,450,446 of NC_140664.1, read as the reverse complement.
AGAGATACTAAAATGAAACTGCTCTACGAATAACAGATATGTGACAACATGCATAAAACAGGTAAAATTCCACTTTATGAAACAGTAATTTGATCTCAAAGTGTAAAGAAATAGTGACCTTTATTTTTGGAATGAGCATCCATTAGATCATGAACACTTGCACATTAGTACGAAAAGTCTATTAAAGGATTGTAAAAATGTTCAAGGTTAAGCTGGACTAGGCACTGAGCAACCTGATCTAGCTATCTAGACATCTAACAGATGTCCCTGTTCATTGCAGGGGAGATGGACTAGATGACCTTTAAAGATCCCTTGAACTCAATTCTGTGATTCTGTGAAATAACTATAAGAATTGTTTTACATTTCAGAAGATAAATAAGTTGTCCTTAAACAACTATTTGACCATCAGCATCTTGGACAGTAACTCCTATTTTCAAAATTGTAATAACAGTCATTGACAAGCACTTTAACTCAGACAAATCCTTCCAGCTTTCATACGCTGACACAAAACAAGCTAAGACTCATATCTAATTTCTGTGAGCAATGCCAGGACTTCAAAAAGTCAGATCAACTCCATCTTCCTGTCGGAGAGTAACTAGAATACCACAGAGAAAAAAGCAGGACTCCAGCAATGCCCACTACACATACACTTCACAGCATCTCATGCACTGAGCAGGTCACCAGATCTATTAACTACAAGGAAATATTTTGACATAATTACTAATATCTCTTCTTCACACGAGTGAGAAAGGGAATGTGCCTGAAGCTCTTCAAGGGTGATGAGAAAACACTCTGCATATACTGAGTTTAGCATTTAACCTAATCCAGCTTCAGAATGTACTTAAAAAGAAATAATAATCACAAGATACCTTGCATCTGTAAACTAACCTGAAGCAGCATACACACAGAGTCTTCGGCAGTGCAGCACAGCCAGATGAAGCCCTTCAGTACCTCTATTCACAATAAAACAATAATAATTAAAAAAAAATAAACAGGGAGGAAAAAAAGAATTGTTTTCAGATAAAATTCAAGTTAAATGCATGAGGAAAAATTCAAGCAATGTGTCAAAATTACTTTCAGGTTTTGGCAAGATCACAGGTTTGTGATTATTAGGTGCCGACCTAAAACAACCTACTCTCCCAAAAATTTACACTTCAGTACTTGAAGCTAGTTGCAAAATTAAGATGAACCCTTATAGAACATTTCCCCCCCCCTATATTTCTGCATAAAAAGCACACCAACTATTTTCCCAGGTCAGCTTGAAATTCTTTCTGAACAAGGAATTAATTAACAAAAATTAACAAGAACTAACAAGAATCTTGTTAATCAATTAACAATAATTAAATTAACTAGAAGATCATCATTTCAAGCAAATACTATCCAGCAGCCATATACATTGTTTTTAAAATACACTTTTGTACTAGAGGCATGGAAACTAAGTGAATTAAACAATAACGAAGAAGTTATAAAACTTGGAATTCTACACTCATCTTCTCCCTTCCTCCAAATTAAGTAGTTTCTCTCCTCTACCCAGCCACTTATTTCTACTAAATTCATTAAAAATCTTCAATTCTCTATCAACCCCCCAAAAAAAAAAAAAGAAAATGGCAATATTACATCTTAAGACACTGGAATTACAAGAAAGTATTGCTGGCATGCTTTCTGAATACCCAAAAGTCTTCAGTATAACTTTTCTCCTGTTCTGTGTACTTCGAGAAAATAGCATAAGTTCCTGAAAAATTTTCCTCTAGTTAGGCATTAAGTCAAATAGAAATGATCCAATAAAGCAGACCAAATGCATACTATAATATTCACAGATATGTTCAATAGGCATCAAGGTGGAAGCTAAAACCATTTCACACCACCCAAAACAGGAAAAGAAAACCACACCTAAGCCTTAAACAGTAATTGGCAAAACAGGCTGTTATTAACTTACGAAACAAATTTTCCCACTTCCACCTGTAGTATTGGTTCTCGTAACTGCACTTCCAAGAGCAAGTCCTCAGCTTGCACTTCATCTCCAGGTTTCACAGGATGTGGATTAAAGATACGGAGATACCCCATGTGACTGCCCACAATAATTTTATCTACAAGAAATAACCAGATGAGATTACAAAGTACAATAGTACACATAAAATTAATCTTATTTCTGAATAGCTCCAAAGAACTCCCTAAAAGGACACGGCACTTACATGGCTTAATTAACATTTTCTATGCTCTGTCTTCCATGTCAGAGTAACTAAGTTAACAAGAATTAGTGTTTATTCCCCCGGTAAGACCTGACGACAAAGGGTGCAATACAGCAAACAGTTTCATTTTTTTCCCCACAAAGAAAAGTTTCAGCCCATAACACCGTCAGTCCATTCTTACTGAAAAAAGGTCACACAAAACAGTAACATAGCTCTAATTCATTCATTCTTCTGAAAAAGGAAGAAAAAGAAAAGTCTGCTGACAGTGAAATAAAACTCAAGAACCCACAGTGAGCAAAAATCTTGAATCAAATGAAAAATCATGAATAAGAAGTTTAAGTTCTCAAATATTTGCACAAGAACACTCACTGATAGCAAAGATCATGAACTACTGTAGATCCGTTCTCAAAGAGGCCTCATGTCAGCTCCATACTTCATTTTCATATTACTAGTGGCTACACAGAAAAGCAGGGTTTCCTCAGTCACTTATTTCAATGCCCTCATATTTTCCAGGCACAAAAGGCTGTACGCTTGTTTAAAGCACATTCTTATTAACTCTCACCCTCTGTATGCTGTTTTAAAGAAAATATCTACCACTGATAAAAGAGAAAACATTACTGCTGAAGAATTAAGATGCTTGGAAGGGAAATACAAAGACAAAAGCATTGAATGTGTCTTGCCAAGTCTACAGAGACACACTAAAGATAGCAGACCTTAAACTAACTAGCCAATTAGCTTGGCTAACAAGTTTTCAGTACACGTTGCTTTGGTAACAAAACTTGCTGCTTGCTGCATAGCTTAGAAGTCATTAGTCAAGTAATCCTGGATTTACCTTGGCCACTATTATCGACATCAGCAACACACAGACAGCCTTGATCAAATTCTTCCTTCTCCCCAAGTACGGTGGACCACCAGTCTCGAGCTTTAAACAACGACATTCTTCTTCACTGAAGAGGAAGCAAATTGTTGTTAAAACCTATACTAACATGCACTTCACTTCAAACAAGCCTCCTTTCTTCCAATAACAACAGCTTTCACTATGTGTATATCATCTCTCAGCTTCACACTGCTCCAGCAGGAGCCAGATGAATGTTAATCTCAGATGTTTCTGGTTGAGTATTTAAGAAAAAAAAGTATCTTGTCACAAGTTCATAGCCTGACTGTGACAGAATAACATGAAGGGGGAAAAAAAAGCAAGAAAGCTGCATCTTTTAAAAAGTGTCAAAAAAAGTCAAAGGAAGAAGCATTAAAAAGGTAAATTAGAAGCCTTTACAGTTACAGAACTGAGATTCCCTTATCAAGGAGAAAAATGAAAAAGCACGCTCAGATCTGTCCCTGTTCATCACAGGGGAGATGGACTAGATGACCTTTTAGGTTCCTTTCTGACTGAAACAATTCTATGATTCTGAAGGTGGACTTCCATATGAGTTTATTTTAGAGAAGAAAATGAAGCTATAAAAGGTAGCAAAACCTACACTGAGTAATTGCCTTGCAGATGCCCCAGTGACGCACCCAAAGTCGGTCAAACAGGGCACAAATCAGCTTTTCCATTCCTCACCTGCTGCTATTTTAAGCAACAGCAGAGAAATCCTCCTGCAGGCAGCCCGACAGAAACATCACCCCAGCTCAAAACTCACAGCTTCCAGCCTGTGCTTTGAGGCTAAGTCAAACCTGTTACACTTTGTAACGCATTGCACAAGATGCAGCCACCATGGCACGGGTGGAGGATAATCTGGAATGGTAGAACAGCTCAGAATGGCAGTGACCTTAATGCCCATTCTATTCCAATTCGCCTGCCACGCAGCAGCCGAGGCTGCCCAGAGCCCCATCCAGCCCGGCTCTGAACACCTCCAGGGATGGGCACTTCTCCAGGCAGCACCTCACCGCGCTCTGTGTAAAACCAAAGTAATAACCTGGGGAAGACAAGTTTCCTTCCACTCAGATGGAGTCCTTCTTGCTTCGTGCCCGTCCTCTCACAGCTCTGCACTTGGACGCCCCAGCCTCAATCCCCGGAACCCAAACCCCAATCCCAGACATCACAGCGGGACGAGGGCGTCGAGAAGCGGCGGGAGCTTACCAGACCGGCAGCAGAGCGAGAGGCCGCACGGAGCGCAGGGACTCCCGGCCACACGCCGTGGCCGCCCTCGGGACGCGGAGGCCGGCAGCGCCTCGGGCGCCGTTGCCGTGACAACGTGCGGCACGGTTGTGCTGGGAAACGTAGTAGGGCGCCGCCGGAAGTGTGGCCTGCGCGCCGGGTTCTCCCACTACAGCCCGCGGGGGGGGATAGAAGGTAAGCGGGGAAGGAGGAGGTTCAGCTGCGTTCCTCCGGAGCTTCCTCAGCTCCCGCTGGGCACTCTCCCTTCTCACAGCTCTCATCGGAACCTTTCCGTGCTCTGACGCGCGTTCCCGCTGCACGCGGTGTCCCCGGGCTCCCCCTTTCACGCTCGTGGTTCCGCCCGCACGCAGCGCCCCGCGTGGAGTCCCGTAGTGCGCGCCCGCCGGGCGGGCTGAGGGTGCTGTGTGCTGTGTGCTGTGTGTTGTATGTTGTGTGCTGTCATGGACCGAGCGGCCGTGGCCAAGATGGGGGCGGTGGCCAGCGCCAGCGTGTGCGCCCTGGTGGGCGGCGTGGTGCTGGCCCAGTACATCTTCACCATGAAGAAGAAGACGGGCAGGAAGACGAAGATCATCGAGATGGTACGTGGGAGCGGCCGGGTTCGGGCGGGCGCCGGGTTCGGTAGCTCCTGAAGGGCGTGTTCGGCCCTCTGTGAAACTGGGAAGCAAAAAGATGGAGCCGTCTCGGTGTTGGCTTTGGTAGATGTGTTGTTATTCAAATGACCGCTGGTGTAAAGTTAGGTGTAAAGGGACGTAGCGCAGGCGATATGCTGGTGCCCCCCATAGCCTTCACACATCGCGTTTATCTATGGGTGTCACCGTGCTGAAGGGCTGAACAGAAATCAGCACGGCCTTTTGTGCTGGCTGCTGGCTGTTCTTTGATTCCCTGCGGGACCTCGCTAAGAAGCTCAGGTGTTTTGATTGAGTTAAACACGGAAACACGAAGAGTTGGCTGAGAACAGTCAGAACTGTGTATGCAGAGCGGGGCGTCTCACTTGGCTGTGGTACACGACATTGAGCAGTAGAAGTCATTCAGTGCTGTGTTTGATATTGTGGGCCCAGAGAAGAATTCCAGCCGGTGTTCTTAATCACAGCCCTCGTGCCTGCTGCCGGATAAAGTATTTCAGTGGTGTTTGCAGTCATCCATCACATTGCTCAGTGATCTGAGTGGAATGTTTTGCTTTTGGTTTCTGTGAGGTCCCGTACAGAGCAGAGATTGGCAGTCTAGATAGTGTTTTGTTGGGTTTGTTGTAAAGATTTTGCCTTTGCTACTGAAATATATACATATATTGTGTCAATGACAAATGGATTTCTAATAAATGAATCTCTCAGGTAACATTTTCAATTACATGAATCTGTGATCCTAAATAGATAGTTCTGACAGTCCTGCTTTTAGGATCACAGCTGTTCAGAACTTTCAAGTTACAAGAGAAAGGCAGAGCTTGATCCAAGGGTGGCAGCTTTTTTGTATGAAAATATTTTAGTGATACTATGACTAGTATAGTATGATAGAGATACTATATATCAATGTGATCTGCTCGCTCCCAGAGCTGTCGTTTCAACTGACAGTCAAATTGTCATCTCCCTCTGTTAATTTCTTTAGTACATCAGCTGCAAGTCTTCTTCAAGGAGTATTTTCCATGAACATATATAATTAGGCTGGGATGTTTCTCTTACTTCAACATAAGGAAATTATGTAAATGTCATGCCAAGGATTTCAGTCTGTCAAATAAGGGAGAAAATGCATGTAAGTGTTAATTTTACCTGAATGTTTTGTATTCTGGAGAAGTTTCTGAAATGGTTTTATGAGTTTTGCAGGGTTCAAGATTTCCTGGAGAGAAATAAGTGAAAACAGTAAGAAACGAGGTAGCTGTTACTTATCTCCCTTCTTTAAGAAGTAACGGAAAGTATTCTGTGAGCATGACTGTCATAAGGTTGTGTGCAAAGGCTTTATTATTATTTTCCTTTACTTGCCAGTCACTGGCAAGAGTGGCTTCTTGTTTTATAAGTGACCAGGGTAATGACTGCTGTTAGTCAGCAACCTCCAAGTGGAGAAGGAAATGAAGGAGTGTATAAGATGTAGTATATTGATGACACTATCTTTCAGGAATCTAAACTGCTAGTATGTGAAATCCTGTCAGGCAAGTGTTTCTTTCCTCTACCAAGGCAAAGATGAGTTTGAGCCTCAGCAAATGGGAATCAAAAAGCGGAATGGAAGGAATATGGACACTCTCATGTATCATGTGGGACTTACTGGGTGTTGCTGGAAATTTACCAGCAATGATAATTGTACCTGTTGAGGTAAAAATGACACAACTTGTGTTAAATTGTCAGGGCAGGTCTGGAAAATGTTTCAAATCTTTTGCTTCAAGAAATGTGAATGTCTGCCTCTTACCAGTTACTGGCACTTGAATGAATACCATTCATAGGCAAATTACCTATTTTGTTCTGTCTTGCCTAGTTGTAATTCATGCTAATTGTCTTCAACACGTCAATCCCCTTTCCTCTTTCTCCATGCGTGCATACAAGCATACTGTTTTCCAGTGTGCTGAAGGCTGTGAAGAGTAAGCCTTTAGAGATTATAAGGAAAAACAGCCTGAGAGAGGAACAGCCTGATAGACCTTATTGCTGTGGGCTGGTGCAGTTGTCAGAAGGTGCTTAATTCTCGAGCTTGTAGGAAGTGCAGCTGCAGTAGACAGTGCCGAACAGCAGGTGGCTGCGGTGTGCACTTCCCATCAGTTGCAGAGGGACTCTCTGAATGTGGATTAACACTCTTTACAAATAACTTGTCATTTAATATGCCCTGTCCAGCAACAACCGGCATTTCCTGGCCACTGCTGTCTCCAGATCAGACATGTACAGCTGAACTGCTGTCTCCTGGAGCGGCAGCTATGTCTGCTGCCTGTTAAACGCTCAGCACCGAAACTTGGCTGTTCCCATCACATGCTGACTGCAGCCAAGAGGCAGAAATAGCTCACAGCCACTTTCCCCACCCTCTTTTTCTAACTAGCATGCAGTGAGATATAAGGACAGACAAGTCTGGGCAAAATAATTTGCTGAGTATACTGTAGTTATAGGTATGAAGAATAAAACTTCGGATATCAAGACAGCCTTTTACTCTGGGCTCCTTCCAGACAAATTGCTGTGCAGCAGTTGGTCTGCAGTGAGATCCTGGTGTAGAGGTCTTCATATGACAGTCGTGTTGACAAGTTGCAGTTGTTTTCTCTTACCAAGAAGTACTCAGCAATGATCAGCTGCTTTCGAACATCAAAGAACTTACCACAGTCGCTGCAGGCAGCTTCTTAGTCCCTTGTCAGTCATGCAGCACTTTGTCTAGTACTGCCATTAATTTGGCATCTGTGGCTGTTGTGCTGATCTCCTCTATCACTGACAAAGTTTCTGACCGTTTAAAAAATCATACATCCTTCCTTGTAAGTCCATTTTCCTAATCTGACCGCCCAAGGTACTGAGACTCTTGTATTTGAATGTTAAAAAAGTATTGACAGTTAGATTAGATGATCTTGTAGGTCCTTTCCAACCTTGCGATTCTGTGATTCTAGAAGTGGACATGTGCTTAAGGCTGCAACTCACAGGTCAAAAGTGAGACCACTTGTGTTTAAATCCTGAAATAACTGTATTCATTTTGTTCAGTAATGCCAGCAAAGTCAGAATTGCACCAAGTAACTAAATGCAAACAACAAATACAAGGGAACTGTTGAGTAATACTTATGTAAACTCTGTATATTATACACAGTGGTGGACGGAAATGTGGCTTCTGCTTTCAGATATGCCAGTCTTTAAGTAGAATGTTCTTAGAGTGGAATTATTCTAGTTTTTTGTTTGTTTGTTTGTTTGTTTTTAAGTTATGTAGGGCATAACCCAGACTTGGACACTGAGTATTCACTAAGTGTCTAAATACAGAATTTCAGACTTATGATGCTTCTGGGTTGTGGTTTAAGACAGCAGGTAGTTAAACATTACAGTCTGTCATACAGTCCCCCTCTATGCAGTAGGACTGGGGAGAGAATCAGGGGAAAAAGAAAGTAATGCACAACCCAACTGCTTACCACCCTCTGACCAGTGCCTGGCCAATCCCCTAGCAGCAGCAGTGTCCTGTTCCCCAACCCACAGCCAACTCCACTCCATTCTGCAGTTTCCTTACATTATGTCATATGATATGGAATATTAGTAGGGAATATCCCCTTGGCCAGTTCAGGTCAGCTGTCCTGGTTCTGTCCCCCTCCCCTCAGCCTTCTGTGCCCTCCATACCCCTCACTGGCAGGACAGTACCAGAAGCTGAGGAACTGAAGTGTCTTGGGCTCCATGCAGCACCGTGTAGCAACAACTGCAACATGGGAATGTCATCAACACTGTTTTTCTCCTAAAGTCAAAACGTAACATCCTACCAGACACTATGAAGAAAAAAGAAATCAATTCTGCTCCAGCTAAAACCATGACATTTCGCTGCCAAGAAAGGTTCTTGATTTAACTTATTCTTTCTAATTTTTCCTTACTTATTAGCTATAGTTTCCTTTTACCCTCTTATACTAGGAACTAATTGCCTGCTCTGTAAATTGGATTGGTGAAATAATCCAGATTTATTGGAGCTTTTGTTTTCTACATGAGTTTGTGGTTCTCCACTATGATGCTCAGACAGAATGAGTACCACTGAAATGTACTATTAACCTCGTTCTTTCCAAGTTCTTGCTCTTTGGTGGAAACTTAATAGTTGTCAGACTGTATTTTTACACTTAGCAGATATTAACAGTTAGTTGTTTCCTAGGGTTTAGTACATCAGTACATTAGCGGTAGTAATGTAGTACGTTGTATAGTAGTAACACAGAAGCAGTAGCATTGATACAAAGTGTTTTGAACGTGTCCTGTATCCCTTCCACAGAGCAAATCCAGAGGTAAAGAAATAAAAGACGTCCTGTTGTATTTTTGAATGGATCAGATAGCCAGAAACACCCACGAGGCACTGGGACACAGATGCAAAACAATGTGTTACTCTTCTGGTCATCCTGCTGTCTATTACTCTTAACATGAGTGTCTGGCAGCTGCAATTCATGTCTAGAAGTCAGTGAATTATTTTTTTTATTATTATTTTTTGAGATGTTTAAGTGAAGGTCTGTACTGTAAGAGACCATAGCAGTTAAAAAATTAATTAGTCTCAGCATGTAACTTTAACTGCGGTATTATATTAACACAGCAATCTTTCGTGAGAATTTTAGTGTCTGGTAATATATTATGGGTTAAACTTTGTCCTGCTGACTTGGCTTTCAGACTGGGTCCTGCAACTCTGCCATTCAAGGGTCAGAGTTTATTTGATCTAGATACAGAATTCTTAGGCTTGGTGAATCTAAGCTTTTTTTTTTTCTTCTTCTTCTTGCAAGCAGATAAGAGGAGAATCAACAGCAACTGTTTCAGTCCAGGCCTTGGGTTTAATGCAAGCTCCATTCTAGACAGCATTACACGGGAAGCTTCTAGGAAGGCAAGCACTTGTTTTTAAATTCTTTTATTGTATGTACCCATAGACATAATACAGGGTATTTCATAATAAAAAGTATACATGCAAATGTAGTGTTTGGAAAGTAAAAGTACATCTCATTAAAGTTATATAATTATACAAGCTGAGCTTCTGCACATCTAATAGCTAACTAAGGATTTATAAATATACGGCTGTGTCTACGTACTGTCAGTACTTAGGATTGGATACTGTTTGACTAGATATTTTGTAGAGGGATTAGTTCTACCAACAGCCTCACGTGTAAGCCTTTTTCCAGTATTCCCAGTTAAGGTAGGGAGTCCTGTATTGCATTTGATCTTTCAGCTGCAAGTTTAGCTATCCATCATACATTTGATTGCACATGTGTCTGGAGTAGAACAGCACTAATAACTTTTTATAGTTCAATCATAAATGGCCAATCTGTAGATGACCTCTTGTGTCATAAAGAAGGATTGGTTTTGGATGAGTTCTGGAAAATCTGTTTTGAATAAGGCTGCTAAACACGTCCTCGGATACATTACTGACCTCTAAAATCTGTTCTGTGTGTGCATTATTTTTACCATTTTTGAAACATGATAGTTGAGAAGCCAAAACACACTCTCACACTCTCATCTCCGACGGTACTGCTGAATCTTAAAAGTCTCTACATTGAGGGTTTTTTGTTCTGAAGGCAGGATTCTTGCCCTCATTTTGTCCTTACCAGTCCAGAATGAAATCCATTTCTGAGCTTTTTTTTTTCTACCAAGTGCTATTCATGCTGTTTCTGTTTAAACAATCTCTTACATATCTACATTCCTTGCAAGTTAACTCTGTAATACATACACATGCATTCATATACATACTGTGCTTTGTATTGCGTCATACCAACTATAAGTATGGCTAGCATTTTTTACAGTAAAACCTCTACCAGAAAAGTTAGTTTACCTATGATTCCTGCAAGACGTCCTTCCAAAGCTTTATTTAGCCCAATTTCATTAAGCTGAACACTTATCCATATGGTTGTTATTTACAAATACATAAAGCAATTGCTGGCAGCAGTATGATGCTCATCAACTCAACTTAATAGGGCATGAGGAAAAATCATGTTTGAATTACTTTTATTTTTTCCTCTTTTTTGGGTATGTTTTTCTGCTCTGTTTGAATGTTTGAGTGCTGAGGTTCAGTTTTTCCCTGTTTCCTAATTTGCAATATACATATTGGCAGGTCCTATTACAAAAGCAAAAATTGGAAGAAAATTCCTTAACGTATAACAGTGATTCTGCAAGGGTTTCCTTAAAATTGGGAAATTTTATGTGTAGGTATATTCAGTTCAGTTGTAGTAGGCTCGCTAATCAAGGCTGAAAGGTAGTAAGCTCATGAAAAGCTCAAGTTTATCCTGTAGAAGCATTCAATGAGCTCTGTTTTCTGTAGTAAATTCTAAAGAACAGAAAAGACCTTAACATGACTTCTTTCTTGATCTCTCCAAACTGATTTGAGTTTAGTTGAAGTATTCAGCTTTTTACTTAAAGGTCAGCTGATTTGCTTACATAGCTTATCTGTGCCCTGTTCATTTCTTTTCCCAAGGAAATAAGTTGAACGTAGGGCAGAGGTAAAACTCACAGAACTAGTCTGTCTTTGCTTTAGACTAGAAACTTTCAGTACTTTGAAAGCATCCTGAATCTCTACAAACCAAGTTCATTTAACACACCACCAGATGAAAGTAGAACCTTTTCATAGTCTTGTATTGCCAACAAATCACCCAGTGTTTCAAGCTTTGCTCTTTTTTGTTTTCAGTCTTTTTCTGCTTACAGTATTCTGCAGTTGAGTTACATGGTCCTTTGGCCTTCAGCCAAAGAAAGAAGGTTAAAATAGAAGCTATCTGTTGAAATGGCAATACCTCTTCCATTTCTGGCTCTCAAAATACATTTAAATGACCTTCGGCATTGTGAAAGTAGACATACCACTCTGGATGTTGTTTCCCTCTCTTTGTAAAAGAAACAGTAATTCTACTTCACCTCTTAGCAGGAGTTAAATGCCAAACAGCAAGTGTCTCAACTTGGCAGTAGCTGAACAAAGTCAGTAGTAGCCACTTGTTCTCTGGTAGTCAGTTGTGTAAAGCACAACATGCAAAGATTTCCTGGAGCTGTAAATACCATTTCCTTTATTTTGTCTATAAGAAGTTTCATGTACTGTATTTTCACTAAAGTGAAAGCATGCTGTTATTAGAGATAGTGTAGATGTTTTTCTCAGAATTAGGTGTTGGCTGTATTAATGCTTACAGAAATTTTGCATCATTTTCTAACTTTTGCTAATACCGTATTTGTACATTTAAAATGCCAATTCAGTGTTCAGTATCAGCTGAAGTTTTCGCTGGTTCACTGGATCAAACTACAGTGTACAGCTGATAAAATGGAGGCACTCTCTGTAGGTCACAGTCTGGGGAAACCTGACAGACTGCATACTGGCCTACAGTTGGAACGCGGGCACAAAGCTTCTATGGATCCACTGTACCATTCAGAAAACATCCTCTGATCGATTTAGTTTTTCATTTGTTTAATACAGAAAAACAGCAGCACATATTCCTTAAAAGGAAATTTTCTTAGCTAAAGATATTTCTAGAATCCTGGTCATGTGTTATGTTTGCTGTGTTTGTAGTTAGTCTGAAATTGTTATCACAAACCTAAGGTTGAACATGAATTAGAATATAGCATAGGGAAGCTTGTTGTTGCTACAGCTGTGGAGTTACCTTCATGTGACACATTCAAGCCTTTACAAGTGGGAGCATGGTTAGAAAATGCCTCCTTCCTCCTCTTAAAAATAAAATACATCCTCCTTATCACTTAGTTACACTCTTTGATCTGGCAGTAAGCCCAATGACTACCTTCTGCAAGTATGTCGAGTCAGCGTGCCACTCAGAAGCCCTGACAAACAAACCTCCTTGATTTCCTGTTTCAGTATTGCCTGCTTACTTAAAGTCAAAGCAGAGGGATCACTTAAGTGATCCATTTGCTGCTTTCCTCCTTTGGAGCAGTCCAAATTTGCCTACTGCATCCATGAAAGCTGTTCATTCAGTGAAGGTCAAAGGTTTTGTTGTTGGTGCACCAGCTGATCATCTGTATGCCGTCGGGCTGCACTGCTGAGCATAACAAACTGCTGTGCAGTGCTGATGTGCGTCACAGGACCCTGGGGTTTTGCACGGGGATTAGTCAGGCTGTATTTGGAAACGCCCTCAACTGCACCTTGCGCTGCTATATTAGTGTTTCCCAAGCAAGAGGAATTTTCTTTTGCTTCTGCAGCTGCTCCTGCAAAACCCTCCGGTAAGTGTGCACAGCTTGTCAACAGGACCAAATGTCTTCTGCTTGCATTTTTAAGCCTGATTTAAGAGATGAGGCGTTGTGTATGATTGTTTACCATGAGAAACTGTATTTCTAAAATATATATTTGTTAGCTTAGAAATGACAAGAGCACTGAAGGAATAAATATGTTTACCATTTTTTTATTGAATAGGATAACTCAATTTGCATTCTTCTACTTTGAAACATGTATCAGAGCAGTATTAAGCGTGGGTATTTTCAGGGTGGTCTGGCTGTGTACCTTGCATGTCTGCTTTTATTTCTATACAGCAGGAATAGCAAACATTACGTAATATAGCAGACCAATTCTTAAAAGGATTTGGTTGATTTTTGTTGGCAGCCTGTATGCAAGCCCTGCATCTCTGGACTCTGCTTTCCACCTATGCAGTTGCAGTAGGACAAAATCAAGGACAGAAGAATCAGGAGTGCCCTAAGCTCAACGCACAGGTACTCTCCTTTAAAAGCACAAGAGAAAACACTGTTGTCATGTTTTCTGTAAACACTCCTTTCAGATTTTTATGTTTTGTGTTTTTTTATTTTGTTTTTTTTTAATCAAACTAAATATCAGAATCCACCACACTAAGTGGAAGAAAAGATGTAAATAAGCAAAATAAAGCAGGAAAAAATACATATTTAGTGTGCATCATACTCTGCTTCTTAAAATAGCTTAGGTAGTCAAGCCACACAGTTATTTCACATAGCCAGGGGAACTCTAGTTCTGCAAGATATTTTAATGCAACTGTGAAGATATTCAGTGTTCTGGTGTTTCATTTCCATACTAACGTTTACCTATTTACTCTGTAAAAGTTGTCCTAAGGCTATTTCTTGGCAAAACTACCAATAGCAAAACTTAATTGTTAATATTTATGGGTAATTTCTCACCGTATTTGAGTTTACATGTAATGAACATGAGCTGCAGTATGTTTTTGATTTGGGTCATCAGGAATTGAAAAATACTGTCCTGAGTTCAGCTCATGGTAGTGGACTCCATAATCACTAGTGCCGTTCTCTTGCCTAGCTGCACACAGTGGAGTGATCAGTGAGACCCCACTCTCCTGCTGTAACTTTTGGTGCTCCTGTCTAAAAGAGAGCTGGGGCTGCTGAGAGAAAATTGTTGTGCTCCAAGATCGAAAGTCAAGTTGTCTGAAATAAAGGCAGTGATCTGTATTTGAGCACATTGAAGCGCTGTATGAGCACATACAGACAGAGGAAAACATACACACACATCCCTTATTGTAGCTTTTGTTCCAGCCACAGTGTGGCTTCTTGCATTTCAAGTATTGCAAATAGCAGAAGTTACATGATGCTAGCTTGCTTTTTAAACTTTTTTTTTCCTAAACTTTGTTTTTAGTGTAAGCAGATAAAAATAGAGCTATGTAATATCGTCAAAAGGGAAATGGAAAATAAAAATGGAAATTTAAAAAAAAATGGAAAGAAAATGGAAAATAGGATATATTTATCAATTAAAGGATGTGCCCTTTTTCTTTATAATTTCACCTAACGCACTTTCTGCCACCAAGAACACCAAGATCCAATATTCTGTAACTTGCCAGGGTATCAGTTCTCGCAGCTATCACTTATATCATACCCTGCCTTTTTTGGTATCCGTCCACAAGTAAGTATATGTGATAGCTAGTCATAGACCTTGGAATTGGGCATTTGCAGTTCCCAAAATAAACATCATTTATAGCATTTTACCTAGAAATTAGCACAGGCTAGACAATTAACAAATAATCAAGCCTTAACTATTTTTTCATTTTAACTTGCATTTTTCTTGTTCACAAATAATGTTAATGGATCCCTCTTGTTGCAAGCCCATTCTTGCCTGTTCTCTGTATCATAAGTTAATTGGTTTGGAGCTTAGTCTAGCACAAGTTTCCTTCCAAGCTGTCGGAGCAAAATCACATAATACTTGAAAATCACAAACTATCAGTAGTGTCATGCTAGTTCTTATTCATTTTCTTATCACTTCAGTGACATTGTGGTCATCTAAAGTACTCGCTCCATTGTTGAGAATTGTAGAAAAGTCTCCTTAATATTTTACCCACCTGTGATGCTCGGTGTTTTCGTAGCAATGCTTTTTGTGATGCATCCATACTAGTTCAGTCTTTGTAAAAAAAAGAGAAAACTTTGTGTCTGCCAAGTCGTGCATTCTTACAGGGGTATTTGGAAAAAACTCAGGCAAAGTATTTTTATATGTCCTTGTCTGAAGCACTGCTTAGCAGACTCATGCTGATGATCTCTTATATTTTTAGTTGTTACAAGGTAATATTTCCTTCTATTTATCTATATTTTGTTGTGAAATAAGCCACCTCTCTATGTGCTTAGGATAGCAAGTCATTCATCATCTCATTCTTCCCCAACAAAAATTACAGATAGTAAAGCTACCTAAGGTTCCACAGCTGTCCTTCACATAGGTGTATTTTTATTAGTTACTACTTTAATTGACTTTTTTTCATTTCTTTTTAATCACAGGAAATATTTTTACCTTACTGGGCAGCAGGGGGGATTCAGAAGTTCAGTATATTCTTAACTCCAGAATATGTGTACACAAGGGTACCATATTAGTGATTATCACCAGCTCTTGTTCAATAGTCTGAGCTGCATATGCTTAGATATACAGTCTCAAGTACTGATGATATATATAAGCAGCACTCAAATACAACATGAAAGCAACTCTGCACACTTGCGGAACAATTATATATAGGAAACTAAAAAAAATAATAAAGTTCAAAATGGTCTTCACAGTATGTACCTTTCCTGTTAATTTAACCCAGCTACATAGATGTATGTCTCATGTACTAAATAGATATGTTATGCTCAGAACTGGCATTGTTGTAAATGACCATTCTGTGGTTTGTAGGACGGGGATTTCCACACCTGCGTGAATCCAATATTGTTCATTCGTCAAGGTATGAATATAACATTGTTCACTACAAAAGAATTTCCTACATCCTTAGTTCAGTTACTTGCTATCAAAAATAATCCCATCTTTTTATCCTTTTCATAAATCAAATAAAGCTAAGCCTTAAAATAATCATCTTCATTTTTATCCTTGTTGCTTCTCTTTGAAAGCTCCTTAAAAACATTTAAGACTAGAAACTTAAATATGCTTGTGGCCAGCATATATGCCAGCCACAAATTACCTTTGGGAGTTATCAACTTTTAACATAGGCTTCCAAAAGCTACCGGTCTCTATGAGCTATTTCAATAATGTACTGATGTGCTAGAAAATAAAACTCTTCTCACACCTTTATAAAATGACAGAATAAAGAAGGTCACTCAGGTATCATGATGAAATATGAATTTCTTTTCCTGTGCTTACATAGTTTTAGTCTTGTACATAGAAGCTCCTTGCTCCTAAAAGGATTCTTATCTTTGCTAGGTGCCCTGGAGTATTTTTATTTGAATGTTTCTCCATATAGAATCACAGGATGGCTTGGGTTGGAAGGTATCTCCAAGGCAATCTAGTTCTAACTCCCCTGCCACAGGCAGGCTTGCCAGCCACTGTATCAGGTTCTAGATCAGATGGCCCAGGGCCCCATCCAACCTGGCCTTGAGCACCTCCAGGTATTAGCATCCACAGCCTCTCTGGGCAGCCTATTCCAGAACCTTACCACCCTCTCAGGGAAAAACTTTCCCCTGACATCGAATCCAAATATCCCCTCTTTTAGTTTAAAACCATTACCCCTTGTCTTATCACTACCTACCTGTATAGAAAACTGATTTCCCCCCTGCTTATATGCTTCCTTTAAATATATACGTTCTTTCCTGTCAACTGGTGCATCAGAATTATGGGCCTTCTGCACATGTTGAGTTGAATACTAGAGCTTTATTGAGCAATCTGTAGAAACACAACTTCTATCACATTACTTACACTTCTCTAATTAGCATTATTTCACACTTTGTTCTTTTATCTGTGTTACCAGTTCCATCCAATTTGAATCCGTTTGTCTGTTTCAACTATGAAGAATGGTAAATACAGAATAAAAAAGCAACAGTAAGACTGAGCAGAAGACAGTGAGACACAGGAGAAGACAGTTTGTTAGAAAAATGGTGATTGCTTATTAAGTAGTTCCATTTACATCTAATATGATAAAGCCCAAGTAAAATAATTGTTCTTAAAAGTTCAGTTGCAAATGTGAACACAAGGAAGTAGCCATCAAGACAGTAGCTCTTTCGTCATACTGTACTTGTATGGGGCATTGAGTTTTATCAGATTGGATAGTGAAAACTTGGGTTTGACAGTGAGCATACCAGTGGTAGTGAAATTTCATGGGTTGTGCTCATTGCAAAAGACCTTTTTTCCCTCTAAATTAAGATACTACTCTTCACCTGACTTCAGTTCTTTTATAGAAATGAAAAATGCATTAGAAATAACCAAAAAAAGTGACCTTGAGAGTAAAACTTTACAACATCAAAGCAGGAAACTTTCATCATACTCAAAATCTTAAGCAATCTCTTAACATAATCTGCCGAATTCTTTACTAAGGGTGGTGTTTCAAAAACTTACAAAAGGCCTCTGCTAGTAAAGCACTTGCAAGCAGTCTAGCTTTCCTCATGCAGTCTCTCCTTGTGATTTCTTCATCTCCACCAACAACTACTCTGTTTAGATCAGGTACATTATGAAGCCTGTTGCTTAGTAGCTAAGTAAGCCCAATAATATTTGAACTACTTCTTACAAAAAAAAAAAAAAAAAAAAAAAAAAAAAAAAAAAAAAAAAAAAAAAAAAGAACATTTAGATTTCACTTTGTTTAACTTTTGCATTCCAGATCTAAAAGTATACATATAATATGCTTCCCAAAAGTCAAAGGAATTGGATTAGTCAATTCACAGTGAAAGGTTTATAAAACAGTCAAATTGCATTGTCTTTCATTGTAGAGAAACAATTGCTATATACCACCGAGTAACTCGTAAGGTTTGGTTTACCAGCACAATGTGAAATACAAAAGAAATACTGGAATACACCTCTAAAGGGTTGCAGGTTGTCAGCATTTTGGTTTATGCAGCTAGATCACTTTATGTACATCTACGTATAACAGTGAAATAATATCTGTAAATGCTTTACAGATACATCTCTCATAAGATGAGGGAATTCTTTAATAGGTATCTTTCACAAAGGTACTTCGTACTTATTGGCTTTCTTGGTGAATCCCAATCTGGGATGCAGTTGACGGCTGGAAATTAATCCAGATGTACCTTTTTTTTTTTTAATTTGCTGTGTTAATGAAATTAACAGGGCACTGCAGCTGCACAGAAAAGGACAATTACCGCGGGTTAGAATGTATCACGTATGCTATGGCAAAGACTTTTTCTTTATATTTCTCACATCTGCAGAAAAACAGAAAAACCCTACATCTTCCAAACTGAATAAAAGAAATGCGGGTTTCTTTTCTTTATGAGGCTTATAAAGGTAGCAGGTACCCTGCCATGACTTGAGAATTGTTGGCAAGGTACTCTGGTATATGCAAGACTTTTTTTAACCTAAAAAATTATCAAAGACTCACAATTAGAGTTTTAGAAGGGTCTCCGTTTTCTGTTTTCATTACCTTCTTTGTGGACATCAGCCAGAAATTGGCTATTAAATTAAAATTATTTGTCATGTTTGACAAATGGGAGCATTGGTGTGGAAGAAGCAGTACAATCTAGCATGTACAACTACTTGTTTCTAGCTAAATGTAATTAGAGAAGAGTATCTGGCAATTACCAACTGTATTTGAGTCAATATTACCATATTATTTCTAACAAAATATATCAAATATATATGTGAAGGTATTATGTGAAAGGTCAAAGTAGCCTTTCAGTTGAGGCCATTTCAGGGCAGAAAGATGGTAACTGAGATACGGGTGTGTTGAAGAATGTTATGATTCAAACAAATGGGCCAGGACAAAATCAAGAACTGTAAGAGATGTGGAAAAATGTGCCTTGTAAAAGAAAATTGAAGCAACCAGGTTTCTTTAGTTCACAAAGAGGGAAGAATTACTCGAGTAAGAATGTGTGAAAAAGAATACTTTACTCCAAGCTGAATTAGCTGAAATTAGAGGAAGAAGTGTTTGATAAAGATTAAGCTAACTTTTCTGAACGTAAAGATAGTTGAGCAGTAGAATACTGTCTTGGGAAAAATAACAGGTCTGTCAGTAGAGCTTGTGTGGAATGGGTCAGACAAATGCCTGCTGAGAATGATGTAGCTGTAATAGTTTGCAAAGTGGATGGTAGATAATATTGAACAATACTTTCAGCTCCTTTTCCCTCACGCGGGAGGATCTTTTCTATTACAAATGCATGTGTTTGTAATAGCTAAAGAGACGACCAAAAACTGTACGCAGACATAAATGAATGCTTGCAAAAAGTTTTCTATTTCTTGTCATTTTTAACTTTCCTTCCTGTCCTGTGTATGAAATGGTGTCATGTGAAACAGCAGAGCTTCCAGACAGATGGACAACAGGTATTGCTTGCTCCCCAGCAGGTATATTTCTGTCTTTGTTCTTACTCTTCACAGATGCCAGAATTTCAGAAGAAGACAGTCCACATTAAGGACCCGGGGAGAGTAGAAGAGATTATTTGTGGCCTCATCAAAGGAGGAGCTGCTAAACTTCAGGTAAAAATAGTAAAAGGTGTAACTAGTTCAGAATGAAAGTAATCATATGATTGTTGCTGCGTGCCAAAAATAGTCTGATCTATATATAACAAATCAGCCTTCAGGTAATCTCCAAAACTTGACATCTGTTAACTCTTTTAACAGGCCTTAATCCAACTGTAATTCAGCCAGACGGTAGTCAAGTAAATGATATAAATATGCAAGCTTAGTATTTTCAGGATGTACTCCAATCAAAGGAATTTAGAATAACAGTTTTCTTAGAAAAAAATTATGGCATATTGTGGCTTATCTTATAGTAAAACAGGTTTCTGTGAAAAATATGCTACTCAACTGCAACAGAATTTCTATCCATTCTTTATTTTGTCCCTCTGTGTTGTAAGACAGTTTTGCTTTTTCTTTCCTTAAATAGATTATTACAGATTTTGATATGACATTAAGTAGATTTTCCTACAATGGAAAAAGATGTCCAACTTGTCATAGTGAGTACTTTTTTTTTTTTTTTTTAATATGGATTGGTTCATTCACTCCTTTCAGTTTTTCTTAGAATTTAATTTTCTGTCTATTATTATTTCTAAACACGTGAGATTTTTATATTGACTTGTTACTGAGGCTGCACATCCTAGTAAAGTAAGAGAGTCTGCGTGTAAGTGAGAGTCTGTGTGTTGTATACATATATATTTTAATTACTATCCATGTGAATTAAATTCAGTTGTCATTCACTATTACAAAAGAAGATCTGAGCTACAAGAAGTTAGTGACTAGATATGGTAGGGTTGACTTCTGTTGTTGAAAAGCCCATAATAGTCCTGACACCTGCAAGAATCAAATAGTAAACTCCTTGGAATTCTTGACATTTTTGTGCTGTAGCCATCTAGAACAAATGACAATAATTTAATAATGAAGTAGGGATCTTAAAACGTAGGTTGCCTGATAATTATTTCAGAAACACTTAAATCTCAAGAAGTAAGAGGCTTGTCATTGACCTTCTAATATGAGAGGAAGATAGTAATATCATGCTTGTGAAGATAAATGTGCCTCTTATTGGTTGATGGCAAGAAAAGCTCTGAGGAAACATGATGGTATGTTGTCAAACATTGTCTTCTGTGCCATTCACAGCATTGTATAGTGAAGTGAATAAAACGTTATGTCTTGTTTAACACTTCTTTTTCCACCTCTCCAGACATCATTGATAACTCTAAGCTCATCACAGAGGAATGCCGGAAAAAGGTAAATGAAAAAAACATACCAGCTGCTTGTTTGTTGTACAGACAACTGGTTTTATCCCTGGCTGTACTGGGCCAGCATTATGAAACAGGATACTTTAATACTTGAAGCTCTGAGATCTCTCTGGCTCCCTGTAAAGCATCCAGTCACTAACAGAAGTGAATAGAAATACTTCTATTCTTGATAGCAGCATATAGTTTAGTTTAGCATCCAGTTTTTTCTGAGTAGATAGATCTGCAATCTGACTTTTTACGTGTACAAAGAGTATTTAAGATTCCATTTTATTTAAATAATGTATTTAGAATTTAAGAAGTTTGGAATGATTAGACTAAATACCAAGTACTATTTTATAAAGATACATTAAACATCTGTGTTTTATTTTCCTTCAGTTATTGCAGCTGAAAGAAACATACTATGCTATTGAAATTGACCCAGCCCTCACTATTGAAGAAAAATATCCATATATGGTAGAATGGTAAGAGAAATCTCCTGTATTCTTATTGTGTTAAAATTAGACTTAATAATAGATTCGATTTAAAAATAAGTAAGTTTTTTAAAATGAAATTAATGGTAGTAATTAGCTGTAACGCATTAACTTAATTAATCTCCTGATTGTTACGCTACTGTTTTTGTTTTGCTGTTAATATGAGGTAACAAAAATAAAAAACACAGGATGCTTTTGGTAATGACAGGTGAGTTGCCTGACTTATTTTTCTTATGTTCTAGGTACAATAAATCTCATGCACTACTCATTGAACAAGGCTTACAAAAGGATAAGTTTGCAGAAGTTGTGAGAGAATCTGATGTTATGCTGAAGTAAGTTTCTTTTGATTTGAATAATTCTCTTTTGAAACCATTTCTGCATGTTCTTACTGTGTGTTTTTATGGGGGGAAAATATTCCTGAGAAAGTGACATCTTATTCTTGGAATGTAGAGAACTCTTCATATCCTTTCAGAGAGGCTGAAGTATGTGTAGATTGAATCTTCATTCACAGGCTAAAATTTCCTCCAAACCTTTCATGATAATAAAGACGTTCAGCGTCAGTGCAGAGAAGCATGTGCAAATAATATCTTGTTCCTGGAATACTGTACCTAGTTACAATGTGGGTATTGAAAACTAAAAACCTTTCAGAAAAGAGTGACAAGAACATTGTCAGACTAGAGCTGGTAGTTCCTACTGATCTGAAGAGTTGAGGCAAAGGAGGAGATGAAGAGAAACGCTCACTGAAGATTAATTTTCTTTTCCAAAGATGATGTAAATGTTTTCAGAAAATTCTGATGTTTCTTGCCTTTTTTTTAAATTGAGATTTGGCTTAGATTTACATCCTGTGTTGCAGGGAAGGATACGAGAACTTCTTTGATAAGCTCAGTGAACATAATATTCCTGTGTTCATCTTTTCTGCTGGGATTGGAGACATTCTTGAGGAAGTTATCCACCAGGCTGGAGTCTACCATTCTAATGTCAAAGTTGTTTCCAATTTCATGGATTTTGATGAAAATGTAGGTATATGTGATTGCTTGTGGGATTTAGTGGCTGTTTATATATACTACGAGATGAACATTTTAATCCCTTAGATGTAGCCATCTGCCCTGCTGTAATTCATTTCCCATAAAGACAACCTTTTACTCAGCCCAGTACACCAATACTCCTCCTCCAGGCAGGGAAGATCACTGCCTCTCTAGTCTTAACAATTACAGTCACTCAGTTATTTAACTGTTATTCACCTTGCTCATAATTAGAGATACAATAGTTAGTCAAATTGTATTTACAGATTAATATCTACTTCATTCTATATTATATTTTGTCTATATAGTGCTAGAAATTACTTGTATTTTCTTAACAGGGAATCTTGAAAGGATTTAAAGGAGAACTGATTCATGTTTACAACAAACATGATGGTGCCTTGAAGAACACAGAGTACTTTAAACAACTGAAAGACAACAGTAATATCATACTGCTGGGTGATTCCCAAGGAGACTTGAGTATGGCAGATGGAGTGGCAAATGTTGAGCACATTCTTAAGATTGGCTATCTCAATGATAAAGTAAGTAGCCTCAGATCCTTGAAACTTGGAATGAAATACTTATGAACTAGCAACATGTTAATTATAATCATTAAATATCAAAGCAAGTATTTGGAAATACCAACATGTTTCATGGATTTCTTACTTCTAGTTCCTCCCAGATCCCACCTTCTAATACTGGATTGATAATTGAGCAAAACTGTAATCTTCCAAATAACAAGTTTGTCCGTGACTCTTCCCCCCCACTTTGGAAACACAATTAATGTCACCTTTCTCCTTCTTTGTCATCCTGTGGAATTCCCCTATGTGGGAGTGACATATAATTTGCATGGCTTATTTATTCTCTGAATTTGATGGAAAAAGATGACATTGTTTTAAGGACGTATGTATATTTATATTCTAAAACTAAGTGGTCTTTTCTCTGTCTCTTCCGCAATTAGGTAGATGAACTCTTGGAAAAATACATGGACTCTTATGATATTGTCTTGGTGAAAGATGAATCCCTGGAAGTTGCCAACTCCATCCTACAGAAAATCCTGTAAATTGCAGTCTCAAGTCACTGCACTCCTCCCAGGAGGCAACTGAACAGAAGAGCATAAGCGTGCAATCTTAAGTGTATCTGTTACTCATTGACAGAACTGTTTAATTTAAAACTTTTATCCTCATTTTGTTATTTTGAAGTATACGTGGTACCCATTGTCAACTAGAAGCTCCTTTGACTGCTGTTATGCTGTTCTTTATTGTCTCACACTCCTATTAAAACTAGATTTAAATTGGATTTACAGATGTGATAAACTGCTTCTGATGGGGGGTACTGTGGTTTTCTGACTTTCAATCAGGCATTTTAAAGAGCATTTTAGTAAATGTGGCTATTGTGTAAAACTGAAGATGCAAACATCAGCAGTTTTACATCAGTGGTCATGCAGCTTGCGCACACAGCATGAATGGTGCCATTCCTTTTCATTCCTTGAGGAAGTGAAATAAAACTAGGAGAGAGCTTAGATCTGCATTCTCTTCTACTAGCAAATAATACCTCAAAAAGAAAAAAAGGCCTCTCTCATGTCCAGCTTAAATGCTGACTGAGTAGCACCAGCAAGTAGCACCTTTTCCCCAGATCAGCAGACTTCTGTTACCACACCTGCTGGATCTCCCAAAACAGGAGTCTCAGAAGCCATCCATTTGAGCAGAAAACTGCTTAAAACGGGGGATGCCTGAAGGCGGGATATGGCCCTGGCTGCCTTCCATTTGAGTCATGACTCAGGCGGTGGAGGCCTGGAAGAGCTGAAAGCAGCCTGGTAGTGCCAGTGACATGAGGAGACAGAGCAGCCCGGCCTGCCAGGAGCCTGCCAGCCAAAGCCCTGGAACAGGGAGGGCTTGAAAGCACTGCCAACAGCTGCAGCATTAGCAGAGCTGCTGATCTCCCCACATATTAAAAACATAACATGCTTCAGCCACTGCTGATGCATAACTGAGAGGAGTAAAGACCTGCAAGGTAGAAATGCTGGACAGAATGAGCTGGAGGAGAGAAGGACTTGGGGCAGTGCTGAGCAAGGCCCCACCCAGCTCTAAGGGAAAGTTGCAGGGAAGCTCAGCAGGCAGTTTCTTTAACAGCCCTATATGTTGTGTGTAGGCAGCTGCGGGGATTACGCTACCAGAGCTAACACCAGGGGCAGGGCAGCTTTTGGTATTTCTTAGTTTGAGTGATCATGCTGAATCTTCTGAGAGAGCTGCCAAGTAGAAGTCCAAAAGGCAAAGGCCTTCCAAAAAGCACCAGAGTGTTTGGATGCACCTCTTACTCAACCAGTCTCCATCTGCTAGGGGCTGACCAGGTGCTGCTCCGACTTTACACTGGGACAAGTTTTTCCATTGACAGACATGTTACCTTTGGAATGCAGATAACAGTACAACTCTGTGTGTGTGAAAGGCAGCTGATACCACAGCTCTCTGCAGCACAGATGAGTCAGCAACATGCGAAGATACCAGCACAAGATCCTTCTGGCACCAGGTGTAACATTTCCCTGGTAACCCGACTATCAGTGCAGGGCAGGGAGCAGGTCTGGTCTGTCAGTGTCCTGTTCCTGAAGCAAGACTGTCCCAAATTCTTGTCAAGCATGCCTCAGGATTTCATATGAATGCACTGATTCCTCGCTTCACATCTTTTCCTCAGCCTCATCCACCCCCACAAGAAGCAAGTCATCACTCCTTCAGCGGGATCATCCAACCCAGCCACAACAGAAAATAAGGCCATAGAGAAAAGCATTAGGCAGTATCTTTAAAAAACAATTATCTCAAAGGACCTCCAACAACATTGTAGTCCAAATCACTCAAACGAGTACGCAGCCTAATAGAGCTTGGGTAGTAGCAGAAGTGCCTGATGATTTGAGGGAAGCACCTGCTGGCTTTCAGTTCCCTACGTGGGCACTGAAAACTGCCTTGGCAGAGGCTTTTGGATCCATCAACCACTTCTCAAGCATCACATGAGAAATGATTCACAGCCCTGAGTGCATACTTCATTTGTTAATTTGAAGGCAAGTATACAGACATAGAAGTATATATATATATACATACACGTACACACTCAAACATTTCTCATTAGAAACCTAATTCTAAAGTTTAAGGAGTAAGCAGCAATGCTAGGTGAATTTGAAACTCTTTTTCCCCCTTCTACTCACAGTATCTCTTCTATCTATAACAAATGTCCAAGGTCAAGCATTTGGGACCCCTACCCAGCTAGAAACGTTTCCCCCACCTGGCTGGGTGTTGCAGACAGCTCAGTCCCAACTGATAGAGTATGGGGTGGTTAACACAGGAAACTCCCTGCAAGACCAGAGAATTGATTTAGCTTCACTTCTGTGAAGTTCACAACCAAAATATCTTATTGTGGCTTTAACTGCTTCGAACCGAGTATTTTAATCCAAAATATCTTTCCCATGTGATGAATAGTAACAATGAATGTGTAAGACCATTGTGTGCCCAAGAAGAGAGCTGTGTGAAGGATATTTGCTTCTACTACGTCCCCACCTATCAATATACCAAGAAGAAAATGTAATTAAACAATCATTTTATTAAACAAAAATATCAGTTATCCAACATTTAATGATATCAAATGCCAAAAATAGTTCACTGCTTTTTCTTTAACAGCTGAATTAAAAACCAATACAAAATGTTTTTGGCCGAATCAAAATATCAGTTCCTGAAGAGCATCTCAGGGAGCTTACAACCCACATGTACAGATGAAGAAAAGCAAGAAACTAGACACAAAGCATATAATGAAACACAACTCCCTTTCTACGTGTCTTGACAGTGTTGCACTATACCTATTTGTGCTGTTTACATGTAATGTACCAAGGGGGGAAATCATACAGCTTTATGGAGACAGGGGGAGGGGGGGGAGAGGAGAGGGGGGGAATGGCTATTTAGCGTATTTTTTATATTAAGCAGCTATAGCTACATTTAGAGCTTTCACGGGTGACTGTATTAAGAATTCATAATCTAAACAGCACTCCCAGGGCTCATCTGATATCGAGGGATATGCCAGAACATTTGCAGGTGTAAACAACGGGGTCTGCTCCTTGATTTTGTCACTGTCTTTTTGTTTGTTGGCCATGCCAGGCTGCTGTGCTGCATGGGCTCCACGTGGCTCCTTAGCCTAACAATTCCCAAAATAGGAGGCAGAAGTCCAACAGGCAATCAATTGTATCCAGTATTTGTGACACTATTTGGGCCCTGTAAAACTAATATTTAAAGTCTAATGAGACTATAAATAAAGTCGCGACTATAAATGTTTGGGAATCACCCCCTAAAAACAGCGAGGACTGTTTTAACAGGCCAGCAAGAAGAGTCGAAAATACGAAATCTAACAGAGGGTGGCAAACTCATTTCATGAAGTAATAACCCACCCCACATGTGGATACAATTCTAGGCCAGTTCACAGCTTAGGAAACGTTGCAATGGCATGGTAATCATTTACATGGTCTGCAATTTGCAAATCAAGAGCTCCCACCGGCAGGTATTCCTCTGAGTCTGTTCTGTTACTGGTGCTCATCCCTTCTGAAAGGAAATGGGATCAACTACTGACAATTCTTGGTTGTTTTCACGGGCAATATTTTATTTGTTCTCCTGCAGAAATACTTCAGATACTGCGTGTTTCTTAAAATCCTTTTTAAAGCATTCTGTAAGCATCTCCCCACTTCGTATTGATCCGCGATGACTTCTAATCTTTAACGTGAAAACAGACCGCATGCTTCACGATGCCGTGTTTGGCAGTTCACTCTTTATCAGGTTACACATCCTCTCTTAAGGCACTTAAGACTGCTTTTTATTTCTACATACACCTAATAGTTCCAACTGAAAACCTCCTCCTGTTTCAACAGTCTGCCCAGCGCACATGCATGGGCACACGCAGGCTGAGCACTAACCTTACGGAAACACTCTTGCTTAAACCCCTCCCAGTACAAACGTCCTAAGAGTAGGCCTGCTCCATACCCTTCATTCCTTTCAGCTTTACAATTCATCGTGTCCCTCTTTGGCCTCTTGGTCCTTCAACTTGAATTCTTCAGCGGTAACTTTACCATTTCCATCCCGGTCCTGATTGGTGAACATATTCTTGACAATCTTCTCAAAATCAAAACCAGGAGCTAGTTTTCCTTTGCCAGAATCAACCTGAGCTTGAATGTACTCCGAAAACTGCGTGGGGAAGGAGGAGAAAACAGCTCATTTAGAACAAACACTGAGATCCGATGAGATAAATCTTACTACTTAAATTAGACTAATTAGGAGAGACGCATGCTGACACAAGAAGCTTGTATTGGAAAACAAGCCTCCACCTTCAGCTTAAAAGATCATGTGAGAGAAGAGAATGAAACACAGAAATGAGAGAAGAAATATCAGGATGCCAGACATTTTGTTAGAGTAGGCATTATGCCTTGCATTCATTTCCCATAACACTGATGAGGGGAAGTGATGAAAAAGTTGCCAGGTTACAAGGCTAGTTTTCCCTAAAAACCCTTTTTCTGACACATATGGCGAAGTGACTGAAGGTAATCAGACATCTGGCAGAAGTCATATTGCTGGCTTGCCCAGCAAAGCCCATAGTCAGCTTTCCTGATCACTGACACACTGGCTTCTTATTAACTTGAAAACACCAATGATGTGAAAAAAAGATAAGCAAAGTGAAGCAAACAAAGATCCCATTCTTCGATATCTGAGCACCTTGGTGATGGCAGTGGGAGAAAACCATTGGAAGTATTTTCACTGCCTTAGCTTACCTCTTCCAAAAGAACCTCTCCGTCATGATTCTGGTCTATTTCTTCAAAAAGATTGGGAGAGACTTCACCGTTCCATACAAACATGTATCCTTCGGGCAAGCCAGACACCAGCTCCAGCAGTTCAATGTCAAAAACTAACACAGCACTACCAGGCACTTCTCCTTCTGTCCCAACAAATGGTAAAGAGAGGTATTTATACCTTTCAGTGTGAGGACATTTGCTTTTAATACATGACTGTATTTCTCTTCTGTCTCCAATGAGTTCTTTTCTATTGTGATCCCCAAGCCCTGGGATTCCAAGCCCACCAAACCTTCCTGCAACCTTCAGCAGAGGGAAATGTAACATAAAGGAAGAATTCAGAATAAAACTGCATCCACAGTTTTTTATTAAAAAGAAAAAAATGGAAGGAATTAATTTATCTTACCAATACAGTGTGTATCAAGGTGTTAGTGACATATGTACATACGCATACATACTGTGGTGTTCTAACAGCTGGGTATATTGCCCCAATTAAACTATAGAAGGAGCCTAATTTATCCTTGAAAAAGAAAAACTGAGATTGTCTCTAACTTTTATCCAGCAGCAACAAGAACAGGCTCTTCAGATTTGTGGATGTTTATCAAAGCACTGACAATCACGCAGTGTTTCAGACCATGGATATCAAATACAATTCATATGATGCCAAATACCTCCCACTGGTATATTCTACTGTGTCTAGTTTTGGGCCCCTCACTGCAAGGAAGACACTCAAAAGAGGGCAACAAAGCTGTTGAGGGGTCTGGAGCACAGGCCTTATGAGGAGAGAGGCTGAAGGAGCTTCTCCAGTTCAGCCTGGAGAAGAGGAGGCTCAGGGGAGACCTCATTGCTCTGTATAACTTCCTGAAGGGAGGTTGTAGTGAGCTGGGGGTCGGCCTCTTCTCTTGTGTCATTAGTGGTAGGACCAGAGGGAATGGTTTCAAGCTGCGGCAGGGGAGATTCAAGCTGGACATTAGGAAATATTACTTCTCAGAAAGGGTGGTCAGGTACTGGAATGGACTGACCAGGGAGGTTGTGGAGTCACTGACCCTGCAGGTGTTCAAGGAACAATTGGATGTTGTGTTGAGGGACATGGTTTAGTGGGAGCTATTGGTAATACGTGAATGGTTGGACTGGATGATCTTGTAGGTCTTTTTCAACCTTGGTGATTCTATGATTCATTATGAGTTTTTAACAAAACAGATGGTTTTTTTTCCATTGTATAAGGTATTTTTCAAAGTATTATATAATAATCTTATAGAACAGTATAAAACGTCTTATATTTGTAAAACTCGTTTCTTCACAATTCTTACGGAAACCAGGTTCAAGTAAAAAAGCCTCTTTAATGTTTAGCACAAATTAGTTCTCCATTAAGCCTGACATTTGGTCCCTGGTAGTCTTTATAAAATACAAACTGTTCTGGAGACATTCATAGAGCATGACTACTCACGCAACTGTTTCCATATTAAACCAGAGCTTTTTGCTCCTGGGAATCTCCTGGTAAGACTCCTTTCCCTCAGCTCCTTAACTATCAAAGTTCTTGTCACTTCTACATTGTTCTTTCTAATTATTGTTGTCCCTATCGTCAAAAAACTGATAAGCCTCAATGCTCTAAATCATGGATTTTCCAAGGTGTCTTGAATGTTTTCGTGCTGGATTTTCAATGGTGTTCATACGTTTACACTCAGATCATGTGGTTTCTGAATTTTGAGTTTGCTTCGAATTTTCTAACACGTCAGTGCTGAACTTCAGTTGTCTTTTGTACATAACACAGTGAGGACCCATTCCCTATCAGTGAGAACAGTGTTTACATCCCTCTGCAACACCAAAGTGCCTGGAGCTTTCCATTTTGGCAAAGCAACATTACTGGAGCATGTGTTAACCTTTGTACTGGGATACTCTCTACACTGGCCACAGCAATAACATGGCTTAAATGCAACACACGCAGTATGTTCCTTTCAATAGGGAATGGGGGCACTGCCTAAAATAATGAAATGAAAAAGCTCTAAAGAAATCACACTGAAGCAGCTAAGAGATTCTGACCTTATCCTAATACATAATAAGTAACAAAACCTGCATACATGCTCCAGAGATCCTAAGTGGATGTGCAATAGGTTTCACTTACTTACCTACTCCATCTTCTCCATAACCAAGATGAGGTGGTATAACAACTGTCCGCCGTTCTCCAACACACATATCTCGAAGGCCCATGTCCATCCCTATCACCACCTGTCCGGATCCCAGAACTATGTTGTAGGTCTTACCAAGACTGTGTCTGTAGCAAGGGGAGAAGGAAAAGAACAACAAAAAAATCAACATACTGTCAAGAATTTCTCTTACTCAGAGATACTGTGTAAGTAGCAGTTTCTAATTAGTGTTCTGTCTTTGCCAACAATTAATTTCATGCCTAATGCTCTGTTCTACCAAGCAGTTGCCTGAAGTTCTTCTCAAGGCAGCAAGACACAGCCAACATCAAACAGAAGCGTCCCAGCTGTTGGTAAGTCATCTGGTATTAACATTCTAGGTTTCTTGAAAGAAATCCCATTAGAATGATTCATTCTGCCAATTAAACCCCCAAAGTTGTCAAAGTTATCTCTAAGCAAGATGTTCCGCCTCTCAAATACTTTCAACTAACAACGTTGGCTTTTTTAACAGATCTAAAAACACCTGGTGTACATTTGTCCCAGCACTAGAAACCTCTGAGGACTAGGATAGATTCATATGCATCAGTCATGCCATCAAAATTAATCATTCACCATTACATCCCTCTAAAACATAAACAACTAAATTATCAAGGCAGCTGGAAAGTATAAGAATACTACTGCTATTTAACATTATCATTATTCAAATTATGCTTCGTTGTTCTAGATTATTCCTAAGATTAGAAATCATAAAGAGATAACCCAAAAGATAAGCATATATTGTAACTCTAAAAGAAGACTGTACAGTGTTAAGACGTATTACATAGTATACACCACATCAGCAGGATCCTTTCTTCTGTCAGTCTCCTGTCTTTGGTTATTTGGCTTGACTTTACCATTGCAGGACATTTGTTTTTTTATACAATAGCAGTCATTTGCAAAGAAAACAATTCAGAGGAGAGGAGGCCCTAAGAACTGCTTTGAATAATACAGTCTTAACATTCCTCAGCTCGTGCCACAAAATGAGAATTGTGCATTTCTACCACATAGAAGGTGTTCTGTATACCTGGTGTTATGTGTATGCGTACCTGACTACAACATAACATCATGTGCTTCGACATAAGCCAGCTTTTCAGCTCTTCAAACTATTGTATGAATTGCGAAAACTATGCACTGATTCCTATAAAAATTATAACCTGTTTAAAAATAGCTTTTTCCAACTTCCCTTCCAAAAATAAAACATTATTTAGATGACTAATGCTATCCAAAACACAACAGAAACAAGCTAGCAGAAGTATTGAAGCTGCAGCTAATAGTGCTGTGGGCTTACTTTAGCTGTATATGAGAGACTGGAGCAGTCTCTGCTATCCTCGTAAACCTACTGTCAACAGGAAGGAGGAAGAGGAACATTATAATCACAGCAATGACCTGATGATAATTTCTCCACACTGCCACTTATTGCAACAGTACAGCTGCACTAACGTAAACCAGCACCCATGTGTGGTACAGACACAATGATGACCACTTACTGTACAACACCCTGAAGCTAGTTTTAACAGGACCACACCTGTGGTACCTCTACAGAACGTCTCTTAGAAGCACTGAACCAACAGAGTGCAAACTCTACCCAGGAAACTGGACAGTTTGTTCACACAAAGCCCTGTGCCATTCCAGTACGACAGGCCCAGATTCCTGAATTTGCCAAGGAATAATTGCATGCATCAGTACAGGCTGGGGGAAGTCCTGCTGAAGAGGAGCTCTGCTGAGAGGGACCTGGGTGTCCTGGTATAGGACAGGTTGGCCATGAGCCAGCAGTGTGCCCTTGTGGCCAAAAAGGCCAATGGCATATTGGGGTGTGTTAAAAAGAGGGTGTCCAGCAGGTCGAGGGAGGTGATCCTCCCCCTCTACTCTGCCCTGGTGAGGCCTCATCTGGAATATTGTGTCCAGTTCTGGGCTCCCCAGTACAAAAAAGACAGGGATCTCTTGGAAAGAGTCCAGTGGAGGGCCACAAAGATGGTGAAGGGCCTGGAGCATCTCCTCTATGAGGAGAGACTAAGTGAACTGGGTCTGTTCAGCCTTGAGAAAAGAAGGCTGAGAGGGGACCTGATCCAGGTCTATAAATACCTGAGATGTGGGGGGCAAAGTGGCGAGGCCAGACACTTGTAATGTGTGGAGATAGGACAAAGGGTAACGGGCAGAAACTGGAGCATAGGAAGTTCTGCATGAGTGTGCGCAAGAACTTCTTTACAGTGAGGGTGACGGAGCACTGGAACAGGCTGCCCAGGGAGGTGGTGGAGTCTCCTTCTCTGGAGATATTCAGTACCCACCTGGACGCCTACCTGTGTGACGTGGTGTAGGGAACCTGCTTTGGCAGGGGGGTTGGACTCGATGATCTCTGGAGGTCCCTTCCAACCCCTATTATTCTGTGATTCTGAGAACTCATTTCATCACTGTACCTGTAGTGTTTATGTTCTTTTCCAGCACATTCCTACACCCTCTTTACTCCTGATTCTCTCACTATGATTGACTGCCTACCTTCTCCTATACATCTTAGGCAGACAGACCTAAAAAATACAATCTATGCAATAGCTTTTCAGGCTACTCACTGCTGCCAGAGCCATTTTCTTTAATGGGTAATATACTTACGTTGAGACTAGAGGAGTGCCATCCAGGAGCGAAGCATTGTAGTGATACTTCAAGTAGTCTCCCTTCTTACTCAGTAGGCTGCAGTTGGAAGGTTTGTAGTTAACTGTAATGCTGACTGAATCAGAGGGGTTGTGGAAATCAGCCACATGGATGTCAAAGACCAGCACAGCAGATCCAGGAATCTTTCCTAGATAAGAAGCAAATTAGGCAAGTAGTAGGAAAAGAAATGGTACCCAAAAAGTCATATGATGTCCAGGTTCTGTACCCAGTAGGAATATTAATTCCCTCTATGTCCATTACTGAGTTATTTTGTTCTTCTTGTTCAGAATTAAAGGATTACATCTCTACAAGCAACAGATGCAAGTTTCATCCAATATAGGAAAGAGAACCAGTAGAAAAGCACTGAGTCTGCACTCAGTTTCACAATGAAGGAAAAAATATTCATTATTATGAATTGAAAAACTACTCCAAAATGAAGCAATAAGCATCAGTTTTCCTCTGATCACCCTAAATGAGACTGCTGTTTGTTTCACACATCAACTCATTATCGATCATCAGAATTCTCATATGATTTCTTATGCTTCAATGAATGTCATTGTGTCTTCAAGGTTACATTTTCCTAGTATGTGCTGATAGGAAGCAACTTCTTCCCCCCTACCCAGGATAAAATGTAATTGCATTACCAGCAATGGCAGGCACATCCAGAGCCAGCAATGAGTTTTGTTGCTAAGGAGCCTAATTCCCAAATCAACAGCCCAGAATTCATATTCACAAATGGAGGCTTTTCTTCTAAGTTAGTTTTTCCAAATATCAACCCCGGAGGTACCTTTTAAAATACCAGCCACAAACTGTGACTGGTTAGAAGGATTATCACATTCAACCTCTCACAGCAATCCTTTTCGTACTAGTAAGTCTTCCCAAAGGAATTTTAATTGTATGTTATACATACACAGATACTTTGCTGTTACATGCATCCACCGTTTACAGAGGCGGCTTAGGAGTCCACAAAACCTGTGGCTGTGGAAGGAATGGGGAAGAAAACTTAACACAGTTAATTCCTTTAGCACACAGCACTTGTTAAGACACACAGGAAGGAATCTGACTCCGCAGTGCTGCAGAGTTTCTGGCACCCGAGTACCAGTCTGTCTGAAGCACTGATTATCCAAATGATTTCAGGTCACCAAGTACCAATCTGCCTGAAACGTTAATTATCCAAATGATTCCAGGTCACCAATCACATGAGAGTTTGTCCTGCATTCCTACTGTCCTGCCTATTGGGTAATTAAAATAATTTCACATGTTATGGGTGTTATCCTGTCAGCTGCATGCCCACAAATTAACACATTAATTTATAAGCCTTCTGAACACCAAGTAGTTGAAATAAAATACTTTATATATCTTAACTATATACAGCTGCGCTGAACAGCAAAGGAAACATCATTAATTATGGAAGTCTTGAATGAAAAGTCAGTCTCACCTCTTCCTTCTTCTCCATATCCAAGGTGAGGAGGGATTATTATTCTTCTCCTTTCACCAGTGCATACACCCAGCAAACCTTCATCCATCCCAGCAATGACATAACCCTTCCCCACGTAGGTGTCATATGTACGATTTCGTGAGTAGCTGTGGAGAAGTATTTGCATTTTTAGCAGTGCCAGGTTCTCAAGAGGGTACAGAATCTTGCAACACCATTCTTAAACCACTTATGTCAAACACGTGGTCATTAACCATCACCAGAGAGACACAATGCAATCATCACGAATGTAGGCCACCAAGTTTTACAAGTCAGCGATGCATACGTGTCATTAATTAGCCAATACTGGGACCAAGGCTTGTTTGCAAATACATCCCTTAGACATACGGAAAAAAATCTCACCTATGTCTGTACTTTATTGCAACATGACACTTGCTGAGTTTAAACTGCTGAGAAAAAAAAAAAAATCAAAGTTTTCTCCTTTAAATTTTCCCCTGCTCTAACCCTATTTTCCTAAGTGCTTAGCAAGATATATTTCAGGTTCATTTTGGTGAGACACCTATCTCATTTTGCAACCACAGCTATGCTGTTGAACTGCTACAGACAGGAGGTGGAATAACTAAGTTCTCCTGGGATGCACAGCATCACAATGAGTCATGACAACAAAACAGTATCAGTGCTATGCCTTCCTTCTTAACTATTCCAACTACTAATTACTGACAAAAGCCCTGTCAAACTGACAAAAATACTACAACTACTTTAAACAGTTCTTTAATTACTACAGAGAAGACAATGCCCCTGTAGATAAGCTGGAAGTTCTTAACTTGCAAGTTTTTGTAAGGTGTTCTGAAAGCTGGAGAAGGAAAGTAATGCACTGCTCATTAAAAGAAATAAATTAATTAGAAATGTCTCAGTAAGTTACAAGGCTATTATTCATCATATAATTCTGTACAAGGCGTGAATGTGCCCAGAGCACTTTGAATGTGTAGTGACAGTGAATCCTCTTCCTTTATCACAGAAACTGTGTTGATTTGTGTCTTGAAAGGCACCAGCCTTCAAAATGTAGACAGCTTTCAAGTAGAGACAAAAGGCTTCGGAGATTAACCTCCAACTAGCCACAAGATCACTGGCCTACAATTCTCAGGGCATAAAACGTAAGATAGGAATCATATTTCCTCTCTCTTCAGTAGTGTTATCTACTTGGCATATAAGCTCAGTGGAGCAACGACTATTCAAGCACACATATCTGAAGCATGTAGAGCTTCATCAAATAGATCGCAACCCCTAGATGGCGTCTCTGATACTGCCAAATAGAAAACAGCCCTCTTGTCTTCCGAGTTTGAAAAGAGCTCAAGGAAGGGTTTTTTATATACTAGAAGATTCCAACTCCATTCAAAATCTTTGAAAAGGAAGGAATAGTGAAGATCTTCACATATTATGGACAAGACAGACAAAGCAAGTTAGAAATGGAATCTGTGGTGCTAAACAGTTTGGGTTACCTGGAATCAAACAATGTGCCATCCAAAAGCGTGCCATTGTAATGGTATCGGATGAAGTCTCCTGTTTGGGTTCTTCGCTCACAAGATTCCGGCACGAGCTGGTTCTCAATAGTAATACCATCTTTAGGGTTATGGAGATCTAGCAAAACCACGTCAAAGACAAGAGAAGCTTGGCCAGGGATCTCCTTACCTGAAAATGACAGCAGAAAGCTGGTAAGACAGAGCACATGTTCTACAGGGAGCTTAAGTGTTCTTGTTGAAGAAAAATACTGCCAAATCAGCCAAATCAGGCACTTCTCCTAAAATAAATCAGCATTATCTGCTTCTAGTCAGTCATTCTATGTGTGGTTTTGTCACTTAATACTCCCATTCAGTTATTTCCTTCTGTTTTTATAGTGATAGCACTGCCTCATCAAAAACAAGGCTCTTTAGTAATGCTCACTGTGTGCTATCCGAGTTCCATGTTTTAAGCTATCACTATTTCCAATGCATTTTATGAATAAAGTATCCATTAGGATATGGATATGGTACATCCGCTCTTCCTCTCTTGTTAACACCAAAACAGGAGACTACAAAACGGAAGCTGAAGATGGATAAATTGACTTTCTCAGTAAAAAAATAAAGATACCTCTTCACCAACACACACATTATAATGTGGGTTGCTCTCTCTGAGAATCAGCGAGCTCAAGATCTTGTCACAGTTTTAAACACAGCCTGTTTATTTCTGTTTTCTGCTCTTTGTGGCAGTCTTTGGAAGAATTATGCAGTCACCTGGCTTCAGCTTTTTGGAGCTATTATTAACTATAAGTGATATTCTCTAAAGGAAATATTCAGTATGTAAAGATTACAGTTTGTACCAACAATGTGTTAACTAAGCAATGTGCTGCTCACGTTAAAAGAAATCTTACTTTTTATCATCACTTACATCCCATGCATAACACACGTTTACCCTCTCTTTCCATCACTTTGTCCCCTCTGTCTGAAATGCGTAGTCATGCTGATCATGAGTTTAAAATACACAAAACTCAAGTTTGTCTTAGAACATAAGATGGCTCAGATTAAAAACAAAACAAAACAAAGAACAACTTTTACCATCTCCTTCTTCTCCATATGCCAGGAATGGTGGTATCGTGATAATGCGCTTCTCCCCTAGGCACATCCCCAAGAGTCCCTGATCCATTCCAGGAATCAGCCACCCAATTCCCACATATGTATCGTAAGTTCTCATCCGATTATGGCTAAGAACACAAAACAAGCAAACAAACAAAGCCAACAAA
This sequence comes from Coturnix japonica, assembly GCF_054131305.1. Lineage (NCBI taxonomy): Eukaryota > Metazoa > Chordata > Aves > Galliformes > Phasianidae > Coturnix > Coturnix japonica. Next base: position 63,413,142 of record NC_140664.1, on the reverse strand, counting down.
CAATTCAGATCTGCAAGCAGGAACAATATTAATCCCCAGTAGCCAACCAATAAGCATGATACATGTCACAATTTGCTGCTCATTACTAAAATCAACGTTGCTTGTTAATTTATCAAGGTCTTGCTGCCTAGCATTTTCCAGAACAGACGGCTATCTCAGGAAGCTACCAGAGGGTTTGAAACAAATAGAATGGCAGCAGCTATTAAGCATAATTTTCCACAGGACTTTAATGAAGGACATACGCTGCGCATTTAAAATCCCAATATAAAAGTGTTAATAGCTCCACTTCTTTGAGTCCTCTGCCTGCTTAACTTATAAAGCTCGTATGTAACATGAATACCTATCCTACACTGGTGATAAAACTATTAGCTGACTGCAGCAGACAGTAACATAGATACGGACTGCTAATACCTGTGCAGAAATTATACAGCTGTTTGTTCTATTGGTTTGAGTCAGTACTGCTGTCCCATAGTCCCTGAATAAATTATTTTTATATGATGCTAGCTTTAAGCTCTTGGGAAAACTGCCTGTGTTTCTGGTCACATAGCACTAATTGCTATACCAACAGAGTGGGAGAAGAAGATGTTTTCACGTGACTCATTCAGACACCTGCTAAAATACACGAGCACACACAACCCAGCTGCACACCTGGAATCAAAAAGAGTCCCATCTAAGAAGGTCCCGTTGTAATGATATCGTACAAAGTCAGACACCTGGACCCTCCGAGTGCACTTCTCAGGTTTGAAGTAAGTCTCAACCTGCACCTCGTCTTCAGAATTCCAAAGGTCTATCAGAAGCACATCAAAATGGAGCACGGCGTTGGGGGGTATCACACCGGCTGCAAAAGCACAACAACACAACTGAGTTTATTTCCTGTTTTCTAAAGAGCAGCAATATAAAGGGAATCAATCGGCACATTCCCTAAACAATCCATGGTGCACAATGTCTTCATTTGCGGGTTTGCATCCCTCTGTTCCTTAGTATTTCTGCAGCTGCACAGGGGCAGCCGCAGCTCCTCCTTCAGCACACTGTACTTACACACGCCTTCGCTTCCATAGGCGAGCTTGGGGGGAATCTTCACGAAGCGCCGCTCGTTGACACACATGCCAACCAGGGCCTTGTCCATCCCAGCAATAAGTTGCCCTTTTCCCACAAACACGTTAAAAGTGGATCCCCTGTCATAGCTGCAAAGGGAAAAGCAGGAGAAAAAAAAGAAAAAGGTTAGTGGTTCATTAATGATTCCTCTGCTGTTTTTTGAGAGGTTATCTGTAGCTCGTGCCCCCTTTGCCTGTTAACCAAGTTTATTGAGAGGCAGCTGCTGAGGGAACAATCAATTCCAGGCATTTCTGAAACTCCAGGCCATCCCTTCCTTTGGTGATCAGCCAGCACGGTGATGCTGCAGGGGGAAATGATGTCAAACCCTCCTTCCAGGACACGTGTGTCACTCAGCACAACACACTGAGCTCCCTCAACATGCCGAGATCCCAGCAGCCCCTCGCATGTTTCACTGGGAGCTCTGCTTCCTGGCAAGCGCTTCCTTGAAAACAGAGAGCCCTCTATAGGCAGCACTCACTTTCTGTTGCACGGATATTCTCACTCGCCCGCAAGGAAAGTAAATAAGCTCCCCATAAAGCGGGGCATTGAGTCTGGGATGAACTGAGTAGTTGAACTGAGTAGAGCTCACAGCTCTGCATAAGTGACCCAGCAGACCCCATACAGCTTGGTTTCTATCCGCAGAGCTCACCACACTAACAGCAGATGCACAGGCAACTAGATTCAAACCTAAAAACTCGGATCACTTTCTGGCTGTGGAAATAGAAATGTTAATACCCGCAGGAAACAAGAACAAAGAAAGAGGTGTATTAGTCGATTAGGTGAAATAACTGTCACTGGAAGATCTGGGAGGAGTGTGTTGGCAAGAGGAGCAGCATTACTGGTTAGGAGCATCTGCACAGAACTGGAAGCTTAAAGTCCGTGGTCATTTTCAATAGCTGAAGAAGAATCAGAATAAACCTTCCCTTACTTCTAGACCTGAAGGATTTAGATGAGACTGCCACTGTCACCGGCTATGAGCACTGCCATTTAGAGGGCCCGAGGGGACGGACAATGCACAGCCCAGTCCCACCCCACACAATTCACGCCCAGCCATCAGGAATGTTGAACATCTCCATGCTCCACAAGCACACGCTCAGCCGTGGGGTCCAGGTGCATAGCACAGTGCAGAGCTCTGCAGGGCACAGCTTGGCACAGGAGAGACCAAGGATGTCTGCGGATACAGCAGGCACACATCTCTCAACATATGGCTGCTCCCCACAGTGGCATGAATTTTCAAGTGAGTGGGGAGCACACCGTCCTCATACGGAGCTATCCTGCAACGCACTGGGAGCCCCCCACAGCTGCACTCTGCAGGATGATGATTTCCCCGGGGCATGGGGAAGCTTAGGGAGATCACAGAGAAGAAAGCAGGCAGCGAGCAGTACTGCTGTCCCTCTCAGTCTCCTGATCCCACTGTTTAGGCTTCCTGATTCCAAAACAACAGGAAGAAGGAGGCAAAGCGTTTTGCTGGAGATAGTCCACGTTGACTCAAGGATAATATACACAAACGTTTCTGAGCGAGCTCTGCTCCTGTGTTTCTGTCAGTGATGGTTTGGAAAGCTTTGCGTTCTGGTAGGGCTAAGCCTCGAAAAGACCGAAGAAAGTCGCGGAAGGAAGCAGGCAGGAAATCCCTTGGTTGTGTGACAGGACATTGCTGCTCACCGGGACATCCTGACGGCCCCGGAGTCCCTGTGGTAGCAGAATGAACGCAGCGGAGAGCTACAACGGCCCCAAAGCGGGCCCGACCGCCGCCGCGGTGCCCCCTCACCAGACCGCAGCCCTCCGTCCTTCCCACTCCCTGCACAGACACCCTCCGTGCGCACCCACCCGGCCCCGACCTCCTCCCCGCGACCCCCAGGCGGCTCCCCGCCTCCCTCCCGCTCGCGGTGCCGCTCGCCGACCTGGAGTCGAAGCGGGAGCCGTCGGGGAAGGATCCGAGGTAGTGATAGCGCACGAAGTCGCCGCGCCGCACGGCCCGCGGGCAGCGCTCGGGCACGAAGCGCCGCTCGACGTGGACGTCGGCACCGTCCCAAGGCGGCTCGGCGGCGGGCACCGGCGGCGCCTGGCAGGCCGCCCAGCTCACCAGCATCGCCGGCAGCAGGAGCAGCGCCCCGCAGCCCGCTCCCCGCCGCGGCACGGCCGCCGGCCCCGCCATGGAGGGAGGCGAGGGGGCAGCGGCGCGCACGGCGGCGGCGAGGCAAGTCTGCCGGCTGCCGGCCGCGCCCGCACCGCTCCGGACCGCTCCTCCTCCCGCCGAGGCTGAACTTGCAAACGTGGATGCGGCGCCTCCGGCCCCTTTCCCCCACAATGCTCCCACCCGGGGCGGGGCGCGGCCCTGCTTTGTGGACGGGGGGTGAGGAGCGGTGCCCCCGCCGCGACGTGGCGCTGCCCGGGTCCGTCCCGCCCCGCTCCGCTGCTCCCTGTCGCGGCGGGGGGACAGGACCGCAGCCGGGCCTCGCCTGGATCAGCGACCGGGAGCAGCGCTGCCCGACGGGGCAAACAGCGGGGTCGGCGTTACCTGGAACGGTGCGGGTTCGGAATCGCCGCCGCGTGTTCCCTCCTTCGTCAGGCTTCCAAAGGTGCAGGTATTCGCAACGCCCTGCAGCCTGAACCTTGTGGATGGCACAATAAAATGACCAACAGACACCAAGTGGGATGCCAGGGCACAAAAGAAGTGGGCGTCCATGTCAGCCGAGCATCCATTTTCTCTGCTCTTTCATCCTGCAGGTGGTGATAACAGAGAACTTAGGTTTCTCCTGGGTTAGTCTAACCTAAATATCTAACCTAAAGCTCCCCTCTTTTAGATTAAAGCTATTTCCTCTTATCCTATCATTATTAGACTGTACACAAAGTCAGTCTCACTCTCCTGTTTATAAGCTCCTTTCAAGTACTGGAGGGCCACAGCAAGGTCTCCCTAGAGCCTTCTCTTTTCCAGGCTTTCTTCATAGGAGAGGTGCTCCAGCCCATTGATCATCTTTGTGGCCTTCCTCTGGACCTGCTCCAACAGCTCCACATCCCTCCTGTACCGGGGGCTCCAGGCTGGACACAGTACTCCAGACCTGTAAACCTCATAAGGGCAGAGCAGAGAGGGACAGTCACCTCCCTTGCCCTGCTATGGCAGCAGATTCCTGAGCATCTCGCCTGAGGGGGTCCATGGGCCTGACTTCATGCATCTGACATATAGTTTGACAGCACCCACAGTGATGCGGCCAAATCTCATGTTTTTCAAGTGTTTTCAAAACTCTTGTATAACATTAACACATTGCTAAGAAAAGACCTTGTGAGGTGACCTAAGTGAAAGAAGTCAGCAGCTCAGAGTGCTCTTTCAAGACAATCAGGTTTGTGGTTACGATCACATTCTCATCCCAATGACCATTATGCTGCAAGTTGGCTCATTACAGCTCCCTGAAAGGACATGGGGGTCAGCCTCTTCTCACAGGTAATGAGTGATAGTACAAGAGATGATGGCCTTAAGTTGTGCCAGGGGAGATTCGGGTTGGATAACAGGAAAAATTCTGCTCAGAAAGAGTGATCAAGCATTGAAACAGGCTGCTCAGGGAAGTGGTGGAGTCACTGTCCCTGGAGGTGTTCAAGAACCATGTAGATATGGCACTGAGGGACATAGCGTGTATGGCAGAGATGCGCTAATAGTTGGACTAGATGATCTTAGAGTTCTTTTCCAACCTTAATAATTCTGTGTTCCTGTGATTCTACATCAGCCCTGTGAAACATTCATTGGACAGGCTGCTTAGATAATCTGGGAACTGCTATCCATGTTGATGTTGGGCTGTATGGGCATGATGTATTTTCTTAAGAACTCACAGTACACCACTTAAGCATGTTGACAGAACCAACATGAAGATAAGGCTTACATTTGCCAATTCTTTTTGCCAACCAGTGACACATTCGTTATTTATACCTATTTATTTAAGTTCTATGAACTTAAAACAATTCCTTGGACTCAATTTATACTCAGTTTTGGTCTTGTAACCCATCACCTGTGTCAATAACACTTCTCCATCTCTGATGTTGCTACCACTGCCTCAGGACGGCTGTATGTTACAGCAGTGTGTGTTGATGTCGAGGGGAGCCATTTGTCCACCCTGTTGTGGGCACAGATACAGTGGTAGCACTCAGCCAGGTGGATGTGGTTACTCTCTGCCCTCCTTGTTTATCCAGGTGGCACAATGGCAGCAGAACACCAAAGATACTGAGTATTTTTTTCTCAGAAATTTGTTTTTAGCAGCTCAGTTGTTTTTCAAAGCATGCACATACACAGAAAGGGAAGATGTATTTGTACAGTGGTTTGTTTGAGCAGTAACCCAGCTTCCCTGCAGGCATTCTGGGAGACACAGAGCATTATCAGATCACCTGCCCTGCAGCCAGCTCAGAGCACAGCTCTGACTAACACAGCGTGAGCGGTGGATAAGCATAGGCATGTCTGAAACTCCTGCTCCTACAGCAAGGATTATCCTTCCCAGACCAAAACACAAGATGCAGCTAAGGTCCGTTCTCTAAAAAACTCACCTTTTGGGAATCTTTCAGGAATGACATGAGATGAGGATTAAGTTGTCGAGATTCATGCCTTTGCGCACTGTCTCCCTTTGTAGGATGCTGTGTGCTTCATGTTCCAGGGGCTGCAGCTCTTCTAGCTTTGGGCTTTGCTATATCAAATTAAAATATAATACAAGGATCCAATGCAGTTCCTTGAGCCTTTTTAAGGGCAAGAAGTAACAATACCAACTCTGATTCTCTATTTGTGTATCACAGCAGTATTACTGTTTGAGCTTATCCAATAGCTTAAGTACCAAGAAGTTAGATAAGAAAATACCTTCTCACTTGGCTGGTACAAATCATGCCTTGAGGGCACTGAGGAAAGCTAAGGAGCATGCTGATAAATTATTTCGCATAAAGAATAATTTATGGGAACACGGGAAAAGGAAATTAAGTCTCAGTGTGAGTTTGAGGTAGAAAGATGCTGCCTGAGTGTAACCTGAGATCCTGCTCTGTTCCCTGGAATGTGCTTGAAGCTGAGCAGGAGACAGCTGTGAGATGCTGGGCCTAATGGAAACTAAAACATCTGCAATGCATTCACTCACAGGAATACAGGGGGGGTTGTGTCTAGTGAAATGTTCTGCCGTGTAACCTTTGGCCTTATGCAGTTCTCAACCATTGACTGTTCTAATCACTCGTCATGGAGCTGAGATTGCAGACCTGAAGATTCAGTCCCTAGATGACTAAGATATATATTGTTATTTTACCTGGAGATTTTCTAAAAAGGCAGCATACAGAGAGAAAATGTAGAGTGGATTTACAATGTTTTCTAAACAAGCAAACATAGCACAAGAAAAACAGAGGTAGTTCTTAGAGTCCGCCAAACGCTGGAGCTTGTAGATACCTTTAAATCATGGCAGGCAGATTTAGAACTCAGTACGCAAGCAAGTAAAAACTGAGAGCAATGGGAAACACAGCTTGAACTGGTATCAAATCCCATGTAAAAGATGTTTCTGCTTGTAACTAATAATATTAAGAAATAAGTAATACTAAGAAAGAGCACAGTGTAATGCTGATTTGGGCTGTATGATCCACTGGGAGATTATGCAAATGATTTTTCTTTTCTGCAGGTTTCCACAACTGTTCTTCTCCTTACGTACTAGTTTTAAAACTGTTAAGAAGCTGTTCAGAGAATAGCCTCCAGTTACAACAAATGTGAAAGAAACATAGTGCTCTCCCTGCTGAGCTGAATATCAAGTAAGGAGACTGAAAACCCCAATTGTAGCTCAGCGCTAACTTCTCTTTCCAAACATATGCAAAGATCGTGAAGGTTTCCAGATACTATGAAGCAACCACAAAGGCACAGTGTATTAGTAGAGATTTTAAATGATAGTGCCAACATGTGTCTGTAATATATTCCTAATAAACACTGGTTTTAGTAAACAGCATTTTGAACAGTTACTATTTTATTTTATGATCAGTTCAGGAGACCTGGAGTCAGAAATAACTCTTTGTACAAAAAATATGTTCATAGAAGTACTTTCCAATTACATTATAGCGATTGTGTTGGCCTCAGTGTTCATGTGCCAGGGCAAAACTGAAAGAAAAAAACCCACTACCCTGAGTGTCCATGGGCAGGAGAGTTTTTCTACTCTCTCCTACAGCTATACATTTAAATGCCATCGATTTCCATGCAGCATACGTACATCTATCAGAAAGTATATATATGTACGTGTTAAAAATGGAAATGACACTATCTTTGTTTCATGATAAAGAAATGGGCAAAATGAACCAGGTTTTCAAACCTAGTATGGTATATGGATTCTTAAAGGTTTATGCGTGAGCAATGAGGAAGCCTGCTGTATGTTGTCCCAAAGTCCCCAAGAGAGAGGTTTTGCATCTACAATGGAAATGGTGTAGGAGACTGCACACCAAAAAGAAGCAGAAAAGTAATGAGCTCAATATCAGCCTCGTGCCATGCAAAATTTGGAAAATGATGAACTTGTATATGTAACATGTACCATCTCACAACCATGTGTCGCTCAAGATGTAGATACAAGTGGTTGCTGCAACCAAGGAGCCCACTGTTCTCCTTAAATTTCTTCTTGTAATCTATTCCATAAGGCTTTCATCAAATCAAAGAGGAAGGTAGAAGCACTATGCATTTATATGAAGACTAAAAAGCTAATCCAGAAGCAGCATAGTCACTAAGGTCTGAAAAACAAATGGTCATAATTAAGTAATTTATCATGCCAGTGTTTTATCATGCCCAATCTGTACTCTGTCTGCTGGAACTGTTATGTTTCTATAGTTAAAAATAATAATGTTTTGTTCCAGCATTCTTCTAAACAAAGCTGCCTTAATAAAGCTGGTTTGTAAATTAGGTCTGGACTATGACTCCCAGCCCAGAAGACAGAACCCTCTCAGGATGGCCTCCCCTCATTCTCTGCCCATTTTGTCTATAAAATGTCTTCTGGAAGCTGTACATGTCAGGACGGGGAGAGGAAACTTCCTCTGCAAGCACTTGGCTCAAAGTGAACTATATAAACTATCTTGAAATGTAAGGATGCCTGTTCTACCAAAGGTGAAACCAGCCTGTGTTTTGAAATAAGTGCACAACAAATTTCTTCTGCTGTCTTGGATGAAGGGATTATTTGCAGAGGTGATGTGAAGGAGGAAAGTCAGGTCAGTCACCTCCCTGCATACCAGCACTGTGGCTGCAAGTACTGCCTAAGCAAACTGGAAACAGAACACCTCGTTATTTTTCCACTCTTGCATTAATATTCATTTGAGAATCCCCTGGGAACTGCCTGTAGTGCGTAAGTGTTATAGAATAGTGCTTACTGGTTCTTGTTATTGTATGCAGGCCTAAAAGCAGATTGTTATCAGAGTGCCAGTGCAGGATCAGTGCAATCATTTCCACTAGTTTGTAAGCATTTCTTGATTCTTGCATGAATTCCTTTATTTTCTTTTTGCATCTTAAGAGAAAAATGTCATGTATCCAGACATCAACTCTTAATGCTACACTTCCACTAAATATTTTGACGTCATTTTGGAACCTAATTCATGTGGATTCATGGTTATTCACTAGTTTTCTGCATTTTAGATGGAAAAGTGTCCACCTCTCAAACAGTTCTAGGCTAATATTCCCAGTAACTTATTTCTAGGCACAGAAGAACAGTTTTAGGTCAGACTTACAAAACTGAGCTCTCAGCTCACCACCATATTTTGCCATTCACATGTAACTGGTTAAGTTCATTCTGATCCATCATTGTCCCATACTCAAATTTTCCAAGGCCTACACTGTTATCTTGTACTTATATTTGGAGGCCCAACATGTAATCTTCTGTATTGTTTGCTTTCTGCCCCCCTCCCCCCCCCCCCCCCTTAAAACTGTTGATTCCAGAAAACTTGATTAATGTTCTATTAACACAGCCACCTGTAGTCATCATCTACTTGTTTTGGCAGTATCACTGGTACGTTATTAAAATTACTTCATAACTGGCAGAACACCTCTCATTTCTTAGTTTATTTAAGCATGATCAAAAATTAACTCACAAGGCTGACAGGAAAAAGCCCCATTAGAGGATGCTAAATTGGATTTTTTACACACTATATGAGTGATATATAAGAGCACAGGATGGGCACGAATCTGCCCAGAGGCAGACTGGACTAGGAAAAAATGTGTTTTCCATGTCTATAATGACATATTTATCCTTTCATTTCTATATCTATATAGTTACAGCTGGCAGTAATCTTCAAGTAAAAGTCACTACAATGGAGCATTCCTGAATAGCATTCATTGCAAAACTAGAGCGCCACAGAAAAATGGAATGTTTGTGTGTTTGGTGTGAATTTCAGCTTTTCTATATGAGAACTCCTCTCATCAGAGCAATTCTGAGTCAGTGCGACACTTGCTTAACAAACACTTTCTACACTACTGTACCACTGCTACTCTAGGCTTTCTGTAATTACTATCTTGACAGGGGCAGCGAAAGGAGGGAGTCCAGAGCTGTGAGTTTCCATTTCTTTCTTTTCAATTGCCTAGAAAGAAGCTGTTGGTAACTTGACATATGGCAAGTATGTTAAGCTTAAAGAGCTGTGAACTTTGGATAGTTTTGAAAAAGAGTTAGGGTTTAAATGAGTACAGCTGTTGTGAATGGAACTAACCAACCGGTGATTTTAAGAAGAGAAAATCGTCTTCCTGTTTAAGAGAGGTGGCAAAACAAACTAAGGATCTGTGCCTTAAAAGTTTAGAAAGTCTTTCTTTCTTTCCTTGTTTAGTTTCTGCAGTCTTTGTGATCCATTAAAAAACACTGGAGTCTTTTTAGGCAATTAAACCAATGTTCCCCCAGAAAGCTGGCAGCTCGCAGGGGACATACCAAGAGCAGATGCTGGCACTGGGGTTGAGTTTGACTATTTCATTTGGTGCTCTGGGCATCGTTAAAATAGGAGCTGTTTTATCAGTCAGCGTCTTACAGAATTTCAAGAAGCAACATTCAGGAAACAAATCTGCTTTTGCAAGGGAAAAGTTCTTACAAATCAATTACTGATTTAAGAATATCACCTTAGCTTGGGAGGAGGAATTTCTTGCAATGGTGAAGAAATGAGGCTACCAGGCAAAGAATCTGGCCTTGATCCCTCCTGAAGTCAGCAGCAGTATTCCTGCTAACTTTGATCACAGTAACACTACACCCACTAGGGTTTAAGCAGAAGTATATATAGATTTAATACACAAGGAACATCCAATCTGGAAGAATTATTATCCCTCTAATAAGGAGTTCAAATTGCAGTGATCCTGACTTAACCTCTCATCTGTCAGAAACAGATAAATAGAGAACTGTGGATTTCTTTGTGTCTGGATGATTCTTATGAAACCAAAGTTGTGCCCACTCAGCCTGGGCACAAGCAATCCCACAAATTATAGTATATTTTGTAGGAATGTGGGAGATCGTCCAAGGGTTGTCAGCCAAACTTTCCCTTCCCCACTATTGTTACATAATGTGCTGTTAGCATTTCAGTGTTCCCATTGCATACAGTATACAAATGTGCTCAGTATTTATGGAGGCAAACTATCAAGAAGACTGAGTGAAACTGACTTGATAGTGACATATCTGGGTCCTGTTGTCAGTATGTAACTGAAGATGCACTGTCATATCAACAGTGTACTACACAAATAAATGTCCATCAAAGAAAGCCTTATTCTTGGAAAATAAGTCAATGGTACTTAACAAAAAATAAAAAAAATAGCTTAGTATACTTACATGTTTATTTGTAAATACCAGAAAGCAAGGGCAAAAACTTGTGAAAAAACTCAGTGATTTAACATCTCTAAAGTTTTAAGTGAGGTAAAATAGTGAAGAGAGATGGAAGATAGATCATTTTCACTAAGTAATGACAGGAAAAGATAGTAAGCATTACAGTTCTGATGGAACTTTATACTACCACTACAAATGCCTGGAAATCAAAAAGATAGCATCACCACAGAGATCTCCTTGCTTAGCTGTAATGCTTTCCTGCAAGTGCTCATTTTTGAATACTCACAGAGTACTGCAGGAGCACAATATTACCAACCAGTATAATGGTGTTCATAGCACTGATTCTGTATTTTACATTAAGAATTACAGTTTCCTGTACTGGGATGGGCACCTCTTCTAGTGTACTTAGAGCCAAATTCAGACGCACTTGTGATGGCCCCATGAATCTCAAGTGCTTTTCTTTACTGTTTTTGTGTGGAGAGGAACACAAATGGAGAGTGGAACCACAACAGTAGCCATAAGTTAGATCAGGCATGTCCATCCCACAGAATATATACAGCCCAGCACAGTTCACACTGTGGCCTGCCACATGCCTACACTGGTCTGAATGGCAAGTTGAATGGGGAGCTATGTCAGGGCATCCACACTAGTTCCTGCAGCAGTCCCTGAGGACACACATGGTAGCTCCTGGTAAGCAGGTTGCAGCCACCATTGGAGTGGCAGAGACATGCCAACCACTGCCCCTGTAACAACTGCTGGGTGCTGGGCACTGCTGCAGCCTTACCAGTCCCTTGGTGCCACACTACAGTGAGAAGAGGGGGCACTTCTGCTGTCCTACAGCCTTGCTGACCTTCTGTGCCCAGTGCTGAGAAAGCGCAGTGCCTGTAGCCTGCCTTGGTCTATCATGTGCATAGGTCCCCCCTCAGCCTCAGGACACTCAAGTCTGGTGCACAATAGGCACTGCCTGGGCTGAAACCAGGACGTGAGGAAGGTGCAGGGCTGTGCTGACTCAAGTGATGGCAAATAACTGTGTGCAATTTAATACACTGGCAAAACATAGTCCTGTGAACTGAGAAAAATATGCAGCCTTGCCTTCCGTTTTGACACAGGAATTTGAGAATAAGTTTCAAGGTTGCAAAAAGAAAAGAACAAACCATTTTTAGTTGACATAAATACGGTACCTGTGAATCAAAAACATTGGTTGAGCACCCTGACAACTCATTAAGAACGGCGGCCACTGCCATCAAACTGAAGTGATACATTATTGTCACAAAAAGAATGGTTAATATCCCACTAGTTCTGTGGTTCTGTTGCTCTTTTTGAGCAACAAAATGCTCAGTGGGTGCATGCCCAAGACCAGGCTGCACTCCTCGGGAGTGTGTAGGGTAGGGGCAGGCTGCAGGATGGGCTGTGCTGGATCGTGAGTTGTACATGCCTGGGTTAGAGTATTTTTTCAAGGTGAGATAGGAACCACAGTTACCAAGACTGAAGAAGGAACCAGATCCAAGTCTCTCACGAAATAAACCGGCAGTACAAACGCTTAAAATATAACCTTCTTTTTACCTCTCCATACAAAAGGATGCCAGCTCCTTTCTGTATAAGCTGTTTCCAGGTGACAGAAGTGTCACTGCTGTTCTGAGGGGGATTTACCTGAGGTCCGAAGCAGCTGAGACATCAGGGTCGCACTACTCTGAATGTATCCTCTCAGCTATCTTTGGCAGCTGTGTACCAGCCACACTAGATTCAGACTGTGCGCAGGCTGCTGTGTGTTCTGGATCCCATTATGAGGTGCTTAACTTCCCATGGAGACTAACGTGGGTTCTGGATTCCTCTCCTCTGTGTAATATTTGACACATAATCAGAAACAGATCCCATCTCAAAGCTCTAGCCAGCCAAAAATGGAGAAAAACAGATTGGCTGACATCCCACCACTGTTACGCTCTCACAGGCACGCTGATGCCTATGGGGTGACATAGATGCAAATTAATTCGGCCCTAGTATTATAATTTATAGTTCAAACATTCAGTTGTTTATAATAAAAATACAGTTGAGGTGGGTATTGTGAAACATACAAGCTTTTCAGATGGTTTAAGCTGCAGTAGCAATTGCAGTGTGTCTGCTTAGATGCTTTGAGGCTACTAAGCACACAGAACCAGAGGATCAATGGAGCTGAATATGACCATTATACTTTTTCATCTCCCTCTTTCTTCTCTGTTCTTTCTGTTCTTCTCTGAGGAGTGATACTAAAGCAATTGGCTCATTGAGTTAGTGTGCAATAGTCACAGGAATCCAGGGCTTTTCTCAGCAAAGGAAGAACAAGACACTTTGGAGTTATCTATAAATAAAGTGTTAAATTACTCATCACTATTTTAACAGTCGGAAAAGGACAATATACCACTGTCTGTCTTTTTGCTTCCACTTGCAGCCCTGCACTGCTGCTGTGACTGTGCCTCTGGTCTCCAAGCCAGGGGCTTACCAGCTCCAGACTGGCAGAGCTCTGTTCATTTCAGCCAAGACAGGGCTCTGAAGGGTAAATGAAAGTGAGACCGGTATGGTTTCCTGAGATCTCCTTTTTGTTTTGCTATTTCATGCATCCCTTCTCAACAATACCATTCATCAATGGGAAACACTCCATCTTGGAATTATCTTTTGTTACTGTCCAAAGGCACTGGAAAGCTGTTCCAAAGTTTGACTAATCTGTTGGTTAGAAAACATGAAATGAAAGGCATTTGAAACTAGCAAAATATCATTGGAATTAAAGGGGGACTGAAAATGTCTATTGTGTCACTTGAGTTTGCTGCCAAAATAAAGTCTCTGTTTAGTAGGCATCAACTCAGAGGGTACGTAACTTTTAGTAATTATTGCCACTTCTCTAAATAAAGTGAATAATTGACTCTATGTCTCAGTGTCTCATTTAAGTTCTTTCAGACATAGTAAATATAATTGTGGGGCCTGGAAATATTTCTCCTGCTTCGCTCATTGCTTGAAGACACATAACCATGCATGGGACTGGTTGAGATTTGGCATTGCCACAAACCAGCAGCGTCATGGTAGCAAAGTTCTAAGCCTCTGGCAAACATCCAGTAATCTGCTTTACCTGCTGCAGAGTGGATTGCCTTAAATCATACCACCTTGCATTTGCCTCATGCTAAGCATAGGCACAGCTATTTAGCTGAGAACAGTGGAATGATTCTGCCTCTGAGCCTTTAGAAGTGGACCTCAGGTGAGTTTTGCAGCTCAGGTCAACTGCTGTGATCCTGGTATGAAATCTGCTACTTGATCGTACGATTGTATGATCTAATGAACTGAGAACCGGGGACAGACGCAGCACTCTGGCAGTGCTCACACACAGAAGGGATGTTCCCCGCGCTTGTCAGGCAGCAGAGCCACGGCGGGAGCTTTTGAGGAGGGCGGGAGCTTCATGTCCGCGGCCTGTCCTGTAACCTGCCCTGTAACACACACCTCCTCAGCACCAACGGACCCTCAACGAACGCAAACAACACCGCACCGAAGCAGGCCTCGCTGCGGCCCGGCCGCGCACGTAGTGCCGCCGGAGGAAGGCGGTGCTTGGCCGGGGCGCCCCGCCCGGCCCGGGAAGTGAAACCGAAATGCGCAGAGGGGAGGGCGGGGAAGGCGTTTCTGCGGTCTCGTTGCTATTCCGGTCGCCGTGCTAATGTCCCATGGGCCGAGAAGGGGACGGGAGGAAGGGGAGGAGGGAGCGGCGAGGGGCAGCCAGGCGCGGCACGGGAGCTTCCAGGAGTCCGTGTCCGGCGGCGGCAGGAGTCAGGGCCGGCATGAGAGGAAGAGGAAGAAAGAGGAGGCACAGCAGCTCCAGAAGCTCCAGCACCTGGAGTCATTGTAAGGAACGGAGGAGGGGAGGCTGCCGCGGGCTCCTTGCCCTTCCCTGCCCGGGCTGCTGTGCTGTGAGCCCAGCCGGCGGGGAGTGAGGCTCGTTCTTCGGCGCAGAACGAGCGTTGTGTGCTGGAAGGCCGGGGATAGGCCTGGGCCTGGCTGTGTGACAGCGACAGGGCCCGAGGGAACGGCATGGAGCCGTCAGGGGAGGGGCAGCTGGGGGTGAGGGAAAGGGGCTGCACCACAGGGTCACATCCCTGTGAAACAGTGCGATGGAAATAGTTGTTTCCTTACAGAAAAGTGTTTACAGGAGATGCATGTTGCAATGTGGCAAACACTGGGTCTCAACCTGCTTGCATCTGGGTATCCGTGTTCTGCTACAGTTGATGATTATTGATTAAGTAAAATTTTAGGGAAAATGGGAGGTGTGAATTGTAACTCCATCCCATTGAGATATTGTATTTTGTCAATTATTTATGCTAAGCTACAGAATAACAATATTTCTATTGCTTTTCAGCTATGAGAAACCTCCCCCGGGGCTAATTAAGGTTGGTACTGCCGAACATATTTAGCTTTACAGAGGGTTTTCAGAGACTGTCTTTTAGCCCTATAGTTAAAGGGCCTAAGATACCTATATAAATCACAGAGATAATTAAGTACTTCCAGAGGACAGTTTAGAGCTCCTCATTTGCAAGCAAACCTCTTTGACTCCCTAAATCTTAAGCAAAATGCCCAAAATCAGATAGGATGATACTGGTTCCTTCACAAACTCTTAGGACAGAAAATTAATGTAGTACTTGGTATGGGTACAGGGAAATCGTGCATGCATAGTGAAGCATATTTTCAGTTCATATGGCATCTTTTCAGGATTCTTCTTCATTGCTTATGCTCAAAATTCCTATGTAAAAAGACTTCCATAGTGGTTACTGCTGTTGTCAAATGTATATGATGAAACCATAATCTAGTGTTTTTAACCCCCAGTATACTTCTTCATGTTGTTAAGGCTACTTCTAATTCGTATGTTTTGTTACAACAAAGAGGGAAAAGTAGTCTTAGCTGTTAACTTTTCAGTCCTATCATTCATTGAAATAAATTGCTAGAATAAATGGAGGTGAATAGAAGTAGCGTGTCCAGAAAATCTGGACTAGAAAAGGGCAAGGGAGAAAGATCCTTCTTGTGTGGCAAGAAAAATAAATGCTAAAGAAAATAGTTTCCATATAAAATGAAGGCCTGTATGCTTGGAATATTGATTTTTATAAAAGGTGGGCTGTTACTGTTGTTGTTTTAGTTTGTTTGCTTGTTAAGGTGATATTATTGTCTTTATCTTTTTTCATAGGAGGATGAAACAAAGCCAGAAGACTGCATACCTGATGTTCCAGGCAATGAAAGTGCACGAGAATTCCTGGCACATGCCCCAACAAAAGGGCTTTGGATGCCATTGGGAAAAGAAGTCAAAGTTATGCAGTGTAAGGCTGAAAATGTTCCAGATATGATTGGATCTTCATATAGCTGTCATTTTACACTTAGGAGGGCAGGATGTGTGGCGGACAGATGACAGGATCCAAATAGTTTGGCATCTTGTTGATATAAGGCAATTGACATCTTGAAGGCTGTAATAGCTTTCTATTTTATGGAACCTACATTTATCAATGTAACACTTATCTCTCTCTCTCTCTGTCTCTTCCCCCCCCCCAGCCCCCCAAAACTGGAAATATTTTCTATAAGTATGCTTCTTTGTGTTCTGTTTCAGTGCTGGTCTGGCTCAGAGATGCAATTTACTGCTGCTTTCTTTTTTTTTTTTTTCTTTCCCAAGGTTGGAGGTGTAAACGCTATGGACACAGAACAGGGGATAAAGAATGTCCATTCTTTATTAAAGGCAATCAGAAACTTGAACAATTTAGAGTAGTGAGTATAAATGTTGTTGTGTTATTGCTTGTATTTTTGATATTGATGATGAATAATATTGCAGATGAAGAGAAGCCTGACAGATGATGATCCGTTAAGGACTTTTCCTCTGTCTCTAGTTTAATATAGAGGCCAGAAATCTCCTAATAAAGACAGAGCTACAGATGTGGTTGGATGTTTGGCTACTTTATAGAAAAATCTATTCTGCAAGAGGAAAGTAATCAATATGTAAACTGAAAATCTTCAAGAACATCTTTCAACCACCATATTCAGTCAATATTTACAGCATCAGTTTTTGTAGTAAAACATAACTAAAATGTTTAGTAAAGCTTGAGCTGCCTGTGTTACAGCTGTTTCAAGCCTTCTGCTATCGCTGACCAGCCACATCCTGAAGCCTGTTGTCTAGGTGTGTAATCAGTCCATTGTGTACCATTCTGATCTTTTGCTATGCGAGACTGCATCTTCGTTTTTCAGATTCTTTCAGCGTGATTTCTTTTGCTTTGCACTGTTGAACTGCATTTTAAGTTATCATCACTTTGTGTCTTATGTCCTTCTTCCTATCTTTGACAAATGGAATCCAAGCTCCTCCTGTCCAGTAAGAATGCTGCTGCAAACAGTATTTCAGTCCACATTAAGTTCCCATTTTTCATTTTAAAGGCACATGAAGATCCAATGTATGATATCATAAGGGAAACTAAACGTCATGAAAAAGAAATGAGGTAAGTGTGCCTCTGCAGTAAAATGCGTTTTCAGTTTGATTTGAAAACATGATACTGATTTAGAGTTTGTAGTTGAAATGTTGACGTATAACCCTCACCAACTCAAACATGTTTAATGACAGTTTCTTTCTATCATCAGAGATGAATGCATTTCTACTTTCTCAATAATCATGCTATATACTTCCTGCCTCTTTAATAGCTTCTATATTTGTTCCCAGAACAAGTTTAAAGAGGAGTCCTTCATTTATACCATAACATTTGGGTACTTGGATCTTGTTCTGTTTTAGGTCTAATAAAACCTTTGATTTGTCCCCATTCCCCCCTCCTTTCCACCGCCCCCCACCACTGGCTTCAGTAGTTGTTTTTACATCAGAAATCTTTCGGTGGACAGGATGGGGATGGGTTTAGAAAAGTAGCTCTAGGCAAATTATGTTCCTTATGCGAGGTCGGTATATACAGCAAGTAGTCAGTCTCTCCACATTTGTCAGGAATCTGTGAAAGCTCAAAGGAAGAGTACTTGTCCAAGATACCCCTACATTTAAAGTAGGATCTGCTCAGGCAGCTTTGTTGACATCATCTCTTTGTCAACAGGGCAATTGTTTTCTTAATAGTGTAATCCCAGTATGCACCTCTGTGTGCAAGAGGTTAGGACTTCTTACAGTAGTCTGGCGATTGCTTTTGCCTCTATATTCTGTGCTTAATTAAATTACATTGGCTGCTCTGAAAGTAATGCCTCCTGTTATATTATGTTGGCCCACAACATCAGAGGCAGATGTTGGTATGGCAGTAGAGGTTGAACCTTCTAACCAATATTTCACTTTGTTGCTGTGAAACTGCTGGCAGCAGAGAAGCAGTTTTGCAAAATTATGTCTGACATAGACACGCATCTGAAGCAAAGGTGTGGAATTGAATTTCTCTGTGTAGAAACATTGACACCCACTGATGTTCGTAAATGTTGAGTGGTTATGGAGATCAAACAGTGGATGTCAGCGCAGTGAGGTAGAGGGTGGTATGTTTCAGCAGTGGTGACAGTGACATGAAAGACAAGGCACATTCCAGGCAGCCAGGCACAGCTGTCACACCATGAAATGAAGAGCATCTCTATCAGCTCATCCATGTGAATTTGCATATTACAACCAGGGAGCTGTGTACAGAGCTGAATATTGCCTTCAATGCATTGGAGATGATGGTGGAAACTTTGGAATGTTGCAAAGTTTACATCAGGTTAGTCTCATGAATGCTCTCACAAGAACAGAAAGAACACTGTGGAAGTTTGTCAAGATCTATGGAACCAACGCAAGACTGAAGGTAACAGTTTCTGGGATTGCATCATTACTGGTAATGAGACATGATGTCTACACCACTACAAGCTGGAGTCAAAATGATAGTCCATGGAGTGGGGACATGTGAACTCCCCATCAAAGAAAAAGTTCAAGATGCAGCCATCAGCAGGTAAAGTGATGTGCACTGGCCCTTTGGAATAGGAAAAGGGTAATGCTTCTCAATTTCCTGGAACCTGGACAAACCATCAACTCTGATGCTACGTTGTAATGCTGACTAAGTTGAAGACTGGAACTTCCGTGGTCAGGCCGGAGAAGACGACAACCTTGATCTTGCAATGTGATAACACCATACCACATTCCAATTCAAAGTCATTGCCAGTCTTGGTTGGTCTGTCCTACCACACCCACCACATAGCCTGGATTTGGCACCTTCTGATTTCTGTCTGTTTGGGCTAATGGAAAGTGGATTGTGTGGGTAACATGTTCACGGCTGCTATGATGGCATCACTGCTAGGAGTCTGTGGGTGCAGGTTTGAAAGAGTGTGTCATGCAGGTCCTCATTCACTGCTGGCAGAAATGAATGGCTAATGGTGGCAACTATGTTGAAATGTAGTGTTTTGTAGCTTTGTAGAACTTGCTCTGTCAAATAGTTTTATCGTTCTCCTTTTAACTTATTGTAGTTAGTTTATGTGGGAATAAATAGGAGGCATTACTTTCAGAATGTGTTATGTATTGTCAAATGTGCTAGTTTGTGATATCCCATGGGATGGAAAGGCCTTGAATTAAACATTTATGTATCTCAAAAGAGGTTGTAATAGGAGTTGTAATTCAGCAAAAGAGGGGGTGTTCCCCTGCCCTTTGTATGCAGCTTCCATTTCTCAAGCTAGGAAGGAAAGAGGTGAAAGCTAGAATAAATTGTTACAAGGAGAGTCTGGAAAGGATTCTAATTCATGTTTTTTAAATGCAGGATACAGCAGCTGAAGCAGCTCCTTGAGGATTCCACCTCGGATGATGATAGCAGTGATGACAGTGATGATGATGACAGTGAAGATAGCAGCAGCTCCACTTCCTCACATAAACACAAGAAAAAAAAGAGAAAGAAGGAAAAGAAGAAAAAAGAAAAGAAGAAGAAGAAAAAGAGAAAGCATAAATAATCTAAATCTAATGAGAATGACTGGTACTACTAATACTACAATACCTACTGTATGCTCATTGACCCCCCTGCCTCCCTTCCACTTGTGAACTGTCTGGAAAGATCCAAAGAATTAGGAAGAAACTACCAAAAGGAGCTTTTTTAAACGGAGACTGTACAGATGGATACATTTAGCATCCTCCACTGGCTCTTTTTTTTTCTCCCCCTCTGCAGTGATGTAGCCAGAAAAAGGAGAGCTGCACTGAACTATACGCAACCATATATCTCTTTTGTACCATAAAACTTGTGCAAACCATCATCCAACTTGGTCAAATTACTATGTGACCGCCAGCAGAAAGCCATCACTACCATGGTGGAAGAACTCAGCAGACTGTCTGCTGAAGCATGTTTTCACCATGCAGACATGTAATTATATACAAAGCCTCATTGCAAGGGAGCTGCAGGTTGCATTGCGTTGGCAGTTCACTGTATTTTTTTTTCTGCATACTGCCTATAAGTTGAAGTCCACTGTACTTACCATTTGCAGCTGGTGAAATAATGAACACTGCTGAAGGGGGAATAAGTTAATCAAGGGAATTGAAGACAAAAGTGGAGTGAAAGCAAGACTTTTTTTTTTTTTTTTGCTAGCAAAAACTCAATGTGATTGCAGTAGGCACAGTTCTATAATATACAGAGCATTCTGTAACCTGTGAGGTTGTGAGCCAGGTGTGATGATGCTAGATGCCAATTGTAACTGTTAGGAGTTGGTTTTGATTATTTCAAAAAGGGAGTGGTGGTTCATGTTGGAAATGAGAAAGATGCATTTCTACATATACTTCAGTATCAGTTGTTTTGATACATTTGATTTTATTTTTCTTTCCTTTTAAAAAGGCTTGAGGAAGTGAATTCCAACTTACGTTGTGTATTTACTAGAATTATTTCAGGTGGTAATATTATATGAATCATCCCACAAGAATATAAATGTCTAAGGAACTTTCCAAACATGTTTGTAAGCTACAGAATGGTAGCAAAGAACATATAAGCAGGAAGAAGGGAAGAGGTATACTCTAATGACTACACTGACTACAAGTGATGACTATGCTGACTACAAGTTCTTTCCTTTAAGCGATGTTCCAAGATAAACGTGACTAGAACAACTGAGATTGTGATAAGCTGTTAGAGTAAATTCTCTCTTTTTGAAAGAGATAAACGTACAACAGTACGGAGCTGTGACTTGAAGACCTAAATACTTACTGGTGCTCTGCAAAAGAAAAGACAGAATTGCTTTGAATGGGGTAGATCATATCTGATCTCATTCAGAACGTAGTCTCTGTATTTATGCTCATATTAAAGTATGATGAACATCAGTAACCAGTGCCAGCAAAATCAAGATGCCATTCACTCAAGTGCACTTTTTTTTGGTAGTGTGTTTGTTTTTTCCTCCTTCACCTGAGAGCTTTGGAAGAGAGACAGGAAAGTATGCATTAAGAAGTGTTTTTTCCCTTCTACATGTGTAAGCCATTTAGTAGAAACATAACTCCATTTCTTGCCAGTCAATAGGAGTTAAAGGGTAGATAAGACCTATTTAGAAAAAAAACAGAATCCTTCAGTCACATTTGAGACCTTACATCTTCAGTAAAGTCAGCAAAACCATGTTCATTGGTAAAGCAGTTGAACAATTTGCAACTTAAATATTGCTATATCCTAGCAATCTTATAAAGAGTATTTGAGCTGAAAATGAGCTTTAATGAGAAGGACTTTGGGGCCATTGTGGAATAACAGGTTTGCCATGAGCCAGCAGTGTGCCTTTTGGACCAAGAACACCAGTGGTATCCTAAAGTGCATCAAGAAGAGTATGGCCAGGAGATCAAGGTGAGTTCTCCTACTTTATTCTGCCCTTCACTTGTGAGATACTGGTTCCAGTTCTGGGCTTCTCAGTTCAAAAAAGATAGGGAACTTCAAGACAGAGTCCAGCAGAAAGCCATGAAGATGGTTAGGGACTTGGGGTACCTTCTGTATGAGGAAAGGCCAAGAGACCTGAGACTCTTCAATCTTGAGAACAGAGGGGATCTCATCACTGTTTACAAATATCTGAATTGCAGGAGTCAAGTCTTAGGGGCCAGAGCCTCTTAAGTGGTTTGCAGCAATAGAGTAAGGGGCAACTGGCAGCAACTGGAACACAAGAAGTTCCATACAAACAAGGAAGAACTTATTTACTGTCAGAGTAACAGATCACTGGAACAGGCTGCCCAGAAAGGTTGTAGAGTCTCCTCTGGAGATATTAAAGACCCATCTGGACACCTTCCTGTGTTACTTAGTCTGGTAGTGGGGTTAGACTCAATGATTTCCAGAAGTCCCTTTTGACCCTTACAGTTCTGTGATTAATCAAAGCAGTAGCCTTGGGTGAAATTCCCTCTAATAGTTTATCTTATTTCCAGAGCACAAACGTTCTGGCGTTGTTCTGTCCTTCAGTATTATGTGCCACATCATTACTAGTGACTCCCAGTAGTTGATAATACTGATACAGAGAACTAATTTAAAGCTCCTGGTTCTTCAACTAGAAAGAAGATTTAACAGATGAAATAGCATGCACCAATTTATAATGACTTTATTCTCTGTTTGATTCCAAATGATGGTAAGAAAATCCATGTTTTGAAAGCACTGGTGATTGCTGGACAGATTCTGGAAGCCACAGCATCATAGAAAGCACAGCTATATATTTCTCACTGTTCTTGGGACTATGCTTAACCAGTATATCAGACTGCACACAATTGTGCTAGTAGTGCCCTGCACCTTCATGTTGCAGTTTCAGCCCAGACAATGCCAGTCTTGCAGCACTGTGCTTGCTGTGAGCAATGGGCGCACACCCAGCTACTTCATGGGGAAGAGCCACAGCCATTGCGAGCTGTGCTGGGCCACAGACTGGACATTCTTGCCCTAATTCTTACACTGAAGGATTTGTGATTAACTGGTTATTTTCCTCATGTCATTCTCAGTTTTAATAAGTGTCTACCCAGACTCATTAAAGTAGGGCCACACTCTCAATATGGTGAAGTTTCTAATAGCAGTAACCAGTGTGAGAGTACTGAGAAAAACACAGAGCATTTAATCACTTCACACCTTAAGCGGTGCCAAAGCTAGCATTTATGAGACTCTGGCTCTTTAACACATAGACTAGAGCTAAAATAGGTGTTAGAATTTATTAATGGAAAAATGGTTCAATACAGAATTAATTCTAGAAAGCAGGATAGGAATCTGTACTCCTAAAAGATGCATTAGCCTTATTTCTCTCTTAAGCATTGGGCAATTTCATTTTTATTTAAAGGAACAAACTAATTTCTTAGTCATAACTACCTTCTTTATAGAAGTGTGTTTATGTTTAAAAGTTATACTACTGAAACTTGAGTTGTAACAGTAGCACAAACCTATTAATTCCATGAATCTAAACAAATGGGAACTGGAGCTGATATACAACTCATAGGCAATACTGCTGCAACTAATGATTTTCAGCTTTTATATATGACTAATATTCCAAACCAGAAATAGGGGGGGGGGGCGGGGGGGGGGGGAGAGGGAAGCTTTATGCTACACAGATGCTATAAAATCTGAAAATATGGAATTAAGATCTGACAAACTAACATAGGGAACAGAGTTGACACACGTGACTATATGTAACTATAACCAGAAACTGAGTCTGAAATATCATAGGCTAGTTACCTGTCTGAACAAAGAAAAGCTTCACAGCCTTTTAGAACACAGTTCATAGTTTACAACTTTTCTAAGCCATATCCATATCATCTGCTGGAACATTAAATACAGCTGTAAGCCAGCTGAATTCAGATGGAGTCCATAGATCATCTATTCTACTGAGTGAAGAAAAAGCTAAGTAGAAGATACAGTTCTAAAACCACAGCACTAGTTCTGCAGAGCACAGTACACCAAACATACATAACACTAATGCATTATTTTCCACACAAAGCCATGTAAGTGCTACTGCTACATCCTCTAATCTTCCCAGGAGCTGCTGTCACCCAGCCCTAAACTGCTTCTTACATCTGAGTAGAAGCACACAGATAGCAGACCTGTGAAAGGATGGACTAGTATGATTCTGGGAGTACCTCCAAAATATCCATCACTCTCAAAAATAAGTTCATTCTACCCGCCAGGTTACTAGTATCCCATTATCAGACAAGATGACAAATCTGTTAGCAGAAGCAACTTAATACTCAAGTTTTCAAGGGAAAAATGTCAACCCTTACCTTAGAGGTCTCAGCTACAGTCATTTAGTCTTCAACTTAAATAACTTCTACTTCTCACTCTTATCACCACAATAAAGGTCTAACCCTCTTTCCTATGCTAGAATTTAAGGGCAGAAGTTCCCTTACTTTTCAGAGCAGGGGCAGTATTACAAAAGCTCCATGCCTAAAAGAATTCTGTCCCCCCATTTACGCTCTGAGGTTCTGATGCAACGTGCATAAAAATTTGCTTTCCTTATTTTCTTGCTATGTACTTAAGAGGAAAAGAACAACAACAAAAATCAATCTGCATCAACACTGCTGAATTTTCTCCTAGTACCTTGGGAGTGAAGACTATAATTACAGTAGCTCTTTAACAAAGGTTTCTACAAGTACTATTAAAAAACAATAGCCAAAGGACAATTGAGTAGTGGAGTCATCCCTTCTAGGTTTGCACTGTTTTCTCATCTTTTAATCACTGTCACTTTATTTGGCAGTCAATGAGATCTTCACGTTTATTTTTCTCATGAGGTAACACTAGCAACACTAGCTTCCTTAGTGAAAAACCTCAAGACGTTTTTGTGCTATGATTAGTCTATTTTGGATATTTACAAGATATTTAACAAAAGACCTAGTTTTATCATCTTTGGAGAATATACACAGCAGTAGGCCAAAGCCAGCATACAGCGTTACAGGAGTTTTTAAGAATAGTGTTGTGCCCCATTCCCTGACTTGGACTTAGGGGCAAAATAAGAGTCATCAGTAACATCTCTCCAGGTCAGTCTCTACAGAAAGGAGGAACATCACATCAATGTTTTAGCTTTAGTCTCACAATCATACCTTATTTTCTCTAAGATGAGGAATCACAGAATTGCTCAGGTTGGAAAAGGCCTTAAACATCAAGTCCAACCACACTACCTTAACATCCCACCACTAAATCATGTCCCTGAGCATCACATCCAGACAATTTTTAAACACATCCAGGGATGGTGACTCAACCACATCCCTGGGGAGCCTATTCCAGTTCTAACAACCCTTTCTGTAAAGAAGATTTTCCTGATATCCAACCTAGACCTCCCCAGCACAGCTTGAGGCCATCACCCCTCATCCTATCACCAGTGAGGAGACCAGTACCACTCTCATTGTAATCACCTTTCATGTACTGAAGAGAGCAATAAGGTCTCCCCTCAGCCTCCTCTTCCCTAGACTAAACAGACCCAGTTCCCTCAGTCTCTCCTCATAGAACATTCACTGCAAGCCCTCCACAAGCCTTGTTGCCCTTCTTTGGGCTTACTCCAGCATCTCAAGGTACTTTTTGTACTGAGGTGCCCAAAACTGAACAAAGAACTCGAGGTGAGGCCTCACCAGTGCTGACTACTTGGGCAGGATGACTTCCCTAGTCCTGCTCACCACACCATTCCTGATACAAGCCAGGATGCCATTGGCCTTCTTGGCAACCTGGGCACACTGCTGGCTTATTCAGCCATCTATCAGTACACCATTGCAAGTCATTGTAGCTTACATATCAAGTCAGTAGTTGAACTTTCACAGGGGAAAAAAAAAAAAGCCAAATATCCAGGCAATGGAAAAGAAACTTACAGTTTTGTTCACATCACGTAGACTAACCATGAGGTGACACTGGCAGGCTTTATAATCCTACTGAGCTTAAGGACAGGGCAGCAGTAACTGACATGCAGTAGTAGTATGATAGGGATATATATGAATCAGTAATTTTTATTTCCATGCACAAACGGAGCCTTAAATGCACTTCTATTAAGTTTATTATTTAAATAGTGGATGCATTAATTACAAAAAGTGACTTAATTTAGTGTTAAATACTTAGTACAGTTTACTCGCAGCACCATAAAGGTAGAGGGCACTTGAAGAGTGCACAGCAACTTACAAGACATACAATAATTTACTTTTGGTTTCATGAAAACCTATGATTTGTCTCCACTCCTGCCCCAGTGTTTGCAGTTATCTTCTCTTATAAAGAGACTTCCTTGTTCCATGCCCTGAAGGAAAAAAAAGTAATAATAGTTAAAGAATGCACACTGAGTAACACAGGTCAATTTGCTTCTAAAGGAAGGCTGGACAGCAGTGACTGCCTTTTCTTATTGCAGGAATGTTCACATTCAAAGTTTAACTTGAGTTTTATTTTAACTTGTCTGTATGTTAATTGCTATTATTTCACAAATAACCTAACTCTGAGATAGTAATGGCCAAATGTTCATAAGAATCCTACCAACCTTTGCGCACACTCCTTTTAGGTATCTCCCACACTTCCACGTCTTCCATCTCACATCTTGTGTCCCTGCGTTTTAGCAGGGGTTTGCCTGCTCTCTTCTTTTGTTTAACCGGAGGCGGGCACCCTAGATAAACACCATTTGCATCTTGAAGTCATATAAAAACAAATTTAAGCTCAATTTCTCTCTATTGCTTCTAGTGTTTCTCTTTCTCCCCTGTATACTTTGTGCCTATTCCACTGGCAGATAAAAAAAAAAAACATATAGAAATCACATAATATCACTTGTCAAAATTAGGAACTACCACTGTATATGCACTCGAGATGCATTATTTGGATGAAAAAAATAATACTTCAGTTTATGACAGAGGAGCTTTGCACAAATAACTGCTTTGTTTGGCCACATAATATTCAATATTTCCCATAGTACCATTAAATAAAGTTGCTCTAGCATACCCCTATCGGTATATGTTTGAGTTTAAGAAGGACATGAAACATCCTGAAATGTATTGGACTGACAGTGTCTCTCTCCTACACAGAACACTTCAGCAGTAATAGAAGGGCTAGTTTTCTTCAAATCTTACCAAAACAGCAAGTTTACTGTGTTTCATACTACACTCTTTTGATTATTTCACGGAACAAACAGTGAAGAACACGTACCTTGCTCTTTGCTCTCGGCTTGGGGTGAGAGACTACCATGTATTTGTCCAGTGAATTTGGGCTTAGCACCACTTCTAATCCAGTACTCTTCAGGTGGTATTGGAATCCCCACACTTTCCCTCAATGGTCTTCCTAATAGAAGAGTTGATAAAAAGAATTCAGTATTCGTGATTGCTAATGTTAGTATACTGTTTAATCAACCAGACAGTTTGCCGGAATGCAAAGCTAGCCACTGAATCTTAAGAGTCTTTCAAAAATAAAAACTTCACTTTCTAGAAAGCACATGTCAAAAACTGCAGATTACAGGCAGCTTTAGTTAAATCTGTAGATTTTGTAAAAAATAAATAATATGTATAAAGATACACATATAAAAAGAATAACACTACCCATGCTACTAGAAGTATGTCCTCTTTTAGATGCTTTTCATAAGACTAAATAGCAACCTCTTAGAGAACTAGTTATGAACCTTAGTATGTCTGCTTATTCTCACTCCCAGTATAAAGTAGATACTAGTAGGAACCAGATTAAGTAATATTTACTTAATAATAATAATAGACTTTCCCAGACCAAATTTTATAGTTTCACACCAATTTCACAAATATATAGCAAAACTTTGTTGCTAACTGCAAGACAGCAGCCAGCAAAATCAATAGTTGGATGTTCCTGCAGAGAAGGAAAGTTACACAATGCATGGTCATCAGATTACAAGGAACTTAACCATGTTTAATCTCCCTAACATCATCTGGGAAGGTCAAGTCTGTTTAAATTCAAATCCTACATTTCAAAAAATATCATTAAACAACAGTGAACAATTAAGTTGACCTTAAGCTTTTCAAATGAATAAGTTTAGGTCAGAAAGTTAAGTCTATTAGTTTAACTCAAAAGTTTACTGCTGAGTTTTTTACTGAACGCTTTATCATTCAGCATCTTTAATCAGATGAAAATCTGCCTAAAAAAATAATTCTGAAGTACTTCTGACTAAGCCAAAACTGGAACTATGCTTGACTCCCCCCACCCCCAACTAGTTCAGCCTACAATTCACAGTTGCATTTGTGTCCTTTACATTTTCTACTAACAAGTACCTTTTTCTCAGTACATATCTTACCTCCCAAGAACTTCTTTAGTGTTCGTTTGTGTTCAACATCTTCTCTTCTCGCCACTGGCCTCTTTCTTCCATAATACCCATAGTCACTAAATACAACATCTTTCTCCTTTGGTTTGTAAACAACACCAATGTTTTCACCAAACCTACTCCTAGTTTTTATCTTCTCTTGAGCAGGCCAGCTAATGAAGTGAGTCGGAAAAGGACTTTTTGGTGGCTTCCAAAGCACCCTCTGGCCAACTTGTCGGTATGCATTTCCTTTACTTGGTATCAAGATCCCATACGGAGCACCTTCATGAAAGAAATACTCTATTTCATCCACATCATCATCTTCATCCTCCTCATCCTCTTCATCTTCATCCTCCTCTTCTACCAGCATAGAGTATTCTTCTGAGTCCTCAATTTCTGACAAATTCTTGACAGCTTTTTTCTTGAGAGAACAGATATTTTTCCGACTAGAAGATCTAGGAAGGACTCTCAGCCTTCTGCCTTTACTGGAAGTCTCTTTAATCTTCCTGGTTGAAGGATTTTTGACATCTTGGCTATCTAAGCTGTTTACCTGCTCCCTCCCTACCACTTCACCTTCATTGAGGGACCCACCACTTTTGATTTTCTCTTTCTCCAAGCCCTCCATACTTTTTTGGAAAGTATACGTGCTTTTCTGAAGCACATAGTCAGGTACAAAATAAGATACTGGGGCATTATCAACGGATGAGGCATCCTCTCTAGAGGACGTGTCATCAGAAGAAAGACTAAGTACACTTGGACGCTTCCTTTGTGGAAGACACACGTCATAGCTGTAGTTCGCATCCATATTATCCAAACAAGCCAGCCAGCTGTTAGAGGGAACATACTTCTCAATTGATTCTTCACACCAGATACTTCTGTCTGTTTGACTTTCATTGTTTGCACTATGGCTTAGATTCAGCTTTTTCTGCTGAAAACTCAAGTCACTCATAACCTCCATACTAGATGGAAGCAATCCTGCTTGCTGAATAAAGCTGGACTCTTCTTGAGAAGCTTTTGAACCTGTCGATCTTTTAGAACTAGATTTCTTAGCTACTAGCACATCCTGTCTTACTGCTGGTTGGTCTATGGTAACAGATCTTGTCAGTTCTGCTAATTGCACTGCCATGGCTTCACCTGGAGGGGATTTTGCCTGTTGACTTGTAGTCACCTGCTTTTCTGCATCCAGTTTCACTTCATTATCTTGGACATCTTGCATAGTTTCAACACTCTGTTTTGAAGAGAGGACAGCTTTTCTCTCATCAATGTAAGTTCCTGGCACCAATTTCTCTCCTTCATGAGGGCCATATATCATTCCCTCACATGAGCTAACAGAAAATACGTCACGCTGCACCATGTTCTCTGGGACTGGTTTACCACTTGCCACATCATACAAAGGAATAGTTTCTTTAAAGGACTTCCACAGTTGAATAGCTGGAGAGCCATTTCCGTATTCTATTCTCACCTCTTCCTTCTCAAAGGCATAGCTTCCAGTAGGAAGATTTCTATACTGTGTGGAGCTGGAAGGACTATTACGAAACTCCCTGTCTACCACAATGGAAGATCCAGACAGATCTTGTTTCTCTGAAGTACTTTCAATCTCTGTACCTATACCAGAAGAAACACAGGCCATATTTCCTGCATCACAACCTTTCGTTTCTGTATGGGTATCTTGATGCTTTTTTTGCTTGTTCTCAGGCTGTCTAGGATCGGTCTGTGTTTCTTTTGTATCTGTTTTTCTCCCAGGGGAACTGTAGTGTCTAAATCGTGTTGCATGATAAAACATGGGAGAGGGCGGGGGAGCATTAAAATAAGGCCTTCTGTTAATTCTTGTATGCACTGGATGCTGTGGAACGAAAAATCCAGGATACTCATGGAGTGCAACAGAATAAAGCGGAAAATACGGATGTCCACTCCGGAAGCCTAAATAATTGGAAACAACAAAAAAAAATAAATAGAAATACCTTGTTTCTGGAACAAGCCATTCTGATTCATAATTGCTTACACACACCAGGACTGCTATGAGACCAGACACAGAGATAATTAAAGCACCTCAGTTATCAATACCTGGAAGCAAGTCTCGCAGAGAAACCCAGAGTGTTCTGTGTTACAGAACAGCTTATCTGGACAACTACACTTTAGAACAGAGCTTGGTTTTACTCCCTGGAATATATGCTATTTTGCTGCTCTTGGTTTGCTTGTTGCCTCTCCCTTCTTCCATGCATTGTTCTATAACATCATCTCTGCTAACAGAGTTCCAGACATAAATCAACATAGCTATACTATTTACAAGATGTATTATGATATTGCAGGTTCTCTTTAAAATTTCTATGATACATACCTATAGCATGCACATATGAAGCTCATACAAACATACTCATTTTTAAGTCATATTTGGAACTCCGTACCCATAGGATAACAGTTATTAACTTGCATAGTTCCCATTCTCCAGAGACAGATGCTTTTCAACACAGACAAACCACACTTAACATTTTTGAAATTCAGTCCTTAACAAGGAAAGCCTTACATTAAATCCCATTTAAACTCTTGGGTAGCTTTTTAAACACACATTCCTCCACTCCAGGAGCAATTTACTACTTCAGATGGCTGTCATTTACCTTACCTGATGCAGGCACACAGTATGGATTATATGTATGGCTGATGTACCATGGAAGTTGAAAAGGTTGTTGCGCTGTTGGCTGCGCATAGAAGAAGGGTCTTGAGTGGTTCGTGGAATAAGATCCACTCTCTGAAGCAGATGTAGTATTCATCTTCTTTTATTTAACACTGTAAAAAGAAAAGTGATTTGGATTAGTCACTTTAAAACACACATGACTTAATGATTATTGTATTCTATCAGAATCCAACAGATATTTCTCTTCCTGTCTTTATTTCTAACCCAGTGAAACAACATATGTCTGACTACTACCTTCCATACAGAAGTTAGAAGACTAGTACTATCAAAGTTATTCCTATTAAAAGACAACTAGAGTCTTTGACAAGTAAGCTTTTATATACAATTTGTAGTATTAGTACTTGAAGTCAATCTCATATCACATTTTAAAGCCACAGTAACTTCAAGGTAGCCTTACATACATATAAATAGTATTTTCACCAGTTTAGCTTTTGGCCAATTGGTCTTGAGCAAAAAAACCAATTTTCTCAAGAAAAAAAAAAAAAAGAGAACAAGCAGGTTTCGTATTTCATAAAGAAAGCACTTCTAGATACTATCACATATGCTGCATATGAGATCACAGCAGAGTTATTGATTCAGAGTTCTTACATTAAATGCACCCAAAAACAGTAGCAGATGAATAATTCAGTAACACCACACTTCCTGTGCTTAAGGCAACAAAAACAAAAAAGAACAAAAAACAAAAAACCTCCTACACATAAGCTTGCATTCAGAATCACACAAGACTCACAAGACAGAGCTCTCATACTAAGATATTCCCTCAGTTAAGAGATTCATTCATACCAGACCAGACAAGTAGTCTAGCATTGTACAGCTTAGAAGCAGGAGTATAAAAATACAGGGAGCAAGGAAGGTCTAAGGGCTGTGTGGAAACAGCTACTAAGCTATTTACATTTATAGAACCTAAACACTTCAGAAATACAAGGAAAAATAAATAAACAAACTTCCAACCTGATAGAAAGTAACATACAACTCAAATCTAGAGTCTCAGAAAGCCCTCAAAAGAATTAGAGCCCTCTCCAGTTTCCATCCAGATCAGTCCACCCAGCTTCTTCAAGCACCAAAAAAGCTACAACCTCCTTTCACTCAATCAGGCCAAAGAAGCCCAAGGAAGAAAGGCGGCAAAGAAAGAAGAAAGCCCCAAAGAAGCAAAGCTGCTTCTCCCCCCACTGAGGCCCCCCCACAAATAATGTCCTTGCTGCTGCTACCTCCAGCCCAGCAAGAAACTACCTCCCTCTTCAGGGTACCTTCTTTATGAGAGACAGCTGCTTATTGCCCACTCCCTCTCCCACCTGCAGCTCATTTGGCCATGATGTGGGGCCTCTTCCATCCAATGGGAGATGGAATCAGAACATGAGGATAGGAACAGCAGTAAAAGCCTTTATTCTGCAAGAAGAAACATAGTGCAATTGTTCCCATGACTAGAATTGTGTAGTGGATGGCTATAAGCTCCTCAGAAGGAATAAGCAAGGAAGTAGGGGGTGGTGGCATGTCTGTCTGTGCTAGAAAGGGTTTGAATATTGCTGATCTCAGGCTGGAAATAAGGCTGATAAGGCTGAGTCTCTGTGGGTAAAAAATCAGGGGGAAGGCCAACAGGGCTGATCATTCTGGTGGGAGTCTTTTATAGACTGCCTAAAACAAGAAAGAGATGGACAATATGTCCTATGAGCAGCAGGCAGAAGTTGTGCAATTGTCAGTGCTTGTTCTTATGGGAGACTTCAACTTCCCTGATGTCTACTGGAAATATAATACAGCACAGAAGAAGCAGCCCAGTTTCTAGAGTGTGTGGAAGACAAACACCTGATGCAGATGGTAAGAGAATCTAGGGGAGGTGCCCCACTAGACATGCTATTCACAGAGATAGGACTGGTAGGATGTGAAGGCTGGGAGCTGTCCTGTCCAGAGTGACCAGAAAATGGTCTATTCTTGGTGAAGTCAGGAGTGAGGTCAGCAAAACTACCACCTAGGACTTCTTGAGGGTGGCCTTTAAACTATTCCAGACAGTGGTGGGAAGAATTCCTTGGGAGTCTGTTCTGAAGGGTAAAGGGGTCCAGGAAGGCTGGCTGCTCCTCAGGAAGGAAGTCTTAAAGGTGCAGAAGCAAGCTGTCTGTCTGCTGTAATATGTGCTGGTGGGGAAGAAGAACAGCATGGATGAACATGCAACATCTTCTGAGGCTCCGGGAGAAAAAGAGCATCTATCTCCTGTGGAAGAAGGGACGGGCAACTTGAGGAGAGTGCAAAGAAGTTGCTGGGATATACTGGGAGAAAATTAGGAAAGCAAAAGCCCTGCATGAACTCAACTTGGGCACTGTAGTAAAAGACAAATATGTTCTACAAATAGATAAACAGTAAGAGGAGGGCTAAGGAGAATCTCCATCCTCTATGGATGTGGTGGGGAACGTGTCCACTGAGGATAAGGAAAAGGCTGAGGTTCTCAAGGCCTTCTCGATGTCTGTTTTTAAGAATCAGACCAGTTACCCTTGGGGTACTCTACCTCCTGACCTGGATAAATAAATCCCTCCTGATTCAGGTGGAAACAGCCAGAGACTTGCTACTCCACCTGGACTCTCCATGGGGCCAGATGGGATGCACCCAAGGGTGCTGAGGGAACTGGTAGAGGTGACTGCCAAGCTACTTTCCACTATCTGTCAGTGCTCCTGGTAACCAGAACGGTCCCAGAGAACTGGAGGCTTGCCTATGTGACTCCCATTTACATGGAAGGTCATAAGGAGGAGCTGGAGAGCTACAGGCCTGTCAGTGTGACCTTGGTGACAAGAAAGGTTATGGAACAGATCATCTTCAGTGAGATCATATGGCATGTGCAGGACAACCCAGGGATCAGGTCCAGCCATCATGGGTTCATGAAAGGCAGGTCCTGCTTGACCAACCTCATCTCCTTCTCTGACTAGATCAGCCGGGTGGATGAGGGAAAGGCTGTTGACATAGTCTACCTAGACTTCAGCAAAGTACTGTCTCTCACTGTATTCTTCTGGGGCCCAGAGAGTGGAGGTGAATGGAGTTAAATCCAGCTGGCAATAAGTCATGAGTGGTGTTCTCCAGGGGTTGGTACTGGGCTCCATCAGGAGAGGGGTGGTCAGCAGGGATAGGGAGGTGATCGTCCCTCTCTACTCTGCTCTTGTGAGGCCCCATCTGGAGTACTGTGTCCAGGTGTGGAGCCCTCAGTACAAAAAAGACATGGAGATTTTGGAAAGGGTCCAGAAGAGGGCCACAAAGATGATCAGGGGGCTGGAGCACCTCCCCTATGAGGACAGGCTGAGGGAGTTGGGTTTGTTCAGCCTGGAGAAGAGAAGGTTGCGGGGTGACCTCATTGCAGCCTTTCAATACCTGAAGGGAACTTACTCCCAGGAGGGGAGTAAACTCTTCAAAAGGGCTGACAATAGCAGGACACGGGGAAATGGTTTTAAGTTAAAAGACAGAAGATTTAGGTTGGATGTTAGGGGGACGTTCTTTACTAGGAGAGTGGTTAGGTCCTGGAACAGGCTGCCCAGGAAGGTTGTGGATGCCCCGTCCTTGGAGGTGTTCAAGACCAGGTTGGACAGGGCACTGGGCAACCTGATCTAGTAAATGTGTATGTTTGGTGGCCCTGCCAGGCAGGGGGGTTGGAACTACATGATCCTTGAGGTCCCTTCCAACCCGGGTCATTCTGTGATTCTGTGTGGTCCTGTTTAATACCTTTACTGATGACCTGGATTCAGGTACTGAGTGCTCCCTTAGTAAGTTTGCAGATGACACCAAGTTGGGAGGAAGAGTTGCCCTTTAAAGGGATCTGGGTGTGCAGGATTGCTAGGCTGAGGCCAATGGGATGAAGTTCAACAAGACCCTGCACTTTGGTGTCACAACCCCTGGCAATGCTTTTCCCTTGGGGCAGAGTGGCTACCTCCAGTGCAGGGGTAAAATCCTGGGGGTGCTGGTTGACGCGTGCCTGAACACGAGCCATTACTGTGCCCAGGGGGCCAAGAAGGCCAAAGGCATCCTGGCTTGTGCTGCCAGCAGGAGCAGAGAAGCGATCATCCCGCCGTGCTCAGCTCCGGTGCAGGACCGCGTTGTTCCCTCTGACAGAGGCTCTGACCGCTGCCGTCCCGCGCTCCTCACAGCGCACACGGCAGCTCGCAGCCCCGCGGCACTCGGGGCCGGCCATGGGGACGCGGCTCCTCCCCGCGGGCCGTTGGCGACGCTCCGTTCCCGCCCGCACGGAGCCGCCACGCCCAGCAGGGGGCGCCGCCGCCCGCTCGCGCAAAGGCCGGCACCTTCTCCCGCTCCGCGCCTGCGCCGTCGGCAGCGGCAGCGCAGTGCGGCCGCGGTCGCGTTGGTGCGGGCGGTTGCGTAGGCGGGAGGAGCCGAGCGGAGCGGGCCGGAAATGGAGGCGGGACGAGGCGCCGGACTTGGCGCGCGTGGGGCTCTTCCCCCCTCCGCCCCCCCCGACTCGCGGCTCTGCGCATGCGCAGGGCTGGCCGCGCGCGGCGCGTCTTAACGGCCGCCGAGCGGCGGTGATGCTGTGGGGCTGAGCGGCGGGCGGCGGAGGGCAGCGCGCCTGCGCAACGGGCGGCCGCCGCCTCCGCAGCCCGGGCGAGACCGGATCCTCCGCCCCCGCTTCCCCGGCCCGCTCACCGCCCGCGCTCCAGACGCCGAGGCTGATGAGGACGCGGCCGCTGGAGGTTTGTCTGGCGGAATGGCGGCCCCTCCTTGAGCCGCTTCCCGTCTCGGGGGCCGGGCGGGGGGAAGGAACGACGGGAAGGGGGAGGCCCGCGGGGGCTGCGCGGCGGCCTGGCGGCTCCCCGAGCCTGGGCGCGGCTCGCGGCCGCCCCTCGGTCACCCCGCGGCTGCTTCTGGCCGGCGCTGTGGGCGGCACGGGCGGGGATTTGAGGCGGCGGCCTTGCGAGGCCGGGCCGAGAGGCGGGCAGTGCCCGGCTGTGGGGCTGAGCCCGCCGTACGTGCTGCACCGCGGGGACACGGGACGGGGCGGCGGAAACTGGAGGAGAAAGAAACTTGTTTCTGTGCTCCCGAGTCCCGTGAGCCGCGGTCCTGCGGCGGGGAGGCAGCTGTGGGGCTCCCCAGTACGGAGCAGGTGGGCACGTTCGCAGTTTCACCGCCTTTAGAGGTGGTCGGAAGGGCGGACGGCACTGCAGGTGGCGTTCCTGTGCCTTCTGCTTGGCTGTCGTTCCTTGCTGGTCCGCACAGGTACAGCGTTAATATCTGCGGTGACTATGGATAGGATTCAGCCGTACGTGGATTTGAAGAGTCAAATAGTTCTTGATGAAGTTTTACAGACCAAGTAGAGCCTGTAAAAGCTTCAAAATCAGCCATCTGTGTGCCTCAGATTTTCCAGTGTTTGTTATTTCAGTGACTATCTGCTGCTTTTGAAGTAACTTCTAGCTGTGATTTAGGAATGGATTTGCGTTGTTTTTGGCATCTGCGTTCTTAAGAGCTTCCCCTGCAAAGCAAAGGCTTTGGGTGTCACTTTGTGGTCGTGGTGGACCTGTAAGGTTGTGCTCTGGTGTGAGCCCAGCTCGGGCTCTGTCCCTGTGAGTTATCAGGAGAATGAAGTGCTTATGGCCTGGAGTTGAAGTTCTTAAGAAAAACAGAGTAGCTTCATTAATGTACCAGAGTTCAAAGGGGAAAGAAGAAACAAAGTGTCAACAGACACTTCATACCCTCATGGTTCGTGGCTGCTCTTGCTGGAGACACCTGTGGCCCACTTATTTTCGAAGGAGAATTCTCTGAGACAGGTCAGGTTTTCCACAAAACAGAAATGCCCTTGGGGATGGAAACTACCTGTGCTCAGCACAGAAGGCCTGATGCCAAGTGAAGTTGCTGGTTTATCTTGTGTTAATAATATTTCTGAGCAGGTATTTCCTTTAGTGTGTAACTTCCTTTAGGAGCAGAAAAACAGGAAAGAAACTGATGCTGAGGAGTGTGCTGTGACCGAAAGTGTTGTTAGTGTGGAGGCTGGTACTTCCAGTTTGTAGCTCCTCTCTAGTTCAGAGAGCTCACCTGCCTTGAACTTGTGACTTGCTTCCCTA
This sequence comes from Coturnix japonica, assembly GCF_054131305.1. NCBI lineage: Eukaryota > Metazoa > Chordata > Aves > Galliformes > Phasianidae > Coturnix > Coturnix japonica. The sequence continues at coordinate 63,376,420 of NC_140664.1, read as the reverse complement.
AGGTAACGTATGGAAAATAGTACAAACTTCAGAGTGGGCAGCAGTTTTCAAGGTAAAAACACAACAAGAATCAATCAGTCCTTCATTTTTGTGAGATTTCATGTTCTTGATTTACTGGAATCTTCTTGATGTCCTCAGGTTTCTGGACAACAGTGCTTTCAAAGATACCTTTCATAGCTTTAGTAAAGAGGAAAACATCAGGCTTCATCAGTTACCTATTTCATTTTTGCTGCCAAGGATGCAAACTTGATACACAGCTCAGGAATCCAGAGCTTCCAACACCTCTTTTTCTTTGCTTTCTATCTTTGAGATCAGTTGGCTAGATATCTTGATTTAAATAATTGATTTTAATCATTTTTAGGGCTTGTATTCCCTTTCACTATTAATTGGTATCATCATCTTGATGATACACATTGATTTGTAACTCCATGTAGTGTTAGTACTAACCCAGCGTAGGTGCTTTGATACGCAGCGCTTTCCTTGCTCACTCTACACACTTGAGTGTAGTTTGGTTTATAGTTGTGCAGTCCTTAATTCTGACATTTCATTGTGTTAAAAATAGTGAATGACTCACTTCATTAGGCAAGTTTTTACTTGTGATTTGGATGAAGCTGTGCTTAGATGGGAACTGGAATTTGATGGAAAGCCCACAAATATAGTATTTAAATCTTCTTATTAGTTAGAACCAAGTCAAATAAGCCCAGGAAAGTCAGGTGTAGTACATGTCTGTATATCTGTTTTGCCCTTACAATTTGGGAAGGAATAGAGCAATTTTTTTTAAAGGAAGATTAAGATAAATTAGTTTAATTGAAGAATGTTATATCTAGATCTATCTCATTCTTTTTTCCTGCTAATGAAGTTGGAAATAAATGTTTTTTTCCACAATACAAATTGAACTGTAGGACAACATCACTACATGTGTAGTGCAGTATGGTCTCTGATCATTAATCTTTGCCTGACCTTGGAAGAGAAACAGATTCCAGGAAAGCAATTAATAGCCCATAACTCATTAACATCTGATGGCTAACTGTTCAAATGGTCCAGCTGAGATTTGAAGTATGTGAGCAAGTTTGAAAGCCACCTAATTAAACTACTGAAGCTATAAAGAATAATTACTGTCTCCTTCTTACCTGTTGCTCCATGGTGCTGTCCAGCCTGATAGGGAGTTAACTTGGCTCTCTGGGTAACATAGCGGTGTAGTTTGTGATCCAGTACTGCAGCAGCCTTCCAGAAGCTGCCTGCTGTCCTGCTTTAGATAGCTCCCTTCTGAGAACTTACCCTGCATGAAACGGTAATGTTGCTGAATCACAAGATCATAGAATCACACAGGTTGGAAAAGGCCTTAAAGAGCAGCAGTCCAACTGCAGCCTAACCATAGTACCCTAACTAACAACTGTCTGCTCAATCATGTCCCTGAGCACCACATCCAAACAGTTTTTTATACACATCCAGGGATGGTGACTCAACCACCTCCCTGGGGAGCCCATTCCAGTGCTTAACAACCCTTTCTGTAAGGAAGTTTTCCCTGATATCCAACCTAAAGTGACCCTGGTGCAACTTGACACCGTTTCCCCTTGTCCTGTCACCAATGAGAGGAGACCAGCCCCGCTCTCACTGTAATCACCTTTCAGATATTGGAAGAGAGCAATAAGGTCTACCTTCAGCGCTCCCAGACTAAACAGCCCCAGTTCCTTCAGTCTCTCCTCATAGGGCATGTTCTCAAGCTCTTCATGAGCCTCGTTGCTCTTCTCTGGACCTCAGTGTCCTTTGTGTATGGAGTTGCCCAAAACTGAATGCAGTACTTGAGGTGAGGCCTCACCAATGCTGAGTACAGGGGCAGGATTCCTTCCCTAGTCCTGCTCACCACACCATTCCTGATACAGGCCAGGATGCCACTGGCCTTCTTGGCCACCTGGGCACACTGCTGGCTCATACTCAGCCAACTGTCCATCAGCACACCAAGGTCCCTTTCCACAAGGCAGCTTTCTCAGCCGCCCTTCCTCAAGCCTGAAGGGTTGTCTGGGGTTGTTGTGACCAAAAGGCAGGACCTGACACTTGGCCATATTGAAACTCATACAGTTAATTGAATTGACAGGACCTTCTATTCTGCCATCTTCTGGGCTGTATGCAAAGTAGCTGTAAATCTTTTCATCTGTAAATCAGAAATGCCTTCCTCTGTAGTTGCTAGTACCATAGGTCTGTAGTTCTGCAGACATCCTGTCAAGCTGATAACATCAGCGTCACCATTTTTCAGTTAGCTGTGATTTCTGAGCTGTATGCCAACCGAGCTCAGTGCAGTGATAGAGGCAGTAGGCTGGGACTTTGGAGGACTGAGACACCAGTTTTTCTTTGGACATGCTGATTCTTATTTCAGTGTCTCATTTCTTAACCTCTGAAGTGAATTCATCTTTCAAAACAACCTTGAACTCTTCAGGCCTAGGTAGTCTGGGATGTTTTGAACAAACTCATTTCAAGTGGACAAACGAATACTGAAGTATTCATGGCTTCAGAACAGAGATTCAGAGACCCTTTGTGCATTGCTCTCTGAACAGAACTTTATATGGTTCCACTAGGAGGGAGTGGGATCTGACTGTTTACCTTGTGACACACACAAATATTTGCTCTTTAGCGAATGGCAGCAAAAACTCAGCATGGATAGGAAAACCAGGAGTGAAGTCTGTAGTGTTTTATGTACAGAACCCCCCCAGTGCACATCATGGGAGAGAGTGTCAGATCAGCTGGAAACGAGAGTCCAGCTTTGTGAATTTACAGTCTAAAGGTGATTCAGATCACATACATGTTCTGCAATGACACTCCTGTCATCTCCTCAGTCTTCTCTGCCACCAAGGGTCATACTCAGATGTTCTCGCTATTTATAGTAATTAATTCACAGTTTCAACTTGTCTTCTGTTGAACAGGTCTGCTTTTTCAGTCATAACTGTCAGCCACATTGTCAAAAATGCATTTAATCTTACTAGGTGCTGTATATCAACTTGTTCATGGGATCCAAGGTTGGGTTCCATTGCATGATGACTAAAACAGTGTACATTGAAGTTTTGCTCTTTTCCTTGCTTGTCTTGAGGGTTTGTTCTTTAAAATCACACCAGACTGGGAAGATTTTAGAGGTGACTTACTTTGAGTAAAGTTCAGCAGCCTGAACAAAGCTTAATGTCCCAGCTTGTACTGTTGAGACTTAACTCCTAGGCCAGGAAAAACAGCGCTGCAGAGACCCTGGATACCAGCAGGGCCATGAGCTATTTATTTCTGTGGGCCTGACACACTTAGGAAGTCTGTGTGTCTCTGTAGCCATTTAAAGTTCAGTGCAAAATCTGTCAATGGATTAAGTTGCACGTTAAGCTGTTCTCAGATAACCAGGGTTGTGGTCTGTAACGTACAGATAGTGTATGTGATAACTCGGTGAAAAGAAGTCATGACTTGAGGCAAAAAGTCATTGCTTTAATAAGCAAATTCCATGATATACATTGAAAATGTAAGATTTGAAGTAAGGAATCCATGGTGATACCACTTATTTCATCAGAAAGCAGTCACTCCTTCCTCTTCCTCCAAATATGAACTCCTTTTCTACTTTAATTAACCAGTTTCATTGGAGCAAACAGTAAATATTGGCTTTCATTATTTTGACTTTTCTGGTTAAATAACAGTGATGCCTAAAAGTTTGAGATTCCTGTTTGTGTATATTTGCTAAGGGGAGGAAAAAAAAAACAGGATCCACGACATTAAATTTATAGTAATTGAAGAGGCTTTAATTACCTGTCAGACCGCTGTCTTTGGGTGGTGTTATAGGCAGGGCTCTGGTGGAACAGCTGATGTTTGGTATGGCTGGTAGGTGTTCCTGCAGCCTTTATCTTGCGCTAAATATCAGCATTTTGTATGGAATTTGAAGAGTTGCCATTTTAAGTAAGGTATATTTCATATATTCTTTGGGAACTGCAGTGATAGTGATGACATAACCAGATGTTATGCAAGTACGTTACTGGTTATTCCTCAGTTTTGGAATGTAGAAGAACAGTGCAATATTAAATGAATGTGAATACTCTGGGGTCCTTTATGGTTACAATTTTACTGACACAAGTCTCCCATCCTTATTACATGTCTGTGTTCAAGTGGAAGACAAAAAGCAGGTTCCCTACACCAGGTCGCACAGGTTGGCATCCAGGCAGGTCTTGAATATCTCCAGAGAAGGAGACTCCACAGCCCCCCTGGGCAGCCTGTTCCAGTGCTCCGTCACCCTCACCGTAAAGAAGTTCTTGCGCACATCCGTGTGGAACTTCCTATGCTCCAGTTTCTGCCCGTTTCCCCTTGTCCCGTCTCCACACACTGCTGAAAAGTCTGGCCTCGCCACTTTGCCCCCCACACCTCAGATGTTTATAGACCCAGATCAGGTCCCCTCTCAGTCTTCTTTTCTCAAGGCTAAACAGACCCAGATCACTAAGCTAAATTAACCAAATAAATTAATCAAATAAGCATTTGGAATATGGGTTGTTATGTTTTTAAATCTGTTTATGCTTGTTCTACAGTAGAATGTCAAAGGTGATAGGTGAAAAAGGTAAATAGATGGATTTTGATGTTGAGAGTTCAGCTGGGAAGTGATGGGTTGCTGAAAAAATGGCATTTGTATTCTTAGCAGGCCTGGTGCCAATGAGCTCTGAGTGGACTAAAATGTACCAACACAAAAAATAGCCATGTCTTTTTCACTTGTGTTAAAGCAGCTACCTTAGCTGTGCTCTAAGGGAACACACAGGCATTGTGTGGGGAAAATGTTGGGTTGGAGTTGGTGAGAAAACCAGGTGATTCTTGGAAGAGCATTCGTCTTCCTGAGCCTTGTTTTAGCTGTCTAGCCTTAAAAGCTGTGCTGACAAAAGAAAGTACCTTAATTTGTGGATTGAGATCTTGAGGAGGATTAATATACGATCTCTCCTGCTTTTCTCTTGGTATTTTTAAGTTTTCTTTCTGTGTTTTTTTTTTGGTGCAAGTAATATGCACAAAACTGAAATCACTCTGTTAGACAATTACTTTTAATGAGTAGCTGTAAAAAGGAAATGGGTTTCTGGGAAAAGTGCTAGTGTGTAAATCAATTTTATTTTCCTGCTTTCAGTCCCTCAAGTGCAGCCACTGATCACGAGATGCTACCGCAGAACCTACCTCAGACTTCGCTTTTGCCGATTCGTTTCCTGCATCGTTATCAGTCTCAACAGGAGCCCTGCAGGCACTCTTGAAAGTCTCTGAACATATTGTGACATCGTCAAAGAATGATGACCTAATGTAGGTCAAAGTCTGGAGCATTGATCCGGCTGTCAAAGATAACGCGGCCTCTTTTTTTTTAATTGCTATCATTTCTGAAGTCACTTCAGAAACATTCAGCTAACTTTTACCTGGCAAAAAGATCTTCACTTTTCACTCTGGTCCTGGAAATATTAATGGAATACAGTCATGTCTACCCAGGACGAGAGGCAGATAAATAGCGAATATGCTGTATCCTTGCTGGAGCAGTTAAAATTCTTTTATGAACAGCAATTGCTGACTGACATAGTATTGATTGTCGAGGGTACGGAATTCCCCTGCCATAAGATGGTTCTTGCGACATGCAGCTCGTACTTCAGGTAAGTAATCAAAACAGGGCTCGTTGACTGGAGAAAATCTGCACTGTTTCTGTGTGTAGTTTTGGCCAATCAATTAACAAAGAATGTGTTGCAGGATGTTTTAGAGTGAAGTGAGAAAGTCAAAAGATAAATGTTACTTGCTGACATCAGAAGAGTAAAATACATTTTTCGTCATCTTGTGACTTATACTGGAGTTTTCTACGGGAAGCGTGAATGGAAAAATCACATTTGCAGTGGTAGTATTCTTGAGGGAGTTGATTAAGTCTTAATAATTAATACATTTCTTACTCTTCATACTTAAAGATATTCTTTTTACCCCCCCCCCCCAAGATAAGGTGACTACAGGTCATTGAGACTTGGCTATGGGAGTTTCATCGCCACATTCATCTGTATTATCTTAGCAGAAGTCTGCTGGAAGGAGGGGATGCTGTGCCAGCTCGTGGCTTCCTTTTCTAAATCATCTGTTTTGTTTTTTCTCCCTCTGCTCAGCAGTGAAGCCTGAGTGTCTGGCAGCAGTGCGGTTTCTTTTCTTGTTGGCTTTTTTCTCCCCCACACCACTGTTACAATTCTTAATCCAGCAGCTTCTGCTCCCCAGGTGTCCCACTTTCTGAAGTTTCTAATGAGTGTCTGTAAAGCGCTGCTGCTTTTTTGCAGGTACCTTGCAGCGGTTCATCATTCTTTGTTAGTTAGGAAGGAGTTTTGAAGTTTAAAACCAGTCTTGGGAGCATCCGTGTGTATTCTGTTTGACTCCACAATTCATCAAGTGTTGGCAAATTCTGTTCTTCTATTGACACGGTTTCTCCACACAGAATACTTCTGATGTGTTTTCTGCATTGTCTGCTTCTTCTATCAGAGCGTAGCTTTGAATTTGGAAAACTATCCCAGGATTAATTATTTTCACCAATTTTTGTCCCAGCTGTTGTTTGTGTTCATTTTTTTTTCCTTTCCATTTCAGATGAATCGGGTACAGTTTTTAACAGCAAGTGTTTTATAATCACTAGATAATGATTATTGCTGGTGGCCTTCTTCTGCACATGACACAGTTTCAACTGTCTGTAACATCCCAGCCACTGGAAACACGGCCAGATGTATTGTGGGTGGCTAATCATAAGGTTGGAAAGCTGTCAGGAGTCCATGCAGTGTGAAGCATTAGAATATGCAGTCAGATCTCTTTATTCATACGTGTGTTTATTATTTATGGAATGAGGTTTTGGCACTGGTTGAAAGAAGTATCGAGCTTGTGGTTTTGTCATCTTCTGTTTTTTCTTCTCTGCTTTGATTTACAAAAAGATGTTCAGTTTCCTAAATTTAGTCTTATTATGAAAAATTGATAGTCCTGAAGGAGGCTGTGGGGAGAGGGGAAGACCTGAGAGGCATCTCTTAGTGATCCAGCCATCCTGTATGACTGCAGCAAGCTTACCTTCCATCTTGGTGCTTGAGCACTGCTAGGACTGCGCAGCTTTGGCACATACTGCTTGGCTGTGTGTAGGCATGCTCTGGAGTTGGGTTCTATAACAGCTGCCCCCTTAGTTTCTATGAAGAGAAGCCTCTTTGGTATTGGTAAGCATCTTGCTTCCCTTCAAAAAGCTGCTTGGCTAGTTGAGATGCCCGCATGGCCAGTGATTCCACCTAAAACACAAGCTTGCTCAAGTTAAGGAGCTTAGAAGAAGGCAGAGAGATGGAGTTAGGGCAGGAGGAATGGCAGCAGAGCGCTGTGTTTGTGTCAGGGACTTCTGAAATGGCTTTGCCTGGGGAATGTATTTCCATGCTGCATTCACCTCTGCAGCTGTAGGCAGAGCTATAGGGTGCACCTCTGTCCCTTCAGACTCCTCTCACATCCAGTTTCATTATGAGTTCAAAATATAAAGAAACTTAAGCTGAATTTATCATATAACAATAATTGCCTTTCTGCTTTTTGGGAAGGTGCAGTAGAGATACTTCCAGGATCTTTTTTCCCATCATTGATTTCTTCTTTTTGTCTACAAACTTGAATGTACTGTACGCTTTGAATGGTACATGAGAGCTTCACAGAGTGCTGGTGCTTGCTCCTTTCTCTGAGCTTTCTCCTCTTCTCAGCGGGGCCTGCTTTTAGTGTGACTTTGGTTTACACAATGGACTGAGCTGTTCGTTTTCATTTTGGAGTCTGAAGTCCATCACTGTTACCTTTAAGCAGTATTTTCTGGGGTGTGTTTCTTCCCTCCTTTTCAGTTAATGGAGAAAGTTTGAAATTCCAATCATTAGAGTTCTCTGCCTATCAACACAGATTAGTTTATGTAGAAACGTAATTCTACAGAAGGCACTGATGTTACTTTTCAAATGTTCAGTACAAGTGCTTTAATACTGGATGGTAGTCTGAGGAAAAATACTAAATATCTGTAAAAAGGCAACCAAAATAACTGTTTACCTTTTAGAGCATAATCACTGAAGGCTTAAGTAGTGACTACTTACTGATGGTTCTTGTCTTAATTTGTATGTTTTTCTTCAGAGCTATGTTCATGAGTGGGCTAAGTGAAAGCAAACAAACACACGTGCACCTGAGGAATGTGGATGCAGCCACTTTACAAATTATAATAACTTACGCATACACGGGTAACTTGGCAATAAGCGACAGCACAGTAGAACAGCTTTATGAAACTGCCTGCTTCTTACAGGTAGGAGTGTTTTACTTTGAGTATGAAATAACTGCTTTCATTTCCAAACTCTTTTTTTTTTTTTTCTTTGACTTGTTAAGTGCTCCTTTCTGTTTAGAAGCTTCAGGATACTCTTGTTCAATTTACTTACTATAGGTAGACAGCAGTTGCCCGCCAGATATGTTTCGTGTACACATCCCTCCTTGGGGTTATTGGCCCTATGGAGGGTGAAAGTAGAACAGCGTGCTTTCAACGCTTTCTCAAATTGCTAATAATAACATAACATACAAAAACTTCATGAAGCCATTGAGAAGTCACTGCTGTGTTTTTGTGTATGTTAAGGTATTTCAGGCCTAAACTCGTCTGTTTAGCCCAAAACACATTTGCTTTCACCTGCTGATGGAAAGCGAAAGAATAGCCTGTTTGTGGCAATACTTAACTCTTTTCTTTTTGCATTACAGGTGGATGATGTGTTACAACGGTGTAGAGAGTACTTAATCAAAAAAATTAATGCAGAAAATTGTGTGCGCCTGTTGAGTTTTGCTGACCTCTTCAGCTGTGAAGAGTTAAAACAGAGTGCTAAAAGAATGGTGGAGCACAAGTTCACAGCTGTGTACCACCAGGAGGCTTTCATGCAGCTGTCACATGATCTACTGATCGATATTTTAAGCAGTGACAATTTAAATGTGGAAAAGGAGGAGACGGTTCGTGAAGCTGCTATGCTATGGCTGGAGTACAACACGGAATCACGGTCACAGTATTTGTCCTCTGTTCTTAGCCAAATCCGAATCGATGCACTTTCAGAAGTAACGCAGAGGGCCTGGTTTCAAGGCTTACCACCCAATGATAAATCTGTGGTGGTGCAAGGACTGTACAAATCTATGCCCAAGTTTTTCAAGCCCAGACTTGGTATGACAAAAGAGGAGATGATGATATTCATTGAAGCTGCTGCTGAAAACCCCGGTAGTCTTTATTCTTCTGTCTGTTACAGCCCACAGGCAGAGAAAGTTTACAAGCTCTGCAGTCCTCCTGCTGACTTGCATAAGGTTGGAACGCTTGTAACTCCTGATAATGATATCTATATAGCAGGGGGGCAAGTTCCTCTGAAAAATGCAAAAACCAATCACAGTAAAAGCAGCAAGCTCCAGGCTGCCTTCAGAACTGTGAATTGCTTTTACTGGTTTGATGCACAGCAAAACACTTGGTTTCCAAAGACACCGATGCTCTTTGTTCGTATAAAGCCATCCCTGGTCTGCTGTGAAGGATACATCTATGCAATTGGAGGCGACAGTGTTGGTGGAGAGCTCAACAGGAGAACTGTGGAAAGATACGACACTGAAAAAGATGAGTGGACCATGGTAAGCCCATTGCCTTGCGCGTGGCAATGGAGCACAGCAGTAGCAGTTCACAACTGCATTTATGTAATGGCGCACAACTTGATGTACTGTTACTTTCCCAGGTCAGATGCTTGGGTAGAAATGGCTATGCGACAAACAAGTAGATGTTTTGCTTCAGCTGCTGCTTTTGGTGATAAAATATTCTATATTGGAGGACTACATATTGCCAGCAATTCTGGTATCAGACTCCCAAGCAGTACTGTAGATGGGTCTTCCGTAACTGTGGAAATCTACGACGTGAATAAAAATGAATGGAGAATGGCAGCTAATATCCCTGCCAAGCGCTATTCTGACCCGTGCGTTAGAGCTGTTGTCATATCTAACACTTTGTGTGTTTTCATACGAGAAACCCACATGAATGAGAGAGCGAGGTATGCCACCTATCAATACGACCTGGAGCTCGACCGCTGGTTTCTAAGACAGCATATATCGGAGCGTGTGTTGTGGGACTTGGGGAAGGACTTTCGGTGCACTGTAGGAAAGCTGTACCCATCTTGCCTTGAAGAGTCCCCATGGAAACCTCCAACTTATCTCTTCTCACCAGATGAAGCCGATGAATTTGAGCTGGATGGGGAGATGGTTACTTTACCACCTGTATAGCTCCCAAATTAGACTGCACAACTGATTCAGTGTACAGTTACCTTGAAATAAATGATTGTGAGAGGTCTGGAAAGAAAAATATCAAATCGGTCCTTCATGAATTGTATTTTTATGCCCTACCCAATACTTGCAGCAATTCAGTATGAATTGAGCAGGTATGCTTCATAATCTGAAATAATGTTATCTGATAATTGAGACACATATATGTATATCATGATCTTTAAGCATCTGACTTGTCTAAAGAATTAGTTTCTAGTTCTATAAAGCCTGTTTCAGGAAAACTAGCTTCAGAAAAAAAGTAGTTTCTAGGATGATGTCACAACTCTTCTGAAAGTATCTTCCAGTTATATTTGATCTACTTCTGGCTATTCTAATTAAGTGCTAGTTATATAATTGTCAGTGTGGCCTAATTAAGGGACTGTGCTGCACTTAATGCTAGTATCCATGTTGGTATAGTAATGCCATTTAAAAACAAACAAAAACAAATCCCATGGATCTACCTGTGGTAGGAAGGGTAGATCTTCCATTGTATTGTAATGCGCAGGGCAAGATGACTGCAGGTTCAGTCAAGCTGTACTATTAGGTGCATGTACTCTATTTTCCACAAACTTATACCTGTCTATTTAGAATACAGGTCTTCCAAGCAGCTGGTAGTTTACCAGGTGTGGACTTAAGTTGCTGGGCTTGCAATAGGAATTGTCAGCCCTCATAGTGCGGGTCTCTGTGGAGCTTTAATCAGTGAATGCCTCCACGTTCTGTATTACAGTAACATTGGCTCATGTATATTACTTCCTGCTGCTGATGTATTTTTCCATTGTAAAACAAAAGTTCTAGTGTGGATTAACCAGGTCTTTATTTTCTGTTAATTTAATAACAAGCATTACTGTAGTGTGATTGTGTATAGATATCCCTTAGCTATCAGGTTTTTTACTTTGGGGGGTGGGGGGGACGGGGGAGTGACCAGTTCAGGAATATCCTGTACGCCGCGTGCAGGAGAGCAGATGCCTAGTGCTGCTCTGGCATTAATCCCAGGAACCACTAGCAGTAGCGGGGCACCGCCAGCCTAACATGAACACAGGTGCTTCATGACAGACCTTACTAGCATGTTCAGTTGCATCATGTTCTGGCACTGTATTTTGAATGACATTAATTTATTAAAAAAGACTGAATCCAACTGAGTTTGGGTGTGCTTTCTGCGTGAAGTTGACACAGTTATGCCCTCTCCCTCACCCTCCAACATATCTCTTAATTTATTGAAAGCGATTTCTAGTAGTTAAGCTATGGAAAACTCAGTTACTATTGACTTGCGTTACGTGGAACTTGAAGCTCCCACTAAGACTTCTGTAAAGTGACACCTCTCCAGGCATGGTATGTTGTGGAATGCAAGGATTTAGAGGATGTAGGGTGGTGATGGCTAGTGAAGTGAAAGAGGCAAACTGCTAATTTTAAGGAAGGTGACAAATAACATGTTGGCATCTTCCACTTCATCAGCTCTTCTGCTGCCTGAATTGCTTAGGTAAGAAAGGAGAAGTGACTTGTGCTCCTGCTGATGGTGCTTTCCTGTAACCTGGGGCAGCAGTTACTACTCTGTAGCGTGGCCTGGAGAACTGCGTGCCTCCGGCAAAAACAGTGGTGGTACCTCACTGACTGCAGCCTGACTGGGCTGCTTTAATTCTGTGGCTCGTTCTCACAGAAGCCCAATTCACCACAGGCTACTACCCCCAAAAAGTGAGGTTCATTCAGACAGTGCATTGAACTGCACTCAGTTGCTTCACAGGACCAGCTGAAAACACGTTTTGAAATGCAGAAGGATTATGTGACTTCCTGCTGGTCTGCAGGGTGTAAGTCTGCATGGTACCTTGTTTAAAATTACACTTCATAATGCAGTACTTAAGGCATAAGTACTAGTCAAGAGTCAAACAGTTCTCCCGTGACTTGGTCAGGCGCGCTACTATCGCTTTGCTTGTAGCACTAGTTGGCTGCAGTGATGAGCCCAGAGGAAAACAGCTGGGAAATGTGAGGCTCCAGTCTGAACTGTTACTTTTCGTTATCTGAGGAGGAAACTGCAGGCAAAGCATTGGTCACACATCCGGAAATGGTCACTGGGGTGGAATTAGACTTCAGTGGGAACAAAGGCATCGGCTGAAAGAATGCAGTTCTCATCTTATAAACAGAGCAAAGATGATTAAAGCCTTCAAAGGGTTCTAAAATAATATCTCACTACAAAGCTTCCGCCTAATGTTAGCCTATTCAACCTCTACTTGACTACAAAGTACATTTACATACAAGTTTTAATGACTCAACTTCTTACTGTCCTCCAGCTTTCCTATATGTGCAAAAAGTTTGCTTTTTTTCCTGATAGAAATACCTTTTAAAGTCCTATGTAATTTCAATTCCCTGTACCTGAAACAATAAAAGAACACTCTACCACCTTTTTTAGTGCATCCACTTATTTCTACAGTTGTGTAACTACGTGCCTAATTGAAGGTTTAATTCTTGTTCTAAGGGGAACAGTCAAAATGAGGGCAGTCAATTGTGTCAAACTGTGCAGAGAACAGAAGACGGGTACGTTCACTTTCATGAACAATTATTGGTAATTTTCCTTTCTTTTTAAAAGAAGCTCTAAAACTACCTGGTACTTTGTATCATGTCTCCTTTGCTCTGGATTTGTTACCATGCAGTAGCTCTGCGGGACACCTGCAGACACCGCAATAGCAGGCACCTGCTGTTCCTCCTCTGCTTCCACTTACCGCTGCCTTCAAGGACTGCTTTCTCTTCTGGATCCGGCTGTAACATGAAAATGGGCACTGAGCATGGGCAGGCTCTGGAGTAGACTTGCCCTGTTTGCCCTTTATTTCTACCTCATGCTCAACAGTAGCCAAAGTTCCATTTGTCTGTGCTCCAGACTTGTTTAAAACATCTTTCTTCTGAGAAAACGGAAAAAAAACAGAAGAAAACATCTTTCTTCACAGGGAGCGCAGATCTTTTTGAGTACAGCGTGCAGGCTCTTCTTTGTTCATCAGTGGTGAAAACTCACTGCTAATGGTGGTGACTACTCTGAAAAATCTTCTGATAGGGAATGTGCTCTGTCAGATGGTGTTATCGTGTTCTTTGTAGGTGTTGTAGTTTCCATGGAAATAAATAGGAGACATTACTTTCAGAGTGACCTACGTAGTAAATTCAGGCTACAAAGAAACAAAAATTGTATATATTTCTTTTAATCAAATACCTATATGTAGAACATTTTGAACCCCAGCAGTAATGAAGAGCTCAACCAAATATCCAGACATCAACACTGCTGCAGCCAAGATCAAGCTCTGTGTTATGTTATATACATGAATCGTGTCATCTCACTGAGAAGAAGAGAACAGCAGTGAATGCACCACCGCACTGGCACTAATAGAAGCAACCCACCTCCCAGTGGTACTTATAGTGTTTGATAAAGAACAGGGCCAAGAACAGAAACATCACAGAACTAAAGCTCTGTGCCTACTACTTTCTTTTCCAAGCTCCCATCTCTTCTACTACAATAATTAAAGACTAAAAACAGCGCGAAGGAATTCTGTCTTTCATCCTATTACATAACAACATCATCATGTTTCTGCTTTCTTTGAATTCACGTTGCCCTTCTTGTTAAAAACCCTAAATAAAGTACAACTGTGCTGCCAAAAGATGAGGTGGATTTATTTTTTAGTATGTTTGAACAACCACTTGCATATGGGAATTTAATAAAAGAATAGAATTCAACAGCTTTTCAGACAGAAACTCAATCAAATCCATATCTGACCACCATTCAGATTCAATTAGCTTCTTCCAAGCGGAAGCAGTAACTTGCCAAATCATTCTTACCTTTTACTTTGGTGCAGCTGCAGCAGCTGTAGAAGTTTTAAAGTCAATCTTTAATGAACAGGCTGTTATTGTAGAGAGAGAAATGCGCAGCAATTATTTGCTCTGCATCATGACTAGATATCACCACCCAACTGAACCGTGCATCACTTTGAAGCTAAATCTAGTTCCTAGTATTACAGCCCTACCTAACAGTCTCACTGGTGCTCAAGATGCCTTTGACCTACTGAAGACTTTTAAATCAATTCAGAATGAACAGCCCTGTGGGGAATAAAACACCGTACCAGACAGTCCCCTCATCCTACATTTGTAAAAGCAATATCCAGTCAGTTTAAATAGAAGACAAGTCTCACATGGATCAACAATGCTTTACAAGCAGCTATCGATACCAAAATCAGTTTATCCTGGTGGGACCACCTCCTCCAAACACAGCTTTTTGAGCAGACACAGCTTTAAATAGGCTGGGTGTCTTTATTTTCAAGCCGTTCTCAAATGAAGCTACTGAAGGCAGCTGTACACGTCCAGGTTTCCTGTGGCTGTTCTACTACGTATTCAGCTTAACAAAATCTTTAAAACAGATCTCCTGTATTTGAATTGCTATCTGGACCAGTAACACTGAAAGCTACATTATTGGACAGTACCTGTGAGATGCAGCTGTGCCTTTTCTACTAGCTTTTGAAATGTACCTGAAGAAATTAGAACTTAACATTTTAAATTACATTAGAACCGTCTTATTTATCTCTTGTACAGCTATTTTATTTGAGGGTAAGAAACAACCATGACTTGAAACCTTGGCCCCAGAAAAAAAGCATGGCAGAACACAAAGACACCGATAAGGGAATAAACAGAGAGCATTCCAATACAGAAAAGTTGGAATATCTGATAATGCAACACAGAAAACATTAGCAGTGATCATGTGAGAATGTTAGAAGGAATAGGCACATACACTGCAACTAACAGCAAATCATCTGCTTCAGGAGCACGAAAAATACAAGGTGGAACATGTTACATACAAACTATTATATTCCTTCAAGCAAGGATAAGAACTGAACTGCTTCAGTTGCTCCCTCAGTTTTGGTGTTACTTTCCTTATGAAAAGAAGTAATTATACAAATAGAACGTTCCCTGAGTAGGCAAAGAAAAATCTGTATAGCCCATCTTCATTTGGAAGAGTCTTCATAACTTCACTGGCAAAATAAAATACGCAGTTTGCTACTTTGCTAGCTTAGGTAATTTTAATACTTAGTATTCATATACATAATAATTACATTGATGGTGTAATTATATCCTAACAGAGCGAGACCTCAGAAAACCATCTATGATTCAATCCTAATTTTGGAGTATTGTTTTGTAATACTTCTCATGAAGAGAGCTCTCCAACTGGAAACCTGCTCATGTCCTGGGGTCAAACACTGCCAAAACATACGCTGTCACAAAGGCCTACTGTGTAATACCAAGAAAAGAGTGATTTTACACAGACTTGCAGACACAAAGAGAGCTAGAGAGATTAATGCAAAAGACTGTGCATGGCTATAGATGAGAAAGGAGAAACACTCAAACATCAGCCACAATCTTATTCTGCACCCTGCTGATTCTAGTCTGCAGGTGGAACCAGCAAAGCAGTACCTGGCTTTGAGCCGTCATAGGGCTTCCACCTCTGTAACTGTTGTTGACATGCTCTCTAACCCAACCTGAAAGATGAATGAGTAGTCACACTCTGCTTATTTCTAAGAAGGTTCACAACCATTTGGCTACTTGGATTGAAAAATATAACTACTTTACATAAATATCTTCAACATCCAATAAAATGTACAAATCTAAAGTCAAACACGTTTGGCTTGCAACAAGCCTTGTTTGCTAATGTCATTTTGAAGGCTCAGATTTGAAGGAGTCATTTTAAATACAACCAATATCCAGCAAATGCCATCTCGTCTTACGGAGGCACTCGCTGTTCTATACTTCTAGTGAAATTGAATGATAACATTCCACATCTCCTTGAACGCAACATACGCCTTGTTTTGGTCCTGGACAGGTAGTATTCACTCCTACTTTTTGGAGCAGTCCTTTTACAGCTCAGAGAAACCATTGCACCTGAAATATTCAGCAACACTGGGCAAAACCGTCACTTAGTCCCCAAGGCTTTGGCTTGACTGCGTAAAAGTGGAAAACCATGAAGACATGGCTGATTTTGCACTTGTGAAGGCTCCTCCAACCGACTGACCTGCATTGTAAGACAAAAAAATTAACAGTGTAATTTTACCTTTACTAAGTTTCTTAAAAAGTACTGCTAAAAAAGTACTAAATTAAGTTTCTTACCTACAGCTTTTCCTGTTTGCACAACATTTCGGCTGGTAGAAACCATCACATTCCCAATCTTCTTCCCACGTTCACTGTTTTGCACAGAACTAAACAGAAGAGATACTGAAGACTGTTAGTCAACTGACTGATTAATGACAGGTGTAAATAAAATACTTAATTCAAATATCTATCTATACACAGATCTATACTATGTGTGTATATCAGTAAGTCAAGCCCATAATTCTTGTATAGGTTCTATGTATCTTATCTGCTAAGATCAGTTTGGCAAGCTTGTCTGAGGAAGAAGAGATGCTGCCAGCAATGGGAATCCAAATACCCAACTGTTCATTTTCACAGACCATGCTAATAGATTTCATAAACCTTTACCAAAATACTTCTACAGAATCAGATTTACAGAGGTTTTGGAAAGTTTCATCCACTTCTATAAGCTCTAAACAAAACAGTGTTACTCGACTGTCATTATTCTGTTTTCCAAACAGAATTTACTTTGTATCTTGCTCTAACATAGAATTTTATATCAACTATTATTCATATTTGTGTTAAAAATGTAAAAGTATAAAGGACAGACCCAAAAGCAAATCAATTCCACTGCATGAGTGCGATGACTTGAAAGCACAATTTACTCAGTTATAAACAGCAACATTCAAGTCCACGTTTCAGGACTGAAAACCCATTTACACAAAGCTTAACAACTTCACTACACATGATTTTTCACAGGAGAACTTTGAATGTAGTTATGGCCAACTTAACAGCCGTGTGAATGGCCAGCTTAAACCACTGCTTTGTTCAGGCCATTACTGCAGCAGCTGTGCTGTTACTGATATTTGCCAATACATTTTTAAAAATACATATCAAGCTACTATATACTTACTGTGACAACCTTAATTTAACGTCTGACACAGAGTACTGTCCCTGAAACGGATGGCTAGAAGAGGAGGAAAAAGCCAAGAAAACATTAAGTATTTTATTGTGAACAACTTCAGCTCCTAGTTACATTTGTCCCTGTGGCCTGACAGAAAATAATCAATCCATTATAGACAGGGTACTGTACCACTGTATAGAAGGCTAGGTAGTACTAATGGTTCACTCTTTGGTTTCTTACGATCTATGTGTAAGGTGCCTCCTATTAGCACATCAGGTATTAATAACTTTTTCACACTAAGACAGACACTTCTTCCAGGTAAGACAAAGAATGCAAAAAGGAGGAAAAAATCCCTTAGGCGGACCAAAAGAGCCTTGCAGGTCTAAAGAAAAACAACTTTCTTCAGACTACACCAGCTGGCAAAGCAAGCATGAACGCTAACAGAACTCCCTGCAATATGATATAAATGCACGCTAAACGAAACACATGCGTAGCCTGCTGTGTTACCAAGTCTGGCATCATCTAATCTTGGAGTGGAAATACACACAAGACAATCAAAATAACAGAACAAGCAACATAAATCAGCCATCTTTCCTCCATCCCTATCAGTGACAACATTTCCTTGTAAACCTGGAAGTAACCAATGAAAAGCAGAATCATGCGAGGACAGTGACAAATTCTCTACAGCTGAGGATAACCAGTGATTAATGTTACTCAGTTTCACTTCTCCTGACTCTGGATATACTTTTCTTCATAAAATTATACCCCAGAATTAGAGTAAGGTGCTGAAAAGTAGAAGTAGTCCATTTCTGTACTCACAGAATCTTTACTGCAGAGGGTCACAAAGCCCTGAGGGCTCTGTAACAGGAACAAGTGGGACACTGATTCTACAGAACACTGTGCCTAACTACTCATAACAGGATCATTCCATATTGAATGCTAAACAAATCCCCACAGTTTCTTACCTAGAATGTACTTCTGCAAGAGCTGGATGCTTGTTGCTATTCCACACCCTGTAGTTGTGAGTATTTTTCCAGGCTGCTACAAAGGCTGTTCCAAAGTCTGACAAAGTCTTTTCATTGTCTGAGAAATTAAAATAAAGATGTTAACTTGTAGCAATTCATTATGGATGCAATACAAGAAAAACAACTGTTTTTCGTTTTGTTTTTTTTTTTTTTGCTTGTTTGTTTGTTTTACAGAAAAGCTAAAATTTTCCAGACTCTCATCCAATCAAATGTAAGTCAAATAGAGCTAAGCTTGCTCTGCAGAATGGCACTTCAAAATGCTTAAATTACTTCTTACTAAGTCTCTCGAAGCCAGGACAAAACAACTCCCCTTCCTACCCCCCCCCCAAAAAAAAAGCTCAATCTTTTTCTCCTCTTAATTAATTTACAAAGCTCTCAGTGAGCTCAGCTGGAGAGGAGGAAAAGAGCAGCCCACATAGGAAGTGACTTACATTAGTTTTGATCAGACACAATACAGTTTGCTGTACTATGTTAATACTCAGCCTTCCAATACCACAATACAAGCTACTGTGGAATAAACTTACCACAGCATCCCCTTCATCCCCTTAAAAATACAGAAGATTATGGGAAATCACTTTAGAGCCAGACAGTTAAGCAGGATGAATTTCAGGAAAATTCCAACGTTTCACTATCAACCACATGATCATCTTACAGCACTGACATTGCCAGACAAACAACTTGGCATCTTCACAACTTTAAAAATCAAGTTCTCAATCCCACGGTTTCTCAGAAATACCACAGAACAGGAACTGAGTTACTTAATTGGTGTTAAGGGAGAATAATCATGGAGAGGATGAAGTTAACAGACGTAGTGCTAGGCAAGCTTCCACAAACAAGCCACTGATTATTTTAGTTACGTTCATGCAGTAAAGGCTGGAACAGAGAAAATTCCCTCTGAGTTGAGACAAAGATGTTGAGCTCCAGAGAACAGAAGCTGATAAAAACCTCAAGCTGACAATTTCAGCTTAAGTGACTCCCTACTTGAGACCCCAACAGCAGCAGGAAAGAGATGGGACAGACCCATAAAACTTCCTGAAAACAGCTACTTCACGCCTCCTTGAATCCAATTAGTTCCCCAAACTGACTGAAGTCTGTAGGATACCCAAGTTTGTAAAAGTCTTATCGTATATAAGGTTTCACTTACTTCTGCTTTTAAGGAAAGCTTAATTAAAATCAAGAAAAGAAAGTCAAAGGAAAAATAGGTCTGTAAGGCTGTGAAGATTTAGCAATAATCTTGTCGAGGAACAACAGATAGTCCTGGACAACTGGAAAATAAACAACCTATAAGTGAAACGTTAGGCAGAGGGATAACCAATGACTTCCTACACACGTAACAGTACAGGGCAAATACTTTTTAAACCCACCCTCATCTCAGGCCCTGGATAAGGCATTTGTTCTACCTGGTTGCAGCACAGAAGCAAGCAGTGCATGAAGATAAGCACTGAACTGAGCCCTGATCCACTCATCTCCTCCTTCCCATCCAGTGCCATCAAGGAAAACATCATCTCTGTTCTCAGTTACATGCTTCACCAAGTAATCTGCAAATCTTAGGTCAGCAGTTGTAGGGTTCAGGATCTTACGAAGTTCTGGATCATGGATTTGTACGTGAGCATCTTCTATCTGTTTGAAATAATTCCAAGGGTCAAGATTTATCTAAATAAAACTGGTTACACACACAGTATATCGCTACCGGTGAGCAACCACCTAAATCTAAACCCAGCAGTTTCAAATACAGAAAAGAAACAGACAACCAATGAAATTCTGAATGAGCAGATCTCAGTGTCAGATATTGCTCTAATTCAACCTGAAACTGATAATCCTCCTGGTACATAGCAAAGCCTGCTCATTTGACAAGATTTAGAAGAGGAAGTTTGGCTCACAGGTGTGTTTTCAAAATGCAACATCTTTTTCCTTCCCCAACCCTCCCCCCCCCCCCAGCCTCTTCTTCAGTTCCAGAAGCTTGAATACAAAGAGTCATACTTCCACAATTGCATCGCTCAGATGTTTTTGCTGACGGAACAGGATATTGGTGGCTCCCGCAACAAAGCCGCGGACCGTTACATCCGACAGAAGGTGATGTTGCTGCAGTGCCATGTATGGCAAGCAAAGGTACCCCTAAAGCAACAGAGATATTTAGAGGATTAATAGAAGGCCAGAAAAGTTTCTCTATATTCAGCTTTTTTCCCCTAAATAATAAAAGCCACCACACTGAACCCAAAACAGACAACTCTGGCTGCTATAATTTCACTGTATTACATCTTCAAAGCAATGCAACCAGATTCCACACTTGCTGAGTTTTCCAAGAGGTTGTACTGCCTTCAAGCCTCAGGACAGAAACTAAAATGCAATGCGAAATGAATGGAATCAAGTGTGTTTACAAATCAACAAACTAAGCAATATAAATTGATGATGAGGTCTCAGGTTAGTTAAGAGATGAAAACTCAGTGGAGACAGAGATTCAGCTCTATACTTGTATACCATGGTGTCTTTTGATGTGCCTCAGGTCTACAGGGCCAGAGAATTAGAAACATACACAACTGCTGTCCACACTTGGAAGGTGGAAATTTCCCAGGTGCAGAGATAGCAGTTGGTTTTTGATGAACACATGCATGCCTGCTTTAAAAGAACAAGATAGAAAGCAATGCACTGTGCTCTTCAACTACTCCATGCTTATGTAAATCTCACACTCCATACTCCAATTTTATATATATATATATAGAGAGAGAGAGAGAGAGAGAGAGAGAGATAGATATATATACACATTAAAACACCAGCCCAAAACACTTACAAAGAAGAGTTATCTGGCTCTGAGGTAAGTTATTCAGAGATCTCTGAGAAGCAGCTGTAGTTATAATTCTCCTTTTAAATACAGGAGGAGCAAAACCATGAAGTCTAACACTAAGGTCCATTTCCAGCTGCTCAACTGCAGATGGCATAGAGTGGTTTATTCACTACTAGTAACCCAGACAAGCTAGCAGCTTATTGGACAGAATTAAAAAGCACATGTCCTTCATCACACAGTAACTGGAAACATACCGAAGAAAGGAGCACAACTATGCCCCTTTTGTTATATTGGATACAAGGATGGATTTCCAGATGACAAGCACTTATCAACTGAAAGCAAACTATGTGTGTCAAAAGAACAACAGTGTTTTGAGACAGAATCACCAACCTAAAGCAGAATTTTTCTTTTAAGAAATACAGATCAATAAGCAGGCAAAAGGAAGCCAGGGCTTTTCAACAGTTGCAACTCGAGTAGCAACTGTTAGAAATCATTCACTATTTAAAAGATCAAGTGTCAGCTCCCAAATTCACCATTTTTTTCCTTAATAAAAAACAAAAACACACAAGAAAGCCCAACCCAAATCAACAGTGAAAGTTAAATGGATTTTAGACCTTATAGAACGGCTGCTAAAGAAACAAGTACCACAACCTATTTTTCTCTGTTCCGTGGTGCACTTGGATACATTATTGCACCATCTCACAAGATTTCCTCCTTTTCACACCTGTCAGATTTGTTAGCCTTTCCATCAGGTGGTAGAAACACATTCAGAGAGCTCTAAAAGATTCCAGATTTCAGTAAGCAGTTAAACTGTAACTTATAATCAGATTTTTTTCTGGTAATTTTGAGATGTAGAGCCATTTGTGTTTTAATTACACTGGATGAACTCAGATGAAAAGTGCCTTTGTGGAACAGAAGGTAAACATACAAAATTCCAGCTTCCTTAAGATTGTTTGCTTTTCTGTTTTGTGAGCTTAGTAGCAAACTCAATTTGCACCCATAGGACCTCTTATCAGTCACTTGCTTCTTACTTCCAATCTAATATTTCCAACAGAACTAAAACTAAACATGAAGCACAGGCTATTCTGTTGCTTAGATAGGCCATGAAGACAAACACCAGACTGTAGTTCCATGTTGAAAACCTCTAATGGCGACTTGAGGCAACAGAGGGAAAATGAAGATTGAGTTTCTCACTTTGGCTCATGTTTGCATTGTTACCAACAAAACGTATTCCAAGAAGCTCAAGTACCATTACTAAACAAAACATCCTGCAAGAAAACACAAATAAACGTCTCCAAAGGAAGAAATGCCATTTGTAACCTCATCAGCTTGAGGAAATTTATCTCAATCATAAAGAGGATATTAAAATGAAAACAAAAAGATATACCACCTATTTTACTAACAAAGCTATCCTTAGAAGGGAGGCTTTCCTTTTTTCCATTTCAGACAGAAAGCCAGTCCCAATAGATGTACTGCTTGTTAACTAACAATGCTCATCAGGGCCATTACAGAACCTCTGGAATACCTGGAGTTCAGATAGGCATTTTTTAGTGAAAGCCTGAAGCTCAGCAGGTCAGCACTATGCACAGCAAAAGAGCCATAGACAACCAGGAATAGTTATCCCATGAGGAAGTGTGAAAAAACATACATATAAAATAGGAAAACATGCTTAGGTGGCAGATAAGATACAGCTTTCATAATTAGTTTGGATTAACGTATCTAAACACTTCTTGAGAACTCTGATCTTGACCCATGTAGATTAGATCAACAATTCTTCAGAGTAAAAGAAAACAGTAGTTACTGATACATACCATTCATTAACCATGCTGGGTCTAGAGGTTACGGTCTTGTAGAACTGCAAACAGTACTAAGTATATGAATGAAAGAAAAGCAGACTGAGTGTGCACACATCCCTCAGACACACAAGCATGCTTTCTACCTGCATATGAACATGCAGTCACTTGTCAGAGACCGTACTTCCATGTTTTGTAGTACCCTACTGTATATTTTGAATTCAGTAACCAAAAATAACAGCTCTGACAAAGAGAAGTCTCTATGAGTTACCTAATAACACAAACAACCTATTTACCTTTGTAAAAATAGCCAATGGCATACCGTACTGGTCCTCTTCCAACCCAGATATGAGTCCCGGAACAAGCACCATGTGTCCCGTATTTGCCTGGGGCTGCACAGTGATTGGAAGACCTTCAGAGCTCGGCCGTTCACTTGGACAATTTTCCACCTGCTCTGATGCTGCTTTTTCACCTTCTCCTTTCATACTAGACTCCTCCAAAATGCCAGGATCTAAGGTCTCCCAGTCACTTTCAAATGATTCTGGAGAAACGCGGGAAGGAACTTCCAAATGCTGCACAGTACCATTGGAGGACTGAGCTCCATTGTAACTCTTCTTCGATTGGGAGAAAGGCATGTTTGCTTTTTGACCTTCTGAATGGTTTCCTGCCATCTCCCCACCTCTCTTCCCTGGCCCCAAGTCTGTATTTGAAGTATCACCAGCAGACACGGAAGTTGAGTTATCTAACCATGGTGCAGTTTCTTGCAAGCCAGCATCCTCTGATATGCTTTTTCTGGGTCTATAGTGTGAGCTGTCAGTAAGACCGTGCTCAATCATACCTGCAAAGTGACATCACAAGTTAAAGTCGGGAACTCAATACGAATCCAAACAAGTTCTGTTAAAGACAATGAAGAAAGTGCCGCTGTGTGCATACTGGAAATCACATATTTTACACTAGTTTTGGGAAAAACAAACAAACAAACAAAAAACACCAAAAAAAACCCAAAAACCAAACAAATAAACAAAAAAAACCCCTTCTCTTCTGAAAAGAAGCCTACCTCAACTTTTTGTTTTTGAAAGACTGGTTGCAAGTTAAGAATTAGTAAGGTTACATATGGGTTTGTCCGTTTTGTTTTCTAAAGTGCAAGCAGAAAGAATTTCTCATTTTTAAGGAACTTGGCTAATTCAGTCACATTTATGTTACCCACAGTCAATACAGAAGATCCAATGGCTTTAATTAAACACAAGACGTAATTCAGACAGTGCAAACAAAGTTAGGAGGTATGTCCACACTCCATGCATATGTCTACAAGTTATCCTGCTTTTTAGGCAATGTGTCAACATAGTTCTATTTTCATATGATTTGTTTTCCACACAACCATACTGTAACAACTGAGAAGCTTCTTACCAGGAAATAATGACAGTACAGTCATCAGAGCTCCCACCAATCTATTTACTGGAGAAATATAAAACAGCACCTGGTGGCAGAAGAGGGGAAAAGAGTAAAAAGATAAAAGAACAAAAAATGGGCAAGAGAGCAGAGGGGAAGCAGAGGGAACAGAATAAGGAAAAAAAAAAGAAAATAATCAAAATTACTGTGAAGGACAACAAACAACACAAACTGTTAATGGAATTTATTTTAAAAAAGGAGTTCTGTTTACCCACAAAAGCTCATAATAACTATCTGAATATACATACTGTATATCTGTACCTTATAATGTTTTTAATATATAGATGTATACATATATGTACTTGCCTGTGTGCATAACAGACAGTCAGATTTTACTGGTCTTATCGATCCAGCACATGGACTGGATCAATTTCAGAATAACCTGATTAAACAACAGGCAGAATTTGATTCTGGCTCTCTACGTCAGTTGTTAACTTGTAGTGTATTAAAGTGTCTCTTGTAGATCAAAAGAGACTGAATAATCTCCATTCCAGAATATGAAAATATGGAGTGAAAAAGCAAGAAACTACAACAGGAATCCCACAATATCCTTCCAGTTTCATGTTGTCATATGCTACGTAGCACAACTTGTTTTTAAGACTACAGAAATAACAGTCTATAAATGAGTCCTTTGTCTTCAAAATTGACTTAAATTTTACTTGAGTGTGGGTGGACTGCCAACTTAAGCCAAGCACTTTTATGTATGTGTTCCACCAAGTCCCTCTGCCATCTTTCCATCTGTATAGGTGCACGTCCCTCTATCCCTCCTACATTATATTTACATCGGCAAACTGGGTGGTCCTGGCAGCATAAAGTTAAATGATCACCACATGCAAGAAGTCTTCTAGTCCAGTAACAGCTGAGAGGTGGGGAAAAATAAAGTTATTATTGCCAGGAGTTACCAGGAAAGTAGTTCCTGGCATGGAGGCATTTTTCAGCTCAAGGAAAATTGGCTTTACTGTGCAAGGCTTCTTGCATGTTAATATTTAAGGTCTTGAACATATAAATTTCCATAGTTATTCTGGAACATTAATATCTGTCAGAAGACAGGCAGTGCCAGAAAAACATATCTCTTGCTTTTGAAATAGCAAGTGTTGTCTTCCTAGTGGAACTTAGGGGGAAAACAAACAACACAAAAATATCACATGTTTATTAGTAAGTGTCCAGTTATTAGAAAAATTCACCTTAGAGTCAAATAAATAGGCTTGGAAAAACTTTTCTATTCTTCACCCTGTGCATTTATGATTTGTTTGAGATTCAGAAAAATAACTCAATAGGATCAGATATTCAGATCAGAAAATGGTTTGAGCTGTCAGGATGAAATACTAACAACTTCAACTTTTAAACAGACCAATAGAGATACTTAACAAAATTTTAACTGAAAAAGAAACGTGTGTATATATGTGTTTTTTCATAGATATTTTATATATAGATCGTTTTTTTATATATAGGCCACAGACTCAGCTAATTTACTGTTTGTAGGCTGGATCCTACTGGCCTTCCAGTCGCAGAGAACAGGAAATCCTTACATTCCTTCTCATCACTCTAAAGAAGCCAGGTTTCCTCACAGAAAAGAATATGACATTTTGGGAACTGAAAGTGTACTTTATACCTCTGTTTAAACATTAAGACAAAAAGTTCCTGCAAAAAAGTGTTCGGGAATTATAGACAGAAGAACTTTCAGTGATGAGTATCTATCTCTTCATACCCTGAGACAAGAAAACAATGTTTTTTTTTAGCCCAAAGCAAACTCTAAGTTGAGATTTTTGTTTGTCTGTTTGTTGGTTGATTTAAAACAAATTTGTGTTCTCAACTCAGCATGACTTAACAGAAATAACTCTCTACATTATCTCCTACAGCTGTCCAACACAATTCAAGTTTCTAAGATGTTCCTTGCACTGTTTTCTTTTGGTATGTTCTTTTAGAGCCAGAAACAAAAATTCTACTTAGTGAAAGCTGTAAAGCTGTACATTCCATGTTAGGTCTCAACATTTCCTATCCATTTCTTTGCATAAGTACCCACTTGCATCCTTCACATCTTTTGTTATCTTCCATACTACGCTGACTTCCCCCACTCGCATTTAATTGCATTTTACTTCACAGGTACTAATAAAAGTGGAGTATGCATAGAACAGCAGCAGAAGCAAATTTATAAAGCAACACACAGAAGTTGCTTTGAGCATATTGTCCTGATTTTCACATGTATACAAAATTGCTGATCATCAATCCAGATTATTTTAGTTAACTTTATTATTTTTTTTATTATGTTTTGCTGGTATGTTCTACATATTTTCATATTAAAAGAAAATAATTAACTGCTTCTATTTTAATTATCTGCTCCGGCCAACAAAACGATACCTTCTTCTCTAGAAGAATCAATTTAAAAAGGATCAAGACCTGAAAAAAAAAAAAAAAGGAAAAACACAGTAAATGAAGCAGCACCAACAAATAACCAACCAGTGTTTCAATACCTTCTCTCCACTAGAGCTCTCTCTGAAATGACATTTGAAACTCGCACACAAAAAAAGATTTCATGATTGGTAATTCAAATCATATAAAGCTTATAATGGAGGAAGAACATATTGTTACATTCTAGAATTAAAAAAATAAAATTGCATAGACATGAAAGTTCTTTTACAAAACTACAGAAATAAGCTGAGCCAAATTCCAAGGTCAGCATTCACCTTACACAGTGCTAGACATCTACAGACAGGACACCTAGATCACAGCTAGCTGCCTATACTCTTTAAACCCAAAGAAAAAGAAAGACTTCTGGGGCAATGATTAGCAGACGTGAAGTGAAACAAAAGGAAATTCTACCCCAAAAGTGTATTAAGCATGCACAAGTGCACCATTAAATGCAGAACCTCAAATTTCTTTCCTTGAAGCCTCTCAGTTAAAGACTTCAAGTGCTATTTGTAACTCAGCTACAGGATACAAACTCAATTTCAACAGCCATTAAGAAAAACAAGGGGAGCAATTACTACTTTCATTGGTGGCAGGAGCTGCAAAAATTATGTATTGGGAAAAAATATCCCAAGTGTCTGCAATGGCTTTAGCAGTATTCTTCCATCATATTAATTTGACAAGGCACAGGAAATAGAAACAAGACCATAATTGAGATACCACTTTCACTTTGGGCCAGGACTAATGAATTGTAACACAATGCTAAAAGTCTGCAAGAAATCCAAAAGACAGACAAAAGTTCCCATTATGGAGCTTACTTTTACAGAAGATTTGTAAGTGGGAACAAAAAAACAGGAGACTGTAACCAGAAATACTTAAGGAACAAAATCACTCCTAGCTCAGGTATGTCTAGACATTTATTTTCAGTTCTTCAAAAGCATTTTACTCCTCAAAAATAAGTGCTATATCTTATAAGTCTAGCAGAAAAAGCCTACCTTATGTCTAAAGTGAAGAACAAGATCCCGAGGAGATAGACCTGAGACACCAAAGGAACAGCAATTAATCCAGTTTAATAGCTAGTAGAAATAGTAGCACTAATTCCTGTCAACTTTTTGAGGGGTAGGGAGGTATGCTCCATTATGTATTCCATATGAACCTTGGTTATTTCAGTAGCTGAATTCATAGTACCTTCTCTGCTTTGTGCAGGTGAAACAGTTAAATTACAGCGGAGACAATAACATGATTAGTCACGTGCTGAGTTACTCATGTTGGCTGCAACAGCATTATGGAAACGCTAAACTAAATCCCACGTTGTGCTTTCAAAAAAACAGACAGCAGTCAGAATAAAACAGATTTCCCAAACAAGAGACAAAAGATCCAGTACCCCAAAACATCATCTATAAATTAAGAAAGTACTGTTTTCCAAAAACAGCTAAGCAGACATTTGTCAGACTGACCGGTCATTAAGTATGATGACTGTTAACCGACAACTAACTTCTATTAACTAATGCAGCACTGCATTTATTTGGTATTTATTTAAATCCATAAAGAAAAGCATAACATAATACTGTTCAGACACACTGGCCTCTACACTTAATCTGTTCATGCACATAAGCAAATTAGCTAAGGAAGGGAAGATGTTGATGAGTATAACATTAACCCTGCCACTTGTACAAAAAAAAACAACTTACCAAGATAAACTTGTGACCCTTCTAACGAAGTCCCTCCCAAGGAACTATTCATGTGATCATAAAGTTCCTGTAAAAATATGAACAAAAGTGCACGCACAAAAAAATAAAATGAGGTCATTAATGGTACACAGACATACAATATCCAGTATTAAAAAAAAAAAAAATTAGCCTTATTGAAGGATTTTAATGGCTTTCTTTAGAAAGAAATTCAAATTTCATTAAGAGTCAATGGAGATACAGGTTGAATATCATGGTCATTCTTCTATTTCAATACATATCAAATTCATAATCTGTTGCGAGGGTCATATAGGTCCTCTAAGGTATTAGAAGAGCTGAATAGCTGAATGACCTATGAAAATGAAATATCTGAGCAAAACCACTAACTAAAAACACCGAAGTCTGTAGCTTTACACTGAAGGCTTTGTTCCATATAGTTATTACTTAAAAGTTACCTTTAGAATTGAAATTTGTGAGAAGTCTTTTTCTTCAAAATACGCGTGAGTAATGAGCTGCAGCTTTGCCTGAAGTAACCCATACAAGGGCTTGAAAGGAAAACAAATACAAAAAACAAGTGAAAAAAAAATTAGTTGTTTTGAACATCAGTCTTCTCCCATTCCAAGCTTGCAATATAGTTACTCATACACACAGAGTTCATGTGAGGAAAGTGTTAGATGCGAATTCTTAGCTGCTAACTTGCAATATCTTTCACCTGTGCTCATTTTAAATCACAGAATCACCAACGCTGGAAAAGACCTACAAGATCATCCAGTCCAACCATCCACCCCCCATCAATAGTTCTCCCTCAAAAGAATATAATATTTCAGTGATCTTGAAAGCTCTTTCATGGCTGATAATAGCCACTCCCTCAAAAATAACACCTATACTCAAACTCCTATTATATATGAAGAATTAGTAGTGCTTAAGAATCAGCAACAATTTAAAAAGCAACATATTCAGAGCCAAAAGTTCTAGAAAAGAATACAGAAAACAAATATTTAATATGTTATTTAAGAGTGTTTTGAGATTTGAACAGTCTTACCAGCTGACTGAGAACACAGACACTTTTCTGCACCGTTTCTCGGGTGATGTCTGCTTGTCGCACTTTTAATGCCTAAGAAACAGAAGTATAACAGCATATTTGCCTAAACACACTTCCAAAAATAACTGTTTCACAGGTCAAGATGCCACATATTCACTATGTAAACAAAATCCTAAGCTTTTCTGCCTTACAGTGGTGGAATACCCAAGTCACATCAAAGCACGTTTTTACCCATTACAGTCATAACACTGATTCTGCAGTTTTGTTTTCAACTCACTGAGAACAGCATAAATCCAAATACAGCTGTAACGACAGGCAGAGGACTGTTTGAAAGGCACTACTATGAGTAGATAGACCTGGAGTAGACCAGAAGAAGCCCTGGAAAAGTGGCACCTAATGGCATCTAATGCAGGGCAATGTACCGGGAGAGAAGCAGCCAAACAGTTAGCTCTTCTCTAAGAATGAATTATCTATGAAAATGAACTGCACTGTAAAGTCTTTACCTGGAAACAGTATACTTTATACTCAAGAATTTTCTCTAAGCCATTCATAAAATAAAGGAGGTATTATCTCTAGGAGGAATTCCATTTTCAGCCTAACCAAATGGCTCCAGTAGTCAAGAGTAAAACTAGAAAAGGCAAGGGCAGAAATGCAGTAGTGATTCCTCTAATTGCACAAAACAGTAAGTGTGTGGATTGCGGCCCACACATCAGAAAGCCAGATGGAAAGGGTGCTTGAGTTGTTATATGAAACACACACTGTTTAGTATTCTACTTTCTCTAAAGAGTACAATTTAAACAATCATTTTAATCTGTTAGTGAACACTATAAACTTGAAATCAAGACACAATAAAGCCACGTTAAAATAACTGTACAGTTAAATAGAGCAAGACTAATCACAGAACAAATGTAAGGACTGGCTTTAAAGATGGTGAATAAACTAAAATCAACATTTAGGAAATGATAGTTCTCAAGTTCCATAGTTACCCACTGTGTCCACTTTCATAGAAGGATTTAAAAGTAAGTCAATCATGTAGATTGAATGTTGGTGTTAATACAAGCCACTGAATTTCAGAGTTATTAGTGCATTAAGTCTATTACTTCAGTAATATTATCCATAGCTTGTAAAGTTACCTTTGCTTCAATCTGCCTATAGCAAGAGACACCATATACTGTGGTTCGGTCCCCACATCTTGGCGGCAAATGGAAAAACACAGTATCTGTGAAAAAGAAAAGAATGCCCCATAAGTCACTAACAAGAGTAGTTTACTTGTCACTTTTACTTTCTTTATAAAAAAGTCATTGCTGAAATACTGGTGCATATATTTTCAGAGGTTTTGGAGAGGAATACAAAACAGTTATCAATAAAGCTATGCTTGAACCCAAATTAGAGTTTCCAAATTGCATGGCAGAACCTTCAGCATTACTAATGTGGATGTTCTGATGGCAGCCTCATATTTACCCTAATTGAGCTCCTTTCTAAGCCCAGTGAGAGATGTTCAGAAGCAGCTGTTGACAGCACAGAAGCGCCACTGAAACCAACAGCCATTCAGCTTTTCCTGCTCAGTAATAAGAATAAAGACAAGGCATTGGAAGTGAAGGCCCACAGAACTGGTGGGACAGAGCATACAGCAGGACTGCAATGCCCTTAGGAAGTGAATTGCAATGAAGGTAGGAAAACAAAACAAGGACATATACAGCTGAAAGGTTAGATTTGCTGATACCCTTGCTAAGGCAGATACAAGGTATGGCACTACTATGCTAGTAAAAGCTGTCTATTCACACAGTTCTAAGATCCACAGAATCACAGGGGTTGAAGGGATCTCAAAGAGATCACCGACTCCACCCCCCTGTTAAAGCAGGGACCCTACAATAGGTTACATGGACAGATATCCAGACAGGTCTTGAATACCTCCACAGTAGGGGAATCGACAACCTCACTGGGCAGTCATGTCACCCTTACCGTAAAGTTCTTCTGCACATTTGTATGGAACTTCCCACATTCACGTTTTAGGCCATTACTTCTCATCCTATGACTACACCACAGAGGAGAACCTGGCCTCATCCATTTGTCCCCTACCTCCCATTCAATATTTACAAACATTAATCAGATTCATCCCTCAGTCTTCTTTTCTCCAGGCTGAACAGACCCAGGTCTCTCAGCCTTTCCTCATGTGGGAGATGCTCCAGGCCCTTTATCATCTTTGTGGTGGACTCCTTGCTGGACTTCTATGAGATCAGTGTCATTTTGAACTGAGGAGCCCAGAACTGGACACAGTTGCCTAAATATGGCCTCACCAGGGCAGAGTAGAGAGAGGGGATCACCTCCCTTGACCTGCTGTTCAACAGAACACAAAATCATTTCACTGTGTGAGTATAATATGAAAAAGAAAAAATAACAAGAATGAGGCTTATGCCATGAGATATATATACCTACATACACACACACACAGGCTACTACTGCCAAAAGTTGCTAAGTCATAAGTAAAGGAAAGAAAAAATAATATGATGATTGTTTGACTATCAAAAAGTATCATAAAACCTGTTCTGAAATCAAATAATACAAAGGAATTGTTGACTTATAACAAACTGAACAGAACAGATAACTTCATATGCATCAAGTCCAGTGGAAAGAGGAACTGTGTGTCAAAAAACTATTCCCTTGAATAAGTGTGGAGATATTTCCTGTACCTCTTTGCAAAAACGTAACTGTCAGTGCAAGTTAGTTATAAGCTCTGAAGGAAACAGAAATGTAGGAATAGTTGTTTTGTGTTTACAGGAAATTTATCTGAAACAGATTTGTTCATTTCAAGTTCATGTGCATTTCTGCCTATAAACCACAGAGCTCTATACCCACTTTGTTGTCACATTTTGCCTATTTTTTCACTTGCAAAAAACACATGCTGATAATCTCCTAGTGCAGCAATTAAACTGCTCAAAGTTAAACATTAATCAAGATGATGCTGCGTCAATGAGGAACAGACAACTGAGGCTACATAGAATTTTCCTAGCTTTGAATGTAGCATACTGTTCGTTACATACATAGCAATGCAGAAACATAACAAAAATTATGACCTAGAACAGTCAGAGATACGTTTATGGCTGCTACAAAGTGGCTTCAAAGTGAAAAGTACCACTCTGTCTTTCCATTCTGCTGACAAATACACTAAAGGTCCTGCCTTTCAGAATGTCATTCTATAGACACAGAATGACATGTACAATCACTAGAAGTTAGTGGAAGAATCAGATATATAATGCATATGTCATACATTACAAAGCTTAATCGTAGAGCTTCATTTTGTCCTTATCTCAAAACTTGCTTAGGTTTAACTCAAGAATTAATCCATGCCTCAGATAATGGCTTGAAAGAAAGCTGGCAGCCTTTTGCACTAGAACAGCGTAAACTTTAAAGTGAATTTTTGACATCTGATTTCTTCACGCAGGAAATACACCTTTATGATCTATTTTCATTTTAAACCCTGAAGTTTTGTATCAATTATTCTGCAGCTTAAACAAGAAATACAAGAAATCTAATAGCAAAGAGTATAATTGAACAACTGTTCAGATATTAGGGCTTTTGTTTTGGTTACTGTAGAAGCCTGTAGGAGGCCTCAACACATACAACTTCCTCTCGAGTTTCTTACCTTCTTGGTAGTTGTGAGCACCATCTGGTAAGGCAAGAAATGGCAAATATTTCCATTCCTCTGGTAAACTGTGGCTGTCATGTCCTTCTCCAGGCATCAGAGGAGGGTAGGAGAATTCAACCTAAACAAAGAAACAAAGAGGAAGCGAAGGAAGAACAGATTATTGTTAGCAAGCAAGAAAGCTTCTGTAATTGAGCCTGGCATATTTTACTTTAGTAATGGCATGGAAGTAATGGCTTCCTACTAGCATCCCTTCTCTCTTCAAAGCACCCACGGATGGGTTCATATGCAGTCTGATGGAGGTCCCAGGCAGATTTGACTTCTACGGTGCTTCTATCCAACCTAATATTGTTTCCTCAAGAGATGCACAAAACAGATGTTAAGAAGAGGATGTCACCTTCCCTGTAGGCACATAGCATGCAACACACTGCTGCCCCTGCAATATCAGCAGGGGTCATTGCTGGGGCACATTTTGAAATCAGATTTGGCTTTTCATCATCTCGAGTTCCCATGATGAGTTAGTTAATGCTCTATCACATGCAAGCCTGTATTTCACCCTAGTGGATAATGAATAATATACCAACAGCAAAATACTGTTTAGAAAGATTTTTTTTAATGTCCTTAATCTCAATGATACAGCAAGTTTTCCACATCTACTAGAAATGCCTCCTTTTCCTTTTTAAGAAACCCTGCCTTCCGATTTCACTTTTCATTTATTTGCCTTTTACCACTTTTTCCTAGTATCAGTGACAACCTCTCTATTTCTTGCACTGTAATATTTGTCTACCACGGCTCCTCAAAACTAGCCTTCACTCTATCATCCTTCTTCTGTTTTGTTTTCCTACAGACTTCTGAGTTTCCAGCCACTTTCAGCAAGTCTTTATTTCCAGACATACATATCTTAAATTACTGAACAAAAATCTAAGCACAGGTTTATCAGTACAAGAAACCACTGCAGCATATTGCATCTCCTCTTGGAAGACACTTGGCTAAAACCTACTCAGTTGTAACATGTATAAATGGAAATTCATAACTTGCAGGAAACAAAAAGCACAACAAAACAAGAATGCAAAGTCTTTATGTTAGAAGGATGATAAAGTAACAATACTATGAAAGAAAGATGAAAGCATTGAAGAAATAGAAAATAAGAAGTTAAATTCTTCATCTTAACACATGGTGTCACTCTTTTCACAACTGATGCCACCTGGCTTCCGTGTTCTCACAACACAAACTTTGCTGAAAAACTACTTAACCTTCTTGGTTCTAGCTCATAATAGCTCAGGTGCTATCACATACCTCAAACAACAGGGATTTCTACAGGCTCCAACAGTTCCAAATTCAACACATATTAACAACACCACTGATAATCTTGCTTCATATCAGCCTGTTTCTTTCAAAGGTAAGCATCTTAATACAGGGATTTCTGCATTAACGCATGTAAGTGAGAGAAGATCACAAGACAAAGTAGAATTAAGATTGCTTAAGTGCACTTAAATAATCTATTATATACATAGATGTTATGATACATCTGATTTACATGCAGTAATACCCCTCTCTTTTCCCAAAATGATACATGTAGGGAACTCTGAATTTCCTTAGGAGGAATTCCATTTGTGTAGATTAATAGACTACAGCGTGGGGAAGTACTGCCTCATTTCATGCCAGCTGTGGGAAGAAAAAGGACAATTCAACAGCAAAGACGGCATACAGTGCCCTGGAGAACTTCCTTCTAAACCCGCCTCCAACTTCAAAGTTCCCAGCAATTTCATTTCAAAGCAGTTAAGTTGAACTCTTCTTCAAGTAGTCACCACAGGTGGGAATCACGTCATTCACAAAGCAAAATTCTTACTCAAAACTGAACTCCTCAGAGACTTTAGCAGAAGTGTTAAAACAAACAAACAAAAAAATACAAACAAACTAGAGCCTCCACTCATTTCTTAGTCTTTCAAGTGTCAGGGATCTTCACTATAGCTGGAAATATTGACTTTAACTACCAAAGTGTTCTGATGGCAATATTTTCTGCCTGTTCCAATTGTCTTCTTCCGTATGTATTAAGCTACTGATGGATTTTAGAACTAAAATCAATACAGAATACTGTAACATGACATAAATGTGGACTTCACTGCACAAAGTATTTCAGCTGCTGCAGATTATCAAATTAAAATGCAAAAAAAAACCAAAACACAAAAACCAAAAACTACCAACTCTAAATAACCACCGCATTTCTGGAACTGACATTTGTATCTTTCTGCTACATTAACAGACCTTTTGTTAAGCAGTTCGTATTGCATCCAACAGTTCAGAAGCAAAGCACCTACTAATAAGCAGTCCTTTTTTCTTTGAAGAATAGTCTCAGCAAACTCTTCCAATTCCTTCTCTCTAAAGAGATTTCCTAGCCAGAATAAATTTGCTAGATGTTCACTAACCTGCAGTAAGAAATGATGACTTTGAACAAAGAAAAACATACTTCAGTTCTTACTTCAGGAGCTAAGATGATAGATTTTCTTTGAACAATTGCAGTGATATCATCTCTTACTAGATTACAAGCAGGCAATCAGAAGAAAGGTCAGAAAGACTTGGAAAAAAAAAAGGAATTTCCAAAAGGTATGTGTATGCCAACTATCACATTCAAACATTAGACAGGTAGTTTTCCCTGATATTCAACAAGCTTTTTATTTAGGGCAGGTTGTTTTCCTTATATACAAAGTGTTGCTAAGTGACAGCAGTTGCAGCAAGAGTAAAATCTTTAGTGAACATTAACCAGAGGTAAGTCAACATGCTGGTGAGTCAGTACAAATTACAGACTTCCCATACTCCCCACTCCATTTACAGTCACATATTTGAACTAATTCATTTGAAAGTTAACTCTTCCTACTCAACAGTGTACATTCTCTTCAAATATTTTGAAAGATCTCTCTTCAGAATACAAATAATAATAAGGAATAAGAAGGAATAATAAGAGGAATAAGAAAAATAGGATATTAAATACTGAGGATACTGCTAAGCAGAAATGTCTCCCCCCTCTTCTCATACCCTATAAATTAAAATCACACATGAAAATTGACCTCTCATTTCAAATAAACCAGTATTTGTTCCTCACTCAAAGTTGGGATTTTTGAAGGTTCTTCTTGATACCTTTGACCAAGCATAGACACGTGCAGAGAAAACCAGTGCACCAATGATTTTATCTGAATCACTGAGACAACTGCAGCATGCAGCCAAATGAAACTAGGCATACTGTTCATCCTCCATTAAATCAGATTTATATGACAAACTTTCCCCATGAGCACGGCAGAAACAACAGATCAGGCTCTTCTATCTATAGATCCTATCTTCACTTCCCAGAAGACAGCATTACTGCAGCAGTTCCCATCTAGAAGGCCTGGTAGGGAACTTCCTGCTGGGCATCTCGGTCACTGAAACAAGGTAACCCTCAGCTTTGTTCCTTAGCTCCCTCTGCCCAATGCAGCAGCTGCAGTAAAGCACAACAGCCAGCATCCCACCCGAGCAACCTGCTGCACTCATGGACTAGTAAAGAATATATCCAGCTACTGGTGGCATTTTCTTTCTCCCAGCCCACACCTGGAGCTCATCTCACAAGATGCAGATGGGCATCCTTCCCAACAGGCTCTGCTGAATGCCCTGGTTTCCAGCAGGAGGGAGACCACACATGCTGGCAGGGAGCTGGCAGGGAGCTGGCTGATTGCAACTGAATCACAGGATATTCCCATTTGGGAGGGACCCACAAGGACTACCAAATCCAACTCCTGACTCCACGTAGGACCACCCAAAATTCAAACACTATGTCTGAGAGCAGCATCCAAATGCACCTTGAGCTCCAGAAGCCTGGGGCTATGACCACTGCTCTGGGCAACCTGCTCCATGCCCACCATCCTCTGGTGCAGACCCTGTCCCTCCCCTGACACAGCTCCATGCCATTCCCTCAGCCCTGTCACACAGAGCAGAGCTCAGCGCTGCCCCTCCATTCCCTGTGAGGAGCTGCAGCCGCCATGAGGCCTCCCCACAGCTCCTAATGTTAAGATGTCAAGGCAGCTCCTCATTTCTAGGAAAACTAAGGACAAGAACAGTGGGTATGCTTTAAAAGCATATTTACTCCTCAGTTTAGAAGCAGCCATTATGTATAATCTGTAAAGCACATGTTGCTGAACTGATGGAGTCAAAGTGAGCCGTCACCTTGTCTTATAAGCCAGTGAGCATTTGGGTTCCTTATCACAGGATGTCTGAGGGTCCCGTAGCAGCTCTCAGTTAACACATTCCTTCCGTACAAAGTAGTAGCATTTGATTTAACCCTGAGCACGGACAAACTCAGCTCTCTGCCAAGCACAAGTAGCACTTGTGTCACCTTTGTAGTTACTAGGATGGATGTCATAACACCTATAGAGAACAGACTGACAACAAGGTGAAAGCTAAAGGAAATGACAATGGATGGTGTTAAGTGGTGTTAAGGAACTAACAAAAGGTATTTAGGAAACTTCTCAACTCATATCAGGGCAACTATGAGAAAATTTTATATCCTGTATGGTAATAACTCAAACACAGATCTCTCTTTAAAACCTGAAAAACTAAGCAAAGAAACAAAACAAACAATTACATCAGACCTGGGAACCTTCCTTGAACAACACATACAAAATGGTACATAAATGGGTTACATGGACATGCAAAAAGTCCCACCATTAATTTTACAGAAGAGATTAGAATCTGCGGTATGGTTTACAGAAGTAAAGTGTCAGATACTAACGACACCGGGTACTTTGCAATGCATTGTAAATGCATTAGCATTAGCAGCCTAAGCTAATTTGAGTAGTCTTCCTAATAAAGCTAAAAGGCCTCTGTCAGAATTTCAACCTGCTGTAAGAGCATAAGCTAATCTTCCTATTTCCACTTAGTGCTCAACACGTTATAGGCTAATTTTTGATACTTGTAATCTTTTAATGATGCTAATAGTAACAGACAACGCGCTCATAATGCTCCCTTAAACACTTTCCTACTTCAAGCAGGGAACAGAAACAAAGGAGCTGCTATCATGTTTACAGGCTATCATCAGTAGAGCCAGGAACACAACCATTCAACTAGATTTCAGTGTAGCTCCTTTTCAAGGTACTTTTTGTTGTTCCTGTTAAAGATCCTCATTTAACCACTGCAGAAGATGACCTGTTGCACTATGGTGCTTACTGCACTTCCCCCAAAACCAAAGACACAGGAACTTGAAGAAGACAAGGCACACACAGCACTTACATTGTTATGACAGCGTTAAGCAAATCTAATAGAGGCACAACCTATTTCAGAGGTTGGAAATTCTCTCTTGGAATTGAGGGCTATAATTAAGGATACAAAAGCCTGGAAACACAAGCAATGTTCTAGTTCACAGAAACAGCAGGCTTAACTTGCTCTTTCCTTAGACAGCTCCTCATTCTGCAAATGACTTCACACATAACATGTCAAAAATTCTGATGATATTCTCCTGACCTCTCATATGCTCTCTAGACATAAGTATAAACAGGCCACATGCACTCATTGCTCAGGCCACTGCACATGCTGATTTTCTGCACATCACAATAAGCATTACCTTTCACAGTTAAAGTATTTGAAGCTCTCAAATTACAGGATGAGAACATCCATAATTCAAGAAGGTAAGAAATCTTCTTCCTTCTTCCATCTAAAATATCAAAATATATTCAGATGCTTTAAAAAAAATACATATCAGTTTCATTTATTTGCATACCAGGAATAGAATTTACAGCCAGTCAAGACAGGAAGAACAGTCTTCAAACAGTCCACACAAAACCACTCAAACAAACATTTAAGTCAAGCAATACTCGGGAGAAAGCAAACATGGGGTTTATATCTAGATGTTAAAATACTGGAAAGTATTCCAAAGGTCTTTTAGACAAACATTGGTATTCCAAGAGCATATGCATTTCTGTATTTACAGTAGTCCTCCGTTAAGCGACATGATGAAGCCATTCCCCACGGTGCATAGGAAATGGCAGCTCATGCTGACCTACTGATTACACAGAACAGGCAAACAAAAGTGACCAGCATGATCAGCCCAGGACACACAAGGTACTTCTCTACTGTACAGAGAGAAATTTGTATGTTTAAGTAAATAGAGGCCAATCTGGAACATATTCAAGCATTCTAAAGTATACTCTAGGCCACGCTCACTCATTACAGTGGTGTGCAGAAAAGCCTGGTTTTGTCTTACTGCTTCATAAATGAGAAGCCAGATTATAGGCCATAGCTGGTGACAGTGGAACCTACAGATGGAGACCAAGTTTACACACATTTAACCAGCTCACGGCCTTGTAGCAGAAATAGAGGATCAGGTTTCTTATGGCAGATTAGGTAGTGCAGTAGTAGACTTTTCAAACTCAAGTCAGTGGGGTAACAACAATTGCTGTGCAACTCTTTCCTTTAAGTTCTTCCAGCCTTGCTGAAGTCATTTTTTCTTCCTCTCCTTTTAAAAAGAGCCAGTTTTCATTTTAACCTGACCATCAAAACAAACCATTTTGTCACAGAACTAGCATGTTTTAAGCCTTCCTGCATCGTCAGCCTTATCTCCCTGCCTTGCCTTACATAAATAAAACTTAAGATTCAGAGAGCTCAAACTACAGAGGAGAATTACACCTTACTTCTCTCTACAAAGAGATCACTTAACTCTACAGATGTTCTTCAACACAGCATGCACCAATTTCAGTCAATTTCTGTTCAGATTTCTCGCAGAAGAATGACTTCTATCATATGGTAAATAAGTTACTTTCAAAAAACTAAAGGCATGTAAAGGCAGATCAAGTTCTTTATCTCTCACTGTAATGACAGAATCCTTTCCATTTTATCCTATTGAATCAATAGCCATCACTTCAGCTCCTGAAAACTACCAAGGAACTCAGTACCAAGTACTCCAGAAAAAATGGCATGAACTTTACTGTGAACTACTTTACTGTGGGCTAGAGCTATTACAGCTGAGACACTATGAAGCCAATAATAAAATACTGTGAAACCACTTTAGCCTGTATGGCTTTTTCTATAAATCATCTTGAGACATCTTGCTTGCTCTGTGCTCCTATAACTAAGAACTATACTACACACATGAAAGATGTATATTGTGTAGTGAGGAGCTGAGAAGTGAAGATGACCTGAGCAGACAATTGAAGAATTTAATCTTTTTTTCTTAATGGGTACCAATTTTGCAATTTCTGGCTCTAGATTTGTTTGCTTGCAAAAAATATAAATAGCATTCCACTTGTTTTTATTGGATCTTCAGATAATTTCCTCATTTTTCCTGCATGATTTAAGTAGCAAACTAAACAAACTGATCTAATCAAGAATGAACTGCTATTAAGACAATAAAGGCTAAGAAGGAAAGTAATATAGTCAGCACCTTTTTTGTGGGACCACAATGACCTGGTATCTGTATCAATGAAGCAAAGTTTTCCTCCACAGGGCTCAGTTCATTTGCATCCTGTGTAACTCAAGAAGCATGCAGAAATTATTACCAAATCAAAATACAATGTTTTCTATTTGTGACAACACAGTGAGCAACTACGTGCAATGAATGGATGTGTTTGCTATTCATTTCAGTATGCAACTACTCTTAGTAATACTAAATAGGTATGAATAAAGCAACTTCTTTGGACTACTTTTTAAATATATTAGCCATCTCATTTTAGATAAATGAAAGTCACAACTGAATACTACACAAGATTTCTGCTTTTATTTAAACAAGTGCTGACAAGGGCTCCCATAACAAGTCAGCCTGTACTTACAAAGGAAAGAAACTCATCATAATGCATGCTCCAAGCAAATTATCACTCCCTTCTTTAATAGGCTGGATGCGAGCATGTCAAATACTATAAGGATCTACATTACAGCCAAGCTCTCCTCCCATTCCATAAGCACACTGCCATAACTCCATCTTCCTTTTAGCAAAATGATGAGCAAACAGCACTATTGGAATATTTCCCTGGTACCACAGTATAACTTAATAGCTAATAGGACCTAATGCAGGATTTAGGGACTTGTTAGCAAAAAGAAACAAAAGCAAACAGCTACTCCAGAAGCTCACTCAATACTTTGCTGGAGAAAACTTCTTAAAATAGATTATTTAAAAAAAAAAAAAACAAAAAACTTTAAAAATGCAATACATAACTTTTATACAGCACAAAGCCATCTTCACAGTGAAGAGCAACTCTTGTGTTTAACAATTACGCAGGATACCAAGACTTCAGACTAAAGGTATGTATGGTAAACCTCAATTTTCTTACATAACCGTGCTTCAAAGGGAAATCAGACCCAGAGTATAACAGTGTGTCCTTGAAAGGGGCACACAGAAAGAACATTGTGTTCACACTATGAATCAAGGGGCACGTGGAAGTGGACAAATTCCTTGGATTGCACTCTTTTTTAAAAGAAATGTATCCAGACCTTTTTTTAGCCTATGCAAGAAAAAGACGTTTCAATGAACTGCCAAATCATACAAAATGCTTTGTTGCATTGGTAAGTACTAGACTAGTTTAACCTGTAAGTTAAACAACAGGAATAGCTGTATACTTCAGACAGTCAAAATCTAACCAGAACAATACTTGCCTAAGAATGCATAAGAACCTAGTTACTTGTTACCAACAGCAGAGACCACAATGTCAGGGATCGTTTTCAAGTTACATACCTCTACATACACATCAACGTTACACCACATCTACGTTACACCACATTTACATTATTATCCCCTTCTTTCCAAGAGATAGATTCTGAGGAAGTCAGGCAATGAAGATGCCTATGAACAAGTAATCTGTCAAAATACCTAACTCTGTATGCATTTCTTGGTAACACTACTGAGAGAACACAGATGGAAACAAAGAACTGAAAGGAGTCTTCTCAAGGAAAAAAAAAAAACAAAAACAACAAACCAACAACACACACAAAACCCCCAAACATCACAAGTTTAACTGCTGTTATTACAGGTTATATGATTTCTCACTTCTAAATTCACTAAGTTCAGTCTGTATTACCCTCATTTGAAAGCTGCATTATAACTTTGCTTTTCTATAATTCATTTATCACATCCAATCTATAGCTTGTTCAGTTCACATCCATTTGTTCTCGTGCCAGCTCTGTCTTTTAGATTAAATAGTTATTTTTCCTCCTTATTTTTCACTTTCTGACATTCACTTGGAATACAATCACGTGTAATACAGTGGTTCAATGAGTACTTCAAATACCATTAGCAAACAATCAAAAGAGAAGTCTCAGATCATCAGCATATCTGTCTTCTGCAGACAAACTCAGAACAGAATCAGTGAACTGACTAGCAGAAAAGCAACCTAGCAGAAAACCAACCTACCAAAGCAAAGCTTATTTTTTCATCACCTCAGTTCCCCATTTCAGTTCACCACAGAACTGCTTCTCCTTTGCAGCAGTGGAAAGGTGACAGAGAGAAAAAGGGTAGAATACTCACACACTCACTGAAGTCACTGAAAGCATTAATCTGACTATAGCCTCAAAACTGACTTCATGAGCCTACCCAACCTCTTCTAAGTCATCTTCCTTCCCTAAAACACACTGGCCAAGGACTATCGCTTCCATTTTTGGAAGTGGCAGAGATAATCTGAATCCATTTTAACAGAAGTTGGATCAGAACGTGTATGCAGTGATAAACATTAATATGTTATTATTATGTTATAGGAAAACATTTGTTGCCCCCCTTTCTTCCAAATCACTCCACTTTTGTGGCTTATCCTGGACCACACGCAGTCTTTTTTCTTCTTCCTGAGGTCTTCCAATGTTAATTCCTAAGCATACATTATTACTCATTCTTATTACATGACTTCATTACGCATCCCACTTCCACCATCACAGTATTAACAGTTATCCAGTCATTACATGACATCCCAGTCTTCCTTTGTACCGATGACTCTCCAGGTTTGGTAACTAGTGTTAGATTTGACTATGTACGTGCTGCCATAGCCATTCAGAACACCCCAAGTCAGTCTTGAGAAACACCACTTGCAAGCATCTCTCAGATCAGCAGTTCCCCTTCTGTTGCTGCTTTATGCTCCTCAAACTGATCCTTACCCAATTTCTAGCTCTTGTATTAATTCTCCAGCATTTCCAACTTCAAAATAAATAAATAAATAAATAAATAAATAAATAATTTTGTTGCACTGTGAGATACATTATGAAATTCAAGGCAGATTAGAGCTACTACATCTCTTTTACAGAGAAATTAAATCAATCATTAGCTCGTATAAAAGATGCAGGTCAGTCAGGCATGAGCTATCTTTAGCGAATCCACATAGGTCTCACTCTACTTATTTTCATATTGTTAATTAAATTCTTTCCTTCACAAATTCTCTTGAGCTTTGCGTGCTACTGATGAAGCTCATTAGGCTGTGGCTGTGCATCTCCCTGTCTCCAGTTCTTTTAGGATACATTCGATGTATTTCAGTATCAAATCTGTTTAGGCAGAGGCAGAACACATTAACTAGTCTTGTTCTCAGGGCTCCAGGTTTTTTTTTTTTGGCTTGCTATTGCATCCAACCTGCATCATATTACAACTAGTATAAACTCAGATATAATGAAAGCCACAACCACTTTTGTCTCCAACCTATGTTTTTTAATAAGTGGCCAACAAGAGCGAGGGCACCTTTATAGGTGTTCTTCCTAGGACACTCAATGGTCATTCATCTCTTAGCAGTATTTGGCAAGAAAGCAACTTGCTAAATATTGCAAGCCTTGCAACCCAAGGTGATCTAATTACATCAAGAAACTGATCCCACAAACAGATGCAGGATGCCTTGAGAAGGATGCATTATAAAA
This sequence comes from Coturnix japonica, assembly GCF_054131305.1. Lineage (NCBI taxonomy): Eukaryota > Metazoa > Chordata > Aves > Galliformes > Phasianidae > Coturnix > Coturnix japonica. Next base: position 63,332,481 of record NC_140664.1, on the reverse strand, counting down.
TCATGCAGATCTCTTGGAAAAATGGATTTAAGAACACATATGATGAATGACCACTCCAAAGCTTTAGCCTCTGTTGTATGGCAATTATTTTTACACATTAACATCCTGAGCTTGTTTAATTTCCTGACGTACTAATAAATATTAACTCTTTGGTACCTTATACAAATGTGATGTTCACATCAGGACAAATTCCTGCTAGTCCTGCAGACTCACTGCAGGTTGAGCCCAACATTAAAGCTATCTACTGTGATAATAAAACAGCGATGTTTGGAGAAGAGCTGGGGAACAAAATCTGATTCCTTCTTTCACTTTAGGGATGGAAAGACCAAGCATTCAAAATTACCCTGGAGCTTCACAACGTTTAAAAACAATCCAGCAATCATGTGATGAGAAGTTATTCATCATCTGAAAACTATTTGCTTTCCTGACCACAGCACGGCCTTCCAAAGTAGAAAACACAGTTTCCTCAGGTTTCTAGATACTGCCCAGTCACAGAACGTGGAATGACTGCAGGAGTTTAAATGCCAGATGTAATTCTTGATGTAAGACTTGAAGAAAAGAGTTTGAATACCAGTCGTTTGATTGGATCAAATGGCATTTTATATACTCAGTCTCAAATAAATAAATAAATAAATCATTCCTGCAACAGCCTCGCCAAGATTAAGTTAGAGAGCAAAGGAGGAAACGCAACGAGAGCACAGAATACCTACGAAACACAGCGGGCCTTGAAGACACACTGAGCGCCGGTAACGCACAGCTGTCGGGTGGCCCCGTCCCCTCCAGACAGCCCCGCGGAACCGCTCCAGCCCGACCCCGGGCCCCCCACAGCCCGCACCGGCGGGGGATCGCAGCAAGGGGCTCGTAACCGGCCCCCAGCCCGCTGCAGGCAGCGCCCAGCCCAGAACCAGAGGCACGCTCCCGGGGCCCAGCGCTCACACCCCTCACCTGACAGCCCTTCTTATGGTGGAAGCCCACTACCACGATATGCAACACCGGGCCCCGCGGAGGGGCGGCCGGCGGCGCGCCCCGCTTCTCCATGGAGCCCGGCGATGGCCGCTCCGGAGGATACCGCCCAGGCCGGGCTGTCGCTCCGCCTCCTGGTGCCGAAGGCCGAAGGGACGGACCCCAACCGACTGCGCTTCCGCAGAGCCCGGCGAGGGGAGGCGGAGCGGGGCCGCCCTCTTCCCCTTCGCCCTGCCCCCAGCCGCGCTGTGTCCCGGCCCGCCCCGCCCTCCACTCTGTGCTCTGTGCGGTAGGCGCCGAGCGGGAGCGTGCGATGAAACTGATATAGGAAAGTGCTTGGTTTTATTAAAATTAGATACATTAGGGGGCAAAAGATAGGCTATAAGGAACAATCCAGAACTAGCAAGCGAATGATAAGAAGGAAGGGTAGAGCTGCAATCAAGCAGAAGCTCTTAGAAATAAAAGAATCCTGCTGGAATTTTCTTTCTCAGTGTATATCTAATAGATACCAATAAAAACTCAGCCATATACCAGAGCTGCTCTCAAACTAACGCCTCCTGTTTTATTATGCTGGCCCATGACATCAGAGGTGGATGTTGGTATGGCAGTAGGGGCTACACCTTCCTGCCGTTATATTCCATTATACTTTGTTGCCTTGTGACCGATGGCAGCAGAAGGGCAGTCAGACAGGCTGCCACCTGACATGGCAGTGTGTATAAACAGGAGTGGAACTGAATTCCCATTGCGGCCGGAGCCCAAAGGAGAACACGGCGGTAGAACGAGCGCTCTGCCTGCCGCTACTCAGGGCTGCGTCCCGCCCGCCACAGCCTCTACTTCCTCAGGAGGCGGCAGCCATTGGCCAGCTCTGGCGGCAATATGGCGGCCAACGCGAGCACCAACCCCTCGCAGCTCCTGCCGCTCGGTGGGCAGCGCTGCCGGCGGGTTCTCGCGTGGGCTCGGGCGGGGAGGGAGGGAGGCTGTGACCGGGGTGGGAGAGGCTGCAACAGGGACTAAATCGGGATCTATAAGCGAGAAACTAAATCGGGATGTAACAAAATTAATTCACCCCTCTTCGTGTTGAGGGAATACGTGCTCCGGGTGTAGCGTTGCTGTTGTTTCCAGTCGGTCGGAGATGATGGAGGGTATCTCTGGGTTGATTGATTTCCTGCAAATACACTAATGCACTTTTGTTGTTTTTAACATCTACAGAGCTTGTGGACAAATGTATAGGTTCTCGCATTCATATCGTGATGAAGAGCGATAAGGAAATTGTTGGAACTCTGCTAGGATTTGATGACTTTGTCAGTATCCTTTGGTGGGTGTTATCTGTGGCCATTAGCTTCATGGGGAGAATCATTTCGTTTATTGTTAAGAACATTAAGCTGTTTGGTATCGGTTTTTTGCTTGTTAGTGGTTTTTGTTTGTTTTTTTTATCGCTAAAATCACAGTTTGGTGTAAAATAAATTGCCCATCTCTATACTGCCCTTGTGAGGCCCCCAGCACAGGAAGGATGCAGAGCTGTTGGAGCAGCTGCAGAGGTGGGCTGTGAAGATGATCAAATGCTTCTGTTGCTGGAGGTGTACAAGGCCAGGCTGAATGGGCCCCATGGCAATCTGATCTAGTGGGTGCAGCCTACCAGCAGCAGGGGTTGCTCTGTATTTGGAACTGGGTGGGCTTTACAGTCCCTTCAAGTTCTATGAAAAGAAATCTGGGCCTTATTTTCCTTGAAACTGAGCTTTCAGATATGGTGTTAGAAGATGTTACAGAATTGTAAGTATTATTTTTGTCTCTCATTGCTATTCAGACTTGGGTTTCCTGAGAAAGAATGCGGTATAAGGTCTGTGCTATCACAGATACTTATAAACTGAGCAGTTTTGAATTGTTATTGAAAAAAATGCCAAGTTTTAGAGGGCAAATCTGTGTCTTTATATGCTGAACAAAAAAATACAGCAAATCTGTTTAGTTGCCAGGTAGCTTTCCCTGCCTAGTGGGTCAGTGCATCAAGATGATGTTGCAGTGTTATTTCCAGTAAATGTCATCTTAATATGTGGACTTGCATTGGTGCAGTAATCAGAACTTTATTCATTGTTGATGATTGCGTGCTCATATTTTTTTTTCTAATATTGCTTCAGTGAGATCACACCTGAAGGCAGAAGAATCACAAAACTAGACCAGATTTTGCTAAATGGAAATAATATAACAATGGTAAGTCATCACTGTAAATAGTCTGCTTGTGTTTCTTTACCTGTAAATCTGATTGAATTCAACTACTTGAGTGGTTTCTAAGGCATATGGTTTATGAATGATGCTGGGAAAGTGATCTTATATTTCATATATTTTATGGTTTAAAATGCATGAAAAGAGGAGCATGGGCATGACTATAGTTTTGTTTTGGTATATGCTTTTTTGGTTTTCATAAGGTGTGTGAGGGAATCTTTGGACGAGTTTGGTTGACAAAGTGGCTTTTGACTCATGAGTGTCTGTGTAAGTCTGTGGGTTGGGATACATCTGCAGTTCATCCATTATGTATAGGTGTGTTTGCAGCAGCTCAGATACTTATAAGCTTGTTAAGTTACTTGACTATTATTAATCATTATCATGTGATGCCGGATGCTCTGGAAAAAAATAATAAGGTGGAGTTTTGTTGGACTATAACAAATCAGAAGCACTTTCTGGTTGTTACTCGCTGATGTGTATAGATCAGTACTGAAACAATACTGTAGTTAGTTGAGCATCACTAAGTGAATTCTGCATCTTTGTAGATACTTTACCACAAAAGCAGACTCACAGTACATCATTTGCTTTCCTGCACAGATGGGTGCAAAATCTGGACTTCCTGCATAAGGCAGTTCATGATTTTGTTAACAAGACAAGTGGAAGGCTGACTTGAGTCTATCTGCTCTGTGTGAATGGGGAATAATCCCCATATTGCTATCTCACCCTTCTGAGTAAAAGCTATTTTGACTTAATTTCAAAACCTTTTCTTGCTTCGGTTATTGTTCTGCATCTTTAATGCATTGTGCATGTTCTGACTTATTGCGTGGGTAAAATAATTATTTTATATTATTATTATTTATATTATTTTAACAAAGGAGTTCCTAAAGAACATACATTTTTTTGTCCTTGTTACTCATTCCAAGGTGAATCTTGAAATTCTACAGTTTGTTTTTAAGAGCATTTCAAGAAGCATTTCTTCAACTGATTCTTCTCCAGACCATTGTTATGCTGAGAAGCTTTTTTGCTCTTCCTGACTTTTAGTGATAAGCAAAGCCGCTATATGTATACATGTAAGACCAAACCTTTCTATAGACAGTAGGAAACAAGCCAGCAAAGTATTTTCCTGTGAATAAAAGACTTAAGAGTAAATATAAAAGGAAATATTAAAAAGGTAAACAAAGGTAAAGGGGAAAAAAGATAAAAATCATTTTACTTATATTTTCTTAATAATGAACAGCAAATGAATAAAAATAGAAAGACCCAGGGTGCTTTTGAGTCAGATTCAGTAATTTTATGGCACAGTTGTAACATGTGCCCTTAAAAAAGGCGCAGGATCTCCAGTCAGAAGCATGGCTGGGTTTTGCTAAATATGCGTACTTTAAGGACCACTAGCTCCTGATTTAAGAGCAATATGCCACCAGATCAACTTCTGCTTTGAAGTCTCTATCTGCTAAAATGTTTTAAAGGAAAAAGTGTCATTTATGAATTTGAATAACTCAAATCCATGATGCTAACACAAAATTATCTTATTCTTTTGCAGCTGGTTCCTGGAGGAGAAGGACCTGAAGTATAAATTGATACAGATGTCATCTATGAAGACATGTTATATGTCATCTAAATAGAGCCTTGGGGGTCTGGGTGGATTTTTGTTGTTGTTTGTTTATTTACACACTTGCAGTTGACATTTGATGAAAAGCAAAGATTTCCTTTTCAGGAAAGGTGCATTGCTAATGCTGACTTTGTAAGTTGAAATCATGACTTTTTTGTAAAGACATACTGATTTGCTCAGAATAAAGGCTTTTGTTTTGTTAAGTGTTGTATTTGGTTATGTAAGTGCATGAGTTTGCAAAAGCTGTTTTTCTATACCATCAACCAGTTTAAAACCATGTTTCAGTTACTGTCAGCTTTCTGGTTTTCAGTTTATTGCATTCATTTATGGCCCAATCCTATATGAAATGCAAGCATATTTCTTAATTGGAATACAAATGACACAAGGCTGGATCCTTTGTTTAAACTCTGTTTCATCCTGTGGCACCAGAAACCATGTGGAAGAGTCTGGAAATGCTTGCCAAGTGAATGCATCTGTTTCTTGCTCAGCAGCCTTTTGGTTATTCCGTGTGAGTTTCAGCCCTCTTGACCACCTTTTGCTTGGTATATACACTTTCCTACAGTAAGGATGCTAATATTATTTTACACATCTGGTCTGAGCAGACAGACCAGACCTTAGTCCATATTTTGCAGTAGAAGGCTGGTAAAACTTTTAAATTCATGTCAGTGATTATTTCTTCTTTACCACTAAGTGGTGCTGTGTGTACAGGTCCTTCTGCTTTGCTATATCTGACAGAAGAGCTGTCTTCTGTTAGCTGGGTTTCAGTCTGACGTACATTGAGAACTTCATGTTTCAGCCTTCGCAGGGGAAAGAGGCTCTCCCTTCTTCAGGGAACGTGCTGCACTAAGACATAATTCTTCTGGATATATCCTCTGAGGTTGCCATCGTTGAACATAAGTGTTACCTTACACTATATACCATTGACACACTTAAAAGATTACTAGTCCATGTAGTACTTCATTTTTAATTTTTTTTTTAAATAAGATTCTATACATATTTTAGTGGATGGATTCTAGTCAGTAGTTTGGAAACATTATTGAGGAGTAGTTTTATTTTGGGAGGCAAAAAGCAGACATTGTTTTAAAAGCAACCTTTCAAAGGGGAAGGTAAACTTGTTTCTTTCAGCAACTAAGCTTTTTCCTGCTGATTACATGAAGGCTCCCAAAGGATGGATGGTGTCACGAGCACTCGGGTACAGCATTTCCACTTGAATTCAAATAATTGGCATGTGTTTGTTAGGTTGCTGATGCCTATAAAAAGCATTTCACTATGGTAATAGTCCCAGGTGACAAAGCGGATAGGTCTGTCGGTTTAATTAAGCCTCTCTTGCATTGCTGATTTTCTCATCCCATCCCCCATCAAGACTATATTAAAAAACCAAGTAATGGGGCCATCTTGAAATAGATATGTTAGTGGGTTTTAAGGCGAGGTGAACTGTTCTTTAGTCTGCCTTCCAGTATGCCTTAAGTGGTTTTTGTTTTGCTTTGTTTTGTTTTTTTGCTGAGCAATTGCTAAATTAAGCTTTGTGCTATTGTTACTTATTAAGGTCTTCATGAGAGAAGAATGAATGAATACATTGTGGTTATATTACTATAGAGAAATAGCAGTTACGGCTAGTAACTATGGCCTTATTATTATAGGAAAGAAACTGAGTTTCAGTGTTCTGTTCATACTGGATACACATTCTTTGCTAGTTACATATAACTGATTATGCACACACTTAGCTAGTAATTAGAATTCATAGAGGGGTTTGGATTGGAAAGGGTTCTAAGAAATGGTCTAGTTGCAAGCACCCTGCCATGGGTGGGGACACCTTCCACTAGGCCATGGGCTGCTAAGTGCCCTATCCAGCCAGGTCTTGGTGCATCCACAACTCCCTTGGACAAGCTGCTGCAGTGTCTCACGACTCCTGTAGGAAAGAATTTATTCCACATATCCAATCTAAATCTACTTACTACTTTAAGCTATCCAATTGCTGTACTCTTGGTGAGGAGTCCCTCTCTAGCTCTTCTTGAGCTGAACACCAAGCAAGAGTTTTGATGCTACATAGGAATGTGTGATGTCACTGGGCAATGGACTGTGACCTCACTGCCTTCCACTGCACATACTGGGACATAGTAGAGCCTCGCCCAGACAAGCTTACGCTTCTCTCTGGCTGAGCACGTTTGTGAGGCTTGAAGAAGCTAACAAGGCTTCCTTGGGTTGTGCTGTGGGGCTCTGGGAACTGCTCTCAGTGCCCATCCCCACAGCATTGCCTGCATTTCCACCATCCCACCTGGCTCAGGCAACTGGACCCCGAGAAGACTGCTGGAGGCACTGGAGGTGAGCGGTGTTGGGACATGGCCCTGGAGTTAAGTGTGGGGTGGGTCCCCAACACAGTTCCCTTGGTCCCTGTTGCTGCCACCAGAGAGCAGAGATCAGCACTGCCCTCTGCTTCCCTGTGAGGAAAGTATAGGCCTTGTGTCAGAATGGTGTTTGAAATACCAAATCAGGGAAGGCCTATAGCCAAGCTGGGGTGGATGAGGAACAGTGCAAATAGAAACAAGTTGTGTATTTTGATTTCTCTAGCCTCTGTAAATGATGTAACGATGTTGGGTACTGTGAATGTTTGGAGATATGATTAGTGCAGGAATTCTGAACTTGCAGGTGAGACCCAACACTGAAACATGACTTTTCTAAGGGAAGGATTCCACTACCTTTCTCTCTGATGAGAATGTTGCCTCATGGAATTTTCTTCTTATGCTGTAGTGTTGGGTGATATTTCATGGGTTTTTACAGATATTTCACAAGGAATCAGAAACTCAGGAAGGAAAGGCCATAAAAACTTTATTCTAAAATAGAAATGCCTGTAAGAAGGCAGTAGGAAAACATTCAGAGACAAGACTGTCTTTGCACCTTTTGTACGTTTGCACCTCTTTGGTTATTTTCTCCTCTCCTATCCTCCAAAATTAACTGAGTTTTAATGTTTATTACACACTAAATCATTAAAATACATGGAGTATTTAAATATACGCAGAGTGTTTAAAATATCTGAGATACACACATGCTACTATTATATATGGATTGTGTTCTGTGTCTAAAATTATACATGCAAAGTTGTTTCCTGTTACTCAAGAATAACGTAGCTAGGCAATTCATCTAAGAGCTTCAGTATAGATTGTTTATTAGCAAAGATTTATTATTAAATTCACACAGCTGTGTTCTTAGGGTTTGAGAGCCTGAGCTCATGAGTACAATATGCACATAGATAATAGCTCACAGCTATTCATGTTGGAGGAAATGGCAGTTCATTCTCGTCATTTGAGATCACTGCTTCTGAATTTAACACAGCTGAATTTAATAGTACGCATATGAGTGAGATGTTGCAGGACAACAAATATGCAGAATATATAAGTAACAGTTTACGGACTCCAGCTCCAGTAAGGAACAGTCAGCCTGATGTATCAAAAGATGCCCTTAAAAAAAAAAATCCCTTTTTGTTTCCTGACTGCAGTTGTTTGCACAAAGGGCTGAAAAGCTTTTTTAAATTCTCCAGAACTGTCTCAGCTTGTTTTACATCTGTAAATATTCTCATACTGAGAAAGCCTTAAGTGAATCCTACTGCCTTCCGGCATCACAGCACAGCGATCTGGATATAGAGGAAGTCATAAATGCTCATCTGGAGAGGGAAATAGTGTATTGAAGAGGGGCCTGTCTGCTGCTGGAAAATAACCCTTTAAGTGACCCTTACTGAAGCAGAATGTTTCTACCATTTCTGATAATTTCCACCTTTGCAGATGGAAGTAAATTCTCTACTCAGCGTACAGTAGATAAGCTAATTAAATCTGGTATTAAAAATAAGTACTGAAAGCAGTAAATGCTCTCTAAATACATACTTTTGAATTGCTTGCTTCCCAGGAGTATATATCTTTACCTTCTTAAATCATTCAGATCTAACAAAGAAATCCTCAGAAATGCTGGTCACAGTCTTCAATGACTTAACATAGTTTTCTGTGTAAATGAAATCAAAGAAAAACAGAATCTATGGAAACAGATCCTATTCTTTGTGTGGTTCATGAAGCAGTGCTACAAAGATGATCAGTCCAGGGGGTGTTGTGGCTGAGGGGATTTGTTTCTGTATAGTAGCATGGCTGCGGGGTGCTGCTGAGTCTTGAGGTCGGTGTTGTGGTTTAACCCTGAGAAACTGAAATGTCCTTGGCTCCATGCATCACTGCCCAGCAACAACTAAAACGTAGGTTTGTTATTGATGCTGCTTTTCCTCCCAAAGCCAAAATGTAGCATCCTACCAGATTCTACTACAAAGAAAGGAATCAGCTCTGTCCAAGCTGAAAAGTAGTTGGTAATGTAACGCAGGAGAGGCAAAACCCACCAGCCTGCAAGAGGAAGACGGGATTTATGTGCTTTAGGAGAGAGAAAAGCAGCAGACAGAGCAAGAATGCAATGGCTGAATCCACGCTGGATTCAGATCAGATCACAGATCTGGCTTTGCTGCTTGAAAGCCTTTTGTGTCAAACTGACGCTGTATTTAGTACTCTTTCAGATAGCTCTAATTAAAATAGGTGGGCTGCTTGTGAGGGAGGAGTGCTCTTTCTTCTTCCCTGCCTCTACTCTTCCTCCCCCCTGCTTGTTCTCTGGTTGCTGAGCAATGCTCCTCTTTCCGACTTCATATCACCTTGGTGTCATATATCTGCCGCTCCTGCTGTCTGCCTCCACGAGGGATAAAATGTCCTACCTGCTGGCAGAAGGTTGGTTGCCTGGCCAAGAGGAAGGGCAGCACATGCAGCTCAGGTCTCTCCTCCTCTGCAGACAAATGTTTGTGTGCAAACAGGGCACAGCCCTGGCAAATCATTTGTGGAGGAAGGTATCCTTAACTTACTGTTTCCATGAACTCATGAAACCTCATTTCCTGCAGGTTTGTGATCTGTATTTAGTGATGGATACGCAGTAGGAAGTAAGTTAAAGCTGTAGTCTTTCCCACAGTGGGGGAGGAGTTTTTAGTCATTCATTCCTACAAATCTTTTCATTAATTTGCATTAACTTCGCATCTTTGGGCAGTTTTCTGTTTGAATCTAAGGCATTAAAAGTGATGGGGAAGTCAGTGATCCCGAGCACACAGTTTTCCTGTAGGCTGAAATGAAGCAGCAGAATATCATTGCCAGCAGAGCTGGAAACTGAACTCAGACCTAGTACCGTGATGGACTCTAGTTTCACTACCTTTACATTTAGGAAAAATAACAGACTCTGGGTCCTTAACTATAATACCTGCTCTAACCATTGCATTGGTAACATGACTGTAAGGCAGCTTTAGTTTATAATTCACCAAAAGATGTTTGTCAGGATAAATGTTTATGTTGGCTTGTTTTTTGGAGTTTGTGTACAGGGAATGCGGTAGATGTCTGAAGCAGTTTTGTGCAAATCTTGTATTTAGAATTTGCTTGTAATGCTTTGAGGAAAAAAAATGCATATGGACAACATGGTTAAAGATGGAATTATAACACATAGGTACAATTTGGCTTCAAGTTGGACAGGAAAGATTAATTTCTTTTCAAAAGTGTGCCTGGATTAATTAATAAATAGTGATTTACAATATCAGTACTTTTGCTCCTTCAAGTACTTATCTTTTGGGAGAAAAAAAAAAAAAAAGTGTTTAAATAAAACAGGCTTTCCCTCACCTCACATCAAATTTGAGAAGAAGGGAGAAATAGAGTTCTAGAAGAAAGGTTAGTCATATGCAGTCTCTTCCTTGCATGCTCATGAAAATCATTACTGATCAAGAAACATCCCTAGAAAGCATGAAGTTACCTACCTGGCATGCTACTTGTGCTGAAACTGCCTTAACTGCAAGGAGAATCAAGAAGAAGATTCAGGCAGAGACAGTGAGAGCAAGCATAATGGAACAAATGCACGGGGTTAGAAAGCATAGGATGTGTGCATCTGCTTTCTTGCTTTCGGATGCATTTGTGGCACTGTTTTTGTCCAGGAAAGAAGGACCGCCCTAGCACAAGAAATTCCCATTCAGAGGTTATTACGTCAGTGTTGAGTTGCTTTGGGATCTTGCTGCAGGAGCACAACAACAGATGAGAGAACCAGGCTGCTGTAGTCAGCATGGAAGAGCAGAACAGATTCAGGAAGTTCTGGCTTCCCTCCAGACAAGACGAAGTGGCATAATAGGCTGCAATTATTGGACTTCTATGCTGATGGAGAGAAAACTAGCTGTTACTTTCACGTTGCTAATTGGTACCACTGAATTATTATGGGCAGCTACAAAAGCCTTCTGCTCTCAAAAGTTGGGCTGTATTACCTCTGTCATCTTAAACATCCAAGTAAATACATTTAACACTTCCAGTTGCTACAGTAATGAAATACTTTTAGGACTTGCAGTGCCCTGGAGAAATTTTGTGATACCTTTTTAATAGATGGGGAATTAAAGTCAGCTTTTGAAGTCTCCAGCAGCTGAAGACAGTCCAGTTTGTGCAAGGGCTGTGGTAGTGATGCTGTGATATTGTTACAGCATTTTGTGACTGTAGTTTAATAAGTAAAGTCTGTTGCTATAAGCTGCGAATACAGTTTGGTCAGTGATGCCATGGCAGTTAATATTCCAACATAACAAAGGTGTTGAGGTTGAAAGGTGCCCCTGGAGATCATCTAGTCCATCTTGTCTGCTAGAGGCAGTGTTTTATTCAGTCAGGAGTAATACAAGCACAAAGTGTGGATGCGTTGCTTAAGAAGTCCTGAAAAAGTTGTGAAGGCAGGTGGGGATATATCCCATGTCTAAGTTTTTCTATTCAAGGAAGAAAAATTTAGGTACTCAAGAATACAAATAACCTCAGAACTGTGTTCACCCTTTACATTACCGTTACCTTTCCCTCTGTTTATGGTAAGGTAGCCCTAGGAGGCAGATTCAATGGGAAATGACATTAAGACGTAGTAAAAAGTATTGAATTTACTCCTGCTCCCTTACGGGGAAGATGAGGGACCAATGCGTCCTTTCATACCTCTCAAGGCGCGGGCAACGTGAATTCCCTGGTGCAGATCTCACTTTCCCATCCCACAACAGACACCCGTCCCCGGGACAGGGCTTAGCAGCGGGGAAGCTCACCAGAAGCCACGCTGTGCCCGAGGGGCGGAGGAGGCGGTGCTGGAGAGCCTCCTCGGCTCCCCCCTCCCTCTTCTCTCCGGGAGCGCAGCCGCCTGCAGGAGGGGCTGCGGGCCGGCCGAGCCCCGAACTTCCCGCAGCGAGGAGGAGCGGGCAGCGAGGTCTAACTGGGAGCGGGGCCGGACCATGGGCTCCGCCAGCTCGGCTCTTGGCCGGTCGCGGCGCGCCCCGGGTAGCGGGAGCGCAGAGCCCCCCGCCGTGCCGCTGTCCGCCGTGCTGAAACCCCGCCGGCTCACGGAGGAGGAGGAGGAGGAGGAGCGGTCTCGCCACGGCCCCGCTGCCCGTGAGTGTGGGCTCAGTGGGTCCATGCAGCTTCCTACCAGAGTGGAAGGGCAAAGGGGCCGGGAGGCACAGGGAGGCACAGGGGCTCTTGTGAAACTAGTGCGCCATTTGCTTTGCAAGTGTGGTGTGGAGAGGGGGCAGGGTTAATTGCCAGGAAGCTTAGGGCTGGAAATGGTATTATCCTTCCAGTTTTCTCATGCAATCCTCCGGGTGTAGCTTTAGGATGAGAAACGAGTTTGGTGACTGGTAGCAGTTTCTTCCCGGGACGTTGTCTGGTTAAAGTTTCTCCCTCTGTCAAAACTTGCACAGCTAAGATTTCTGGTCTTACTGTCAGTGTCACTGCAACAACTTTTTCATTGATACACTTCAGTTCCAGAACAGCTCGCTCCCTTTTATTATTATTGTTATTATTATTATTATGATTTAAATGATGAGCATGTTTTAGTCAGCCAACATAAAAGCATTCAGTAAATTCATTCAATGAAAGCATAAGCTTTGATGTTTAAAAAATCTGAAAGAAGTTGCAAAGGCAGGAAGATACTTGTACTTAAGGTAGTAGATAACCTATTTTTTTCAAGCTACTTAATGACATTCTCTTAAATAAATTCATCCAATTACATTAGGTGATAGGAGATTGTAATTTTATTTATTTTTATTGTGGCCTGATTCATATCTCATCTTTGTTCTTTCTACTCTTTAGACCATAAAAGCAATCATTTGAAATTGATGATTTAGCAAGGCTTACAGGTACTATTCTAACTAAATGGGAAGTGTCTCTCCTCACTTTTTAATGCAGGGTCACTTGTGAGAAGATTTGACCATACTGATTTTTTTCTTATATCATTCCTCCTTTCTTCCTATCTTTTTTATGATATTATATGAATTAGAACAACTGCTTTTATGTTCTATCAGTGTTTTAGTTTACTGACTCACCAGTTAAGTTTTTTTCACGTCAGCCCCTGCAGTTTTGTCTTCAGTGCAATGCAGTTGATGTGTGATCAGTTCAAACATCTCAAATTCCTCAATAGCTCAGAATAACATAGTCAGAACCTGAGATGTTGTAATCACCTGAAATTATATATAGTTATAGCTGCTTATACTGGCAATTTGTCATTTGGGTTTGTCTAATTATGCTTTCTAAGTCCTCTCTAGAGGAAAAAGAAGTATGCACGTACTGTGGAATATGCAATTTAGTTGGTCAGATTTTCTACTTTACCTTTGTTGAGATGCCATTTACCTGGAATTTGAGTAGAAGAAATCATTCTGGACTTAATTCTGCATTTAGGTAGGTTTTAGAGAACTCAGCATTTTCTTTTTTCCCAGCAATTCTTAGACAGTGGACTTTGAATTCTTTAAGAACCTTGCTGACTGCGTGAGCGGTGTAGCAGTCATTTCAGTTAAGAGTGATTACTTTGCTAAATCTAAAGGGTATGGTTTCCTGTGATTACTTCCAAATGAACACTACAGTTCACAGAGTGTTTGCTGTTCCATAGCTATGCATTCTAAATCTAAGTAAGGGGGCTACCCCAAAAGTAATGCCTCCTATTTTATCATGATGTCCCATGTCAACAACAGCAGATGGTGGTGGTATGGCACTACAGCCTGAACCTTCCCACCAGTATTCCATTTTGCTGCTGTGCAATGGGTGGCAGCAGAGGGGCAGTTTGACAAAATAGTATCTGACATGGAAGCGCAAATGAATCAAAAGTGTGTAACTGAATTCCTCCATGCAGAAAAAATGACACTCATTGACATACATTAACACTTGCTGTACATTTTTGGAGACCAAGCAGTGGATGTGAGCACAGTGTGACTGTGTTAAAAAATCATGTCTTGTAGCTCAGAATTTGCTTTATCAAATAGTGCTATCTTTGTACCTATTGTAGCTTTGGAGGAAATAAGCAGGAAGCATTACTTTTGGAGTGACTTATGTCTTTCCCTGGATAGTTATTTTGGGCAACGATGTAACTTTTCTTTCTCTGCAACCATTTGAAGTTTTGTTTTGTTTTGTTTTAATATTTTTCTTGCTTATGTTAGGAACATATATAAATGTTAGCTGAGCAATGTCAAATGTAATAGGAAATAGATATCTTCACTTATGTTATAAATCATAGAACTCAACTTTGGAATGGTGCCTTGCTCTTGCTGCCTAATTAACATTTAGACATGATAATATGCTTTCAGATTGATTCAGTTGCATTAAAAGACTGAAAGACAGTCAGTGACTATTTGACTTGACGGAATTTTCTTGCATCCAACTTTGAGCTCAGAACCTGGGCTTGAATCATGTGTGAGGCAGAGGTTCATTGCTATCTGGGGAGTCCTTGGAGACGCTGCTCCTCAGGGGACTTCCTCGTACTTTCCTGAGATGTGGAAGAATGATTAAAGAAATAGTGGGAAATTAAAAAGGTCTGAAGCAATTCATCTTGAAATGCTACAAGTACCAGCATATGGCTTTTCCACTTAAGAATATTTTCTTTCACTTCATAGCAAAAATTATTACAGTTACAAACTGCAAAGTGGTTTCCAATGGTCAGGTTGATCTTAAGAACTACTCTCCAAGTCACAGTATCATAATGTGCAATTTCTGTGCAATTCAGATCCTGCACCCAGCCACTGATATCTTCAGAGCACTTTCCCAGCCCTCAGTCAAGGTTCTGTAAAATCCACCTGAGGCAAGAGTGCTCTTTTCCAGCACTAGCATGAAAACAAACATCCCATGCTGTCTCCTAGCAACCTGGCAGTCCTTTATAGAGCCCTCAGATGTTGAATAGTTGTTTCATGTCCAATCACAAAGGTTACAACTCCCACCTTCTCCATAAAATTATGAGAAGTTGACACGTTATCTGCAATGAGTATGAAGGGTGAGAGGACTCAGTGAGCTTCTATTTATTCTGCCTGGGTGCCAACCAGCCCCAGTCCTTACAGTTGAGAGCATTGTAAGTAGTGAGGTTCTGATTAGTCATTTTTTTTGTTTCATTTACTGTGGGAGTAGAAGAGTGTCAGACCGTTTTGCTAATGAGAAATGCTGTGCAGAAATGTTAGCATTCCCAGTAGCCCGTTTTCAGTAGTTTGTCTGTTGTTGAACTGTGATATATTTGTTTTGGATATTTTTTTGTATTTTTTTAAAATCCATATAACATTTTGTCTAATGTATAGAATACATTCTAAATATGGTTGAGGATAAGAATATCATAACAGGGAACTGGGCATTTGGACTTCTGGGGAATTTGAGCTGCAAACGTAAGGAAAGTTTCCTAAGTTCAGCAAAATTTTGATTTTGATCTCCTTATTTGACTTCTAAAGAAAAAGCATCCTTTGCATTGAGAACATTCAAACTCTTCCTCTTTTAATAGACAACGTTTTCCTATAATTCTTAACATGCTATGTTATTTCCATGGATTACTGTTGATTTTTTTCTACTTTTTTTTTTTTTTCTCTTTTTCTGCTACCTTTGTTTATGATTATTTTCTAAGATATCCAGAATAATATAATGAATGCAAATCTACAAAAATTGTTTGACTTCTGGCAATATGTGCATACAAAAATAGCTTAAAAATACATTTGTATTAATTACTTACTTATGGTGCCCCAGGGCTCAAGTGCTGGCTGTTTATGGAAGAAAAAGAATAATTTAGAAGGTTAAATTTATTTTAAACAAATTAGATATGTCTCTAAATTGGACTCTTGAGCACTGTTTCAGGATAAGATCATGCAGTGCTGACAGAACTGCTAATTATTAGCTGGTGATGTGATTACTTCTATGAAATAGGGAAGATCAGAATCCAGTCCATCTCACCTAGCTGAAAATGAGAAAAAACAGTAAAACACTAACTTTATCTGAAGGTTTTTACTGTGAAAAACTAAATGGCTGGCAGTGTTTCAATGTGGTGATGTCTGGCTAACTGAGCAGTGGGGGCATGTTGCCAAAATGTTAATAAGGGATTTTCAGAAAACACACTATTTAATCAATTGGTGTGCCCACAGCCTTCTGGTCCAAAGAACAGACCTCTGATATTTCAGCTAGTGGGATAATCAATGTAGCAGTACATGACATTATTGTCCATTTGAGCATATAAGGTGGATGCTGCCTGTAGTTTGTCAGATTAATAATTTGTGTATAGTAACATTAGGTTGTGCTGAATAGCACTATGTCCAGGTGGAGGCTGTTGATGAGCAGTGTCCCCCAGGGGGTCTGTCCTGGGACCGGTGCTCCTCAACATCTTCATCAATGATATCGACTATGGGCTTGCATGCCTTCTCTACAAGTTTTCCAATGACAACAAGCTGAGTGGTGTGGTTGACATGTTAGAAAGAAGGGATGCCATCCAGAGGGACCTCAGCAAACTCAAAGGGTGGTCCTGTGTGAACATAATGAGGTTCAACATATAAAAGTGCAAGGTTTTACACCTGAGTTGGATTAATCTCACATACATATACAGACTAGGAGAAGAACTCATGGAGAATAGCCCTGTGGAGAAGGACCTGGGGTTCCTGGTGGATGAAAAACTGAACATGAGCCATCAGTGTGCTCTTGCAGCCCAGAACATCAATAGTATCCTGGGCTCCATCAGAAGAGGGGTGGCTAGCAAGGACAGGGAGGTGATTGTTCCTCTCTGCTCTGCCCCTGTGAGGCCCTGCATGGAGTACTGTGTCCAGGTCTGGAAAGATGTGGAGCTGTTGGAGAGAGTCCAGAGGAAGGCCACTGAGATGATCAGGGGTCTGGAGCACCTCCTCTACAAAGACAGGCTTGTTCAGCCTGGAGAAGGCTGTGAGTTGACCTCATTGCAGCCTTCCAGTATTTAGAAGGGGATTTAAAAAAGGAGGGGAACCAATTTTTCACAAGAGTCAGGCTGGATTAATTACACTGGGTGCTGAGCTTCACAAATGCTGCTGTACCTGTTTGGATGCTGGCTGGCAGAGTTGGCAGAGTACGGTCTCAGATTATATGGGATGTCTGATAGGCGACGTGGTATAGTTGTGCCATCAGTGGGGATGACCAGATATTCCCAGGGAAGAATGATCTTGGGGCCCAAGAGCAGTTCAGGATGCCATTTTCTTGTATAGAGATCTTTTCTTTGTCTCCAATTCTCAAGACACAATTTTAAGTAACAACTACAGATACATCTTGGAAGATTTTTCAAGGAAGGTATAAATCATGATGCCTGTCTCACGGGTGAGGAAGTCAAAGCAGATCAGTTAGCTGGAAATAACTAAGGTACTGTAATTTCAGGAGCCACCACTTGCAATGAGCTGCAGCAGTTTTGTGTGTGTTTTGGGTCTCAGCATTAAATCAACTGTTTCTGCTGAGCACTGAATAGAAATACAGACAGAAATTTTAATTGATTGCTCATGAGCAATAATTCCAGAGCCTTATCTGTAAAATACAATCCATGTGGATTTCCCTTTCTAGCACTTGATGTGCTAGGTTAACTAGCCATTGGTGCAAAGATGAAGTAATTTGTGTGAGGGCTGATGTAGCCATGGCAGATATTGTTCTTTCCTGTGGACTCCTGCAACAGGCATGGGTGATATGGTGATGTTCTTTAGTTACTTCTATCACTTGTTCTCCAAAGCACATCAGATGGTGTGGAAAAAATACTCTCTGTGAAGCAAAGTTCCTGACAATTTTGTAGATCCATGGGGATCTGTGCTTCTGGAGAAGTTCTGAGCCAACTTCTTTCCACAAATATATACTGAATCTGTGTTTAACAAGTACCTTTGTCCTGCTTTCTTAACCCATCTCCCTTTCTTCATATAAGTGTCAGAGAAGAGATGGAGGAGAGTTGCTCCTTCTCTAGAAAGTTTTTCTTTCCCATTAGCCTGCTATGTAGCTGTGCTGTGACCAGCTTTATACTTCTGTCTTGAGAAGAAAAAGCTCCTTCTGGAGAGACCCTTCCCAGACACCAAGCTGATATGCTGCTATGATGCTTGACAGAGCATTTCTTTTCCTTCTGCTTATCGGCCTCAGGAAAGGCAGGAGAGGGGAAGGACAGAAGACACACTTGACTTCACTTTTGCTGAGGGCCGTTCATGATTAGACGTGACATCTGAAATGATGGGCAGTGGCTCACTATGCTGTGTTTTTTTCCCTCCTGAACCTCAGTGAATTGGTTTAAGAACCCCAAGAGATGATAAATACATCATTTTCTTGATGTTAAACTTGAGCATGCAAGAATCTACCTAGATAATCCTGGCAGCTATTGCCAGCGTAGTATGGGGTGGAAGATTGAGCTGTGAGGAGTGACAGTTGCATTATCTTGTGGCGTATTTATTGTCTTCCTGAGATTTGTATTTAGCTTTTCTTTGCATTCTGAAAAGACACAATGTCTCCATTTTTTAAAACTGGCAACATCCAAATCTGATTAAATATTTGAATTTATTTTTAAGAATGAAAACCAAACAAACCTGGAGGAAAGTAATAATGAAAGCCCTGCCAATGTAACCATTATGGTCTTTTGTCTGGAATTTTTTTTTATTCATCCTGATGAGGCAAAACTACAAATGAGGGAATATTTCATTTAGTTAAATGTGCAAATAACACTTGTCTTGTTATTGATGAAGCTGAGTTCCATTACTGGCTTGTCACAGTCAAATACCTCTCAAAGCCCAAGGACCGCAGAAAGACCTGGCTGACTGGATGCACAGCATACAGTCATCCAAGTTTCAACAACTCCAAACTAATGTACATTGAGTGCTTGTGACAGCAAATCCAGCTTTGTTATGACCAATGTTCTGAAGAGTGGGATGATAAACTAAGCACAACCTATGCATGTATATGTCATGCTTGCACTTCTATGCTCTTGTGAGCAATAACTTAGTGTCATTCCTGAGTAAATGAGGTTCATCTTACTTTGATTCACTTTTGTTATCTGTTTTCAAATCACCTTCTGGCAGGCAAGAAGAGCACACTGTATTTTGGGAAGCTGTTCTATGAAGATGGTAGCTGTAACAGCGTTCACTGCCTGCTGATAAAACCCCTCTTGGTAGGGCTTTACCGCAGTTGTAGATAGTACACTGAGCTAAGGGACCTTTGGACTGACTTACTGCCACGATGGGAAATCTATCTTATGGTCTTAGGGGAAGGAGAAGCAGGTCATGAAGCTGCATGTGTCTGTGTGGACTTTCACTGCTGGAGAAAAGTGTTAGGGGAGAGCAGGTTTAGGGAGAGGATTTTTCATTCTATATTGTATTTACATCTTTCCTGAAAGTGTTTGAGTAGAATCTATAAAACTGTACCAGGAAAAGCTGCAGGCAAAGTGCTGTACCTACATTTTCATTTCTGTTTCTTCCTCTAATGTATGAAGCTCCTTTTGTTCTGCATGGCCCTTGCCACTGTGCAGAAGAACCTTTTTTTTGGGTAGTTCTTGTCAGCTCTTGTGACTTGCACTTACTTATCAAGGGTGTAATTACGTGAAAGCCTGACACTGAGTTTTTTTTAACAACACGATGCATGACTCAAGATTATTGTTCTGAGCTACAATTAAGTGTTCATTTTATTTCAGTGGGTCTCAAAGGAAACATGATTGTTATTATTAACTGTAAATGTGAATGCATATAGCCACAATGAACAACCACAGCTGTTATATAATTGCCAGTGCAACAGAAAACTGAATTATCTCTCAGTTTACTTCTAATTTTTCACTGATTCCAGGATAAAACTGTACGTTTCCATCTATGTTTTGCTCCTGTGCCTTGCACATAGTCATCCAGACCTGGATCTTGAATGTCCATTTCAGAATGTTCCTACTACCTGTGGGAGAAACAAAGCTTCCTGATAGTCCTTTTGCATGGACTAGGCTGGGGGATCTGTCCCATTCAAAGGGTTGTTTACTTTTATTGTTCGTTTGTCTTTGTTTTGTTTTTTTCCACATGATTTCTACATCCATAGAAGAGAAGCACCAGTGTGTGCTACCTAATTCAGTATTTTGGATTTCATAATGCTATACTTACTCATACAAAGTTCCTGTGTAATCTCAGATTATATTTCACTGCTAAATGAATGACCTTGAACACTGGTCATATGTTCCTCTGAGTTGTCAGCCTGTTCCCTTGTGTGCTGTTGTCTCATATGGGTATCTGGATGCAGATGCATGGTGGCACAAGAGACTGGTGACATAAGGCTGTCCTGGGTTTGCATCCCTTCACAGGCATGACTCAGGGCCACCTGGTCCTACAGGATATCTGGGGCAAGTATACTGCAGATGGCTCTGCCTGTGCTACTTTGCCCCAAGACCAGAAACCCTTTTGCCCTTGTTTTATGTAGTCCAGTAGGTGTAGCTTTGAAGGTTGATCCCCATTGCATTGTTTGATATGCCATGGTTTTACAAGAGGAACTCCTTATAGAAGTAGCATTTTGTAATACTGCTCTGGAATTGAAATACGGATCTGGTTCCTGTTGTCATAGAATCATAGAATCACTCAGGTTGGAAAAGACCTTAAAGATCATTGTGTTCAACCTTGACTTAAGCATACTACCCCAACTCTAACAACCCTCTGCTAAAACATGTCCCTGAACACCACATCCAAATGATTTTTAAACACACTCAGGGATGATGGCTCAGCCACATCCCTGGGGAGCCTCTCCAGAGCTTAACAACCCTTTCTGTAAAGAAATAAAGAACTGTTTACATAAAGAAGTGTTTGCAGCCCTTAGATTTCATGTATTTCAGGACTGGAGCATTTCATAGAATCATCATCATAGAATCATAGAATGGCCTGGGTTGAAAAGGACCATAATGATCATCTAGCTTCAATACCCCTGCCATGGGCAGGGTCGACAGCCACTAAACCAGGCTGCCAAGAGCCACATCCAGCCTGGCCTTCAATTTTTTCAGGGATGGGGCATCCACAACCTCCTTGGGCAACCTGTTCCAGTGCATCTCCACCCTCTGTGTGCAAAACTTCCTCCTAATATCTAACCTAAACCTTCCCGTAACAATACCTTGGAGATTTTTGCTTCAGGAATTCCTGAAATCTTACAGCTGCTTCCCCGCTCCCCTCCCACACTGGCATTTTGTTTTGTTTTGTTTTGATAGATTCAAGCAAACAAAACCTTAAAGTATTTCTTTCCATTTTAGTGCCCCAGAAGCTGTTTTCTTCTCTTCCACTTGGTAGTAGGTAGCTGTTGTGTTGCTCTGAGAACTGTACTGGATTAAGTAACTCTGCTAGATGTTATTGCTGCAAATTGCCTCTTCCCATTTTCCCTTCTGCTGGAGGCCATGATTGCAGCAACTTCAGCAATGAAGGCAGGCTCATCAGCTGCTGCATCTTGAAGCTTTCTAGAACAATCCAGTATATTAGAGATGTGTAACATTGCAACCGAAGAAATGTTGCGTGCTTACTCTTGTTGCCTCTTTTGTTTCGGGTGCTTATCTCCAGCAAAATGCAAGAACAGGAGGAGAAAAACTGCTAATCTATCAGAGTCCATATGACAGTGCTGAGCTGCATGGCTCACACTGGGATGAGATTTAGGTTAAACTGAAAACAGGAGGGATTTATCTAAAAAACTCAATACGGTCAGCATCTGGATTTTATTTACTTGATTTTGTTTCCCCTATGCTTTTGAAATTCTGGTCAATGTACATTAAAGTTAAGCTCTGTCAGCAGTAGAATGAGTCAACTGTTGTGATATAACTGTCTGAACTTGGCTTTCCTGTTTCTGGTTAGAGTGTGTAACGTCCTGTTTCACATCAAGCTTGACAATTAAAGAAAACCAAATGATTCTTCTAAATGCTTTCCACATATGCTTTTATGCATGAGGCATATTTCTAACTGGAAAAAAAACAACAACAATACAACACTCTATTCTATTCATAAAGTACAGTTTAGTGCATTACAGACATACTTACATTTGAGGAGCTCAGCAAGGAGTTGTGCCTGTGCATGGGCCTTAGGTAGTCAATCTCTGGGCACTGTTTGTGGTCCTGAAAAGACGGCTGTAATGCCTGCTCTCATTGAGAACACGCTGTCCTCTGCACATATGTGGGCTCTTCAGGAAGAATATTGCACCTTCAGAATTGCACTGAATATGATCTTTTCTGCATCCAGTCTTCATCTTAGTGGATTGCTAACTGTATCTCACTGTCTCGAGGAGGAGGAGGTCTGGCTAAGCAACTATCAACCCTGCCTTGACTAGAGGAAGACTATCCACAATCTGTGCAGGGATGATTTTCATGGGGTATTTTTTCCATGTTGGGTTTCCTGCCTGAATTCCACATGTAAAAATACTGTGGGTGTGGGATGTAACATGGGGAGATGTAACAGCTGTGAAGGCAAAAATGATGAACTGCATTTTAAAAAACTTTTCTGTTAGCTTTCCAGGTTATAAAAGCAATGGGGTTAATTAATCTTTTGGAATGAAGAATAAAGAATTCTGCAAAAGCCAGATGTAGCCCTGCAACTGGATAATTAATTATGTTATGCCTTCACTAGAAACTAGGATAATGTTTGCAACTGATTGCTAAATTTGAGGGATATTCTAGTACACCGTGACTTCTAGCTAATGGGGACACTGCTTGTGCCAGAGTACTCCTGTTCTTTGACCATTAAATTATACTGTTAATATTACTTTGTTATGCAGAAACAACAGGTTAAAATTTAACTAAGTTAAAATTGACAAGGACTTGAAATATACAGCAGCTGGTGTCTGGTTTTTCTGTTTTTGTTTTTTATTTTTTGAAAGTATTAGTAATCAGTCATTCAGACAGAATCACCAGTAGGAATTACATTGTAGTTCTGCTGTCTGCCAGCTTGGCCACCTTGCTGTGTAGATTCTGTTTAAGGCCAGGGTCTAAAGTATTTATTTAGCCTTACATATTTGTCTTCTCCTTGCAATGAGCGCTGTATTAAAAGCAAAGAAACAAACAAACCCCACTCAAATTTGTGATCTGGGGAAGGTCAACAAATGTTGACCGAAGAAAGCTTGACAACTGTGTGTGCAAATAAGATTTATATATATAAAACCTTTTCAAGTTCAAAAGCTGTGGGGGTAGTATTTAAAGATTGGAGTGACTTTTTTTGGCTGTCCAAGTGCGTCTATTCTAACAAGTGAATCCGAGACTTGACAGTAGGGAACAAACAGTAGCATTGTGGAAGAAATGTGGTTTTTTTTTTACTTCATCAGTTCCCATTGTTTCTTTTAGCTGTACTCAAAGTACACCAAATGTTTAGCATCAGCGTTTCAAAGAAATCAGTCTCACCCTTCAGACCTAGGCCTGAGCAGCAAATGTTGCTTAATTACATTGCTCTGTTGTTAGCTCTAGGCCTGAGCAGCTAAAATCTGTACCAGGGTAGTCAGGAAATGACATACTTGTGCTTCAGAATGTGTACAGGAGATGGTATGCGGTCAGGCTCTGCAATGGAGTTGTAATACAGAAAATGAACAATTAGTAGTACTTGCAGAAAGGAACAGTGCAATTGGAAGGACCTACAAAGATAAGGTCCAATCTGACCTCTTAAGTGCTGACCAAAGGTTAAAGTACGTTAATGAGGGCACTATCCAAGTGCCTCCTGAACACTGTCAGGCACAGGGCATCAATTACCTGTTTGGGAAGTCTGTTCTAGGGTACAAAAATGTTTCCCAGTGCCCAGTCTGACCCTCCCTGGCACAGATTTGTACCATTCCAACCCTTCCATTGGTGACCAGGAGCAAAGTCTGGCACCTCCCCCTGCTTCCCCTCCTCATGCTGCTCCAAAGAGCAGTGACATCACCTTTCAGCTTCCTCTAGGCAAAACAGCTCAGCTATCTTCAGCTTCCCCTCACAGGACATGACTTCCAGCCCTGTCACCTGCTCTCTACCCTCCTCCAGAACTTTTCAAGGCCCTCAGCACCCTTTTGATATTGTGGAGCCCAGAACTTCACACAATATTCAAGATGAGGATGCATCAACACTAAATGTAATCCGTTTTGACCAGCTGGCTGCACTGTGTTTAGAGCACCTCAAAATGCAATGTCCCCCTTGGCTGCCAGGCACAATGCTAGTTCATGATGAGCTGTCATCACCAGAACCACCAAGTCCCTGCCTGCTTTGCTACTCTCAGTCACTTGTCTCCCATAATGCCTCCAGCATTGCTCCATCCCAGGTGCTTTTATTTTATTGAGCTTCATGCCATGGCTAATTGCCCTGTGCTTCTAAGCATCTAGATCTCTCTGCTAGACCTCTTATCCCTGGAAAGAATCATCTGCACCTCCCACTTTAGTTCTGCCAACAGACTTGCTAAGGGTGTATTCAACTCCTGCATCCAAATCATTGGTGGAAATGTTTTTTAAGAAAAAAAAACAAAACCAAAAAAAAACCACGAAAAAACACTATTTTCTCAGTAGACCTCTCAATGATGTGATGTCATTTTGTAGAGCCTGTTAGATAGGTAACAGTGTGAACAACTAAAATTTTACCAAACAAGGCTTTCTTTTGGAGCTCGTGAAGCAGAAGCTCTCCCACTGCAATCCATGAGCCACAGCTGCAGCCTTTTCTTTATCTCCATCTAGTGGCCCACTGTGATCAGAACTGGAGTCACACTTTGTCTTGGCCTTATCTAGAGTCTGAGGTAATGCAGCTCAGGCACTGGATCCAGTGAGTGTGCTGCCCAACTATGGTGGCATGAATAAGGCGTGACTGTGAAGGGAGGGGTATTTCCCTCTGGTCAGAGAGGGCTTATGAAGGTCTGGTCGAGGGACATGAACAGCTTTTTGAGTTGAATGTCTGAATGCAACTCTGTGCAGCACATTTGAAAATTCACAGGTGCTGTGTGTATGCTGACTGAAAATGGAACTGCAAGTATACAAAAAAAAGTTGGTGATTATTTCAGAGCTCTTGTAACCTATTTTCAAATCTTCTGTTGTGAAGTGGTGAATATCTAAGGCTCCTGATCAGCTGTGTCAAATCTTGAGTTAAGTAATGGATATCTGAGGTGTTTTTACTGGGAACATTGTGAACAAGTATGATTCCTTATAGATATATACTCCAGAAAGCATTTCAGAGACGTGAGCTTAGCAGCAGAGTAGGAAAATGCAGAATGGCATCTATGTAGACATACTCCTATTTTCTTCTTGTCTTTTGTATCACACTGACAGTGTTAAGTGTCTTGGATAACATTAGCAGAATTTTCTGAGAGAACTTCTCACTCCTAAAGCATCTGTCGGAAGGTGAGGATGTAGCAGGGTGTAATATGCTCTGGTTATTTTCTCTTGCAGTATCAAATCTTTAAGGTCACTGCTAAAACTTGGGAGTATCATTTATTTGAGGCTCACTTTCCCCCTCCAACATAGCATGCTTTTCTGTTATCATTTTATTTAAATGATTCTAAGAGGAATCTTGCTAAAAATTTCTGAGCTTTCTTGACTGTCTTCAGTCCAGTAAAATGGTTTCAGGAGGACTTAAACCTAATTTTATACTGTGTATCTCTAATTAAAAAATATCAGAAAGACTAGAAGAAGAAAAGCCAACAACCTAGGCACTTTGATCAAGTATACAGCTGCTCAGTGCATATATTTACTATGAAATAATGCATGAATGAGAGGCTGGGAATGAATGAGTGGCTATCATTCATTGTGTTCTGTCGTGAAACATGTACAGTAACAAGTGTTGTAGAAAACCCTTGCTCTAAGAGACTCTTTTTAAAGGGACTGAACATGGAAGGAATGGTCACATTTCAGTCATGACCCGGAAAAACAAATAATGTTTTAACAAACACAAAATGTCAGAGGTTTTTCTTTAGCTATCTACCTTCCTCCTCTTGCTACGTAACATTAGGACTTTAGAGTCAGTGATGATGCCATTAAATACCACATGATTCTGGAGCTTGTAGTAGCAAATTCATTCCTTGCTCCCTCTGCCAGCCAAGGCTGCCTGGAGGTGAGGGGCACCTGTTGGGTCAGCAGACTTACTGGCACTCAGGAGGGAGGTGAGGGACATGGGCACAGCAGGGATGTCAACTTACCAGGTGTCTGTTGTGGTGCAAGTTGGGCAGGCTGGGTGAGGAGTGCCCCGATGCCACCAATTGTAATCCATTTACTGTAGGAGAGACTTCACTGAGCTTTTATACATTAAAAAATGAAGTCAGTTTTGGCCAGTGTGTAGCCAATACTCTGTGCATCTGAATACCTAAGCTTTCAATTGAATGCAACTGCCTATGCTCTTTTTCTTACAAAACAATTTTTTTTCTTCCCCATGACTATACTCTTTGTTCCATCATTGATGATATTGCTAGATGATAAAAACACTTCTTGCCTTTGAAGTTAGATCTAATGACACTCATTTTCAAGCCAGTTGGAACTCATTTTTTGTGGAAGTAGGTAGGAAAATAATAGAAAGGTCATTAGGTTTTTTCCCCCATTATCTGTTATAATGAGTTTTATTATGGCCTTCAATAGCTGTAACCCCAGCAACAAATACAGATGGATATATGGCATTAAGGAACTCTCATCTCATTTCAGTAGTTACATTCTACTTCCAGATGCCTTACAGGTCAGAAAGTAAATCAGCACTTAGCAGAAATGCACTGATGACACAAAAAGCTCTCTTCACTTCTAGCAACCTGCTCCCAGTTGTTGGAGGACTTTGAGCACTAGTTACTTATACAACCATATCCAAGCTTTATACTTACTGAGTAAGTCATGTAAGGGCTAAGGAAATAATCTGTCTGGATTACCTGCAGGGGCTTTGCAGGAATCAGCATGTGAAACTGGATGTAACGTATATGATCTTGCTGCTGTCTTGCGCTCCAAACAGTAGCATAGATGCTAAACAGCATGGAACTGTGTGTTGTGCTTTTCTGTGAGTTCTCATGGTCTGGGCACTAGTGTGAGTGTAGCACTAACATGCCCTGTAATCAGAGGGAGGTATGCTGTTGTGAGAGGCCTTGGGTGACTGGAAAACAATTGCAAGTAAAGAGAAAGTCAACATTTCCCTTCACAACATGTACAGAAGAACAAAAAGAGCCTCTGAAGTGTTTTCCTAAATGCAATGGAGCACAGCTGTATTTTCTGTGAAAAATGTATGTATTCAATCCTTATTTGAAAGGTTGTTTTTGACCTCTCTGAAATGAGGAAGATAAGTGTGTCCAGTTAAACTAAGTATTTGCTGTGTACATAAACAACTTTACACAAGTGAGCTTCTACCCATCTGCAAGACATCCTAAGGTCAGTATTTGAATAAGTGGATTTTGGAAGTGTTCGTTTCTTCCTGAAGAAGTTGAAAAGACATGCCAATTTCACATGCCTGAAGTCAGCCTAATCTCAGTCCTCCAGGGAGATTTTGCAAAGCATTGAAGAGATTAAACAGAAGAGC
Source organism: Coturnix japonica (assembly GCF_054131305.1). Lineage (NCBI taxonomy): Eukaryota > Metazoa > Chordata > Aves > Galliformes > Phasianidae > Coturnix > Coturnix japonica. The sequence goes on along the minus strand of NC_140664.1, from coordinate 63,304,964 downwards.
AATTGAGTGAAAAATGATTAGACTGATTGGTTGAGTGTCTTACTAAAGCTGCATGCATGCTGTTAAATCTCTTGATCATTTCAAAAAATACCCTTCTTATAAGATATTAAGCAAAGTACAGTTCTAGATACTGATTACCCTCGTTTACAAGGGTGGGTAGTGATAGAACAAGGGGGAATGGTTTTAAATTGGGACAGGGGAGGTTTAAGTTACATATTAGGAGGAAGTTTTTCACCCAGTGGTTGGTGATGAACTGGAACAGGTTGCCCAAGGAGGTTGTGGTTGCCCCATCCCTGGAGGCATTCAAGGCTCTGGGCAGCCTGGTCTGGTGGTTGGCAACCCTGCACATAGCAGGGGAGCTGAAACTCAACATCGTTATGGTCCTTTTCAAACCAGGCCATTCTATGATGCTGTGGTTCTGTGATTACAAGTAAGGAATATAGTACTTGTAAGGAGAAAATATATTTTCTTAAACTCTATTCAAACAAATTTGTCTATGACTGTTACTCTCTTGTTGCTAAAGTCTATTTTTATGAATAATTAGAAATATATAACTTTTCTAGTCACATGAATATGCAAAAAAAAACCCAAATCAAACCAAAACAAAAAATCCTAAACTATACTGGAAGATATATTTAAAACAAACAAACAAACAAACAAACACCAAAAGCATTAAGCTTAAATAAGAAAAGCCAAATCTCAGAGCATTTTAGAGTACATAACAACATAGATGTGACTTGAGAGAAAATATCTGTGAGACTGATTATTTGAAAATCAATGCTTTGTTGTTTGTTGATATTAACCTGATATTAGGAAGATGTTAAAGAAAAGATTGATCATAGCTCCGAAGATTTGTCTTCAAAGTATTTTGAAGCCATGTAGATATAAAGCCAAATGAACTAGGACTTTTCTGGTGAATGTATTAATGCTCATAACTCAGACCTCCAGTTTCACCTGGTGTATTTGGAAAAAGGGGTTGAGAATACATTGCTGCTGGCTTGCTCTGTTTTAAGGATACATCTCTATCTGTTGCTTGGCTAAGGGATTTTTTCTCATACCTGGTTAAACTGCACTTGTCACTGACCTCATTGCAAGCTTAATCTGATTTATGACATATTCTTTCAACTAGAATGTCTTTTTGGTTTGAAGTTGGTCAGGACATGGTGGCCAGTTTTGCTTTTACTCATATAATGGTCCACTGCAATGGTGATAGTATGTGTTTCTGCTTATAAGATGCGCTTTTCAGACTTCATTAAACTACTATAAAGTGGTGTGTGAAACACCTAATTCCCAATATCCAAACTGTTAGATTCCTTACATAGCTATGTTGCAATCTTGGAAGCAAATTTATTTTCATTCTGTTAATCAACAACTTCTTTAAAACTTCTGTTCTGTGCATGCTCCTGACTCTTCTTTCTAGTGTGGATCTGAGCTATGGGGATTCCATGCTGATAAATATCTTTACAGTTGTGTCTATTTTAAGCCAAGAGTAGATTTACCTAATTTGAGTAGGACCTTTAATCTAGGAATACAGGAGTGGAAATGTCCAGTGTTAGAACAGAGGAGATAGCTGCTGTAACTTGGATGGTGGGGCAAGGAAGGCTGGAATAGACCAAAGATTTGTTTAGTGGGTTTGTCTTAAATTTTAAATGGAAGGTGAAAAAGTGGGTGTTCATGACCTACTCAGTCTCGTATTGGTGTTCAAGCTTCTTTGGACCTGGACTGTGTGAGAATTTATGCTAAAATGTTTGAAGATGTGCTGACGGTGGTCTGGACGCCAAGGCTGTTGCAGCAATCCCTTCCCATAAGATGTTTCCTTCAGTAATCTGCAGGGTTTTGCCTGCTCAGCAAGCTTCTGAAGAAAGAAAAGGAATGGAGTGTTTTTGTGTCAGTGATACTGGAAGTAGAGATAGAGGAAACATTGTAGAGGTGGTTGTTTTGGGAGTTCTACATTTCAAAACAGGCTTTGTTCTTGTTAAAATAGTTGGAAGCACAGCCTTACTGCCCTGGATGAGCCCCTCCTCTACTGCAAGACAGCTGGGTAAGACGAGCAATAACAAAAGTGAGAATTTTCTTGGTAATCTGCACTAATAATCAGCAGCTTTCTTCTTAGGGAAGTAATTTGGGAATTCCTGGGCTCACTGGGGTTAGTACTTTGTAGTTGCAAGAAACCAGAATCGTAAATCTTTGAGAAAGAAACAAAAAGTGTCTGAGGACATTTATCTAACACTTGTAGAGCTGTGAAACCCTCTTCTTAGCTAGACAACTTGATGATGGCCTTAGGCTTTGCAGCATGTACTTTCTATCTCTTCTATTAACAATAAAATAAGTGTCTAGGGGCACGTATTCCTCTTCCTGAAAATAACTGCATTAGAAATCATATTTGTACCATGCTGCATTATGTGTAGAAATAATTAAATCCAGTGAATGTTAATTTTTCTGCTGAAAGCTCTCAGGGAAAGTGTACTCCAGACATGCCCTTTCTTGTTTGAAAAGATGTGTATTTTTTTCAAGCCTGAAATTTTCTTTACTGATGTAATTTAGTCACTGCTTGTTATGTTATAAATACGGAACAAATTAATACAGGCTTCGTCTGACTCCAGTGGATCTACAGTCTGCTTCTATTCCTGTTTGTGGCTCATGCGGGAGGATGCTGCAGAGACCAGTTAATATCAGCGTTGGCTTGGAGCGGTGCCCCGCCGGGCCCAGCAGCGCATTGCCCGTGCCTTGTCTCCCTCTTGTGGCCTCTGGTGAGCTGCTTGTGTGCAGGAAGCTGCGCTTGCCTTCGTCAGTGTTTTGTTGAACCTGCAGCCGTGCAGGGTGTGAGCAGGCATTTCCGAGCTTGTTTAGCAGATGCAACTATTCATGCAGTGCCGCAACTGCACAGAACAACAAAAACTAATTGTGGAACACAGGTTAACTTGTAAAAATAAAGAACTCCGAGTTAGAAAAGCAGAGGGGACTTCCCCTTTGGAAACACTAATAATCATACAGCAATGACTGAATTTCACCGAGGTGTTAAAGATTAAAGTTGCCTAAACTGTTGCCTAAACTGCAGTGCTTCATTTAGAAGCAAAATCAGTTAATCTGAAAGAAAGCAGTGCCCCTCTGGAGTAAGTGTATGCAGCACTGGGAATTGTTTCACCATCCATCATTCTGGGAGTGCAATTATGATTCTTCTTTCCTGGTGTAAATAAGCTCTCAGTTTGATAAAATAAAATAAAATAATACATATATAGATATATAGATAGACTGTATTTATCTAAATGCTAACTTTATATAGCACTTAGATAAATACAATCTGGTGATGAGTAAGAGTGTATACTTCTGTTTTGTTGTTGGCTGAGATCATGCTCAGATTCAGAGTTCATTGAAGGCAATTCCTAGTTGCTTGCTTAGGCAGTCCATTTTCCTGAAACATTTACATTTATAAGGGGGTCGCTCCATGTGAGAACAAGTGGCTTAAGTGACTGAGTGAATAATTCTGAGTAGAGCTGAACAGATATTCTTTATTGCAATATTTTTACTGCTATTTTACTTCCAACAGCATTCTGCAACATTCGCCTATCCAGAACTACCAGCTGGAGACTTTTGCATTTTGAATACACTTGATATTATTATCTGTTGTTCCCGGAAATGACAGTTCTTAGAGTGACAGATTAATTTTCAGCCATGAGCATCCTCTGCTGAACTGAGTTATTCAGCCCATTGTTTGACATGAACAGAACATTCTGTGTGAGACTTTACATAAGTCTCCATTCACCTCACTGAACACCTCAGAAATGTCAGATGGAGCAACCTGTTCCTATTCAAACAGCTGCCATCTCCCTCTGCAGCTCAGACAAGCACAATGGTACTGATCACATTGCAGGTGCTTGGGTCCTCGGGATATGGCTGCCTGCACTGCAGCAGGGGATGTAGCAGCCAGACTCAGCTGTTTATCAGACCTCAAAACCACAGAGGATCTGAACACTTTGATGCAGTTGCAGAGGAGACAGGACCATGGTTGTAGTCCTTGGCACAGATGTGGAAGATGGGAAGACTGTCTTCTAGAGAAATGGTATTCACTGCAGGGTATTTCTATGCTTTAATCAGTAGTGGCTTCTATCTATCCATCCTACTGTGCATAATGCCACAGCTGCAAATGTGGAAAATCAAGTTCTGACATGCTGTTGCCAGTGGAGCTGCTCTCTAGAATCTCAGCCAAATGTCACCAACACAAACCTGAGCCACATCACCTCATTTGCACTGTCGCTGGCTCTTCCCTTTCTGCAACCTCTGTCTTCGTGGTTCAAAACATCTAATGCAAACATAGTTGAGTTTTTAACACTTCTCCATATCCCCAACTGTCCTTTCACCAAATGCAGTGCCCCTGACACTTTCTGGAGGATGTCAAAATGTAGATGGGAGAATCGAGAGATATCAGGGACAAAAATCATCTGTTCTTCTGTTAGTATGGATGCTTGTAAACACTTCTGCTGTGATAACTGCAAGATAACTCCAAATGTAAAGATTGCAAAGCATACATAATTCTCTTGTTCTATGTGGTATATGGTATCTCATTACCCTTCAGTAACATCAGAGCTATCAGAAGCATTGTAATGGAATAACTAATTATCCCTTAAATAGACTCGCCTGTTTTGCTTTGGGATTATTTCTTTTGTTGACTCGCTTGACAGCCTTCCTTTTGAAATAAATATATCTGCCTAAAATAGGAGGCTATTAATACGCAGTGAGGAATTCACACTTGATGAGTATGAGCTAATCGTTTAAAAATGTTTAACAATAATTGTTCTGAATAAAAGAAGTTCTGCCTTGTCAGACAGAAATCATCGCTATGCTTAAAGAGTGGAACTGCAGGTGCTGGTGGCACACTGCACTCTGTGTACATTAAAAACTCTGTCTGCTTCACATTGTTAACAGGAGTGCAGTGGCAGCTTGCATGCTGCAGCAGAGTGCCTTCCTCCTTCCTACTCTGCAGGCTCACTTGCTGTGTCTTAAAGGGAAGCATCAGTGGTAAGAAATTAGAAAACCCGCCAAGTAGCTGCATGGTTACAGGAGTTGATTTTTGCATTCAGTGTGGCAGCAGTGGTAGGAAAATGCTGTGATTCATTGCCTGAGAGTACTGGCCATAGGTTCTTAGACTTCATTTGGTTTTGGTTGGGATGACAGCCTTGTTTTGTGTTGTACAGATTTCTGTGGCAAGTGATGTGTGCCACAGTTACTGGGAGTTGGTTCTCATTGATTTAAATTGCTCTCTTTAACACAAGAAACAAGGTGACACTGATCAATAGCCTTCTTCACTGTACCAGTGTGTTTGTATGAAGTTTTTCTTGCCTACCTTTTGTCGTTCTATAGTTAAGTGTTTCTGGAGGTGCTGGGTAGTAAAAAGGGAATATGAAAGAGAGAATGGGAGTGATGAACATAGAATGTGAAAATGTATATGCAAGTTAAGTGTTTATCCAAATGCTCTGCATCAAAAACTCTTTAGAAACTTGTTTTATTTTTAGACATCCTTCAGTAGTTTTACAAATATAAAGATTTCTCAAGAGAAAAGGTACAATGAGTAAGTGTTTTCTTTTGCTGCGGTGTAAAAGAATAACCCATGACTAACTTTTCTATAGGAATACAAATAAAATCTGAGTAAATCTGGACTTTGGAGGTTTTGTATCAGCACGGTAGAGCTGTGAGATGACAGGCTCACCCTACGCTTTTAACACCTCACTCGCCCACGGCCTGCAGACAAGCAAAGCCAGAGATGGCCAAAAACTCAAGCTGGTCCTTACCATGAAAAGACGGGGGCACAGATGGCGTGAAGCTTCTTTCCCACACGCCTTACCTATTTTGAAAAACATAAACTGTTCCATCCTCCCTTCATACCTTCTTTTAACACTGACTACTATCTAGTCACTTGGCCATGTCAAGACAACTACAACTGTGCTTTTTGGAACAGTCAGGAGGTTTACATTTTCAGAGTGGAAGATGCTGTCATTTTTGTGAGATTATGTTGGATGAAACGCTATATATCTCAAGTGTTAAACTTACCTAAATTGCCTTGTCTTGTCAGTTTAGTCACAGATTTCCTCAAGCTTGGGCCCAGTACCCATCTTCTGGGCACAGGCTGCTATTTTGCCCTCTTGCTCTTCACAGTGTAGCATTTGTGCACTGAAGCCTATACCTCATACTGGGTTATATCGCCAAGCATGTATCCAAGTAGTTTGACAGAAGTGTTTACACATCTCTCTTCAGCAATTCTGAGGCCATATTTGTAGCACTGCATCCAACTTTGGGCTCCTCAGTACCAGAACGTTATTGACAAATAGATGTGAGTCCAACCACTGCAGTGATTAGGGTAGGAGCTAAAAAAGAGGCTGAGAGCTAGGCTTGCTTGCTCCTAAGAGGGCTGAGGTGGGATCTGCTGCTTTCAATTACATAATGAGAAATAGAGAAGATAGAGCCAGAATCCTCTTAGAGCCGCACATTGATGGGATGAGAGTCAACAGAATCATAGAATCACAAGGTTGGAAAGGACCTACAAGATCATCTAGTCCAACTGTCCTCCCATTACCATTGCTACCACAAGCTACTAAACCATATATTTTAGCTTCTCATCCAGATGACTATTGAACACTGCCAGGGATGGTGGCTCCACCACCTCCCTGGGCAGCGCCTGAACACTCTGTGAGAAAAAAATTTTCCTTATGTCTAATCTAAGCCTCCTCTGGTACAACTTGTAGCCATTTCCTTGGGTCCTGCTTGTTGCCTGAGAGAAGATGCAACACAGGGAATTCCAATTAGACTATACAGAAATTTTCACTGTGAGCAACATCAAACACCTGAGCTAAGCCAAGAAATGTTGTGGTGTCTCTTTCCCTGGAGATGTTCAAAACTCAGCTGGGCAAGTCCTTGAGAAACCTTAACAAAATATGGTAAATAGTTGGACTTAACATCAATGTTGGCTCAAGTTTCAGCAAGGTGAAAAGGGATATATAAACTGTCTAACTACATGACCTCTGGAGGTCCCTTCAAGTCTCAATTTATTTTTCTCTTCCACAAGCATGTAATTCCCTGCTTTCATTACTGAAAATTATAGAGATCACAGTCTTCTATCTTGACTCACTTCTGAAATCTGGGAGAACAAGTCCAACTTCAGCATTTCTCCTTCTGGTTGCAGATAATGCTGTGGCAAACCCATCTGTGTCCTAGCTAGCTGTGGTTTGTAGTAGGGATGTTGTAGCACAGCTGTGGCAGCAGTGACAACAGCAACTTTGTTCTCCTTTCTGCTGTTCTGTGGAAGACTCAATGCTAGGGTGCATTCTGGAGTATTCTGGAACAATAGTGAACCTACACTGATATGAAGTCCTATGTTTTTTTTGTTTTTTGTTTTCCCCTGTACAAAGGCCACTGTGAGAAAGCTCCAGGTCACAGCACTCAGAGTAGCTATGCTGTCTTGGAGAATATGTTTATTCACACCTTCACTTCTCAGATCAACCAGTTAAATTGTGGCGTTCTCTGGTTATCATTGCATAACACAGCAAGGGTTGAGCCTTTCAGCCATTCTTCATTTCCAAATTCTTTCACTCCTGGCTTGTAATCAAATGTGAGTACTTGCATGCCAGAAAGAATTATTATACACAGATTCTTTGGGGAAGGAAAGAGAGGTCCTGAATAGAAATTAAGATAGGGAGCGAAACATTGAGATTGTCCTTTGCTTTTTGGAGAAATTGGATGCATCAATCATTTCAAGCTATAGTACCATGGTAGAGTACAAGGTTAAGTTACTCCCATGCAGAATATTGTTTTGTTCACTCTGAATGTGTAGACTACACATTCATAGTGTGTATATTCATACTATCCGTAGACTAGAAAACTGCTTTAGAAGTTGGAGGGGGAGGGAGGGCACAAGGAAAAATCTGACATGCAATCACTCTATAGAACACTCTGCATTCATGAACATTCTGCTGCCCTTTCCATCATGAAGCATCATGGACAGCAGCATGTAATCTCTGTTGTGCAATGGTAAGGGGATATTCAGGCGTCTGTGTAACAGGAGCATGTTTGACACATTTTTGGTTGTTTCTGCTTCCTCCCCAGTCCTTTTTATTCTCCTGTAGGCAGGTCTTGTCGGTCAATATCAGTATGACAAGATACGGGAATAAGCAAGAAGTCTCTGGTCTCCTTGGCAATGTGGTGATTAGCACAAGCTATACAATGACGTGATTCATGCAGAGGGGGCGAGTGTGGAGTTGTGAATGCTTTGCTTATGTGGCACTGCAGCACCTGGGTGCATGAGGCAGATTGCTACTGCTTGTAGTGCCTCAGTCTCACATTACACACAAAAAAGTTCACTCTCTACTGATTTTTAGAAGCTATGAGGCATCCAGTCATCACCCTGTTTCAACAGAAAAGTATCTGCCATAGCTATGCTTAAAGAGGATTTTTCTAATAATTTTGCCTATCTACAGTTGTGCTGTGCTGTCATTAATTTCCCTTTCCAAGTAGGTGAAGCAGAAGTGAAGGATTCTTTTACACATTTAAAACAGCGGGGAAATTTATTTTGATTTCAGTGCAGTTTCTTTGGAATTACACTGCACTACCAAGAAAGTGAATCAGTTCTAGTCTCTCAGTAGTACTGTCACACAGTGAGAATATTGGTTGTGTAAGGGAAAACTTCTTTCTTTGAACATGCAGCACTGGAGCTTGAACTATTTACTCTCATGTGTTTTAATTTCAGTGGCAAAGATGCTTAGTCACCCAGGGCTGGGAAAAAAGGGCCAATCCTTGTATGTATTCTCTATTTGTTAACTTGTGTATCTGGAGACTGTGCCTCCTGGAAGTAGTAAAGTCAGTTTTTCTTTTGTGAGAAGATGTGTTGGGAAGAATATAGCCTCAGACAAGCTTTCTGTCTGAAATGCACAAGAATGACAGACCCACAATCTCATTAAACAAAATATATTATTCTCTTGAAAAACATCTTCTGCTTAAATATACTTTTCTTTCTTCTACTGCTACTACTCCTTCTCCCAATGCTCCTCCTCATCAAATTTTGACAATTCTTTTATGGAATACTGTTGTTTGATGATGTTGCCTTATGTGGCCACACGGGTCTTCAGTGCTTTGATGTAAAAACAAGTCAACTAATAAATTATTTCTTTCCCCCATTACATTAATCTTCACAGCATGTTTTTATTTATTTATTTATTTTTATTTTGCTTAGAAGCAGCTTGCAACTGAGTAGTTACTTGTATGGATCTGTTACTTGTGTCTCAGATGCACGTGGTTTCAAGAGAAGCTATTGTATGAATGATGCAAACTACCATTTGGCTGTTCTATCCACCCTGCCCTGTAATGGAAATGCTAGGTCACGGTCTGAACCAGTGATTGAGTACCTGGTGGGAAGGCAGGCCAAACCAGGAGAGCTCAGGTGTGTGCAATGTACCTGAGTGACCAGAAGGGGTGGAGCCAGGATCCACCTCTTCCCAGACCTCTTTTAAGGGTTGGCAGTGGAGGCAAAAGCATTTGCCTATAGATTTTTGTCTACATGAGGTCTTTTGAAAGCAAGCATATTTTCTTCTTTTGTTTCTGTGTCCACAGTTGCTGCATTTGGGCTTGTCTTCATTTGTTGCAGCCTAGGACTTTGCCACCATACTCTTCTTGTTGTACCTTCCACCACATTACAGCATTACACTGCCCCCATTCATTCACTGTGATTATACCTTCTCTGTAAAAATACTGCTGGTCAAATTCACAAGCTATGACAGTTAATCAAGCTTTCCCCAATGCCAGCTGTTCTTCTGTTTTGTTTCCTATCGGTGCTCATAAACAGGCAAGTATATTGAATGTCCATATCATTGACAAAAAGCAAACACTTTTTAGTTTGCTACTACCTGAATATATTAGTCACTGTTGAAGCAAGTGTGGTAAATGTTTGCAGGACAGCTGGTGCTCCAAATAATAGCACTTGGTAGTAGCTATCTCTTTTTCCTTTTAATACTATGCAAAATGAAGAAGTAATTAAAAGGTTAAGTGATATTTCTCAGCACCTAACTGTTGCTCTAGAGGAGATTGGCACCTTCTTAAAATAACCAGCCTCCCTTCAGCCTCCTCCTCTGCTCTGCCAGGGACTTTAGCCACACTTCACATGTCTTGCTCTTTAGACCCTTCCCCACCTTCATAGCCTTCCTTTGGACACTTGTGATTCCTTTTCTGGATTTGGACAGAAACTGTGAACATTTCCCCAACCTGCATTTGGAAATGATTTAGTAACTCTAGTTTTGTGGGCAGTGGTATTTGAGTGTCTTCCAATTAAACGGCCACAGAAAGAATGGCAAAACTTGAGAGTGACCTTTTGCTAACAGTCTCAGGAGCATTGAAAATGATGTGTTTGCTTAGACTGACTACTCCCTTGTGAACAGTTTCAACCTATTGAATTTAATTGGTCTATAGCTGTTATTCTCCTGATTTAGTTTGGAGTCAGAGTGGTGGGGGAAGGCAGAAGTTAAACTGGCTACTTCATCTCTTTCCATATTGTTTTTTCCATAGCATTTTTTATATGTGTTCTGCTGAGGAAATTAAACTAGAAGAGATACATGGACAGAGAAAGAGGAATTTATTTGAAACCTGATTTAGCAGAGTTTAAGTGGGCAGGGAAAAATATGGTAATGGCTTTGTCTATAAATACGTTTTTAAGCATATTATACCTACTGGGATCTTGGATCATATTTCAAATACCCACAGCATTTCTTCCCACCAGAAAAGTATTGTTATCCCCACTGTACAGATTAAAGGCTATGTATCATGATGGGCTTTCCTGTCTGTACTCAGGCTTAAATTTTCACTGCTAAAAGTTGAAGAACTTTTTCACTTCTGCCTATTCATATGAAATTCTATCAAAAAGAGCAGCAACGCTTTCATAAATCTATATGTCAATTACATGGTTCAAGGCAGAGAAGAATTGGATTCAGAAACCTCATCTGGACAATGCAAGTGATTTAAAGGAGTGTAGAAGAAGAGAGGCAGGAGGTTAGGCAATAGATAATCTGTGTTTGAACATAAGAATGTGTTGTGATACGGGGATTTGCTACGCTGGTGTGATGAATGCAATGAAACCATAGTTCTTTCATCCTCTGTCTCTGCTTTTAGCCTGTGTCCAGTTCAATCATGGAGAAAACCTGGTGCTCTGCTCCCCATCTTCATGTCCTAATACTCCATTTTAGGTGCAAGCCAGGCTGGTTTGTGGAGGGCAGGTATGCGATGTTCACAGGTAGAACCTGAGTTGTGTTCTGAGCACTGTTCCACGCTTGTCAAGCTGTTTGCTCACTGTCTGTGCAGGAAGGTCCCTATGCAAAGTGAGACATTTCTGCTGTGCAGGGAGCAGAGTGAATACCAGAGAAACCTGTGGTCTTGTCTCCAAATAGGTGTAAGTGCTTCGAGCCTTAGTTTTCTCCCTTACTGATTATTTTTTTTTTCCCTTCTCCTGTTGTCAAGGTAACACTTTAATTCTGTTTAGTGAGAAAGCTCCATATGTAAACTTGACCTTTGTGACTTCTGCCTTGATAACAATAGCGCTCTTGTATTCATTGTGCTCAGCTTCTGTAAAGGACAGGGACAGAAAAAAAGAAACACAAAACCCGAAGACAAAAGGATGGGAGAGAGGTTCAACTTCACATTAAAACACACAACCATATTTTGAGTTGGATCTTCTTGTTTAAATAAGTTCTTCTTCTTGTTTTAAATGCCCTAGAAAGATAAAAATCTGTTGTAAATTAGGGAGCAAACACTTCATGCACTTTTTTTTTTTTTTTTGTATTAGAAAACTTTAGCAATGAAATATACCATAGTTAGGCTCTAAATTTTAGTAGTGCCCATTCTTCCTTAGGATTTGTTTTTGCAAGGTGTTGAGTGCCCTGGCTGTAATCCAGCAGGATTTAAGCATGTAATTTAACTTCAAGGATGTAAGAGTCCCACTGTATTGAAAGAATTTGAGTGGTTAAAGGTACACAGGTGGGTAAGTGCTTTTCTGGATAGAAGCCAGAATGCACAGCATCTTCCAAGATCTAATTTTTAATTATTAAACTGATTTAGAGCAGTTCTTGTATCCAAGGTAACAATGACAATGAGATGGTTGAGTACTAAAATCTATATAATTCTAAGAGAAAAGTAGTTATTTGAATACTGCTGAAATATGGATGGGCATTGATTACTGTGCTCTGTTCTCAAAAACTGTGAAAACTGTCTCATTTGTTGCTTATTGATGAATCCAAATAGAGCAAGGACCTTGTGTTACCTCATATTTTTAGGTAAAGGCCTAGTTTGTCCAAATGATTAGCAGGACTTTTCTTCAGGTGATACAGATCATCATGTCATTTGATATTTGAAATCTGTACTACTTCTGTCTCAATTTCCTGGCTTCATTTAAATACTATATATATATATATACACTATATATAAATATATACTGTTCATATTATTAGCCAGGGTGGAAAAAACACCTCTCCCAGGTTCTTTCATAGAGAAGGAAAAATGGGAAGAAAAAAAAAAAAAATTGAAATTCAACATGGTGCTGTTAGTTTTTGCATGGCTTTCCCACCTAACTAACTAACTAGTTGTGGTTACAGTGAATTCATTGCAAGAATATACTGTGTTTTCTGATATATATATATATATATATATATTTGTAGTATCAGTTAGTTGTTAACTGGTGTCAGCGATGGGTCACAGAATGGTAATCATACTGTATGACCTGTTTTATACGCAGTTTACTTTAATACTGCTTTAGTGACCCAAGTGACTCAATACGCTGCAGAAGAAGTAGCAGACTTTAAACTTTTATGAATGAACACAGGAGTCCTCGTTCTCCATGGCTTTGTGCATGGAGCAGTGATCTCTTAACACTGCAGAGGAAGGGCACCTAACCTGCTCTGGTGTCAGCTTTGCCTCGCAGATAAATGGTGATGCCTTTCATGGAACACGGAAGCTGACTTCCACCTCGAGCTCTGGCAAACTTGATTGCACTCAGCCTCAGCAGTGAGAGGGGGCCATTAGAGAATTAAAGGAGTGGGTGTATACAGAGAAGTCTCAGGCTGGTGACCATCAGTTGGGGAATGAAAGCAAATGAAGGAGACTGGGGCAAAGTGGCTGAGAAACCTCCTCATTGAGTCCTGCATTTGGTACCCAGCAATCTTCCCAAGCAGAAAGAAGGGTGAGGACAAGACTATTCAGGATATTTGAGTAAGGAAGGCATATGGGGGGACTTCACTACTCCCATATTCCTCAGTAATACACATCTATGGGGATATGCCTACAGAATGGTTTTTTTTTTGCTTTTAAAACATAGTGGGCTGTAGGGATGAATGCAAACATGCATTGTAAGAGATCTCGTTGGTAAACTTTTTCCTCCTACTCCACAACTTATTCACTGCAAACACTATTGACATTAATATCAGTGTAAGGAAGCCTTTAAGTTCTGGAATAGGCAGTGATAGATCTGTATAAAGAAGAGACAAACTTGCGTGCCACTTGTGGGAGGGAGTAAAAAAGAAACAAAACTAGTTTTATTATTCTGGTTTTATGTTCGAAAATTGTGCTGCTAAATGGATGAGAGAAATTATTGTAATGGAAAGTGTCTTAATGTAGCTTAAATATCTGACAAGAGCACTTCGGAACTAAATCATTCATGCTCCCACTTGCTGACAACTGTAACCTGCTGCCTTTTTCAGGATAATATAAGGTCTCTGAATTGCAAATTAAACATTAGCCAGCAATGATACAGGAAATCAGGGGAAAAAAAAGAAAACCGTGGAAGATGAATGCTGAGTTTAGATCATGGTTGTACAAATTGAGGCCAATTTTGATCAATTGAAAAGCTCTGAATGGATTTTACCATGAAATTCTCCCGCAATGAATCCCACAAACTAAAGCTTTTTGAATCAAGTCTTTGACAGCTTACTAAACCTGAACTGAGTCTTCCCAGAAAACTAGTGTAGTGGGCAGACACTTGTGAGTACAGCTCTCTAGGCACTAAGCAAAATGACATAGCACTGTGCCACAACAGACAGTGGTGTGAACAGAGAAGCAAGCAGGCTGATATCAGCAGTGAGGATCCTGTATGTGCTTGTACCCACATCCTTTAGTTACAACAGGGTGGCATCATCTTCCTTTAATATACTTTAAACAACACCTTGTGAACAATCTGAGATTCAAAAGGCAATGGAAACTGCATGTTCCATTTTTTTCTACTTCCATAACAACTAAGAAAGACTGTCATGTGGGGGGCTCTGTTCCCTTCTTAGTACTGCTGCCATTGGTGGTAGTGGGAATGACAAGCCTGAGCTAAAGGCAGAATAGTCCCTGCAGTTTTCATCTGCTTGTGAAAAAGCTCCTTGATCCTCATCCGAGGACTGTTTGTCAGCCTCTGGACAGCAGTCTTGCCCAGGGTATCATAACTAAATTTGACTTTCTGTGCCATCTGTGTTGCAGGGATATCTTTTGTAAAGCTGAGTTATTGGGTGGTTCTTACCTGAGAATGTTTATGGAATGACAGATGCATAGAAAGTAAATAAGCCATTGCTTTATTTTTGCATCATCTACAACAAAGAATAGAGCGTGATAAATTTGTTTCTGTTCTGATTTATGGGTCAGGGAAAACATGGACCTCCGTATCTCCATGACATTTTACTCTTCCCAGCATATATTCACTGTCAAATAAAGGTAATTTTCACTGTCCCAATTAGTGGGCATCAAATCACAAGGGAAGTAACATTCCTTTCTGAATCAGAGGAGTGAATGCTGTTTATGAGATTGAGAGTATCTCTCATTTTGTGATCTCTTCAGCTACAGAAATGTGAGCAATTCAGTTGTTTGGGCTGTTGCTAGGAAATCTTTTCTTCCTAAACTCTGATTAATAGATGTAGCTGAGAGTCAATTGCACACAATTAGGCACTACGCTTCAACATGCATTGTGAGCTGCAGAATTGAATTTGTCAATGCAGTGTCTCAATTTTGTCAAGGAAATGGAACAGAGGTCTGTAAATGTGTATAGCTTGGCTGAGTCGCAGTCTATGTTTTCTCATTTACATGTTGTAAGAAACAATTTACCCAAAATCTTTGCATTTATTTTATACTTTTCAAAACCATAGCCACGAGGGTGGGCTTTTAAAACCTGTGGTTCTCTTTTCACTATTACACTTATTGAGTAAACTCTGACTATAAATAAAATAAGAAGTAAAAGATGTTTTGTTTCAATCTGTCAGAATACCATAGGTAGCAATGTGGGGAAAATGACAGGATATTGCGCTATTGTGCACTGAAGGTGGGATTTTATGCTTAATTACACTAAAAATTGCAAAATCCTGTCAAAAGAATGAAGCTAGCAAAGAAACAATATAAAAATGGCAGGCAGGAGTATTTGACTTGTGCATCACATCTTTTTTATCGATGTGCATGAGAAAACAGTGAAGAACAAGCTTCATTTTATCTTGAAATAAGCTGTTTTTCACCTGTTTTGATGAAATGTCACAGTGGAGAGAAAGCAGAGGTGGTTTTGAAATAACTGTGGCTAGTGGAGTTCAGCTCTTATTCTCTCAGCTGGGTTTGTGTGGATTAGCTCCAGGTGAGGAAAGCATTTCATGTCCACTTTAGAATATTACTTAGTATTTTATTTGTTAGCTGAGATACTTTGGGAGCCACCTTTCTGTTCTCAGAAATGATCAATGAAGGTCAGCAATACCTGACACTCTTTATACCCTTTTTGAGAGGAAAGAGGGGGTGAAAAGTAGGGTTTAATTTGGAATTTGTGAAAAGTAGCCACCACTACTACTGCTTATTGTATCAGGGTAATTCATAGAATCATAGAATTACCCAGGTTGGAAAAGACCTTGAAGATCAACAGGTCCAACCACAGCCTAACCAGTACCCTAACTCTAACAACCCTGTGCTAAATCATATCCCTGAGCACCACATCCAAACGGCTCTTAAACACATCCAGGGATGGCGATTCAACCACCTCCCTGGAGAGCCTATTCCAGTACCTAACTACCCTTTCTGTAACTGTTAGGCAGTTAGATTTGCCCCATGGCATTTATTCCCCTTCAAATCCTATTCTGACATATTTTAAATGTGACAAGCTGAACAAAAATCCACTTTTGAAGGGTAGTGGGAGGTAACGTAGGCTGAGGTTGGGTCAGTGTATTGTTCAGGCTTTTAAGTGGAACTGGGGAAAATTGTGAAGTCAAGGTTGTAGGGAGAGGTGAGAAATACATAATTTTCTTTTCAGATTACTGTTTCAGCTTCGAGGTAGAAAAAACATGTTGAACAAAAACCAGAATAACAGTTTTTAATGACTTCAGATAATCCTCCCTTTGTATGCAAGGGGAACATAAAATCCCAAAGCTTTTCACTTCTGCTAAAGAAAAAAAGAAATCTTAACCTTTTGGTCAACATTCTGTTATTTGTTTCTGGTTTCCCAAGGCCAGCATGTATTAACAATATCTGCATTGTGCAAGTTCTTGTGGATTCTGTTGTTATGCTGCACTTCTGTGGGGCTGGAAGGCCAGTTCAGGTTGCAGTGAGATGTGTTTTCCATGTGTTCAAGTGATTCTAGTACAAGGGTTTGAAGATTGGTGGGGGAGTGGATCTGTGAAGTGCTTGAACTTGAGGATGTGAATTAATAGTGAGAATGAATGTTTTCAACATCAGAACTCCTTTAGGGTTGCGTGGGTTAAAGTAATATCAGGTATTAACTTTCAGACAGTTTATGTAACAGCTTTTGTTAAAATAGACGTTCATTATCTTATAATGAGAGCGACTTACAGAGGAGGAAAGAGATGCTGCTATTGACCCTGTGGCTTACACATGCTGGAATAAGTGTATAGCTTAGATTTACTCATAAATAAAGTTCATATTAAGTACATATTTATTGCCTGGAGTCTTTGGAATCTTACTGGGGAGTAGAGAAGCTAAGTCACTTAAAACAAAAGAAAAATATATCTTATGTATTTGGATAGAAATTCAATGACAGGCAGAACAGCCAAATGTTCGAACCCTGGTAATGTTAATGGAAACTGGATGCTTCACTCTTTAGCTCTGAAATTACTTCTCAGGCTTATGTCATCTTTGATTTTTCTTTCACCATTTGCTTATCTTCTGAGTTTAGTCTGTGCTTTATTTGCAATAAGTTTTTCTGAGTAAAGCCATGCCTGAAGGCATGCACAAATGAACCTCACAGCATTGATCTCTGAATAACCATTTCCCTCTTTAATGGTCTGATATGTTCTGATTGTTAATGACTGTATTAATAACAAGAGTTTTCACTGTGCTACTGATTAAGAGATGCTGGAGAGCTACTCAAAGGCCTGTGTAATGTTCATGTTCTGTAAGAAAGGGTACTGTAGGGATAACTTAGTAAGGTTGTTAGCCAAGGACATATTTACAATAGGAAAATAATTATTCACATTCCTGAAAAGACAGAAATAGTGTTCTTGATAGCTCCTTTCAGGTCAGCAGTACTAGCTCATTATTGAACAATCTGATTTCCCATCTCTCTCCCTTACTTAGACTTTGTCTGAAGTCAGGGACTAAGCATCCATAACTGGAGCTGTCAGAATCAATTTGCCATTTGTGTCTATCTCCTTCAGGGATTCAAAGACTTCTTTTTAAACCTTCTCATTTGCTGTTTGCAGTAGCAATCATTCAGTGTTCTCTGTTTCAGAGCTCTCTGAGCTGAACAAGTTGACTTGGCAACCAGGGAATGTTGGAGACGGGAGTGAAAGGCACTGGTTGGCTGCTGCACGTTAATAATGACTAATGTTCATACTGATAACGATCTGTGGCAAAACAAGTACTTCCTGTTCCTTGCTATATAATGGAGAACACCTCTGAAATTCGGAAGATCGTCAGTGTGCCCCCAGTTCTGCAAGCTGGGTGAGACAAGGATAAATCTATGCTGGCATCTGTCAAACAAATAACTTGGTCAGTTCATATTCTGATATACTCACTTATTCTTAGGAGTTTCTGTGTGGCAAGTGAGAGAACTGGGATTTTTTTTTTTGCTGCTGTTTCAGCTGCACAGACCAGGTTTAAAAACATGAGAAAGAAAATGCAGTAAATCCAGAACACAAGCCCTGAGGGTTGATTACTATTGCTATAAATGTGTATTACTTTTAGCTGCTTAGCATTTGACTCACAAGTGAGCAGAAACAGTTGTTGCTCTTTATGAAGCACATTCACTAGCCAGGATGTGTAGTTTTAAAGGTTATCTGTTGCACCCAAATACAATGATGTGACAACATACAAACCTGCCAGATTTCTTGTTTTTTCTTTTTTCCCATGGACTGTGTGTTCCTTCTGTGTTTGTAGTTCATCACTTCAGCTTTTCCTTTCCTCTTGTGGTATGCCAAGAGGAGGAAGCAGCAGCTGGGACCCCTCGGTGCCTGCAGTTGTGAAGAAGAGGTGGGCTGTTCAGGGTCACCTTGTACAGAAGGACCCATAGTTTAAAATAGAGCTGCTGGAAGGCACTTGCTTCCAGGGGCCACATCCCACAGGCTTTCTCTCTTGCCTTCTCCCGCACCAGAGAGTCTATTATATAGCCCATCAGGATGCTGCTGGAAGGAAACTTTGGAATCCTTAAATTATCACTTTTGGCAGGGTATTTGAATGCCTTGGGCTAAAAGGCACTTCTGTTAAGACACTGACTGGGGAAAACACTGCTGCTTGCATTCTGTCGTATTTATGACTCCAGTTGAAGGAAATCTGCTGTTCTTTGTGGTAGATCTTGCTTTTTACTTCACACCGATTTGTAAAGGGAGATACGAGGAAAAAGTATTCACACTGAAGAGCATCAGATAGACCTGGATGGTTCATAAGATACTTTTCATAAATCACTACTGAGATTTGTCAACCTAAATTGAAGGGTTAGATACAGAAATACAACACCTAATTTCATTTGCTTCCAGAATTTTACTGTTTCATAAAAATTCAAAGTAAATTGAACAGAGCAAAATTTCACTTAAGTCTAATAATTAAAAAGGCATATTTCATGTGGGTTTGTGGTCTCAGATCAGTTTTTTAGTCAGATTTCTGATCAAAAATCTGCTCTTAAGTTGAGACTGGAATAAGTTACTATTCTAATAGAAGATATCTCACGTAGCAGTTGAAATATTTACTCATGTTTCATAATACCTTAGAGTAACTAGATGCAGTGTTTTATTTTTTTTCCAAAACCACATTCTTCTCAATAACAGAGTATTTTAGCAAGTCCCACGGTGCAGGGCTTTTGTGATTGTGTGAGGAAAAGAGGGGAAAAGATTTCTACTTTCATGCTGGTTAATACATTCGCATCTCAGAGGTTCAAAACTTAATGCTTCTGGGATCTGTGGGTTTTCTGTATGATTTAATAGAATCACAGAATCACCAAGGTTGGAAAAGACCTAAAAGATCATCCAGTCCAACCATTCACCTATTACCAATAGCTCCCACTAAACCATGTCCCTCAACACAACATCCAGTCTTTCCTTGAACACCCCCAGGGTCGGTGACTCCACCACCTCCCTGGGCAGTCCATTCCACTGCCTGACAACTCTTTCCCTTCAGGTAGTTACAGAGAGCAATGAGGTCTCCATTGAGCCTCCTCTTCTCCAGGCTGAACATTCCCAACTTCTTCAGCCACTCCTCATACGGCCTGTGCTCTAGACCCCTAATTTAATTTTCTTTCAAAAGTTCTATTGTTATGTAATAGTTTCACTGGCTCATTATTTTCCTAAGGACTGAGCCTAGAATGTTTATGCATATAAAATAAAGCAATACTTTTTTTTTTTTTTTTTGGCAAATGCAAAATCTCATCTGATTGATGCAACTTGTTTTGGATTCTTATCTCTCTGCCAGCAGTGTTTTTGCTCCTTTTGCAAGAGTGTGAGGCTGTAAGAATTATACAGAGCTGGGAAAGCTGAGGTGTATTGGACATCTTTGCAGTCTTATAGTAGCTCTGAGACTAATTAACTCAGACCCTGGTCTTTCTCTTGACACATCTGATGGCACAACCAATGTGATAATTGCTGTGCATCAGTAGGGTCATGGACTGCAAGGAACGTGGACGTACTGCATCTATATGACAGACAATTAGAAATTGTCTTGGCTGCTTGCCTTTATTTCATGCCTTGAAGATCTCAAGCACTCCCATTGTATTATCTTCATTCTCTACACACTTGTGTAACGCTTCATTTCTGAGTCAGTGGGCAGTGCAGGCTGGGAGCAGCAGGAGCTGAAGCTAGGCATGGAGGCAATCTGGAATGTCAACACAAGGTGCGTCCATTAACAAGATGAACTACTTAACTGAGATCAATTCCAGAGGTGGGATCAAGGTCAGGACACCTCCAACAAAGCACAGTCTGGGCCTGGTGACCCTCGGCTGTGCTGGAATGGATCAGCTGGCAGAGGTGCTGGGGATGTTCCAAGTGAGGCTGGTCAGGGCTTTAAGGCCTATTACTGCCCCCAAGGCTCTGGTGCTCCGTAACACTGAGCTCTGGGAGCAGGCAGTGCTGTTTGCTAATGCTGAAATCTTTGCAGCTTCCCATGAACTTTGTCCCCTGCAGAAAGCAGGCCTTGGTAGATTTAATGATGATAGATGGAAAATGCTTCTATCATCTGGTTACTAAATTATGGCCTTTTTGGTATTCAAGTTGATTAATAATTTCCGTCAAGCTAAGTTAACTCTCTTAGTTGAGAGTTCCTGGTGATGGCTCAGTACTGACATACTCCAGACCTGAGTGACATGAGATGATGTATAGTGAGAGGATCCCAGAGCAATGGGCCCCCTGAGGTGAAGTGCCAGAAGAAGCTTGGATTCAAGCATAAGGCTGTGCTTTGTGCATTTATGTAGCTTTTTTTTTTTTTTTTTTTTTTTTTAAATTCTTCACAACAAATGAATAGGTGTGAATAGATTATCCCTCAGGACTTAGATACAGGGAAGATGCTCCAAGGTTATAAAGTGAATGCAAAATAAGTTTAGCTAAGGATGCAGTGGGATCAGCCAATTAGATCTTTCAGCCTTCTACCACTGAAAGGAGACAGTCCAGTTTCTTGCATTACCTCATCTTAACTCTACAGCAGAGTGCATTGCTTTAAAAACGGAGTTAGAAAATACAGAGGAAAAGTAAGATAAGTACTTGTATTCATGTCCAAATGTTAATGATTCATAGATGAATTTTCAAAGTCTTCTCTCCTGTGCAAGACTTAATGACTGTTTTACATTGTTCTCTTGAAATGGCTGTAGATATGTAGACAAACTTGGAAACAACTTTCAAAGGGAGAGGTTATAAACTATTTTCTTGGCCTAAATCAACCGAATTCCCCTTTCGTGAGAAGGCTGTAAGGATCTAGATTAAACTAGTTTCTTCCTGCATTACTTCTCATAGTCTGCTGGTTCTTTGTAAACACTCGGTATTCTGTTATCAGGCAGGGACAACAGGAAGAGATTGCTCAAGAGTATTCCTGCTAATCATAATAATATGCACCAAGAACTACTATCAGTGTAGCAACATAAAAATCTTTCTAGCTAATCACTAGAGCTAATTGCCTTTTCTATCACCTCTCTGAAATGTGTACTTAGTTACAATGAATTCTGCTCTTGATGTGAATTTGTGGATACTTGCTGTACACACAAGTATAGTTAAAATGAAGCTTCCTGACAATAATGGAGAATCTTTACTATTCCTTGTTAAGTTCATCCCCAGAGTTGGGTGTCAGGAAGGGTTTTTCCCTTAAGTGAGATTAGTGACCACCAGAGCTGTGCTCCTTTACTTACTTGCCTATTTATTCTTTTTCTCCTTTGAAACATGGAGAGAGGCCTGCTATCTTCAATCTTTTGGGAATTTTTGCTTTACAGAACTCCCACCGGGACAGCAATCTAAAGTGCTGCTGCTGTCTTGGGTGCCCTGCCCTTAATCTCTGTCACTGTTCTTCCCTGGCATAATTTCATGCAGGAGGCATGTAGCTTATATTGAGCTGTAGAACTCTCTGTTAGTCTGGGGTGTGCAGAATTAAAGAAATGGGCATCATTTGAACTAAATGTTTTTACCATTGCTGCCTATGATGGTGGTGGTGTGGATGCTTCTTAGTTCTCATGTTACTATCTGGTTTGAGTATCCTTAGCTCTGAAATTGACCTTGTGGACTGAAAAATGGTAAAGCAACCTTTTTCATAAAGAATGAACTATGATGGAGTTGCATGAAGAAGACAAACTGATGCACATAGTGAAACAAGATCAACTTTTTAAAGGGCATGTATTGAAACCAAATCAACATTTTAAAATCCATCTGCTGCCTTGATCTCCTGCCCCAAATTCTAGCAGTACCATTGTGTTTTTGTAGGTATAATGAGGAAACAGTAATCCTGATACATTACTTTCTCAGTAGCTCGATATTTATTTTTCATTGTCCTTCCTCTATCCTAATTCACTTTTCTGACTTGACTCATCCCAATGACCCAAGTGATGTGGGCAGGTTTTTGGAGGGATTGGTTTCATATGTGAAAATGTTTTTCTGCTGTAAATAGTCCTGTGCTTTGCAACAGGAAGTAGGCGTATGGGTGCAGCTGTCCATTTGATGTTTTATTAAACCTATTAGTATATGTACATATTTGTGCAGACACACAGTATTACCAAACTGCGGATAGGCACCTTATATGGGGATGGCCCTAGCTGCATGCACATGGACAACCCCAAACTTCCACCTGGTCAGTGGTGTGGCAATTCAGAAGGAGCCAGTAGAGTGGAGCTTAGGATTTCCAATCTGCTCATGAATGAATTACTCATATCTCTCCTGGTGCCAGTCATTCACGGTAGGATTCAGCCTCACTAAGGCCAAGACCCAATTTTTAGGCAAACACGTGAGCTATTTAGCTAGGCTCCTTCTGCATTCAAACTAAAATTGTGCAAAGCAATCCAATGTCTGGAGGCAACTGCACCTTTTCCTTGAGTATAGAGGGTGTACGTTTAGCTTGCTTAGGCTGGAGCTTATTTTTCAAATAGTTGTAATTTAAATGATGTGTTTTAAACTTTCTACACTTTGAAAACTACTTTGGAAAGGTAGTTGTTAACAGCACAAGGACTCAGGCTAAAAACTGCCATTTGTGGTACAGAGACTTAGCACAGACTAAGTTATTGGGAATTATAGGGCAGATGGCTGCCAAATGGAATGATATTATGTGTTGGATCTCTTGTGCTTAAAATAGTATGACATATTTGAACTAGGTTTCCTTCTTCCATTCTTTGTAGGAAGATGCAGCTTCATGTATTTCCTAAAAACACCTGGCTGTTAATTCTCAATACAATCACTTTCATATAATTAAAAAAAAAC
Source organism: Coturnix japonica (assembly GCF_054131305.1). NCBI lineage: Eukaryota > Metazoa > Chordata > Aves > Galliformes > Phasianidae > Coturnix > Coturnix japonica. Next base: position 63,281,616 of record NC_140664.1, on the reverse strand, counting down.
CACAAAACACAAACCAAACAGATTAAAGCAATGAGATAAATGGAAATCTCATAATCATTAAGTATTCAGACAACAATGGAGTTCCAACTATGAAAAATATGCTTGTTGAATCTCTGACTCAATTAAAAATAAAATATTAGCCCTCACTGAATGTAACTTAAAGAAGCTGTTCTTCACTACAGGTAACTTGAGTATACTGATGATTAAAGAATTCATTATTGCATGTTAGTTTTTATCGGCGCCTTGATCAGAGCAACAGAATTGATTAGGTTGTACACAAGTACACTTGCTGTGTATATAATGATGGTTAGGTCTGGTACAGGTTACTTATACCCTGTATTATGGCCTCCATCTCCTGACACAGATGCCCCCAGAGAGGCGGTGTATGCCCCTGTCCCTGGAGGGATTCAAGGTCAGTCAGGCTGGCTGGGGCTCTGAGCAACCTGATCTAGCTGTAGGTGTCCCTGTTTGCAGGGGACCTTGCAACCTTGCAGGGGGGTGTGTGGGGTATGGGTGGGGTGTACCAGATGATCTTTATGTATCTCTTCTAACTCAAATGATTCTATGATTAACTGTACATGAAACCCAAAGAGATCATGCACTTACATTAATTCATGCAATTATATTAATTCAGCACTTACATTATAGGCCTGAAGTAGGTAGTGTTAGAATCTCCATCTTTTCCCCTTCAGAGCAGTATTTGCTGATTGAATTTCTCCTGGGACAAGAAAGATTTTCACTGCCGTTCCGTCCAGAGCTGTAATAGAACAGTATTCCATGTCATGATTTTTAATTGTACGTGGCATGAAAAGGTGTTTGTGTATTTGCTGGTGTGTTGTGTGTATGTTTCAAAGTTTTGTAGCTTAATTTCCATTTATTCAAGTGTATCTGTATCAACAAGGAGAACAGCCAGTACCGCAAACAGAGTACAGGCTACATTTTCTTAGTATCAAGGGCATCTTGATCTAGTAAAAAAAGTCTGGCTCTAGGAACCATGTGGCTGTTGTGGCAGTGGTAGTTTCTGTTGTGGCAGTGGTAGTTTTGGACACCTGGTAAGAGAGGCTGGAGTTGTTGCTGATTTACTTGCTTATATGGGAGGTAGCAGCTGACTGGGGAAAGGAGCACAAACTGGATATTAGATCATCATTTTTAGCTGGGTGCATATTTTTATGCTTACTAGATTATTTGAAGAGAGAAGATCTGATGGTCTGAATGTTTCAATTATTATAATGTAATCACAGAATCACCAAGGTTGGAAAAGACCTAAAAAATCATCCAGTCCAACCATTCACCTATTACCAATAGCTCCCACTAAACAATGTCCCTCAACACAACATCCAGTCTTTCCTTGAACACCCCCAGGGTCGGTGACTCCACCTCCTCCCTGGTCAGTCCATTCCAGTGCCTGACCACCCCTTCTGAGAAGTAATATTTCCTAATGTCCAGCCTGAATCTCCCCTGCCGTAGCTTGAAACCATTCCCTCTAGTCCTGTAATGACACGAGAGAAGAGGCCGACCCCCAGCTCACTACAACCTCCCTTCAGGTAGTTACAGAGAGCAATGAGGTCTCCCCTGAGCCTCCTCTTCTCCAGGCTGAACAATCCTGGCTCCTTCAGCCTCTTCTCATAAGGCCTGTGCTCCAGACCCCTCACCAGCTTTGTTGCCCTCCTTTGAACACGTTCCAGGGCCTCAATGTCTTTCTTGCAGTGAGGGGCCCAAAACTGGACACAGTACTCGAGGTGCAGCCTCACCTGAGCTGAGTACAGGGGGACAGTCACCTCTGCTCCTGCTGGCAGTAGTGGTTTTAGTTGTGGTTTGGAAAGGCTAACGTGTTAAATGTAGCCAGAAGTCATACATTCAATATAGTGAAAACAGGCATATTCACAATGTACGCGAAAACGGGGAAAAGAAATACATTTGGCTTCTTTAGGAGGGTTTCTAGCTAATCTATTGTCAGTGATTGGGGCAGCAGTACATTAAAATCCAAAAACTGATCTGAGGAGGCTGGTATTCTGGATGCTGTTGGCCGATAGGCTGCTGTTTGCACACTGCAACTTAGTTTTTTCTCCAGACCGGAAAGCCAGGAGCAGATCTTGATCTTAAGAGCTAGGCAGCTTTGCTGAATCTGATGAAGTTACACTGCCTTGCACCATCAAAAGATTCACTTCCTTGTTCTGTGCATTGTTGTGTGCCCTCAGCATATTCACATCATAGATAAAGCATGTCTGTGGATTACTTCAGCGTAACCAAATACTTTTAAAACTAACTGCAGAACAGGGAGGAAGGAGAAAGAGAGAAATCCAACAGGGGTAAAAATCACTAGTGGTACACAGAGCAAGTTGGAAGGCAAAAATAATGGCTTTCATGATGGGACTGGCTGCAGCCTAAAATGTTATGGACAGTGATGACTCTCAGAGAATCAAATGTGATGCAGTGATTTGCACGTATGCACTAACAGGTAGCTGTCCTTCTACAGTCTCCTGTCTTTTCAAGAGAGATCAGTGGTGGGAAGGAACAATGTCATACCATCAACCACCAATCCATCAACTAAGTAAAATTTATGATGTGAGGATTTCTGATCCAAGAGGATCAGAGCTGTCAAGTAGCTAGAAGGAGGAAGGTTTGAAAGCAAGGAATCTTCATGCACTGTTCAGCTGACCTGTGAACCTGCCTGCTAATGGGTGCTGCAGATACTGAAGATTAAAGCTGATTGAATAGGAAACTTCTCTATATTTGTAAACACACATGGTTCAAAGGTACATCAGATGGAAATTGGTTGTCTAACAGCACCATAGTTTGCCTTCTTCTATCATTTTTTAGCACTTCTATCATTCTTATTATGATGTACTGCTCTGGCAGTGATGGACACATTATGCAGAGTTGGATGTAGGGCACTGCTAAATGGAACTTTGTTCTGATCCAGCATTGGATGCATCTTTGTTTTTAATATTCAACTTCAAGTTGTCAGTTGATTTTTACTATACCTGAGATTTCTGGAAACACAAATTCAGAGTTTCTAATTCTGCTTACTCCACTGACAGTCTCTACAAAAGCACATGGATACCTGAGATAGGAATTAATCACTGCTCCAATGAAGCCTGATTACATCTGGAACTGGGTAAACAGTAGCACAGGTATAGAAAACTGGAAGCAAAGAACTACAGCTCTGCTAGAGTGAGCAGGAGCTTTGCCCTTGAATTCTGTGGGGCAAGGATTTTACTCAGCACTTTTATTCTCCCTTTCTCTTCGTACAAGAGCCAGGGATGTGCAACTGAAAGAACAAGCTGTGACTCTGTGCTGCTACATAGGAGTTTTTCTGTAGGTGACTAAACTTCAGAATTTGTCTGGGGAGAGCATTTGGGTGTAAACTGCAATTAAAGATCTTTCAATCTTTCTTAAACAAAGTTACGTGAAGCATGAACCTTCTTTTACTGCAGGGCTGAAATGGACTGCCTAAGGATAGGAAGACAGTAGTTTGTGTTATAGGTGACTGCTTATTTTATTACTACCTCAAGCAAGTATGTTGAAGGATGGCAAACTGGATGGATTGTTGGTTTCATTTGATAAGATCTTTGGTTAAAATAGACTTCCTGAAAAAATACAAGCTCATCTACACGTTGAAAAGAAGGGAAAATGTTAAAAATTATTGCAGCTTTATGTGTTGATGAATTAAATGTTACCATAGATACCCTGGTCTGTTTACAACAATAATAATAAATATTTTCAATTCACACTGTGCTTTTCATCTCAAAGGATCCCCAGGTGGTTTACAAATGACATACATGGATTGCTCTACACAGCACTGAACTGTAGCAGCAAGAGCTGCCTAACAATTTATATTGGTATCTGGCAGTGCAAGGTAGAAAATGTACTGTACCCCCAAATGAATCTGTAAGGATTGTTTGAGAGGGCAGAACTGTCATCTAGCCAAGAGCTGAGTAGCAAAACATGAAGAGTCCGGTAGGATCAGGTATGGAGTTACTGATACAGTCTGATAATTCTATGAAGAGCCAGATGAAATTGTTACCAGGGCAGGGAGGAAACTATTTCCATCTTGAAAAAACTTACTGGTTAAAACACTTTCCTTTCCACCATGCGGGGAATGCCCCTGCCTTTTCGAAGGGAGAGAGCATCCCACTGCAGACAGCCAGTTTTGAGCCATCTCAGGAACGGGGGAGATTCATTTTTTCAGCCTTACTTTAGCAGTTCCCTCTGCTGAATGACTCTGCTCTTCCCAGGGGAGATGTTAACCTAAATAAACTCATGAAATTATTACAATTATTTGAATGAATTTTAGATGGGGTTTGAACAAGGGATCTTTGCAAAGTAAGCTATGTATAGCTGCTAAATGGAGTCCTTTTTTCTCACTGGCAGTCTACAAAGTGGATGATGCTCCAGTGAGGATGACTGATCAGCATGGCAGTAATTCAGAGATCGGGGTATTTCCCTGAGAGCAGATATGCTAATGCAACTCTCCTACTCACATACAGTTCATTCACATCAAGCAAGGCTGCATCTGTCTTTTTTTTTTCTATTAAATAAAGTCTTTCATGGAACTAAGAAACCAAACTGAAACTTCATGATCATCTTCCCACAGTTTTTTGATGTACCAATGCTTTATAAAGAAAAATCAGTGTCATCAAATAATAACAAAAAACTTAAACCTGAGAGTTCCACCATTCAGTTTTCCTTTAGATAACACTTAACTTCATGCTCTCTAGGTAGAGTGTGAGTAATTCTCTAGGCAGAGCATTAGTCCTTATGTAGGTGTGTGACCTACATAACCAGTGACAGAGAAAATGATTCCTTGGAAGCTCTTTATACTCTGTTTTTATATTGTTTGGGAGAGGCAGCTAAATGATACAGTCCAGTAAACTGCTTGAATATTCTTCATTGCAGCAATTGGCTTCAGAATGGTATCTTTTTAATACTGCTGCTGCTTGCCTGCCCTTCTGAGGTCACAGATAATTGCAGGTGCAAGTGCTTGGAGATGTTGCACTAAGGTGCTTACTGCTATTTCATGTTTTGGTCTTGAAAGGCCAAGAACACTGGAAGACTGGGTCCTACTTTCTGTGAAAAACAAGCCAACAAACAAAATGACCACCCCCTAACAGCCTTTTTTCAAAATGAATTTGTCTTATTGCACCGCCAAATGATTTTGAAAAGACTGTTAAAAGAAAAGGCTGTTTGGCTGAGACTCTTGCCTGGGTTCGAATTTATTGGGATTTAAATGACTGGACTAGAGTTCAGTGGTGGCTCTCACCCATCTTTTGAAGAGAGGGGATTTACAGAGCACTATTTCTATCTGACTCAAGCTTTTGTCAAGAACAAGGTAGGGCTGGGGTTTATACCTTACACACAGATCTCGCTTGCTGATGTTTTGTAAACACTTTGGCATGTGTTGGCTAAGCTTTGAGCAAACTCTCTCCTATTATTTTGAAGACAGTCTTCCTGAAGCGTAATGTTTCCATGTGGTATACACTCTGGCTGATGTAAAACCTGCCAAATTCACCTGGAGTTTACTTATGCTTTTTGAAACCTGAAAAAGAGAGTAAGTACTTCAGTAGCCAGTTCCTGTATTAACACATATCACAGGGGGGAAGGTTTGGATGCTTTAATGTGAACTGGCATCATTAAGATATTGCCATTGCTTTCAAAGGATCGCAGAATGGTTTGGGCTTTAAGATCATCCGGTTCCAACCCCCCTGCTATAGGCACGGACTCCTGTTTATAAGAGCTTGACTTGCTGCTTGCCTTCTGGGAAAACCTCCTCAGCTCCAACTCTAAAATGTGACTGTTCACAGAAAGAGGCTGCCTGCCTCCCTTTCTCAGTGGAGAAAAATTAAACATCCCTGAGGTGAAACAAAAAAGTTGCAGAGAGGTTTATAAATGACAGGGCAAGCGAGCAGGAGCTCAGAAGGCTTTTCCTTGAGTGTGTGTATGCTCTGCTTAGTTTATCATCATTACTAAATTGCTTTTATTTCTCACAGTTTCTTCTTCTTATTATTATTGGTAAAAACGTTTTATACTCTTCTTCTAGCTGTTTCCAGAGACTTGTTGCTCGTATAAGTGGATGACTGATGATGTACTCTAATCTTGGGTTGGTTCATTATATCCCGACTGATTGAAACACTCAGCTTGCATTGGGAGGGCTGAAATCTGAGGGCAGTTTGCTGCAAATCAGAAGCCTCAGGAGTCATAGAACGGGGACCGAAGCTTGGCGGGGCGATGGTAGCGAATCCTAACCCTTCATCTTGGTCTGCGCGCTGAACTCCTACGCGAATCTGACAGATACAGCTGTCTTATCGACTCGGTATCTCAGCCGTGGGTTTGGCTACCGAGCCGCTGCCCGAGGCTGGGCCGGGCCGGCACATCGGTGAGCGCTGGGGGAGGAGAAAGCGGCTGGGCGCGTGCTTGGGCTCCCCGCGCCGGAGATGTGCGCGGCTGGCTGCGCGGACTGGCAATAGCAGCGGAGCGGAGGGACCGGCAGAGCTACTGAGCGCCGCTACCGCGGGGAGACAACCTGCGGCCGGGGGGACAAGCTGGAGGGATCATGACAGAGCCAAGCAGCAGAAAGGAAGGGTTTAAAAAATGCCGGAGCGCTACTTTCAGCATCGATGGCTATAGCTTTACTATTGGTGAGCCTGATTTAATTCTCCGCTTTGCTTCGTTTCTCTGTTTGTTCCCTCTCTGCAGCTTCAGTCAAAGACAGCTGTTGCTCACATCTGCCTCTTGTCGCTGTGCACGTTTGCCATGTATGCCCTGCAACTTCTACATCTCTTTTCCATTCTGCCTTCTGTATTTACTTCTGTCCAAGAAACTTGTTGGTGACGTGCAGCACTGTGAATCCCTCCCTGCGTTTTGGCACAAGGAGATATTTGCAGAACTTGTTGGTTTGGAGCCTTATCTCAGGAACACCGTTGCTTTCAGGACCGCAGATTTCCAACTTGCTAGCTTGTTTCCTTCCGATGAATCCAGGAACACGGCCCTTGGGAGCTGTGGTTTTGTTTCCAGTATTTGTTTGTTGCCTTAGCGAGTGTTTCCAAATCCCATAACCTTTCACCATTCTTAGGTTTGTGTAGAAAAAAAAAGATGTGCCATCGTTCTTGCTGCCTCTCTGAAATACAAAAAGCAAAAGTGCTACGGGGTGGAAAGATGCAGGGACAGAGCAGGAATTTTAGGACTGTTTGTTTCTCTTGTGGCTGTTTGAGTGCAGTTTGTTGTGTTTGCTGTCTTAGGCAAAAAATGAGCCTTCTCAAAGCAACAGGTGTCTGCATATTTTCCAGCAGCCTTGCTGTGCAGAAGTTAAGATCTGAGGATTCCCTAACAGGCTGCTCTGATAGAACCGTGTACCTTGCAGAGCTGTGCTGTATAAAATCCTACACACCTTAAAAATGAAAAGGCTTTTTATGGTATTTCAGTTTTCAAAGGAGATCCCGTTTGGTGTTTACGGGTAACTGCTGCAGAACAGACAATCAGTACAAATCCCCCTGACTGTGTTTTAGGTGGCAAGAGTTCTGTTTTCCCGCAGTTGTGAAATGAGGGAAGTTGTTCCTGACTTGTACCAGTATAAACTGGGTCACGATTTCATTTAATAACGATGAATACAAGCTTTTTGTGGGTGCGGGAGGTTCTTGTTTTATCTAATTGCCTGCTTCACAGAAAACTTATTTGGCAATCAAAAACCTTACTGATAAAATACAGAGACAGAAAGGTATGTTTCACTGAAGTATTCCCACGTAAACATCTGTTAATGTACAAGTAACACGTGAAAGTTGAAGCTGCTAGGAAAGTGCTACTTCTACAGGTGGTTTCTCTGAGGTCGTGGGTGGTAATCCCCCCAAAAGCTAAGTTACAGCATGTTTGCTTTTGAACTCCCTATCCTTAATCTCTCCATCTCTCATCATCCCTACTGATAGCAATATTTCATCATTTTTTTGTCAGTCTGGAGGAAAAACATTTCCTTTTAGAGCCTAGGCAATAGAAAACATTATCTGAAGATGCTGAACACTTCTGACCATGCCTAATTGCTTTGTTTGTTCCTGGTCAAACCAAGAGTATTGCTGTATTTGTTACTCTGCCGTCTTAATTGCTACTTATGCTCACCAAATGATGAAACTGAGTTTTGAGTCAAACGACTCAGGCAATTGCAGCTTCTGCTTCTTAGGACAGCTGCTGCACAGTAGTTCACGTGCTGTTTTCTTCTGTTTGATGCGTGCAACTGATGTATCGATTGTGAACCGTGCATTATGTAACATTTATTTTTATGTCTTGGCAAATGCACGCTGGATTGATTCACATAACTGACAGCACTGTAAACATGCTATCTGGTATTACCAGCGCTGTGTGATGGACAGATCTGAATGATTCATGTATTTGTTAATCTCTGCATTGAAGAAAATGAATGTATCCCAACGGTGTGACAAAAATGTTGAAGTCTTGGAGATGGACATAAACATTTTTTTCATCAGATGAAACTTGTTTGTAGATTCCTAGTCTCAGATACTGCAGATTTCTTGAGGAGTTCTTGGAAAGTATTGAGCTGCTGCGTCTGCTACTGAAGCATGTCAGCTGGGATAGAAGACTGCTGCTCTAAGGAACACAGCCATATCAGGATGAGATAAAGGTTTCCACTTACGTGCAAAAGAGTTTGAGTTGGTTCATCCCGATTCTAACTGTTAAGAAAGAATGATCTTCATAAAAATGATTATACACAGCTAAACTAAAAGAAACTTTTCATGAAAGACCTGAGTCTGAAATCAGCCATGACAGTGTGTGGGAAGGGAGGAAAGCTGGTTCGGCAGCAGCTCCAGGCTGACTGCTTGCAGGTGTGCAGAGGTGTCGCTAGAGGTGGACACTGTGTATTTGCTCTGCAGTACAACATCAAGCAGCTGCTGTGCAGCTCCCATTTTCCCCTCACTCACTGCAAGAGCTGGTGGTGGGACAGCAGTTGTGGGAGCCTGGCACTCCCCATGGCCTCGCCTCCACAGATCTCTCCAGGAGTATCTGGCCTGCCATGCTAAAAAGCAAATATATACTGATACCTGATAGCTTTACCTCTACAGAGTAACAAGGTAGTTGCAAGCCCCGTTCCTCCACACACCAGCCAGCCACTCTTGGCAGAGAGTATGAGGACTGAGCTGCACTGCTTTGCATGCAGAGAATTTCTAGCATGGTTTTAGAGGTTCCTTTGGACTTTTTGCACTGGCAATGTGTTGTAAAGGAGCTATAGCAGAGCTACAGAGAATGCTGTTTAGTGGGACCGTTTGGGATGAAGTGGAAAAATTATTTTGCTCTAGAAATTTCAGTGTATCTGTAATAAAGACTTTGGTGTCTTTATTTGCCACTGTCCCTTGTCAGCAAATTTCAGTGTCTGTTTCAGAGTAAGTTTTTTAATTATGTAAGTTGTTTTGCTTGAGTTCTTGTTTAACTTTGGCTAAATTTTCCTCTACTATAAGTAATAAATACCAGAATACCAGCTGAGTTTAGAAGACAAGAAAGTAGAAAGAACTCACGCCTGCGTTTTTTGTCCTGCACCTTCTCCCATCATTTATGAAATACTGTTAAGTCAGAATACTGGTGTTACTGGCTTTGCTGCTTTAATTGGCTGACTGAAGGTGCAAGACAGAGAGACATCCATTGCCTTTAAATCTGGGAAAATGGTAAGCACAAACATTAACGGAGGATATTTTCTTTCTGCATTTATCACCTTCCTATGACTAAGAGCTAACTGCATTAAAGCTCCCACTCCGCTTTTCATATCCAGAAGCACCTGGCAACACTGCTTTAAGTGTCTTGTCCAAATTTATCTAATCAATTTATTTTTGTGGGTTAAGATGGATTGAAGTGACGAGGAGTTCTGCTGCAATACAAGTGCTGACAGAGGTGGGTTTTGCTCATTGGCACTGTCAGGCCTTACTTTGAAGTATTTCTTTGAAAATATGTTTTTCTTTACAGTCCTAGTGTATCACTTTGCATTCATTACATGAAACCAATTCCAACATCATTTGTGTGAATAACGCTCCAATTGGCAGGGCTCTTGGTGGGTCCCTCTGAAAATTCACATCAGAAACCCATGCATGTCAGAGCAAATGTTGCTGGAAAGGATTTGTGCTGTGTTGGTCTTAGTCTGGGATGGGGAAGACTGGAAACGAAGTTGATAGTGAACTCAGTGTTCTCAGAATAAGCTCTGTGTCACATGCTTATTATTATTACTATTTTTAATGATACTGTAGTTATTTCCTTTTTTAAAGGTTACACCTTAGGAGCTCCGTGTTCAAATTAACTGGAATAGAAAATATTGTTTTGGAGAAAGATTCTAGAAAGAAACCAGGGAAGTAAGAATAGCTTCGCTTTTCGTACTCTTGTGTTATCCAGAGAGCTGTGTGTACTGTAGCAACAATTAATGCAGTTAACTGCATTATTCTTGGTATTGATTTTCAGCTTTGCTGGAGTTGGTCGTTCTTCTGAGGGCAATGTCTCCTTTGCAAGCCAGAGAAGAGACAGGCTTTAGCACAAGACCATATGCAGCCCATGCACAAGCACATATGCAGCGTGTTTTCATGGAGATTTACTTGACTTCTGCCCTTAGTTTCTTCTTATGAAACATGGCATCTAGATTGAGAGCATACTGTAATTAGAAGGTGCTGACAGATCTCTACTAGCTCTGTGTGTGTGCTGCTTGCAGCAGAGGCCTGGGAGAGATGCCTGCCTGTGGGGTCAGTCTGCTTTTTGGGAGCGAGGGAGGGTGCAAAAACAATGTCCCTGGCAAAAAGGTGAATTATAGCATAATCACCTCTCTTCTTGGAGGGCTATATCTTTTCCTTGTCTTTGTACCCTGAACTCTGTATCATTTTCTTTGTTTCAACACCATAGCCAAAAGACTAAATAAAACACAACAAACTGCCAAACTTGGCTAAGAGACCACACTTTGGGAAGATCTTCCCATTAGAAGCATTTTTCATCTGATATCTAGGAATTAAGAAATTCAAGTTTATTAATATAAAGCAAATGTGAGGCTTGTAATGGGATGTGTATACTTTCAAATGTAATTTAGCAAATTATGCTGTTCTAATGAAATAGAAAGGAAAATAAAACCCACCCTCCTTCTACTCTCAAAAATTAACATAAACTTGATGATCTTCGAGGTCTTTTCTAACCTGGGTAATGCTATGATTCTATGATAAAGCTGACAGCAAATAGATTGTGAAATAAAACTAACATCAACTTTTTCTTGTGCTCTTTCCATTACAAAGCTGTGCTTTAGGTTCAAACCAATCTGGGTTTTGTCTACTCTGTCTGAATATTCACCTGAAAGGAGGCTGCATTTTTGGCACCCATATTTGTGAGACAACCAACTGGCCTCTTGCATGGAGTGGTATTCTTCTGGGCACAGTGGTTGGCAACAGCAAGTCTTGTGGGTATTTATGTCACGTAGCTGCTTTTGTAATAGGTGGGGATGGTGATTTTTGTGGCATCTGCAGGAACGTGGTGTTGTGCTGGTATCTTCAGTGTTTCAGGATGGACTGCTTTGAGCTAAGTGATCTCTGGGAAGACTGCAGCATTGGTTCTTGTGTGGCAAGAAGCTTGGCAATGTTTTCATGGAGCTCAGCTATTGTGGATGATCTACTTAATCACTACTGCCTGCTGTTCACAGCTGTGGGTATCATGGCATCTTGAAACACAGTGAGTCTTTGGGCCCTGCCTCTTCCCTCAGAGTTGCCACGGGGAAGAGGTCATAGCACACCACATTTGTAAGCAGCTCACACCGGGAGCTCTCAAACTTAGTTGCCTTTTGGGATTTGCATTTCTGCAGTAGATTTTCTATTTTAAACTCTTGTGCTGTGCTTACCATCTCGCTTTTCTGATGTAATACTATTGCAAGCTCCAAATGCACGAGTAAAGGCTTTTGGATACATCGTGTGCTTATTGGTACAAGTGCAAATCAAGTCAAAAGGCAGGATTCTGGCCAGTAGCAAATTGCATCACTCCGCTGCTGCTGGGAGTCAAACAGTGACTTAAATAAACAAAGGATCTGTCCCCAGACAGTTTTGTCTGGTAAAAGGACGCACTGATGTAGAGAGTCAGAGAAGAGTCTGACCTATGCTCAAAGTGAGGTAAAATCATATGGCTTTACCACCGCTTGCTCTCAGAACTTTTTGCTGGTATCTTTTCCCTCCCAAATTCTCCCTGCCCAGAGACAGAAGTTGTATCTAGTGATCGGCCTGAAACTTGATTTCCAGATTTCTAGGAGCTGCAGGCTCCAGAATTTTCAAGTCTTTAAGTTAACCTTTGCTCGCATCAGTAGCTGTTCGTGAAGCTGGAAGCTTGGTGAGGTGAAAGTTTCAGTAATTACCAAACAGATGCACTTGATGAGGTCTCCACTGGCTTCCCAGCAGGAGAGTCAAGCTGTGCACTGGGACAACGTGAGAGCAGTTGCTCTGGTCATCCTCCTCCTTATTGTCATAGCAGCTGCAATCAGCCCCTTGAACAATTCCCTCAGGAGGACTGCAGGCATTATCTTTCTCCATTAAATGGCAGCATGTGGTGCTTAGTCTCTTGCTGCTGCTGCATGATGCTGCCTCATTTCTGTTGATGTAGTGCCCTTTCCCCCTCCCTTCTCAAAGTGATGAGACCTGACAAACGGTGTGGTGCTGGGAAAGGGATAAGCAGCTTACTCAGCCAGTACCATTCAGTTTGATGCCAAGTGCCTCTTCTAAAGTCAGTAATTTTATAGCCAGCTCGTGTTCATCTGGGTTTGAGAATGAGGAAGGCAGTTTGGATCCAGGCTGCCTGTCCTTTTCCTTTCGTATTAACAGTGAATACTTATTAGGAATGAAAGCTTTCAAAAATCAAATTGTACCAGTTCTTTCCTCATGTGTGTGGGTAGCTGAAGTCCTTGCAGTTCCTCCAAGTGGTGTGCTAATTGCTTTTAATGGAATCTCTCTTTTTTTCTTTCTGTTTTTGGGTCTCATATTCTTTAAACAGTGGTAATGGATATAGCCCCCCAAATTTGCACCAGAGTTTTTCTCTTTACACATTATCCTTTTTTTTTTTTTAATTTTTAAAATGTTTTTATTCTCTGTCCCACAGATACCAGTGTTATTTTAGTTTGGATTGCGTCAACTGAAAGCTAAACTTTCTTGCTCTAGTCTCATGAAGCAGATTAGCATGTGAAGGAAACTTATTACTAGTTCAAGTAATGTGAATTTTTAAGTTAGCTTGGAGATACCTGGAAATAACAATTATAAATACATTAACTTTCTCTTACAGCAATTTATTCAAAGTATTGAATTTTCTTTTTGATGATCATCATAGACAAAGATAAATGCCCTACACCTACCAGACAGATATCCTTAAGAAAACCCAAAATAGTATTATTTTGGCCATGATTCTGCTGTTGGCTGAGGTAATTTCTGCTGGCAACCAATGGCCTTGTTCTCAACTGCATCCTGAGGAGCTCTGCTGAGTAGTTAGAGAAGCACGACAGTGGGTATTTTTGTCCAATACCAAGAGGGTAGAAGAGCAATTGTAGCATCCTAAGAAGTGAGTGAAGAATATAAATACCAGGAGAGAAAGAGTTCTATGAAATTTAGGGATACTAATGTCCTCTATGCTGCAAAATCCAAAGTGTTCCTTTAATCTCCCACTGAAGCTGGTGTTTTGCAGGGTAGGATGTTTTATGTGCTACTGAACACAATGTGAACAGCAGAATGCTAAATGCACTTAATTTAGATTGATTTCCTCCTCTATTCCTGAAGCTGTGATCATTACCGGACATGTATACTGTTAATAATCACTATTTCCCTTACAATGTATTCTAAAAATGGTATCTTTTGGCGGTTCAGACTTCTTTATTTGCCCCCATTTGGTATCACGGTGCCTTGTTAGATTTGCCTACAAGGAAAGAGATGGTCCTTTCCCTTAACTTGCAAGGGCTTGATTTAAAGACAATCTATGTTATTTCCGCTTTGAACATTATCGTAATTCAGAATTAAATATCTTAGAGGCCAAATTATGCTCTGACTCTTACGCAAACCTGATAACTCAAAACATAATTTGGCCTGCAGTGTGTATTTTTTCCATTAAAACTGCTGTATGAGCAAATCTAAGACATCGCTGGCAAAGCTGTTATTTTAGCTTGCCAAAATCTGTAATATTAAAATAGAACTTAATAATCGAAGCTGATTTCAATCTGAGTCATAGGGCGAGGATCTATATACTACCTGTGTTGTATATATGGTATAGAGTATAAAATGTGTATACAAATATAACAGAGCATGAAGGACCTAGGAGATATGGAGGAATATATGCATAGAACACAGAATAACCCAGAAAAATATGCATGTTTTTTTTCAGGGTTAATTAATGGAATTTTTATGAAATTTATTTCATGGCCGTTCAAATAACAACAGCAATAAGATTTTCCTTACCCCTGGATGCAGGCTAACTCTACTGTTAGTAAAATAAGTGGTACCTGTAGAAAATCCATAACAGGACAACTTATGTTACTTTTAAAAGTTCCTTTTTACTTTGACTTGATTTCTTTCTGGTAATCTGAACACTTAAGTAAAATTACAATAGGAAATATTATAGATCTAATGGCTACTATTAACATTATCTATTAGCTGACAGCTTATTTTTAATATAGATAGTCTGATAATGAATGTCTTACTTCAAAAGAGTGAATTCTGATTTTTCACAAGAATAATTCAGGCCAAATTTGAGCTGAAAGTGTTTAATGACATCTAGATACATGTTTCTTCTGCAAAAAAGGGATTGATTTTTCCGTGCTGTATTTGGTTATGAGGTAGGTGTCTATTAAGGTGTTTGGTTCACCTTTCACAGAGTCATAGAGTGGCTTGGATTGGAAGGGACCTCAAGGATCATCAAGCTCCAGCCCCCCTGCTGCAGACAGGGCTGCCAACCTCCATGTCTAACATTACACCAAGCTGCCCAGGGCCCCATCCAACCTGGCCTTCAACACCTCCAGGGATGGGGCATACACAAGTTCTCTGGACAGCCTGTTCCAGCACCTCACCACTCTCTCTGTAAAGAACTTGCCCCTTTTCTCCCTATCTAATGTAGAACTGATTACATAGAGACCTCCTGCCTCACTATGCAATGATGCAGCATGCTGATGTGAGATGGGGTCTGGAAGATGGTTATCCCCAACCCTGTTTGAACAGTTGTGTGGCAGCTCCTCAATGAGCACAGTTTTCGTCCCTCTTTGCTGTAGCAAGCAGGTACTGGCTGCTGCTAGCTTTACTTCATCTGAACATAAAGCTGAGTCCTTTCCTCTTGGCTGCTCCAGTGGCAGGAACTATCTGTTGCAGACACAAGACAAGCATTTGGAGGAATCCTTACACAGCACTGCAGTTCAAAACCCACCTGGGAGTTGTCAATGCAGCATGGAAGACAAGGGGATCCTGGCTGTTAGGTGTTATACCTAAGTTTCACTTGGACAGGCTGAAGCCATGGCTTGAGTTTGGATGCATAGTTATAGATCCTGTAAATAATCACATAATCCAACTATCAGGCCAGTCTCCTAACCCTTCCCAGCATTCCTCCATACCTGAAGTAACAGCAGGTTGTTGTTACTGCAGTTGCTAGGTGGTTTCATTATATTATTCTTGTCTCCAGGGCTAATGCTCAAGGCTTAATTGTTCTTGAGGCAGGGGAAGTGTAAGATCTGAGAATGGTAATTACAGCACTTACAACTTGGATCTGCTTGCTCCTGGAAGATGCTTCTGTCAGCTTGACAACATGATCAGAGCAAATTTTCCTTCATGGGAGAGTATGTTTATTCTTTAGTGATGTTTGCTGCCTTATGTTCCAATCTAATGCTTCCCATTAATTAGAATTTATTGTGCTACTTAAGTGAAGTAGGATTTTTGAAGCAAAATTCTGCACAATGGCTTGTCATTTAGTCTCTTGATTGTGTTTGTCTACTTGCCCTCTGAAGCAGCAACAATAATTTGAGCCTTCTGTTTTATTAGCTGTCATTTACAGTAACACTATGTGCATAATTATTTTTCTTCAGCTCTGCACTGAAACGTAAATGAAACCTTTGGGATATTTTCTCTGCTGATTTGGTGTTTACATGTTATGTTCAGTCTCTTGTATTTGCTCTCTTTCATGTTATTCACAGGGAGCAAGTTTTGCATCCCTTTGAGAAGTTTCTAGCTTCGATTATCTCAGTGTTTATTAAGCACAGACCTATTCAGATGCTTTGTACAAGCCTACTCAGAATACCAGTGTCTTCAGGTCTCAAAGTAAGTGACAAAGGAAATATGCAAATTTTTTTCCTGTAAGGCACAGGTGCTGTTACAAGCCAACTTTTTGAACTGGGAGGAGGAGGATGTTTTCACATGTATGAAAAGACTCACCCAAGATGGTATAGAGCTTTAGGCTTGGATTTGCATGTCTTTCTCCAGCCCCCATAATCCTTCTCCTCAGCCTTTGGCAGTGGTACCTGTGAGCCCTGCTGCTTGCTGGCACTGCTGCCCATCAAGAGGAAGGCATGGAGACTCTTGTGAAGGAACCTGGAGGAGGGAAGAAGGAAGACAGCACATGCTTCAGGTGCCAAAATCTCTCTCTATGGCTGTGCCAAGATTATTTTCTATTTCTAAAGAAAATGATACCGTACCTTATAGACCTTGAACTCCTCAACCCAAATTATGCAAGTCAAAGAATGCATTGGGAATTTGTGAAAATAAGGTAGCAAATATCCTTAGACTCTTCTAAGTATGAAACAGACTTATAGCCAAATTTACACTTGCAGAATAATACATCATGCGAACTTGGTATGCACAAAAATGAGTCTTACATGGATTATTTTTTATTTTCACTCAATCTTCTTTTTCTATTTACAGATTACTTTGAAGTATTTAGTCAGTATCTCATTGCATACTATAAACTGCATGTGCACATGGCACATGTAATGCTTGTCATCATCGCTAGAAAATATTTATATGTTCTTGTTTGCAGTAAACTGATAGTTGAAGTCACCAAGCAGTAGTTAGAATGGATAAGATACTTGTGACTGCTCTATGAAGTCATACATGCTCTGGTACCCTTGGTACCCAGACAGTTGGACTTCCCCAGTGAAAGATCCTAGTTTAAAAATGAGAAAGAAAAAAAAAAAAAAGCACTTAAATCTTTTTAAAAAGACAGCATTTCAGAAGGTTCTGTAGTGACGTGACAAACAAAACAAAACAAAACAAAAAACCAAAGAAAATCAATGAAGGCAATGACTGAAAAGTATTTGTATGAAGTTTCTGTGTGATTAGTCTCACCACAATACATGAGAGTTCTTATGACTGCAAGGAGCACAGTTCATAAGGAGGGACTGTATTTTAAAAGTTGCTTTAGTTTCTTAGTCACACAACTTTCAATGCTTTTAAGTAGTGTATTTCTGGATGTTGTGAATATTCTGCTTTGGGCAGATACGTTCAGTTATGTCCTCACTTACTTGATATGCCTCCTAACTTTTCCTGGGGTCTGTACCAGCTGAGGTGACCTGCTGTTGCCACTGCTGAAATGCACCATTCACCACATCAGTGTGCTCACATTTAGGCATTACTTCAGTTTTTTGATGAAATATTTTTTAATAAACGAAAAATGTAGGTTTCCCTACTTCTATGCATTAACTACATTGTATGAGGACAACTCATAGTATCATAGAATTCTATAGATATATCTATTCTATATATAATATATAAAAAGCTCTCATAAATACTATATATTCTATATGTATTATATAGAGAGAGCATTGTATATATAGAATGAGACATTATCAGACTGAGTGGATAATTTGCAGGTGATGTATTTACGTTGATTGAGGAAGGAGCTGCAACTATAGCAAAAAATTAATGATTTTTTCGTCAATCTTGAAACCTATTCTCAAATTCCTGTATCAAAACACAGATCAGGGCTGCATGTTTTTCTCAGTTTTTGAGGACTGTTTAGCCGGTGCATCAGATCGCACACAGTATTTGCCATAAATGGCTCACACTGCCCCGCACCCTCCCTGAGTCCCGATGGCAGATCGCCGTGTGGTTGTTGGGCCGGGCTGGTTCGGGCAAGGCCGGTGGGCGGGGAGGAGCTGCCGCCATGATGGTGCGGGATAGGGGGCGGCCGCAGGGAGGGCTGGGCAGGAGATGGCTGCTGTAACCGCTTCAGAGAGCCACGCGGCGAAGGGCTGCCATTAATTTAAACTGAAACGTTTTGCTTTAGTTATGTGTTTGTCCTGACAAATGTTAATTCTTGTTCTCCGTTCAGGCAGCTCTGTTTGTTAACCGGTTTGTTGCTGAGAGGAAGCAAAATATTGTGAGAGCTATAATTCTGTGGAACGACTGTTTCTACAGTCAGAATGAGCTCTTTCCTGATATCTTAACAATGTGTATGCGAAATTCACCACCACGTAGCAGAGGGTGCTGAGGCAGGGCAAGGGGACAGCCTCAGTGGTGTGTGCAGTGCGGTGGTTGTTCCTCAGGCTGGCAATGAGGGCAGCATGTCCTGCTGCGGGGTATGTTCTGTATGCAGGAGGCAAGGAGAGGATGCAGGAACCTATGTGCAAACTCTGAAGAAATGTTGCTTGTCCAGGGTTGAACATAAAGTCCAAGGGAATCGTCTTCCATGTGAGCCAGGGAGTGGATCTTCAAGCTGGAATTCAGCACTTTCTGTCTGAACCAGGTCTGCTTCTCCACAAGAACAGCTGCAGTGACTTCTCTGACCCATCCTTTCCCCTGGAGGCAGACAGGAAGGATGGGCTCATGGAAGTCTTGGCTGTCAAAAGAATTACCAGGAAATGAAGGCTCCATGTAAACCCAAGCAGGGGCTCTCCTGCATAAGGGCAAACTTATGGGATAGGAGGATCAGCCCTGGCATCATGGTGTCCGTTTGGAGGGATGGCCCTGAGTTAGGGCTCTCCCAAGTCAGGGTAAACTCGGGATCCTTGCACCCCTTGCAGTGTTCAAGGCCTGTGGGAGTTCAGGTGCCTCTGCTGGACTCCTCTTGTTGCCCTGGCACAGCAGCTCAAAGCATTGCAGTCCCTGCCCTATCCTCTTCCTCGGGACTTGGTGAAGAAAAGATGAGAGGTCTTGGTGAGGGACAAGCCAGGGGAGCAGGAAGGAGGGGCTTGTAGGAGCTTTGGCTGTGAAAAGAATTACCAGGAAGTGGAGGCTTCATGTGAGCCCACAGGATGGCCCTGAGCTGGGGCTCTTCTGGGTAAGGGCAAACTTATGGGGTAGGAGGATCAGTGCTGGCATCAAGGCGGCCGTTTGGAGGGAAGTGGACAGACCTTGGCAGCCTGCGGTGGTCTTCAGGGTGTGATCTCTTTCTGGTCAGCCTGACAGTGATGGTTTGGTGACAGGCTTGCTCCAAGGGAGGCAGATCCACTTCCATCAGGTCATGCTCCAGGGGTGGATCTTTCTCCATGGGCTCTTTGTCACTGCCACGGTGGTCTACCTCCATGGGCTCAATGTCGTTGCCCATTTCCATCAGACTCCATTTCGTGGCAGGCAGATGTTTCATTCCCTAAACTCAAAACATTTTTGTATATCTCTTGCAGAGATAAACTTCCACTGTCTGTGTTCGCTGAGTGACTGGGGTTCTAGGCACAAGGTGATTGCAAGAATCTACCAAAAGGGTCAGGAAAGGGGGCTTCTCATGCACTCTGCAGCTGCCTGGGATCGAGATGTCCTGGTGCTGGACTGCAGAGAGGAGGCAAAGCACACAAACATGTGGCTGCCTGATGCAGAGGCAGCCAAGGGAGATTCAGTCATTAAAAACTGTTGAGTTTCAAGGGTTGTATCAGCTGTCCTTTTCCATCCTTCACTGACACCCCTGGAATGTGAGAAGGTGGTATCTCTTCTAATGTGATCTCAAAGGATAGGAGTGGGGAAGGGAGGGCCTGCTGTCCTCTGGGTACAGCTGTGGGGGTTCTTTGGAGGGTCTGTGAGGTCCTTGGGCCCGGTGGTTTTCCACTTTGAGGATGAGAAGGCCCCTTAGGGATTTGCTGTCCTCAACCTGATCTCCTTGGCCATGGAATGTGTGGTTGAAGATTAAGTCAGATCCACTGTGTCAGTACACAGAGAATAGCTGGATGTCAGTCATGCCCCCAGATAAGTAGTTTGGACAGATTTGATCTCTGCAATCTCTGGAAATAGATGAGAACTTAGGGGGAGGGATACAGATACGTACTTGGCTGTCACCCCATCAGTTGTCCCTTGTGTACCTCAAGCACCATGCAAGCGTTCACGTCCTGCAGTTGGGTCTGAACAAGAAGATACGCTTGTTTCCTGTACAGTGACTACATCACTAAATTGCAGTGTACCAAGCGAATCAACAAGCTAATGAAGAGCTAAGCCAGTTGTATTTATGTTTCTGGTGATGGCTTGCTGTGCCGATGCTAACATGGCACCAAGTGTGCCATGTGCTCCTTTTTTCCTGAATGTTTTCTAGTGCTTTGCTTTCACGTCTTCTATAAATGCAGGAGGCAGCAGCAACTACTAAGCTGCCCAGTGGGGCAGATGATGAGGGCAGATGCCCCCTCTCAGCTCATTCATAGCTTTTCTGCCTTTGGCTTACACATTTTTATGAAGGCCTCTGGTGCATATGGCACACTTAGAGGACTGATTGTTGGTGCTGTGGGTTTGATTCAGCCAATCTTGGTTAAGTTTGGATATCCTGGGGAGGACAGAGACCTGCAGTTTCTCTGGGCACTGGTTTCATGTCTGAGCGCGCTCATGGTGGCGGTCCTTTCTTTTTGCCTGACTGGGAGTTGACCTGGCCATGCTCCAGTGTCTGCCCAGTGCCTCTTTTCAGCACTGAGAACCTGTGAGGACAGTCAGTTTTCACCTCCCATGCACCCAGTAGGCAGCTGTAGTCAACACTCAGATCCTCCCTGTACCTTTTTTATGCAAAGCTAAGGCAGCTCCCTCATGCCACCCAGGAATCACAGAATTGTAGGGGTTGGAAAGGACCTCCAGAGATCACTGAGTCCAACCACCCTGCCAAAGCAAGTTCCCTAAACCAGGTTGCACAGGTAGGCCAAAGAAGGAGACTCCACAACTGCCCTGGGCAGCCTGTTCCAGTGCTCTGTCACTGTGACGAAGTTCCTGTGCACATTTATGTGGAACTTACTATGCTCCAGTTTCTGGCCATTTCCAATGCTGTGTGCCCTGGGCCCTGCCCAGCCCTGAGACCCTGGATTGGCCCCTAGGCTGAATTAAAAAATGGAGAACCCTGCTGCTCACTTCAGCTTTGCCTGCCTGGGTCAGGAACAAGCCTCAGAAATTACCTCACATTTTAGGTGTGGTTTCATGCCCCTGTATAGGTGGCTACTCTGTTTTTGAGTCGGTGTTGAGCTGCTGGTCACACGATATTTTACAAATAGATGATTCTTCAACCAATCCTGTGCAGTTCCTGGAGTTAACTTCCCCAGAAACCACAGAATCCAGTCTCAAGAGAAGTTTTGCTTGTTCTATCCTTCAGTACAACTTGAGGATAATTTCAGTCTCTATTAGCTCTGTGCATTAATTATTATGTCCTTTTTCCAGTAGGGGGACATAGTTGTGTGACAGATATTGAGACTCTTTTCTGAATAGCTGAACAATCAACATCAGTAATACAAAGACTGCTACAAAAGTAGTTCCTCCTATTTTATTACACAACTGAATTGAAGCATTATAGACTATCCTAAGTTAAAAAAGACCTATTTGTCCTGATGAGCAGAAAAGCATTTCCTGGCTTTCAAGCATAAAGCCTTAAGTCCTATTCTGTACAGATGACACCAAGTTGGCTGGAAGTGTTGATCTGCCTTGGGTAGTGAGGCCCTACAGAGGTATCTGGACAGGTTGGATCACTGGGCTGAAGCCAGTGGGATTAGGTTCAACAAGACCAAGTGCCAGGTCCTACACTTTGGCCACAGCAACTCCAGGCAGTGCTACAGGCTTGGGGCAGAGTGACTGGAAGGCTGTGTAGAAGAAATTGACCTGGGGTTCTTGGTCAATGCTTAGCTGAATGTGAGCTAGCAGCATGCCCATCTGGCCATGAAGGCCAGTGGCATCCTGGCTTCTATCAGAAATAGTGTAGACAGCAGGAGCAGGGAAGTTATTATTCCTCTGTACTCAGCTTTGGTGAGGCTGTACCTCGAGTACTGTGTTCAGTTTTGGCCCCCTCCCTGCAAGAAAGACATGGAAGCCCTGGAATGTGTCCAGAGAAGGGCAACAAAGCTGGTGAAGGCGTGTGGAGTGCAGACATTATGAGGAGGAGCTGAGGAAGTTGGGATTGATCAATCTGGAGAAGAAGAGGCTCAGGAGAGACCTTATTGCTCTCTATAACTACCTGAAGGGAGGTTGTAGTGAGCTGGGGGTCGGCCTCTTCTTTTGTGTAACCAGTGATAAGAATGGAGGGAATGGCTTCAAGCTGCACCAGGGGAGGTTCAGGCTGGACATTAGGAAACGCTGCTTCTCTGAAAGAGTGGTCAGGCAGTGGAATGGACTGCCAGGGAGGTGGTGGAGTCACTGACCCTGGAGATGTTCCAGGGAATATTTAGATGTTGTGTTGAGGGACATGGTGTAGTGAGAACTATTGGTGGCAGGTGGATGGTTGGACTGGCTAATCTTTTAGGTGTTTTCCAGCCTTGGTGGTTCTGTGATACTATGATTTTCAGCCTCAAAGCCAAGCATCTACTGAGCATCTACTGTGTTGCACAGAAGTCTTGTTTGTGGTGACTTGATGGCTCTTGGATCAGTTGCCATAACAATATATTTAGAAAGAGCCAAGAAATGTTGGTACAGAATCTGGAATTAAGCTACATGTAGTATTACTAATGAAGGAAAAAATCCCTTCCAGATACAGAGGAGATTTCACTGTGTGACTGCCAGAAGAACAAAGAAGGAATTGTTTTTTCTTGGCTAATATTTCCATTTGAACTATCAAATGTAACTTCTAAAATCAGATTAATATTTTGTGTTTGCCATTGTCACTGTTTTGCCCAGGAACTTCACCAAGAGTGTGATATGGTAAATGCCCAAACACAGATTGTGGGTCTTTCCTTCTTTCATCACAGGTTGACATCAACCGGATGTGAAATCAGAAGTGAAGATCTTTTAACTGTGTTTATTTTTAAGTTTATGTTTTATTGATGAAAATCTATTTTAGAATTGTGAAGACACCTTTGGTGGAAGAATTTCTGAGACTGGTCACTTCTTTTATGAGTATGGTTAGTTTAAGTGAAGCAGTAATAACAATAATGATGGCAAATATCCCCAGTGGCATTTTTCACATCAGTAATGTGTGACAGTTTGGCTGTATATGCTTCAAAGTGGAGATTTTAAAAAAAGAGTGTTAGAAAACAGTCTTCATATTAAAATGTAGAGCATGCCTGCTTGACTGAACTATTTTGCATTGTAATTGGAGACCTGCTGCTGCAAAGGTGAATCTGAGAAGAGCAGTCAGCAGGTGCTTGCTGACAGATTACCAGCGACAGGGAGAAGGAAAGAAGCTCTTGGTTTCTTTACACACCAGAAGCCTTGGTTATTGCCCTGAATTTCAATTGTTTGAAACAGTGATATTGGGTAGAATCACATCACCAATCCACTTCTGCTGCTACCTGCTAGAAAGCAGAGAAGCTGAAAAGGGAAGTGACACATGGTGGTGCTCCTAACATCTGCACCAGCGGCTTATGAAGTGGTGTAACACTGCTGTATGGGTGACTTGCTGTGTTGCCTGTTAATGAGAAGTTTATTTACCAGGATTATCTGTTTGCACATGTCATTCTCTAAGAAACCCTTTTTGTCTGTGCCACCTGGCTGGCAGTCCAGACCAGCGTTAGGTTTTGCTAATTAAAGATCAGGCTTCATCTCATGAGATAAAGGAAACAAATCTCGCACTACTTTTGGCCTATTCACAGGCATATACTCTTTTCATAGTGTGAATTCAAGGCTAAGTGGTGCAGGGTGCATCATCTGAGTATGGCAGAAATTCTCAACCAGACACTCAGAATGGAGTCCTGATAGAAGTTTAAAAATTGTTTATTTCTTCTCCCATGCTGCTTTAAAATAATAAATAAATATGAGATGCATGCACTGGTGACAGATTCCATAGTGGCACACCAATAATGCTTGCAAAGCAAACGCAAAATGAAGGAAGACAGATAGGTGGCATCAGGAGTGGTTTGAGTGTTCCACTGTCACCTTCAGCATCCTTAGAGAAAGTGTGCAGGAGAGGGAGTTGGAGTCTTTTCCAGTGATTTGAAGAGTTCGGGGTCAGGCATTATGTGAAGTCTTACCAGAAAGATGATGTGGTGCCTCTGCTCTGCCATGCAGACTGGGCAGCCAGGGATGGGTCTGGTGGCCTGCTATCCAAACAAATGTGCCGGTGTTGGTAGACAGAAAAGTAAAATGCAGGGCATTTCCTGGCAGAACTATCACTGACACACCTGTGTTGTGAATCCACACTGGTGTGCAGTATATACAGCAGTCATCTGTCCAAGATCCCTGTGCTTATAAAAACTAGCAGGTCTGTCTGTGTCTCTGTCCTTTCATCGACATGAAGCTGAATTGGTGATGTTTTGGGCAATGAAAGAAGTTTTCAAGGCCACATTGTAAATATGCATGTGTATGTTCATGTAAGGGTATGGAAATGGGGAGGTAAAGGAATAATACATAAACTGAATACAATTTTAGCAGAGGTATAGATGACCAGAGGTAGAAGGCAGTTGAAGACCTGGCACTTGAGGAAGCTCCAAAAGAAGAGATCACTGTTTGTAAAGTAATTGCATACAACTCACCCTTTGTTGTCTTCCATGCTTCTTTGCAAAACACCATAGTGTTCTGGCATCTTAGCTGTTCAGATTTTATGGAGAAACACTAAAAGTGACATGTAAAAGAAGAGGAATGAGACAAGTTGTGCGCTAGTAAATAAAGATAAGTCTTTGCTAAGGGAAAGGTGGAACAAAGTGCAGGCTCTTAGGGATTCACTCCTGTAAGTGCTCTGTAGGTGTACTCCTGATCACCTCTGAGCTAGCTGATCCCTAAGGTCTCAGTCTTGCAGTGAAGGAAAGGAGAGCTGGCGTCAGAAGGACTTCCTTGGGAGCTCTCCTGACAGCCAGAGGACTAAATGTAGTTCTCCCAGGGAACATAGACTGAAATAGACCGAAGGAAATAGTGTATATTTGGTTACTGTTGAAAACAATGGGGTTGTTGCCTTGTAAAACCAAATATTTTGTGAATGAAGAGACTGTATGTTTTGGAGTTCCTTTCAAGTGAACTCTCCTGGGAGCTGGTAACCAAGCCAGAGCTCTGCGCATTTCTATTCTCTGCTGACTATCACCTATCTGTACAGAGAAAGGTATCTAAGGGAAACATAAATGGACACAGTGATGGTCTCAGGGGTTTGTACTGGTTAAAAATTGAGATGATGTGCTGTAAAGGTTGAGATCCAAAACAAATGAAATAGTGAGTGCATTTCCTCAGGAAAAAAAGAAAACATAAAACAAAAAAGCCTGTTTCTTGCACTCATGCTCTTAATTGGTCTGATATGAACTCAACAGAAATCAGAGACAGCATGTCTTCTTTTCTGTTTGGCTTTAAGAGTCGACTCATTGAAAGAGAATGTAGGCAGAGCCTACTGCTGAAAGTGTTGATCTGACCTATATTTAACTCTACGCCACACTGCCCAGTAGCTGAGGGCATTAATATGTAGTCCAAGCTAATGGCTGTCACATTTTAAATCAGTAAATATAGCAGTAATGAATAGGAGTAACAGCTCATCCTTTATCAGTTGTGTTAATTGTAGCACAAGTTGATTTCAGTGACTCCCTTTTTACTTTGATTATATGTGGTTAAAGGAATAAAAAATGTTTTCAGTTATATTAACCCTTTATTGTATAGCATCTTTGTTAGGATACAGACTAGACTGAAATGTTTGGTGTTAAGGATTACCACAAAGAGCAGTTAAGTCTGTCAAGTATTGCAGTCTCTGCATAGAATGAGCATGAAAGATGTATAATGAAAAATTATGTCCTAACCACCTAACATGTCTGGAGGAAAAAATGTAGATCACAGTGCCTTCTGTGCTCTCTGTGACTGGCTTAATTGTAAATGAGATGGTGACTTTACATGATTTGTGATGGCTGGGTGCACTTGATTATTTACTGTGCAGAGGATGGAGTTGAACACACTTATCCAGGAGACCCTGGTGTTGAGTCATGATATTCAGAGAGGAGCCCCTTGCTTTATAAACTCCTTAAACTGCAGAGGTGAGGAGCCTTTGTGCAGCTGAATCCACTCCTAGTCCCAGACCTGTGGGGACACAGTGAGTTATGTCTAAAGAATTATATCTGTGCAGTCAATCTAAGATGTAATCACTGCAAAGCTTACAGACGTTATCAGGCTGTTAGTCACTTAGATCTTGACCTCAAGGTGTAGGGGATCTCTGCAGCAGTCCTGACCTGGAGAGGTGTCCCTGCTCAAGGGAAGATCTGGTCATACAGTCTGCTGTTATACAGGAGAGCTCAGTGGACTCTGTCTGCTTGCTATTTAGGCAGTAAGGTGATTGATTCATATTCACATAACAACTACAGGTGTTAGTTTCCTCCAAGTTTGGCTTGAGTTGCACATTGACCAGCACAGTGGAAAGTTGAGCAGATTGTTCCAGTTAACCTTTGTCTCTTGTGGTTTAGTGTCTTCTTTGAATCCACACTGAATCAGATGCAGCCATCAGGACTGCCACTACCACGTGGTTACGGCTTGAGAAGTTTCATGGGAAATAAATATTAAGTTGGAGGGGGGAGCGCACCATGATACCTGGGCAGCCCAGAGCTGGAGCCAGTGCTCCATGTGCTCACCCCATCAGTGAGCAGAAGCAAAGGATCACCTCCTCTGTACTTCTAACACCACCACTTTCTGTGCAGCGCAGAATATCATTGGCCATCTTTGCTGCAAGGGTACACTGCTGGTGTATGTTTGAGTACTGGCCTTGTCTTATCCATTGGAAAGGCCTGGCCTTGCATTTACATGTGATCTTTCGTTGTATGGCTCTGTGCCAGGGAACAGCTGGAACCAGGAAGGCACAAAAACAGTGAGGTATCATGGCACATTACACAGTATGCTAGCCCACCTCACCTGAAATATCCCAGCTGGAAAATGTATTAAGGTGGTGCTCCAGTGTTGTAGCCCTTCTCCAGCCACAGAACCTAGCATAGCATTGGGATATGCATCAGAAGTGAGTGGTTTTGTACTACCACAGTACCCTCAGATACCTTTGCTACGGATACTAAAGATCTAGCTATCTTAATTTTTCAGGAACAACTTGCTTGCAGCCTGTCTGTGCTAAAATCACAAAGAGGTACGCGGTTGTTCATGGCTGTTGAAAAATCATCACTGTCTACATAACAAAAACCATTTACAGAAGTTCCTAATAGCCTGGGAGCTGAGGCTGTGCTTTCAGCTGTAGCACAAGCACTTAAGCACATGTGTCTCAGTGGGCTTTAAAAGTTGGACTGGAAGTCCCAAAGCATAATCTTAGCAGTGTTACAGCATAATGACTGCATCAATCTTGCATTTCCTGGAAACAGAAATATCACTTTGGTTGAGCAAGGATGCCATTGTATTACTGTCAATTTAAGTACCTGTTGATAAAATGCATTGGAGATACTGCATGTCCCCCATACTAGAGAATCATTTGATTTGCTACGTTGCACTGTTTTATGACCGAGATGTTGCATCAGGGATGGCAGGCACATGTGGCTGATACAGTTTGTTGCTCTGTAATGGTTATGGATTCGGGCCTTTTTAAAGCTAGTTCCTCTGGTGAACAAGAAAGCACAAAGCTCACCTGTCATGGGGGCTGAACTTTTAGTTTGGCGTTCCTTTCATTGCCTTAAGCTGTGCACAGCTCAGTGACTTCTTTGTTATTTGGAGATGGCTCTATTTCATCCCTGTGCGGAACAGCAGCATACGTTTTTTCTTTGCTGTTCAGTGAGGGAATAAAAGTGCCCATGAGAAATTCACAGGAGGCCTCATTTGCTAGCCTTGTAAAATTTAAGTCTGAAGGGTCACACCCACAAGAGTTTATTGTCAAACTGTGCTCTACCAATAGAAGAAAATGTTTCCATGGTAACTTTCTAATGAGGCTGCTTGAAAAGCTCTCCAAGAACAATATATATTTTTTTCTTTCTTTCTTTCTCTCTCTTTTTTTTTTTTTTTCCAGTGGATTAGACATTTCTGAGGTCAGGCGGCTCCTGTGCACTTAATATTACTGGTGGTTTTCACACAGTTCAATTTATTTCCAAGGGCCGAGCCTCAGAAGTCTGCACAAACAGCACAGGAAACTGGGGCAGGGCAGGATTTCACCTAATTTAAGTCATTTGTATCTGAGGTAAACATGTTGGATTCCTTTATACTTAATGTAGAGAAATTGTTTCTTGCAGGGTGTTGTTCATCTGACCTATTTTAGGTATCAGACTCAGGCTGAGCCAAATTATGCCCTAGGAGTGCCATTTTCTTTCTGTTGGCTATTAAGGGAGCCTGGATGACTAATCTGCACTGTAGATCTCTACATCTGAAGAGAAGGTCCAATCCTCAGATGCTTTTGCAGTCTAGATGTCTATAAAATGTCCTTTTAGGAGAAAGAAAAAGGGTTGAGCAGATGATTGTATATAGTCTAGAAAAAATTAGGAGATGAGGAACGTGCAAGTAAGTCTTTAAATATGTAATTCATTTGAAAAGAAGGGAAAAGTGAGTGAACTGGAGCAAAGTAATGGGTTAAACAGTTATACACTCATAAGGATAGCAAAGCACTGATGTTACACTGAGTACTGATTTCTTACCTTTTTCCGTAGAATCACTCTGCAATTTGTTTCACTTTCAAGCACTGTACAAGTTCCAGCCTTCTACTTTAACATGGAGGTACTTGACTGGGACACGTTTTTCCTGTTGATGGGAAAACGTAGTTGTACAACTATTTTATGTTGGTTTTTTTTTTTAAGGATGTGTTTTCAAAAACCAAGCAAACAAAAAGCCAACAAACAAAAGCTTTATTTTACTCCATTGGAGAGTGAACATTTTGAACAAGGTTTTTGGTTTTGGGTAGGCGACTGCTAAAGAGTTTTAACTGCCCAGAGTGCAAGAAGGATCATACAGTATTTGAATGCAAGTGGATTCTGAAGATAGTTTGTAGTAATGAAACATTTGATTTTTATTGCTTTCCTGATACTTAAGTGTTTCACATGATGTCAGAGGGAGATTTTGCACAGTTCAAAACAGTCAGCAACAATATTAAAAGTAAAAGAAGTTCTCTTATTTCTCTGTTTTTTCTCAGCCAGTCCCAAGTCTCCTGAGCAGTTCAAGGCATTCCAAGCCTCCAGTACCACTGTAAGCAGTAGTTCTGCCATCCCCCTCTGCATGTTCCTACCTCTGCTTTGCCGTCAGCCACTGAGGCTGAACCAGGATGAAAACAGTTTCTCTTTTCTTTTGCCTTAGAAACAGAGGAAGAGCTTGGTGTGCATTTGGAAATAAATGGAAGGCGAAAGATTAAGACTTTGTCACAAAACTAACTTAGTATTGATGAAAACAGGAATCCAGTTGTGGCACTTACGTGTTTTGGTTGCTTTGTGGAACTCTTTCATGATCAATAGTTGCAATCTTTTAGTACTTATACAAAGAGTGAAGTTTAAATACAATTCTAAATCTGTCTGAACATCTGAATATCTCAAAGCATCATTTAAGGAGTGCTAGATCAAGAGTGTATTTTGATCTTTGTTTTCATTAGGGAGACATCAGGAAACCGAGGACATTGTCATTCTCTTAACAATTTTAGAGTTTGGCAGGAAGTCTGGGCCTGCTTCCTGTGAAATCATTAAAAATAAATCCAACTAATTTGTGTGGGCTTGATGTGGCTTTTCTTCCACGTGCTGGTAGATGAAACAGTATTTAGATTTGTTGCAGTGACCACCTGCCATTCACAGTGCAAGCTGTTTGTTACTGGACCTACTGAAAGGAAATTCAGCAAGTAGGCTGGTAAATATGGATGCTATTACTCTGCTGGGTGTGGAGCTACTTCAGCTGCTGTAGATTTTGGTCTTTACTTGTAAATACAGCCGATTTTCTTTTAGCAAGGAAAAAAAATAACTTTCCTGTTTATAAAGGCATGTGTTATAAATCCTGCCAGAACTTCTGTCTTCAACAGCTTAGCTGAGTCATTGTCTCTAAAGCTTTATTTTCTAGCGTGCGTTCCCAAATGGAAGCAGATGTATCCAAAACACCCAAAATGTCGTTTCAGATTTGGTCACTGTTCTCTGTTATTTTTCTGTTTGACCCAGAGTTCAGTTGCATGACTTGGTCCACGATGATGACATGCTTAACAAATATGTGTCCATTTCTGCGTTGCCAAAGTTTGCCCAGAAGTTAGCACCTCTCACTAGATTGCTAGCTCAAAATGTGTCGTGAGTTGGTCTGAGTTTTAATCAATGTGACATAACTTTCTTACTAAAGAAGAAAGCTTGTAAATTAAGATGCTTTCAGAACCTTCATTTGAGAGCAGAAGAAAGGGAATGTAAAATCTAGCAATCTGTTCTGAGATATTTTGAAACTTAAATGACGTAACTCAAGCTTTATCCTTTCTGGAATTTTTTTTATTTTTTTTTGCCTCAGAACACCGAGTGAGGTTTCTGTACTCTGTAAAGCCACCAATATCACATGTCAACATGCAGAATATCAGATGGAGCACAGCTTTGCAGTCTGAATCCTCTTTGTAGAGGAAACAAAGTGGGAAAGAAGGAAACCACCAAAATTGCTTTCAGGTTTTAAAACCTCAGAGAGGTGGGTGCATAGGGAGTTTGAAATGGCGTCCTTAAACAGGGGCCTACAGATTTGCTGCTGAGTTGATACCAAAACTATAGAATTGTTTGGTGTGCTGCAAACAGAAACGGTTTCTGTGCCAAAGGCTGTTAAATGTGGTCTGTGTTGGAATGCTATGCTATGATGCTGCAGATAAGTGCACACTGGGAGTTCTGGGAGGGGGACTAGAGAAGTTGTACAGGGCCATGCCATTGGTGGGGTTACCTCACCTGAATGTCTATGAAGTTGCTCGCACATGTACTCAAGTTGGATCCAAAGTGGAAGGATTCCAATCAGCTTCAGGCTGGAAGGTGTCAAGACACTGTACAAACTGATAATACAGGGTCTATCTATTTTGTTTTCATGTAAACTGTGTCAGCATATATTAGAGTTCACATACATACACAGACTAATCTAAATCGAAGTTGCACCATGCTTCTGTGAGGTTCTTGATTTCTAATGACTTTGCTTGCATAAACGTCACCATCTGGAAGTAGCTGATGTGACTTTATATTGAAGAAACAGATTGATTGCATTTAGAAAGCTGAGATCTTACATTTTCTTGTGATAGTGTATTATACTGTCACCAAATTTTAGTGGGGGGAGATTTGTGCAGATTCTGAAACAAGGAGCTATAAAACCCACACTGATTACCCAGTGAGGTTATATCCCTTGGTTCCATCACAGGAAATTAAAACAAATCCCCTGCTACTTTGCTGCATGGCTAAATGATGGATGTGGTCTCCTTGCACCTTCCTGCACAGAGGTTTCCTCTGTGCGGATCTGGTATCAGGATACCCAGGCAGAGCATCTAGAAATAGTTGGATAGCATGGCATTTGTTACCTAGTACTTTCAAGAAGGAAAGCAGTCCTCCTAGGTCCGATCTTCCAGACAGTGACAACATATATATTGAGTTCTTCTTCCCTTCCTTCGCTTATTTCTCACATGTGCTGTAAGTGAAACATCTTGGATTGTTCCATGCACTGCAAGGCAACTGCAAGAGTGGAGAAAAGGGGTGAAAACTGTCCCAGCACACACAGGAGGACGAACTGAAGCCTATACTGGAATAGTTGTAGGTCAGAGAGTATCAGGTTATTGCTGGGGAGATTTTACTGAGCAAGGAAGTGTGGATTTTTGCCAGTTAATCCATGTTCCTCTAATTTCTTCCTGGTACAAAACCCCTGTGAATCACTGTAAAGTGCTAAATGTTGTCTCCTTACAATAAGTACTGAATTGTTTTCTATGGTAACTACTGTGGCTGATTTCTAGCTATGTGAATGGAACCAGAACTAGTAAAGTGTTAAAAACCGTGCCCCACAATGCAAAAAATGCATTGTTTGCATTTAGTTGTTGCTGAAGACAATGCTATGACAATATGGGGGGAAAAGAACACATTACTTTGGAGAAAGGGAATTATGAAAGGTTATTCAGAAGGTTACATAACTCGTTTCACTTAGTGCTTGTGAACTTGTCTTTATGTCTTTGGCCTTTTCTTGGCATCAGTTATGCTGTTACCACTCAAACATCACAAAATGCATGAGTGTTTTGAAATTCACCTCCATAATGTAGAAGTCAGGGCATGAAATGCCCATACTTTACCAGGGTTGAGGTCTGGATTCCTGCAACATGTCAGCCCATTAAATAAAGGGATGGTAACCCAAATCTGAACATCCCTAATACCTGTTGAGCTGTGCGTGCACGTTTCATCAGGGAGTCATGAGTTTTTGTGGTAGCACAGGAGGTTCTTTTCTTTCTGGACACACGTAAAATCCATGTTGCTTCTAAATTAAGTGGAGTGGCAGTGGGGTGATTAAACAAGTTCTTTCTCTCCTCGTTGAAGATTTTTTTTTGGGCCGTGTGGTAGAACAGAAAAAATTGTGCTGGAGCCCTGATCTCTCTGAGGTGGCAGTGCTCTTTCTAAGCAGGCTCATGGATACCCAGAATGTTACAAATCTGTGGGACTTCAATTAAAAGGTAGCATTGCTAAAGGTGGGTGTGACTTGTGCAAGAGAAAAGACAGTCCTTTTCTAGGTTCTGGAAGCACCGACATGTCCCTTTGTTTTCAGCAGGCTTGTAACCAGCAGCTGAAAGCAGTGTTTTCTCTTTATTATTCCTTCACCTCAGAGGCAATTCAGCTTTCATTGCACTAATGGAAATGTGTGAGTAAGGCTGATGTTTAAATTAATCTGCCGTGCACTGGTGGAGTTCATGAGGCCCTGCCAGTCCTCAATAAATGTCAGCTCTGTGTTGTGGTTTGTGCTGAAGTGACATCAACTGAAGTGGAGAAGGTCCAGGGGAGAAAATAAACTGACGACAGAAGTTCCGAACAATAAGCTTGGGAACAATAGATGTGCATGTTTATGGAGTACATCTTTCTTGATCTCCTAGGAGGATTTTCCTCTCATAACTTGAGCAAAATGGAAATCTTTTAGTCTGGTAGATGTGGTATTTTTAACTTCACTTTTTATTGTGTTATGAAAATAAATGAACACAATCTTCTCATTTATGTCCCACTGTTACCCAGTGGTCCAAAAGGACTGAGGCTTTCACAGCTGTTCCCCAGCTCTGCTAACACTGTGCCAGTCCCGCTCTGGTAGAATGAGATCCCCTACTGAGCATAATGCTTACAGCTTTCTTCCTCCTTGCTCTGGGCTTCCTCCATTTCACAGACATGCTTTACAGGGGCTGCATATAAAGGAGATAGACTACTATAGCCCTTGCTTACTCCTGGAGCTATCTAAAAGTCCTTTGAGAAGTTGTCTGCTGTACAATTATCTCCTTAAATAAATAATAATAAAATAAAGAATAAATAATAATGGCAAATATTTAAGATTTTGCAGGAATTCTTCTCAGGAATCAGTATAATCTTAGACTCAGTTTACAGAAGTCCCTGTGAGGTCTTGGTCTTGTCTTTTTCATGCTACATTTGAGTGTTACTGGTTCTCTGCAACGTGCTCTGCTGGTTAACTTGTCAGGCACAGTGTGTGTTTGGTCTGGCAGTGATGTATATGTTTTTGAATAGACAACAACAGTAAATTTCTGATAACTAAGAATTTTGGTATGATGACTGTGATGTTTTTGACCCAGTGCTGCAAGCCCTTGAGAGCCATATACTTTATTGTTTAGTGAATCACTTAGAGACTTTGTAGAGCATGGTATTACTGTGCTGCAGTATTAGGCTTCAATATAGTGGCAAAGCAGCCTTCCTGGCTGGCTTCTGCCTACCAAGATATCATTGTTTCACAGTGTCTGTATTGGAATGAGAATGCTATTAAACACAACACGAGTATTTGCTAACTGTAGATGTTTTTACAGTGCTGATCCCTGTGGGATCAAAGCAGATGTAATGATAGTTACCTGTGCACTTCTGTCTGTCTGCGCTATGTTTAGTTAACTAATGGACTGGAGAGTGGTTTCTGATTATGATTCATGAATTGTTATGAAGGGAAAAAATGGATGTGGATATGACAGGAGCGTTTTGGAGCTTTCATTTATAAATGTTCCCAGCATCTGAAAGTCGATCCGACCTCAGTGGAAACTCTTTGAGAACAATACTAAGTATTGGATCTTGGTGAATGGTCAGGGTAAGCTGGGAGGAGGAACTAAGACTGTATTTGGATCTTCTCCCCAGCTGCCTTAACTAAGAACCCTATTGTAAATGCTTTTGAAACTTCCTTCAGATTTTGAGGGTTTTTGTTTTTTTATTTATACTAATGTACAGTCTCCAATATATTTCCTCGGGGGAAATATATTAATCTATGTTTTTAACTTAATAAAGAGTGTTCATGCTCACTATAACATAAAGAAGCTCTATTGTCTCAGAACCATTAGGTAATTTTTTTTTAAAGAGCTCTATGTATAATTTAACTACAATTACTCAGACATCACAGTGGGTTCATTTTTATCAAAAGAATTCATGCTGACTGAGAGTTGATAACACTTAATGCAAGCTCGTTTTATGAAGATTAAAAGCATGGGTAAAACAGGCCTCATGAAGGTGATGGTAGGATAGAATTCAATCTGAGCGTTAGATCCCAGATGAAATTTTATAAATCACTTCTGATTCCTTCTGATTTTCTTCTAAACTTGCATTTGCCTGGTATTAACTTAGGGACTAATGCAGCTTGAGGGTTTGTTGAACATTACCGTAAATACATTTTTAAACATTAAGCTGAGTTTTCAACTTAATATGTACAAGTGCCTGTTTCCTCTGGGAAACAGTGTTTACATTTTGAAGTTGAAAGGTCTCTAGACTGAAAGAGGCTAAAGTTTCAAGCAAAAATCAGTATTTTCCATGGGAAGCATCCACTGACACCTAAAAAATGTAGATCTCTTATCTCTTCACTTTTCCCCTCAAAAATCAGCCTGGTTTTCTAATCAGCTGTCCTTGCAGTGTAACTTCTTTCATTGCCTAAGCATCCTAATGAAATCTGTTGCTCTGCAGATTTGGACAAGTCACCTTTAATTTACAATTCCGTCAAAGTGGGAAATAATGTGTCTTTATCTCTGTTCACATTTTTAATTAACTATCTCTACTGTGAGTCACTTAAATTTTTCCTTTAGGTTAGAGACCATCCAGTTACATGGAACAACATGATTGCTGGTGTCACAGCGGTGCTCTGGCAGATGTCTCATTTCTTTTACTTGGTTTTCAGTGCTTTAAATGTTTGAACATTTTGAGTTTCAGTAGCCTGCTTGCTTCTTCCTCAGGACCTGATCTGGTTTCACTGAGCGAAACAGCATGTTTCTGCTGACTCAAAGCATTTGAAATCAAGGCTGTTAAGCTTTCCGGGTCCACCTGCATAACGGGGTCAAGAAGATGTGATTTGATGTAACCATATCATAACAAGTGACATATAAGGACCATATCTGAATGAGAAGACAGTATTTAAAACCCACACTGTAAGAGCTGCTGAACTGGGCCAGGCTAAGGCATGTGCTGTTTCCAGAGTAGAGAGAAAACAGAAGCCTCAAAGAAAGTACCAAGATAAGAAGGTTCTGCAGTTTTTTCATTTGGATTTTTTTTCTGTATTCCAGTCTGCTCTAGTAAGACTGGGCTATGTGGTTATCCTATGTCACCATAATGCAGGGAATTATGCAGGGAATTATAGCAATATGTGATATTGTGTTGCATCCTTACTTTTAGATGTGGAGCATGGCCCCTTAGCTATGTCGAAATGAGACTGGCCTTTTTACGTGGGAAGCATGGCTGCCAAATTGGATGCCACTTTTCATGTCCCTGTTGGATGCCTCTTCGTTATGGTACTGCTTGCTTGATGTATTTTCTGATGGAAGTGAGAAGTTATCGTAACCTTCAGGGGTAGAATCATCTTCTAAAAATCCCATAGCTTAACATTTCTGTCCACCTGCCTTAAATTCACTGCACAGAAATACATGATGTAGAGCATGCCTTTCAGAAGTATAGTTAGCCTTGAGAGAAAGATGTGAGTGGATTTGCTACAACAGATAGTCTAAATGGAGAGAAATCAGCTTGTTCACTTCCAGAAAAAAAGAAAGGTCCTACTGTGGAAGCCAGAAGTTAAAGTAGCTTCACCACCTTGTAGCAGTGAGGAATGTGTGTTATTATTATTATTATTATTAACCTATTCATCATCTCCTGACTCACAACTTCTCTAGTAGCTATTTTCAAGCTCGTAGCAAGCACTTAAGGGTCCATCTCATGATGTTGGTGGCTGGGCTGGAATAGGTTATGTAGGACTACTTCTCATTTTTGAGGTTTGCAATATGTATAACATGAGCCTCGGTGAGTGGAAGGTTGGTTTGGTCTAGACAGCTGCTGGTCTTATTTTCCCTAATCTCCAGAGTTCAGAATCAGTGCTCCTCTAATCTTTAGATGCTGAACTTTGCAAGTTCAGTGTTTGCATCTATACCTCTAAATGAGATTTAGCTGGTGCTCAGAGTATTGATCAGTTTTGCTTTTGTTTTCCACACAGATGTTTTGCACCTGTTTCTCTGTTATTTATTACTCCCCTGCATATACCTTGAACACATTTCTGTGGCTGTCAGTAAGATGCAGGAGCTCTGAAATATGTGCCTGAATGAGAATCCTTTCAGAGAAAGGCAGCAACTGTCTTCAATTACCTGAGTGAACAAAGTGCCTCCCACTCCAGAAGTCGCTTTCCCATCACAAATACAAACAATCTACTGTATAAAAGTTCGTTTCATAAGGAGAATGAATCATCAGCCAAGTATGGTGTTCCTCTTTGAGTTAATGAAGGATGACAATGTTGGTGCACAGTGCAGTTGCCAGGCAAACAGCAGCAACAGAAATCCATAAGAAGTTATTCTGGGAAATACTGGGTAGAGACT
The DNA here is from genome assembly GCF_054131305.1 of Coturnix japonica. Lineage (NCBI taxonomy): Eukaryota > Metazoa > Chordata > Aves > Galliformes > Phasianidae > Coturnix > Coturnix japonica. The sequence continues at coordinate 63,244,437 of NC_140664.1, read as the reverse complement.
ATGCCTCTTGATTATTACTTACCTGCTTTCCAGAAGTACTTGGAATTATCTCTCTTGTTTAGAGTAGTCTTACATTGTGCCTTTGCTATCTATGTAGTTCATCTGTTACTGAATCATAGTAACTAATTAGAATCTTAAGTTTGAAGAGACAATTAAGTCCTCTGTTGTTTCTGATTAGCAAAAGGATGCTGTATATTTTATGGCTTTTTTGGTTGACTTTACATCTCGTTATTAGCATGGTTGGTGTCTTTTCTGATTCTTATTAGACACAAAGTCTCACAGAGATACATGTCTTTCTTTATGAGGAACCTTAGATTCTAAATGGGTTAGAAAGCCACCAGAAGAGCTTTCCTTTGGGGTTATTGTACTTCTGATCTCTGTGTGGGATTGATCATGTTTAAAATTTTTGTTAATGACTGTGACAGAAAGAAGGAAAGTGCTGATAATTGCTGCTTGTGACACAAAGCGTTGCTAGTACAGAGATATGAATAGAATGAATGGTAGATGTGCATATCTAACAGTGCAATTCAGATGATCGATTGGGCGAAAAGCAAGGGGTGGAATTTAGTAGTACAGAGTGAAAGATTATGTTGATGAGGACTTAATAACAAACAGGAACTTCTGCTATGATCTGAGAGTCTGTTATTTCAATGAGGGGAGTGTTACGGCCCAACTAATGTGTGGCCAGGCAAGAATAAGGTAATGTACACATTCAAGAGCCCTATAAGAAAGCGAATTGACTTTGAAAAGGTTTGATAAAGATGGAGAGGAGATACGAAGATACTTATTCTGTTAAGAAGACAGAACTAGAAGATAATGATGTATTTAGTCCACAAAGTGATGATGAAAGAGGTAATTCGGGCTTTCAGTGTGAAAGCCAAAGGAGGATTGAGTACCAGAAAGAAGAAATACTTCAGCTTAAACAGATTGCTGGTGCCAGAAGAAATTGATGTAAATTGACTGTGAGTAAGTTTATGCTGGAAATTAAATGATAGGTCATAACACACACCGCCATCAGTTTCTGGCAGAGGCTTATGAGATGCACAAAACAAGCTATTCTAAGACAGAGCTTGATAAGTTTATGAGACACGTAACCACATTATGATCTTTGAGAGCAAAAACTCCTGGACTTCCCAGAGGTGATGGGAGAGACTTTGATTTGTCTGTAAAAAAAAAAAAAAGTAAACAACTGCAGTGCTGGTTTTTATTCTCCTGGGTTTTAAAGAGATGATTGTTGGGAGAAGACATGGGAGCATTTCAGAGATTTCAGAGCAATGCAGATTTGTTTGTTTGTTTGTTTTTAACAGGAATGCTGTGCAAAATGTGTGCCATGGGAGGGGAAGGAAAAATAGAATATTCCAGAGAAAAATTATTCCGACTATGTGCTCAATGCAAATTTATCTCCATGTGTGTTTTCATTTTATCTAGTATTTATCTAATATACTTTCCCTCTTTGTTATACTTTAGAATTTCTTACTACTTTCTTCAGTTGCAAGAAATGGATGATATGCTGTTTTCTGTCATTCTTGATGAGTCAATACTACGAAGTGGTATGTTTTCCTTTGCATTGTACTAGAAATTTGACAAAGGATCCTTGAAAGCTAAATTGGCTGAGGGGGTGTACTGGTGAAATTGATACCTGCTGCAGAAAAGGGTGTCAGGCAAAGGTAGTTTAACAGGGCAAATGTTATAAAATGAAGACTGCTCAGGGCTCTTAAGTTTGTGCATAGTGAACTCACGTGAATGATCCATGTTAATCAAAGAAGTGATCGTACCTAAGAAGATACTTTTATAATACGGAGATGTTCTTGAGATTTTCAGGCAGCTATAATATGAAATGATACATTTGAAATCGAATACATTTGGTTAGGCTTGGTATTTTGTTGTCTGCTTGGACAAGCAACCATAAATAGTATGTATTTTTTGGATGTTTTCCTAATGGGGTGCCTTAAAGGATGCCTCACAGCTCTCTTTGTGAATGAATATTATTCGTTAAGCCATGGGTGTGCAACCTTTTCGCTTGCCTGGATTGAACACTGAATTATTTGGGATAATTCTCAAATGAACTGGAATTATATTGGGCTGCATACATAAAGGTCACTCCAAAAGTAATGCCTCCCATTTATTTTCATGGAAACTACAACAGATACAAAGAGCATAAGAGCACTATTTGAAAGAGCATATTCTCTGCTTCAAAACACTATTTTTCAACATAATCACCACCATTACTCAGTCCTGAACAGGAGCCCGCTTGCCATGCTTGTAAAAATCTGTACCAGCCAAGATGTCACTGTCACCACTGCTGAAATGCACCACTCTGTGCCTCACTGTGCTCACATCCACTGTTTGGTCTCCATAAATGTTCAGTAGGTGCGGATGAATGTCAGTGGGTGCATTTTTCAGCATGGAGGAATTCACTGGCACCACTTCAGCCATACTTCCATGTCAGATGTCATTTTGTCAGACTACCCCTTTGCTGCCATCTGTCACACAGCAGCAACAGGTAGTGGAATACTGGTGGGAAAGTTCAGCTTCTACTGCCATCATCCACCTGTGATGTTGTGGATTAACATAATAAAATAGGAGGTGTTACTTTCAGAGCTGCTCTCATAAAATATATGGTTAATGTATGTACGTAGTAACTCTTATTTTTATCTTTAATACTTTTTATTAAAAAAAGGGAGCAACAAAACCACAAAGCTGATGGGATATTTGATCTTATGTTTCTGAAACTGCCTCACCTGTCCTTCTGGATTAAAAGCTTTCCCTTTTCTATGTGTCACATGTATAGATCTCCTATACATGATATATGATATACTATAGATCTCCTCATGTCTTCAGTAGATCCTGTGAGACAATGTTAGGGTATATATGCACATGTTCCACAGTGAAAATTGCATCATGTAAAATCTTCTAAGATACTATCACAAAATATATGCAGAAGTCTCTGGTGCCTTCCCTTTCTGACTGCAAGGCTAAACCCATCTGAGATCTTAACTGTGTATGCACTTCATTGGTCCCATAAAATTCTCAGGCAGCAATTAGCTCACTTGTACTAGGAATCTTGCCAGTAGTTCAGGACCAACATCCACAGCTTTCTGTCCCACTTATTGCTTTGCTGAGTTACCTGAATTTGCTGCTCTGGATCACTGTACAGCAGATGGAAAGGCATTATTCTGCATGTTACACAATCTGATGTTTGGGAAGCAGTAAAAACAAGCCTGTGGTCTGCAACTGGAAAATGCTTATATTTAAGAGGATTAACAACACCTGTTCTGTTAGATGTCATGACTATGTGAGCTGGCCTTCCCAAACACAGATGTTGGGTGGAGTGCTTTGAAACTCTTGCTGCAATATCTGGTTGGTAGGTGGCAAACATCTGAGATCTTTTGTGCACCTGGGGCCCTAGTGACCCAGGTGTGCCATCTGCTACCCAAGCAGAGAAAATACTTGAAAGGGGGAATAAGTACAGTTTAAGTAAGCCTTTAGGTTCTATTAGGTTCACCAGATGTCCCAACATAAATACTAGTGCATATTAAGGTTTTACCTAGACTGTGCTGTGATCCAGAGAGATGCTGAAGACCACAGAATGGACCAGTCCAGCCTCCCCAGTACAAGCTGACAGTACTGAGTTGAAGACAAAGCCTATCTGATTGTCATTTATACATCAGCTATAGCAGTGTTAGCAGAACATCTCCTTACAGAAATGGACGTAGTTCATATTGAGTCAGCTAGTTACAACCTCCTGCTGCAATAGGCAGGGCTGCCACTCACTAGATAAGGCTGCCCAAGACCCCATTCAGTCTGGCCTTGGACACCTCAAGGGATGGGGCATGCAGCCTGTGGCAGTGCCTCAGCATTCTCTCACAGAGCAATTACTCTCTGACATCTAATCTAAATCTCCCCTTTTTTATTTTAAAACCAGTCCCCCTTGTTCAATCACTATAAGAACAAGAAAGAATCAGTCATCTCCTGTTTATAAGTTTCCATCATGAACTGGAACGCCACAATGAGATCTCCCCAGAGCATTCTCTAAGGTAAAAAATCAAGCCCAGCTCTGTCAGCCTGTATTCACAGGAGAGGTGCTCCAGCCCTCTGATAATCTTTGTCGCACTCCTCTGGACCTGCTCCAACAGCTTCACATCTTTCTGTGCTGGGGGGCCATGGGCCTGGATGCAGGATGCTTCTGCCTAGCCTTCAGCATGCCATCATCTCAACCAAAAGCAGATTTGACTCGGAAATAACATGCTCTGGACTTTCCTAACTGTGCAGTCACTCTGGTATCTTCGTATAGGAGAACATATCTGGCTGGGGTTTGTGCTTGCCAAGGAAGGGCATCCTGTGGTACCTGGGAGACCTCAGGGCCCCTGCTTCTGCTTGCCAGGTAAGTTCCCCAGGCTATGATGAGGAAGCACCAATGTGATATTTTGAGGATGGACCAAGAAGAAATAAATATGAAATGTAAGCAGCTTTCTGAACTTCTCTGATATTTTCTTCTAAAACCTTTTTGAAGTCCCTGTTGGAAAAGTGTCTATGTGACTGTGCCTGTAGAAGCTGAGTCTCCCAATCTGTCCATCTGGTTGCATCAGGAGAGCTTTTGCAGTCCTTATAATAATTCAGAGAGAGGTGCAGAAAACTTCCTTTGCTGGAAGCTCAGTGCTTCCAGCGCCTTCAGTGATTGCCACGTTTTAAGGGCACCATCTACTGGCTAATGGGAGGAAAACGATGCAGTGACTTGTTAATGAGCAACTCTTCACTTTGGTGACTGGCAAGATTCTACAGAAGGTTATTCTGGAAGTCGTTGAAAGAGACATGAAAGAATGCAGTCATTAGTCATAGCCAGTACGAATTCATGAGGGCTAAGTTCTGTGTAATGAACCAGATCTCATTTTATGTCAAAGTTACTCATCTTAATGGCCAAGGGAAAACAGCAAATGTGGTCTTTTTAGATTTCAGAAAAGCTTTTAGTACTGTTTCTCACAGTGTCCTGCTGGACAAAATGCCCGGCCTTAAGGCAAATACATAACACATTTGGTGACCAAGTGGCTGACGGGTTGGGCTCAAAGTGTCAAAGTGTTATAGTAAATGGCTGGCCAGTAGAGTTCTGCAGATATCTGTTTTAGGGGCTATTTCTCTTTGACGTTTTCATAACTTACTTGGATAGAAGACTTGAAGGAATATTAAGTAAGTTTGTGCACAGCACAAGATTGGGAGGAGCTGTTGACTCATCTGAGGGTGAAGGGGCCTTGCAGAAACATGTAAATACATACAGACAAACTAGAGGGTTGGGCAGTCAGCAGCTGCATGAAGTAGAACAAGATAAAGTGCTAAATACTTTACCTGGAGAGGAACAACCTGGATATATGTACAGACTGTGGATGAGAGACTGGAGAGCAGTCTGCAGGGCCAGCCGTACCTGGGGGTGGTGTGTCAGGTCCATGCTGCCAAGCAGGTGAGGGAGGGGATTGTCTCACTGTGCTCTGTGCTGTGCAGCCTCATCTCGGGCTCTGTGTGAAGTTTTGGGCACCAGAATATAAGAAGGACATAAAACATTAATGGAAGAAGGGATGAGCGGCCTGGGAAAAATGTAGGGATGCTATATTTTATAGGGATGTAGGAATGGAGTTAGGAAAGCCAAGGTGGGGATGGAATTAAACTTGGCAAGGGATGGTAAAAACTAGAAGGGATTCTTTAAATAAGGTGAGCAGAAGAGACAAGCAAAGGAGAATGCATTCCTTCTGATAAATGAAAAGGGAGATCTGGCTTCCTCAGACTCAGTGAAAACTAGAGTATTTAATGAGTTGTTTGCCTTGGTCTTCATGTCCAGTCAGGCCTCTCATGCCTCTTGTGTCCCTGAACATCTAAGTGGTGTCTGGAGGAGCAAAATCCCTCCTAGTCTAAGAGCAAAGCAAGTCTGAGACCACCTCATGAGACTGAATATGTACAAGTCTATATGAGGTGTTGAGGTGATCCAAGACAGCCGGCACAGCTTCACCAAAGGCAGATTGTACCTAATCAATATGGTGGCCTTCTATGGCAGAGTGATGACAACAGAAGATGAAAGGAAACTGATGCTGTCCGCCTGGACTTGTGCAAAATCTTTGATATAGTCCTGCACCATGTCCTTATTTCTAAATGGAAAAGTTATGGATTTGAAGACTGGACTATTTGGTGGACAAAGAATTGGTTGGATGGCTGTGGGCCAGAGGGTTGTGATTGACAGTTCTATGTCCAGGTAGAGGCCAGTTGCAAGTGGTGTTCCCTAGGGGTCCATCTTGGGACCAGTGCTCCTTAACATCTTTTTCAGTAACACAGGCAGTGGGATTGAGTGCACCCTCAGCAACTTTGCTGATGACACCAAGCTGAGTGGTGGGATTGACACAGAGGAAGGGAGGGATGCTGTGCTCAGGGACTTGGATATGCTTGAAAAGGACCTGGGGGGATGGCATGGAGCTGTATCAGGGGAGAGCCAGGTTGGGTGTTGGGGTAAGATTCTTCACCAGAGGGTGGTCAGGCTCTAGAACAGTCTCCCCAGGGCACTGGTTATGACCCCAGGCTGCTGGAGTTCAAGAAGAGTTTGGACAATGCTCTCAGATGTAGGATTTGAGTGTCCCTGTGTGGAGCTAGAAGATGGACTCAGTGACCCTTGTGGGTCCCTTCCAACTTAGGATAACCTATAAATCTATATGAGTATTGAATACTAGAGCTTCTTAAACAGTGGGTTAAGTTTGGAGGGTAAGCAGTGAAAGCTGAAATGAAATTGTGTGCCCCGGTGGCGCAGTGGTTAAGGACACCGCCTTGCAACACTGGGGCCTGGAGTTTGAATCCCCCCTGTGGCGCAAGTGGTAGAAGTGCCGCTCTGCTACACAGAGGCTCGAATCCCGGGGGCTGGACTCGATGATCTCTACGGTCCCTTCCAACCCGCACAATACTATGATACTATGATGATGATGCTGGATGTAATTCTTAAATAACATCAAACTGAAGCTGACAACCTTTAAGACTTGCTGGAAGAAATAAATTTGCTTAAAATCTTTTCTGGCCTAAAAGAGAGCATCACTGTTTAGCTGACATCATTACTGTGCTAGGGACCTACAAGTCTGTGTTCTAGTCGTGTTTTGCAATTTTTTATGGGATTTCTTATCTTGACTGGTTTCATCTCTGGAAAGTAGCATTTTTAAACAAAGTATTGTCAAGGTTTATGTGCTCACTCATAATGCTTATCAGAGCTGATCCTCATGATTACTCTAGCTATAATAAATTAGTCATGGATGGTAGTTTATCTCCTTGATAACTCATTTCTTTTTTCTATAGTTCAATAGTTTGAGATTCCTAAAGAGTCATTTATGTTTTTGACTCGCTGTATATTGTCTGGGTCAAATAAACATTGGGAGTTGTGGCAATGTAAATCTGCGGCAGGAAAAAGCAGGATTTGTATGGTGTTGCTCTTATCCTAGATAATAATCTGTTTGCAGTTCCAGATGTCCAGGATGCCTGTATTTAGATCCTTACATTTCATTTAATTTTGCTATTAAATGTTCCTCTGGACTAATGCATTTCCTTTTATAGGCAGAAAAATCTTTTTTTCTTACTGTGCTCCTGAATGTAAAGGGCAAAAATGATATTTTGATATAACATACATATGAATGATATATAATAAATATATTTTGTGATATATCTATGATATGAAGTAGAATCTGTAAGGATGACTTTAATCATATATTGCTATGTACTAAACCCCACCTATTTATGTTATACCTATGCATATATATCCAACTGCAATTGCAGTGAATAATTATCTCTCATTTATATGCATGAAAATCGGTAATATTAGTAATTTCAGATAATGGAGCGCTTAAATTTAGTGCTTCTCTGTCTTTTCTCCTTTCAGTTGCAAATGAGACGGGTGACAAAAATGCACGGCCACTTTCACGATTTGCCCGTAAGTAGACTTCTTAATTTTAACTAGTTCATTTGTCTCTTTACACATTCAATATGTCTTTTAATCTCATAGCAAACCCTATCATTACAGTTCATTTACAGTACTGAACTGAAGCATGATAGTACTTGGCAGAAAATGTGTGTTTTACAGAAATCCAGTCTTACTAAACAGCATTGATGTGAATTTAAAAGAATGGAAGGCTTTGGGGCAATACAGTCACTTCAGGCGTAAAAGGTTGTGAATCTGTGTCAGAAAGCCAGCTGAAGTTGACAGCAGTGGCTACAAAGATTTAGGTTAAGCCTTAGAAATTGCATACTAAATGCAATGCAAAGTGTGTTCAAATCATACCGATACTTCATCACCATTTACATCACGTGGCAGGATTGGGAACTAAATACATGACTTGGGACTTCAGTGCTCCAGGTTGGAACAAAAGGACACATCTTCTACCGTAGTACTATCTGAACATGCATTTGACCATATGGATCATAGAAAACATATGATGAATTATATAGGAAAGAAGAAGAAGATGGGAAATCCTATTTATAATGCACGAAGTTTCATGATGCTTAGTGATCATTTAGCCGAGAAAATCCCATTCTCATTAAAAGAAGGCACTTGCTGTTATCGTCATGCGGTACATAGAGGTCGAGACATCAGATTCACGTCTATGTGCAGTATTTCTCATAGGCACAGGATGGCGCTTGGAACATACCATACCTCAGCATTAGTGCGGAGCATTAGTGCGGAGGATAGAGACGAAACTACTGTGGCTATTAATCTGTCACATGTAGTGACTTATGAAATGATGGAACAGACTGAGCAGGACTAAGAAAATTGTACTAGCATTCCGTATACCTGATTTAGGGTTTATTTTTCTTCATGTTTCAGGCCATGAAGGTTAAAAGAGGGCTCTGTTACTCATTGTTGGTTGCTTGAATGCTGAAAATGCTTATGACAAAGGAATTCACAAAGGACATATATGGAAATGCAGATGTTAGGAGTTTTTTTATCACTTTTCTTTTGTCCATGGAGCCTTTCATGTTCACTTGAATGATTAGGTTGAGGGCAGTTAGTAACTTCATCTTCACAACAGAGAACAGTACTTCCTTTACTGCCAAATTGTGGTTAATAGTAAAACTTGGATTTTGGTGCAACTGCAGTTAGGCAAACCTTTCCTATCTCCTTTATCTACCTTCCTGTACAATGAAGCAAATGGCAGATATTCCACAGAAATCCAGATGAGCTTTGCCCATTATGACTGTTTCCCCACAGCTATCAGGGTTATGTGGCTGTTTCCAGCTTAGTTCAGGAACAAAGAAGAGACGAGGGCTGCTGCTGCTAAGTGGGAATGATGGCTGTGTAGCTATCCAGATAGGCAGACTTGCACTGTAACAGCATTTTCAAAGTATATGAAAGTATTTGAACATCTACTAGGTCAAATATACCACAGATTCTTTAAACAGAGTTCTGTGTTTTGCATTATAACACCTAAATCTATCACATTTTTGCCCCAAGCTCACCAATGGTATAATAAAACAAATTTGCAAATGTTTAGTGTTATCACAAGGGTTATAAGTTAAATTTGAGTTGTTACTCATTTAGGTGATAGGGCTAGTCAGTCTCCTCTCAAGCGTCAAATTCCAGCTCATTCAGTGGACTTTGAAGAGGTTGCTACTCCTTTAGCAGCAGTGAATGTGCGTAATGTCTCGCTGTGCTATCTTGCTGCTGCTGGTCATGTTGTGCCAGCAGTACTTTAACAGTTGTAGCAGTGGAGATTCAGATCCGTCAGGCATTCAGTGTTTTGAGCAGCTGGAGGCTTCTGGCTGATGGTTGATCAGTCATACCTATAAAGCAAAACACAATAACCGTGGGCAGGTTAAATGCCTATTAGGGTAGGTGGACATGGCTTTTCATTACTGTAACAAAACTAGTTAATTCATGTTAGTTGGCAGATTTGTTGATGTTCACCTTCAGGAGAGCTGTTCTCAAGGTCTGCTGCATAGATCTAACCAACATATCATAGGGAGTCATGGTACTTTACACGGCTCTATCACAGATGACTTGTATGGTCCGTCAAATAATTTAAACATCTTGCATTCTTTATATTTCTGCATATATGGGAACACAAATGCTCACCTATTCAAATAAAACAGGTTTTTGGAGAAATTTGAGTAGGTATGCTAAGCACAGAAGCAGTACTGTAGCATAGCATTGCAAGTCCTTGAATGATAAAGATGTGCTGATGCTGCTGCGTTCAATTCTGCAGCCGTTGCATACAGATTACTTGGCTTTGGACTACCTGGTGTGACTACTAATTTTTCTAGCTATTGTTAGAACTTGGCACAGGACACCAAGGCAACCTGTAAATTTAGGTAGTTATGGTCCTTGCATATTAAATAGCTGCTGACAGTTAAGTGCAGAGAAGCATATGAATGCCAAGCTTTCTTTGTTATTTAGGAAATATTCTGAAAATTATTTTGGAAAAAAGGTGATAAACATGAATTCTTGTTTTTCTTCTACATCTGTGCCATTTGGGCTGTGTGAAAAGAAAATGTAAGACAACTAGCAGACCACTCCTGCTACTACTTATTTGTTGCAGCTGATACTGCTGCTTCTAAAGAATGTTGTCTTGTAATATATTCTCATGAGGCATGAGATAGCAATTCTTCTATTCAGAACAGAGTTTCCTCTTTTACGTACCTTGTGTGTAGTATGCTTTGTCCATTATTTGCTGCTTAACTATCACTGCTGGACAGCTCAGTTCCAGATAGACTTACCTTTATAGTCTTCTATTAAAAAAGGTAACACAGCAGTTGTTGACTTCAGAAATATCCCATTTGTCAGATTGTTTTAATCTGTTTGTTTTGCACAACAATAAAGTGTCCATGCAGAATGACCAGCAAAAGAGGTGGTTTGTCTTACTACCCTGGAATCCAGTAAGCTTAATGCGTATGGAAAGTCTTTTAACTGAAATAATTGGTATTTCATCACTTAACTGCTCTTTCTGAAAACTGCTAGCCCATCTGTATGTATTTTGTAATGCTTTAAATCATAGAAGCATAGAATCATAGAATTACCCAGGTTGGAAAAGACCTTGAAGATCATCAAGTACAACCGCAGCCTAACCATAGTACCCTAGTTAGTACTAAAGTTAGCATATGTGCAGGTGTTCAGTATGGCCGTATGTCACGGGTTACTTAGATTTACCTATGCCCGTGACAGGGGAAGCCACCCCATGGCCCCCCTCCCCCCCCGGGGCCCGGAAAGGAGGGGGAAAAGGGGAGTGGGATAAAACAGCGACAATCTAAGGAGGAAAAACTTATTATACTAAATATGATATCGAAATACAAGATAACACAATATAATATAATTGAGGCTAACAAATCGAACGAAACAGAGAGAGAGAGTCCCCGAAAATCGAGAGGCCTACTGTGAACTCTAGGCGACACGGCTGGAACGCTTCCCACTCTCCGAGAAGTTCGAGAGAAGAAGGAGGGCACTCCAGCCTGGGAACGAGATTATACAGCGTCCTGGTCCCGTGACTTATCACTACCCCTGTTGTTCTCTGGGATATGTAGTCTTCTTCTGTGGACTGCACATTCAATAGAAGTATCCATACTTTACATGATGTTATGATGTGGAATACTGATAGCAAAATTACAAAATTACAAAACCATGACACCGTATCAGTGGGGTGTTTAGAAGTGCCTAATTTATTCAGAAGGTATTTGGAAATAGGATGCTTACTCTTTAAAACTTTATGAAAGTCTCACATTCTCTTCCCCAAAGGCAGAGAAGAGATCTGACTGAAGGATAATAATTGTACTTTGTCAGTGAAAATACATTTACAGACAAGGGTGGGATCTGTGAGTGACAAGCACAAGGCACCCAATGACACTTCTAAGTAAATGTAAAAAGTTCAATTGTAGATCTATTTTGACATTTGATGTCTACTGAAAATAGCTGAACTTTCAATAGAAAATAAGTATCTCTTTTGATACTGGTTCTAATTATTAAAACTTCATTAACTTGAGCCAGTTCTTTCATTTAGGATACTGCCATGTCAATATATGCAAAGTTATAATTCAAGTAGAATGTGAAGAGGGAGCTTTTCATTGACACATGAAACTTGTTCTGTAACCCAATCTTTCTTTGGGAGGCCACTGTGTTCTGACCCCAGTAGACAGCAAATCCCTGCATAGCTTGCTCTGGAGCTGTGAAGAACTGGAGGGATAAAGGTGAGAAAATCTGTGGGTTGAGATAAATAGTTGAATAGGTAAAGCAAAAGCTGCACACATAAGCAAAGTAAAATACAGAATTCACTTGCAGCTTCCTGTGAGCAGGCAGATGTTCTTCCATTTGTAGGAGAGCAGGAATGTAATGGTTACTTGGGAAGACAAATACTGTGACTCCAAATATCCCTCTTTTTTCCCTCTTTCTCTCCAGCATTTATTGCTGAGCACAGTGTTTTGATGCATGCTATATCTTTTTCGTCAGTTTGTTCTCAGCTCCTTGTGCAACCCTACTCCTCTTGCTGGTGAGGCAGCATAAGGAGCAGAGAGGACCTGTGTAAGCACTGCTCAGCAAGAGCTAAAACTTGGTATGGCATTGGCACTGTTTGGTCATGAATCCAAGGCCCGGTACCATATGGGCTGCTATGAAGAAAGCCAACTCCATCCTAGCTGAAACCGGTATAGATTCATTATGGTTTTGGATTTTAAAGTGACAGGAATGTTAGAACGTAATTCCACTTTGAGCTTTATTTCATGTTTTCGGGCCTAACTGCAAAGTGTGATGACGCAAAGTCAGAAAGATAACAGACGAAGAAATCTTCATTTTCTAGACTGCTGGGTTACCAGAGAACATGAGTTCATTTTCTTTCCCATTCCCTTTCTGCAGGGTCCAAATCACAGAACTGCCTGTGGAACACCATTATCGGTGGGCTGACTGGCAACCTCAAGGAAAGGCCAAAGCCCACCATCATCAGTGACCCTAGACCTCCTGAAGAGATCCTCGCAGATGAGCTGCCACCTGTGGATAGTCCTGAGGCACTGGTGAAAGCATCTTTCAGGTCTGAAGGATATGATTTTGTACAGTTGATTCTTGAGATGGTATTTTTAAGGTTGTCTGCAATGTGGATTTGGTGGGAGAAATCAGTTCTGAAAGATTCTGCGGTGCTGCATATCTTTGTATGGAACAGGAGAGGAAAAGAGAGGTCCATAAATAATACTGACTGGATATGTCTTTTTTCTCATATTTCATTAGCCTTCTTAAAAGATAATGGACAAGACCTACATAGAAGATGTCTTTGAAGGTTCATACTTTTTCATTTGAAAGTGTTTTAGTGATGAAAGCTTGCCCTTCAGGTCAGATGGTGCTTTACTGATTAAAAGGAGTATTACACCTTTCTTTATTAATGCAATGTCCTGAGAACTGTCTAGCGTTAATTTATTTTGTCCAGGAGAAGGGTTCTGGCCAGGAACTTGTAAGCGAGCGATTGCTGCTGTAGTAAAGTATGAGATATATCAATTTCTGGATTTTTCTCTCATTTAATCATGTGGATGTAAAGTTGTCAGATGTTTATTGGCATGTTTTCTGAGAATAATTTTCTGAAAATAAGGTAAAATGGAGAAGCTGTGTGCTTGTAGTGGGTCTTTGACCAAAATGTGAACACCGGTGTGCCCAGTAGTAATGTGTGGCAAAACAAATCTTTTCCCAGTGCTTTTTAGCAACTGTTTCTGCAAACTGTGCTCAAGTTTTCTTTTATAATCAACACATGTATGCAAAGCATGACGTGATTGTTTTTTTGTTTTGGATAAATTTCTGTTAGAGCCTCTCAAACTTGTTTCTCTTTGTATAACCATTATTTCAAAGGTACTTATTAAAGTCATTATGTGAGGTAGTAATCTCAGTTATCTTGTTTCTACTGCTTGACACTGAAAAATAATAAGTTAACTAGTCAATTTATGTCAGCCTATAAAAATAAATCACATATTCTTAAATCATGTTACAGTTCTTCAGTATTTCTGTTGAAATGATTCAGGACAAGAGTTCCAGAACCCAGATTCCCCCTTTTATGGTGACCTGTGATATTTAATGGCTTTTAAACACTCTGTGCTTTTGAGATTTAGAATCTGTTTCAAGAGCTCTTTTTAGCTTTCTCTTCTCATAACAAATTCTGTGCAGCAGCAGCCCTTACTTTGCCATCATAAAGATAATTTCAACCATTTTGTGTGACAAAATAATGTCACCACATTTCAAATGGCATGATTTGATTATGTGAGTAGCACTGACTCTTAGAAGTGAGGTTGTAAATAGCATAATAAGGACTGATGAATTGGAAAATTTAATCTAGCAAGATAGTTTTGCTAATGTGATGTAAATAACTTTATAAACATTAGAAACCTTTATATTTCTTCAGTATAGAAGTTACTGTATGATGTAGCATTGTTTGGACTTTTATTAAGGGAAATCACAACTGCCTAATTTTATAAAGAATGGAACCACTGTGTGTGTTTGAGCCAAGTACAGAAGCTGAAGACAAAAGTGCCTTGCAATTATTTTCTGAAGACAAAATAAAAGCACAATTGTGTTTTAATTCAGCTTAGAATGTTGTTGATACTATGATGTGAACTGGAACTTAGGAAGCAGTCAAATTTATTCCACGGTTGATTCATTGGGGTCCTCTGTGTTGATCTTCAAGTGCACCCTTGACACAGTGTGCCTGCTATGTCTGGGTGCCAGTCGTTGCCTGCCAGTTACAGAATTCCCTTATTTGTTGTTTACTAGACACCGGTAGAAGATCTAGCTATTTCATTGCATTTGGGATTGGCATGTCATAATTACAACCCTAGTGGCTGAACTTCAGGATCTGTGGAGGGCAATATTGGGTTTATAAGAACTGATTTCATGGTGAGAAGGACCAGACCAGTTTTTCTAATGTGACTGCTACAAACCATAAAATGCAGCAGCTCCCTTACTGCTTTTGATTCGCTGCTGTTCGAGCAGTATATGGCAATACTATCCCTTTCCTGCGTAGTTAAAAAGAAGATGTCTCTCTGGTGTCAAATGAGCCACACTTCCTTGTGATTGCATCTCTTTTTATGTGAATACATATAAGCAGCATGAAATCCCAGTTACCACTTTTAGTATTGGATCTTGTATTCTACTGTGCATTACTTACTGTTCTGTAGATTGGACAATTAGGAGGAGAGCTATATTTGATTTTGTGATACATCAAGATATGAGACTAAAATGGATATAAACATAAAAGGAAGCATGTGATTGTTTCTGTCTTTTCAGTCTTACTTTTCCTCCAACAGTAAAGCATCTTTATGATATAAAGTGAAAAGAAATGAAACAAGCCCCTCTCTGCACACCAAGTCAGTACAGTGGATGTTCTCTCCGTAGTTGAAAAGTATTCTAATTGTCCTCTACAATTTTTATTCCCTATCTCGTAAACAGTGACAAACACACAATTGGTGTTAACGAGGTCAAATACCTTTCTGAAAAATGAATTGCAAGAATTAGCAGTGCCTGTGTGCTTGCAGTATTGTATTGAGAAACTAATTGTAAGTAATTCTGTATCTATCTTGGTAAGTTATATTATTGCAGTACTTAAATGATAGATTTTGAAATCCATTCTCACTAACATTTACTCTTTTGGTCTAGTAAAGGCAGAGGAGATGCCAATTGGAGTTATACATGGAAAACATGATGGAAATGTCAGGAATGAAGGATTATCCCTTTTTGACAATGAAAAAAAAAAAAAAATTAAATACAGAAATTATTAGTTTGGCCTGTACTTTATGTTACGGATTTGGTATATCCCCTCTTTCTTTGCACTAACAAATAATGCACAATTACAAGAGCTGGGATCTTATTTTTAAAGGCTCCAAGATGTCATGATTTTTTCCTAGACTCACTTGGTTTTGATGTACAGGAGAGAACATTATTTTGAGTCCAGAGACCTGGGACTCAGCACCAGGGCTAGTGACTGTGGTGGTGCGAATGGAGTGGTGAGTGATGCAACAGCTGTACTGGATCTGGTGGCAGCAGAGATGCTGTGGAAGGAGGTTACTGGAATGTTCTTGGAAGGACCTGCAGATGCTCCTCAGAGCCAAAACATTCAGTCAGCCTCCCATTCTGGTCCAGGTCTCTGTAACAACTGAAAATGGTCTGCAATTGCAGGCTGGTCCAGCTGGCTCTATCTGACAGGAGGAACTTGGGGTGGGAGCATTTTCCAGAGAGATAAATCTGAGAAGCAGACAATTAGGCAGTTAACATAAGAGTTAAAGGCCATGTACTCTGTATCAGATGAGCTTTACTGGATACCTGTATAGCTGTAACAAGTAGGTGATCCATGTTTTGTGTTACGGAAGCCTTGCCTTCTGATAGGCGATACACCCTGGGAACCTGAGAGGAAGATTCAGTTCCTTCAAGGTCAGAATATTTTTAGGCCCAGTGCTTACATGAGTTCTTCGTTTCCATCACCTTTCAAAATATTTCCTGCTTTCAGTTTGAAACTGGTAACAATCTTTCCTACCTTAATAGCTGCTTTTTTTTCTACATCTGCTGCAAAGTTTGCTTCTTTATCTTCTGCGGACAGTTTGCTTTCCTTGACTGCTTTGTTGGGAATCTTAAATCACACTGACAGCTAATTTTCTTGTATTCCTGGTTCAGTCGTGGGTGATGTTCCCTCTTGCTCATGCTGACTGCTGGCTGCTTGGTATACAGGATAGTTTGCCCCAGATGTGTAAACTGGTTGCAGCACTGGGCCCTGGGAGTCAGACTAGGAGGCTCAACTGCTTGGCTTGAGCTAGCATTGGTGAGAATAGGGACAGGGACTTCTTCCTTCCACCTTGCCTGTGTCTTAATAAAAGCAAATCTCCAGTTATGTGGTGGAGAGGGACCTGGTCACTTTTTGATACTGGGCAGCACCAAAGCTTGCCTGCAACTACCTAAGCTGGTATCTGGGGTCTGAAAGTCAGAAGAGCCATGATTATATATATGAGGTAGACTAAAGCTCTTTCTTCCTTCTTCTGCCCAATAAGTCTGTGTCTGGGATTCATTATTTCTTTATTGCCTGCATTTTTAATTAGATTTTGTTCTTTAAAAAAAATAAATCTATATAAATCTATATAAATAAATATATATAAATACTAAAATGAGAGAGAAGTCTTATTTTCCTTAACTTGATATAAGCCAACAAAACCTACTGTTCAAGGCAGAAAACATAAAATATGCTTTCTCAATGGTTTTTATACTCATCTACAGCAGATCATCTACATTTTGAGCATGCTAAACATTAAAGTGTAAGCTGTATCTCTGAAAACCATCTTTCTCAACATCTTTTTCAATTCAGACTTCTCATAAAGCTCTTTACGTGCATTAAATTTAAATTAATCTGTGTTTTTTGTTTTTTTTTTTAAACCTGTTGCTTATTCTTGTTATTTATTGATACTCATTAGGATGAATAGGAAGTGAAAATCGTTCTGTTCATTAAGGAAATGGCTCCACATCATTAATCTCTCTTCTCTCTTTTAACTGTGCCTCCTTTCTAGGTGCATGTCTTCTCTTTGTGAGAGCTATGCACTCATTTCTTGGTAGATGGAGATTTATGAGTCAGAGAGGGGATGATCAGAGAAGAAAGATTTATACCAGTTACTGTTCAAAGGTTTCATCCTCTCTCTCCACAAATACCCACATGGATCTGGAAGGAAGGTGTTTTTTTTAAGGCAGTTGAAAGAGAAATGGACCTCTCTTTTATTTTATTTTTTTGATATCACAGTCTTCTTGTTCTTCATAGGATAGATGTATTATTGATGACAAGCAAAGCCCAGCAATTCTTTTCCTGTAAATATCAGGAACATCAAATGACCCAAGCTGAGAAATTCAGATGCGCTGTGGGCGTCCAAGCACAGCTGTACATCCTAAAGGTAGGGAACAAACCCACTTCCAAAATAGGAACAAGACTTTGAGCTGATATTCCTTGTATGAACACTGTCCTGATGGTAAAGAAGTCCTGCTTAGATGACTGGCCAGAGTATCTCCTTGACCACGTGTCTGCCTGATATACGTCACCTGAATCTTGACCTTTAGTAAACTCTGAGCATTTGCTTAGCAGCTGCATGCAGTTTCCAGTCTTGGCTCTGTAAGCTTACAAATCATCCCTAGTCCTTGGCAGTGATGATGCTAGCCCCCACTATGCACACAGGGCAGGCATTTTTAAATCCAAGCTGTGCAATCCAAGTCTCAAATGTCTGTGTGACACAAGGCTATTCCAGTGTGTGCGTGTGTGTGTGTGTGGACACAAATAAGATTGATTGTTTGGCTTTCTGTGTTTACTGGCCCTGCATACCTTGCAGGATTACAGAATAAATTGTATTTGAGCATGCAGTTGTGTATAGGAAAAAGCATGAAGTTAAAAATTGTCTTTATTCTGCTAAGGAAGTACTTAATGCACTGTTTAGTTATCTCTACTGTAAGAGATTAATAGTCTTTGCATACTAATACCAGTCTGGAAGGTCTTGCAATTCCTGTTAAAATTATCCTTAGCCAGCTTCCCCACAGAAAACTGGCTGCCCTTTTCCTAAGGAAAATGCTGTGTGATTCTCATCCTTCTCATTAACAACAATTTAATCTTCTGATCTATTTAAGCTGTGTTTAACAGAATGGTAGATATCTTACAGATACTTTGTTCCTACCTGTTTCATGGCAGCTGATTAAAAGAGTCCCACTGAAGGGATGGAAGAGGGATAACAGCTGACTCCTGGGAGTAGCTGATGCTACTGCACTCCAGTTAAACAGCGTGTGCCTTGCTGTGAAGCAGGCAAGGTATGTGACCAGACAAAAAAGAAGGGCTCCCAAACTGGGTCTTGGCAATATTTGGAGGAGAATCCCATGGAGAGCAGAGTGGTGGGAGATGTGCAGATTATAGTGCAGTATGCTTCTACAGGGAAGGTACAAAGGATGGAAAGTACAAGTGTTTAAGAAACTAGTCATGAGTTGTGCTGCAGCTTTGAGTACTGCAATCAGTGCTAATGAAAAGTGTTATTGTCCCTACTATTACTCCGTGATCATGCCACATCTTCCTGCTAGACTGCATATCTTGCTCCAGCTTCTGTATGTCATTGCCTATTACGCTGGGATTACACCTAATGTGATCTTCCTTTGCATGATCAGGGATCTGGGGTTTCTGATGCAAACTGAACCTGATGGACCCTCACCTAATGGGGATGGAGAACTAGGCTTCCAGGAAAAACAGCCATGGAAAGGAGCTGTGGGCCACCTGGACTGTTCCTCCAGACTGTGAGCTGTGAACATTGCTTAGGAGGAAGGAATATAGGCTCTGGAACAGATTTATTGTCCTGGCAGTCTGTATGTGTCCTGTAGGCCATAAGTTGTTTATCCTGTTACGAAATTAAGACTTTTGCAGTATATATTTCATTCCCAATGAGAAAATGGGATAGTGGCTTTCTTAATCTTGGCAGTAAGAGTCTGATGAGCGGAGATAGAAATCTTTGACTAATCAGTTGCTGAAACTTTATCTTAAGTTCTAAAATTTGTGTAAACAAAAACATTAAAAGGCACTCAAAGGAAATTCCTGAGCAATTTCCTCAGCTTTTAAATGCCTGGCTGACAGCAATGAAGTTGATTGGTATGTTATTATGTGGTGTTTTCCCAAAGGATGTGATGAATTCAAATTCAATCCAGTAAGGGACAGATTTTGTTTTGTTTTTAGACTACAAAACCTGTGAGTAAAAACTTGGGAATATTTTGAAATGAATAACAACAACTGAATGACAAAATTACCCATAATGATCTTGGAGCTGTTGGATAGAACCTTAATCTCAATTAATGTCCCACATTTCTTCTTATTGTGAAGAGCTTTGAAGAGAAGGAGAAAAAAGTGACTCTGCACTCCAGCTAATTGAATATGACAATCAGACATGAAGATAGAACTACGTTCTGCATAAGAAAAAGGTATTTTAGAAGTGATTATTATATTTAAATATAAGCTTCAGATTTAATGAAACCAAACAGAGAATCTATTCTACATATTTATCTTGGACACACTAGAAGTCTCTGTACCTATTGCAGGTGTCACCTATGCAATAGATCAAGCTGTTGATTCCCAGAATAATGCAATTGATGCTGGGCTGTGGGTTGCTCTTGGCTTTTTGGAGCTTCCTGTTTGCACCCCTTGCTTTGTTTCTTACTTTTTGACTCATTGATCTCTGATGAAAGTTTTGTCTGTTCTTGTATAGCCCCATGCAAAATGATTTTTGGTAACTACCATGTTTTGCCCCAAATGCTGTTGCCATGGATTTGCAGCCCAGCCCACCAGTGATTTTGCAGACATTAGTAACATCTAGGTAAGTGAAGCCAGTGTAAACCGGCAGCACCCCTTTCCCGCATAACTTTCCAATGGCTGTTCTTTATCTGGTATTCACAAGTTAAGCTGCCTGCTGGCAATTTCTAGAAACTATTTTATATAATAGGAAGGTCTCATTTGGAAATTATCACACTATCCATCGGAGTGCTCAGCGCTTGCTGATGTCAGAGCCACGGTGTCTGTAGTTTGCAGACTGGGACATTTATTTTTAGTTCCAATAATGTTTGGCTCTGAAGCTACTGAAGTATTCACAGCAAGACTGCTAACACTATCATGTGTTCCTTGGTTTTCATCTAACTTTATAAATTGATCTAAACTTTAAAAATTGACTTAAGTTGCCTTGAAACCAGGTCTGTATTCTAAATTTGCTGTCAGTGCTGATCTAGCTATGGCAAAAAAAAAAAAGCCCCAGACCCTTCTACTTTTGGTTGAAAGGTCATTGTTTGAGATTGGAAACTGACCTGAGACTTCTGCCTAGAAATTCCTTCTCTTGTTAATTTGTCATGTTTTATGTGGGCACTAAGTTTCACACAGCTCCTTGTCAGAGCAAATTTTCCCTCAGCTCAGCTGAAAAGGGACCAAACCATGAAGATAAGTTTAAGTAACAGCTACTGAAGAGTATTTATTGGAAAAAGGAAAACCATCGCAAGTTTATTTCCTTCTAAATGATGCATGCAAGCATCATTTAGATCAGTTAGAGCATCTGTAGTTGCAGCATCTATGATTAAGAATGTATTTCTGTTCCCAGTGCTTTGCACATCAAGATTGATATTTGTCATATAGTTGTCACCAATAGTATTTGCTCCTGAGTTGAGATGGTTTGTTATCCTGCTAGGTTCCTGTAGCAGTTATAATTAAGTCTGCCCTAATTCTGAACAGTGTTATCCATAATAAAGTAATACTCATTCTGAAGATGTGACGTTGAGAAAATTGGATTATTCTGGCACTGTACCTCCTTTGCAGGGCTTCTTCACTTTC
Organism: Coturnix japonica; assembly: GCF_054131305.1. Lineage (NCBI taxonomy): Eukaryota > Metazoa > Chordata > Aves > Galliformes > Phasianidae > Coturnix > Coturnix japonica. The sequence goes on along the minus strand of NC_140664.1, from coordinate 63,223,117 downwards.
TGAATTGTTTTAAAGTTGCGCATAATGTAATTACCTGCTATATCAGCAGTACTCAACTAAAAGAATTAGTGTCAAGTGTAAATACAGCGAGCCAAGTTTGGGGTAAGTTAGCATAAAACTCAATTGACTTCAGTGGGGTTTTACTGACTTGCTGCAGCTGAGTATGTGGTTTGATACTTCAAAACTGTGTCCATAAATTAAAATAAAACAAAAAAATTGCATGTTTTTGAGTAATGTTATAAATCTGATGAGTTTGGCAAAGGTATTTTTTTTCTGAATCACTAGCAATGCTGTCGAATAGTGTTAATCAAAGCAACCAAAGCTAGATGCAGCGAGTTTCCTCTCTAATGATGTACAGCGGCTTTCACGAAGACTCCATGAAGCTTACAGACTTTGAATTACTACAGTCTTAAACTATTTGCTTGTTTGCTCTGCTGCTATAATGTAGATTTTAATGCTGCCAGGGCACTTTGTGAACAGGATGGTTTTGGCAAGCAATGACCTGAAACACAGGGTTGTTTTTGTGCGTGTCTGTGTGTGTGCGTGTTGCTCTGAATTTGCCCATTGCATTGGTTCTCAGAAATAAATTGCCCTTTTTCTTATTTTCTCCTTGAAATTCATTGTGTAGTCTAAATAATTTTGCTATCCTGACATATCAGCTTCTATGCTAGCAAAGCTACACTCATTTCTCACAGAAATTACTCACTGGTGTCAACAGAATACAGGCTGCCTAGTATTGTAATGCAGCAGAATGTCAACCGTGTTACTCGTCTTTATACTCATTTCATTTTCTTCTGACTTCAAGTGAGGTTAACCTCAGATTTCTCATTATATATTTCATTCTTTTTGAAACAGTTCAAAAATAACTCATGAGAAGTTTATAATAGCACAGATTGATTCATTTTGTTTTGCGAAGATCGATTTCCTGGAGTGGCTGTGTTACAGCTCAGGCAACTAGGATTTACTCTGTTTAACTTCTGTGACCTGAATGATGGGGCATGGTGTACCTTCAGCAAATACTCAGACCGAAAGAAAACCAGAAGAGTGGGTGTGCTGCAAAGGGATGTAGATGCCTGGAAAGCTGGGCTGATGGGAACCTCATGCAGTCCAGTGAAGGGGCAGAGTCCTTCACCTGGTGAGGAACAACGCCATGCACTGGTAATGGCTGGGAAGAAGCTTTGCTGAGAAGGAGCTGGAGGTCCTCTTTAGGCCATCAACAAGCAACATATCACTGCAGTGAAGAAGACCAACAGATTCCTGGGTTGCAGGTGTAAGACAATAACCAGCTGGTCAGGCATTCCCTCTTCTCAGTGTTAATGTGCCGGATCCAGATCTGGGCACCCAACTACAAGGGAGACATGGGCACTGTGTCCAATGAGTCCAGTACATGGCCATGAAGAAGATTAAATGAATAGAGCAGCTGACAAACAAGGGGAGGCTAGAAGAGCTGCAGTGTTCATCCTGAGGGAAAGAAAGCTTATATGAAACTGATATGAGGGAATGCATGAGAGGGAGTCATCCTCTACTCAGTAGTGCACAGTGACAGGAAAGGACCCAGAGGGCAAAAAATGAAATACAAGATAATATAACTTAAATAAACAGCTTTTCTTTATTTAACTGGTTGATTATTGTGAGGATGACCAAACATCGATGCAGGTTGTCTAGAGAAGTTGTGGAGACTTTATCATTGGAGATATTCAAATTACAATTGGAAGCAGTCTTGGGTACCTTGCTATATTTGACCCTGCTTTGAGAGAGGGTGGTTGGACTGGTGTTCTCCAGAGATCCCTCCAACTTCAGGTTTCTTGTTACTCTGTACTGGGGAGGGTGAAACAAGTTATCACTCTGTGAGTAAAATCCTCGTGTCTGATCTGCATTGCAGATCTGTTATCTGCATTGCAGATTTTTGTTGCACAGTCTGCAAACATCTGCTGCATGGAACTCCCTCTGACGTCAGTATGTAGTAGAGGTCTGCAATGCAGATTCACAACTGGGATTTTTCTCTGGAGAATTTCTCCATATGTGTTTGAGATGAATTAGAATACTGTCTTAGCTTTTTTCCTACATAAACTCTGTATTTTTTATATTTAATCTTCCATGGTGAAATGCGTTAAAGTGCAAGGTTTATCTCCCAGTCATCTAAATAAAGTGACACTGAGTTCACAGCTCATATAGATGAGAGGGAAAAAAATTCATCTAAATAAGATAACTAATACAGATTCTCTAATCTACTTTTGTAAGAACTAATTTCCTCTACATAGGGAGGGGAAATGCATATGACAAAGAGAGTCTGCATGAAGAACTGGTGGAAACTTTCTCATCAGCTCATCATAAGTTGGATGCTGGTCTTAGATTATTTGTGGTGTTAGTAATCATTAGTTCATTTCCACGATCATCTGAACACTTTCATCTGTCTTGACTCTAAACTTGGAACATTGGTTACTGCTTGTTGCATCTGCAGAGGTGTTCCTGGGGGATGAGTGTCCTGATCTTTCCCTTGATCTTAAAAATATTCTATAAATATTGATATTAGACTAACATGATAACTATTTTTAAGCAGTACTCTCTGTTGATGTTGATCTCAGAACCAAACTTGGCCTAAAATATTCTAAGATAGTTCCTTTGTCACTGAGATCAGACGAAGTGATAGAAAAACAAACAAATGCATTATTTTATTAACCTTTCAGTTGCTGAGTTTGTCTATTGGATGTCCAAAATGTGATTATACTTTCCAGTCTTGTCAAAGGTAAAGGTACAGTCATCTCAGTTCTAATACTTATCTCTTCCAGACAGTGTTAAACAATGCAAACGGTCATCTCAGCCATATTTTTATTATTTATTTATTTATTCATTTATTTATTAGTGATATTTTCTGTGGTTCTATTGAACACTGAAATAAAATGCTGCCCTTTTGAGGGCAGCTTTCAGGGTGTGCTCTCACTGCTGTAGCTCTGGCTGAACCCATGCCTCCAGCTTCATGTGACTTGATAGCTGCAGAGCTGTTCAGCAAGACTTACCTACAAGCTACCAGGTCTCTTACAGTGTTTGTGCCATACCTGGCATATCTGTACCATGGGGACACAAGGGCCACCTCGCCACCACCCTTATAAGCATCTCTACTTACATCATAATGGCAAATGGCAGATGTATTTCTCTGTGAAGTTACTGGCAAGACAGGAAAGGCAGCAGAGTTATTTTGCGAGGGGACTTGGGGAAGCCAGAGCTGCAGGTAGTAGAGCTGACGTGACCTCATGGTGATGAGGAACCATCTGGTTCACATGCCAGAAGCTAGCTCCTGTGCCAGTTATATGTCTATTTTTTTGCCTTTCCTACTGAACTGGCGTCTGTCACCTCATGTTGTTTCTGGCTGAGTGACACCAGCATCCCCTGGTAGGATTTGCTTGCAAGGCTGAGCTGTGAGCTAAATGAACTGGCAGAAAGACTGGAACAGCCCCAGGTCTGAGGTGGGCTTCTCAGCCCGTCAGGAGTGGGTGGTCGTCATCCTCTGTGTGTGCCAAATTCATGTTACTCAATGGACTTCCTAGCTTGGCACCAGCCAGCTCCTGCAGCTACCATCAGTTGGAGCATGTAGGTGTGTTAACCTGCAGCCATCTGCCTTGTCTTCAGCCTAGCAATGAAGCATTTGCTTTTTGACAAAGCCTTTCTCAGCTGGGCTGGGAATGTCCATGAGCTTCTCAGTGTGTGGAGCAGCACTGGAGGATGGTGTCAGCTTGTGCAGCACTTCTGGGATGTCTGCATGAGCATATTGTTTATGCTGGTGTTACTGACCAAGTCTGTGACTTCTGCTTGATTTAGGGCTGTTATCTGACCTAAACTGCTGCGTGCTTGTGAGCACTGTCAGCCCGGGTGTTAGTGTATTCTTGTCAAGCCAAGTGGCTTTTGTCTGACCATGAATTGTTTGGTGTCCATGTTGCAATGACATCATGGCTCTTTACTGTGTTGCACTGTTGCATCTAGTTTTCAGGGTCCTGCTGGTTCTAGCATCACACCATGACTTGTAAGCACAGCGTTTGGGGCTGTGCCTCTTCTCCAAGTATATGCCCACTAGCAATTCTTCAGGTATCATGAATTCAGAAGATGCATACAAACCACATCATTGCAATCTAGTGAGTGCATCAGAAGCCTATTATTTTTGAATTTATATGTCCTGTTGTTGAACACAGGTGCCTTGCTACAGCCTAGGCAGTACAGATATACAGCCAGCTTACCTGCTTACCCTGCAGAGTGCCTTTGGCAAGGTATTCTCAATATAACTAATAGGAGGTAAGAGAGAATTGCTGAGTTCATTTTATATACACTTGCTGGAAGTTATTCTTTTCAGTTTTAATAATCTTGGCCATATCTTACTAAAATAAAGCTTTTTCTTCTCTTTTTTTTTTAAAGTCTTGTTCTATGATGATCAGACAGCATGAACTATAAAACTGAATAACCCAACTGTATATTTAGAAGCATGCAAAAATCTCATAGCTAAACTTAATATAGAAGTGCAGCTAATTAAAAGTAGCTAGTGCACATTGAGAATAATGCTATACTTGTGCCTGGCTTTACAGGGTAAAAAAAAAAAAAAAAAAAAAAAAAAAAAATTCAGTTAAATGAACTTACAAAGAAAATCTTAATTATTTTGCTTTTGAAGGAAAAATAAATACTGGGAGTTCCATCGATAGTTTTAACTTTTGTTCTGTAGCTGGTGTTTTTCAAATTTAAACATCTTCATATGAAGTTTTGATACCTCTAAAATAGGTTTTAATAGTTTGAGATCTAGCAAACAACAGCTGCTGATTAAATCAATCACACTATAAAACAATATGAGCACGTGTCTGAAAAATGTGGTGTGCGGTGCTTTCTTTTAGGGGAAAAGAACTCGTGGCCTATCACAGACACAAGTCTGCTTTCCTCTCGATTGCTAGCGATTTGAGACTTTTCTCCTTTCAAGGAAGTCTCGTAGGCTGACACCTGTGAGAGCACTGCAGCAGCTCAGCCAGGTGAGAAGCCTGAGCACATACTGAGTGACAAAACTTGGCTGCTAGAAGCAGCGTTAAATATCGACAGTGAAATTTGTCGTAAACAGGTCCAGTGAGGAATCAGGTATGTTGTATCCTGAAAGTACGCAAAAAGCCCCAGCTTGAATATTAAGGTAAAGGGAAAAAAATCCCCAAACAATCACAGTTTGGAGGAAAATACTTGTTTTTAATTCTAATGCAGAATACAGGAACTTGGTTTCAAAGATCTTGTTGTCATTCCCCTTCTGATATGAGTCACCTCATGCTGCTATAGGCGAACGACTGCTAGAAGTGCTGAGGTGTCAGGGCAGCACTGTGGTACGAGGCTGCCTGTTCCCAGCTCTCTCCTCATTGCAGGATGTGAGCTGCCCTGTCAAGGCAGATGGTTTTGCCTCTAAAGGCTGAACCCAGCTTCTCTTTCATGTGCCACATGGCTGTGACTAGCTGCTGAGTGCGGCTGCACATTGTACATGTGCAGCTGGATGTATATGTGGTCTGTTCTGGTCCATCTCTAGGAAAGCTGTGGACAAGAGGACACAATGACAGAGGAGTGATAACTTTGGTAAGTCAGACCTCTACATGACATCTAATTTTAGTGTTTATCTGAGCAGTGGGTAAGTGGAAGTGTTGTCAAGTGACAGATAAAGCCCTAAAAACATGCACTGTGACCATCCTTTTTATCGTGAGCTGGGAGTAACCATGGGCACGAGGATCTAAGGGAGCTGCTTATGCTTTTGTTGTGCAGCCCAGAGTGAAATCAGGAATAACTTCAAGTGAGAGTCAAATAGACTCCAGGCCTCTAGACAAAAACAGATGAAGGGACAGAGTCTCTGACCTTGCCTAGCCATAAAAATAGCAGTGGTTTAAATATCAGTTTTATTGACCTGGAGCTTGTGCCTATTTCATTGGATTTGGTAACTGATGCATGCAGCTTCTTTCCAGTACACCTTGGAAGGGGACTGAGCTAGTTCAGGCACTCATGCAGGAAATCAGAAACATGGTATTTGTTATTTTCTTTCTTTGCTTCCACCTGAAATGAGTTAGAGGGGCACCTTTCCATGCTGTTATTCTCTCTGTTTCCCTTTCCTCACCCTGTTTCCATTGCACTTCAGTTTTGGGCAGAAGTGACGACTTGCCCCTGACAACTGACTGATGGTTTTCTCTCTCATTTGCCCGTGCCATGGCATGAGCAGACTTACTCTGGTTGACTTACTGTCCAGGCTGTCTAACAGCATTTGTTGATCATTTATGTGATCGCAAATTTGCAGTTGCCATTCATTCCATTTGCTCCAGTTCTTTTTATTTAAGCTTCTGTTGCAGGACGCAACTGTACTACCAGTAAACTCCTCTGAACCCTTCCCAAAAATCACCATGCTTATTAATCAGGAAAGCAAAGAAAGGGTCAGTGAAGAACACGGAGACAGAAAGAATTAACTCCTGTCAGTTTATGTTGAACAGATGGCTTCTTAAATTTATTTATTTTTTTAATTCAGAATTAAATTGCCAACCTTTTTCTCATTTGAATTCTTGGAAACAGTTTTGCTGCAGCACAGTAGCCCAAACAATCTGAATTTGTCTTGGGCAAGAGAAGAGCCCTGATGGTGGGAATGGTGTGGGTCATGTAGCGCATCCAACCTCTAGCTCACCTCTCTGATATTCAGATATCAGAATCTCTGATATTCGTGAAACACAAGTGCAGGCAACTTGCTATATATATTTTAATGGCATTTGAAAGACACTTACTTCTATGTATTCCTCTATTGTATTTTCCTACTGATGTGGCATTGCTGCTGAGCTGATTCATCCTTGTGGAAAGTGAAGTTAGATATGTAAAAATTCAGTTATTTAGCACGTGCTTGATTTGTTACACTGACTTGTTGTGATTCTGTGAGTCAAAATCAGTGCATTTGTTTCAGCTTCAGTGATCTGGACTTGGAGATAGTTCAAAGTTCAAGTTAGAAGTGAAGGCTGTTGTCAGTAGTCTTCTGGGGGTGTGGGGGATGGGAAGATTTTTCCATAATTGTAAAGGTCTGTTTGGGAAATGGAAATGATTTTGGCTTTCAAGACTTTTTTGCATTTCAATGTAAGTTTATAACTCATAACAAAAATCTGTGCACAGATGTAACTCAGTTGAAATATGAGCGTCTCCTAAGCAAACAAGGCAAAGCGAAGTTGGATAGAAGCTAGTCCAAATTCACTCAAGCATTCAGACCAGTGAGCACAATTAAAAATAATAATAATAAAAATTTACAGACTTCAGGAAATATTTTTGGCCTTTTTAAGGTGTCTTTCAAGGTTTTCAGTTCTTCCAACAGAAATCTTCCATACTCATCCTGAGACCATACAAATACGGGATGCTTTGCTGAGTAATATTAATTGAAAAGTGAGGAATTTTGAGTCTGCTATTAACAAAAGTATACTAACAACCTGATCCAGCAAAATCCAATATTATATGAAGTCTGAAAAAAATCTTGAAGTATGGGAGGGAAAAAACATTCCTAAGAGGAATCATTATGATGAATTGATCTAATTCTATCCATCAAAAAGCAAAGTATGTGAATTAAAGATCCACAGGAACGAGTAAGTCTTAAAGTAATGAACAAAACCTCACATCCTCTTGCTGTGTCATTTCTGCCTCCTAATCAGCAGCAAATGATGCAGCTGCTTTGCTACATTGGGTGCATTTTGCTACAGAAATGGGGAGATGGCAACAGAGTGCTGTGATAAGGCACTGGTAGGCTCTCTTTTTAAACAAGGACTGCCAAATGTGCCTCATATGTGATCTTTTCTGAATGCAGCAAGAAAACAGGTATGTCTCAGTGGCAGATTTATGCTTTGGTTCCTCTGTTCTGAAAAACATTGAGAATAAATAATTCTTATGCCAGGTCTAGCTTCGTCCTCTAAGTTAGGAGCAGGTGCATATCAGAGTGATAAGACAAGTCGCTCTCCTGTCATCTGATTTTACTGACTAGTGGAAGCAAACCTAATTTATAGCATCTGTCTTGGTTTGCTTGGAGTTCTGTTCTGCATAAAGATATTGTTTACAGTTTATTTATTTTTTCTACAAGGCAGTTTTGCTGCTGAATTGGCAGCTTAAAAAAAAAATCAAAAAACAAACAAACACCAAAACTTCTCCCATAAGGAAAGAGTCTGTGGTTTTGCCCAGAGATGGACCAAAGTTTGTGTGGGAAACATTCTTAATTGCCGTGCATTACTGGTTTGAGTGTCAGAGACCTTTACTGTGCTGCAGAACTCAGGCCTTGATTTCTGTATAGTGTGGCAGTTAAGTGAAATATACTCCCTCCTTTCTCTTTCTGAGGTTCTCTGCCTGCTTAAGCAGCTCCCCCTATGGCAGAGAGCTACAGAACCTTCTGCAGAAGCAAGACAGTACCTTTCAAGGTACACTCTGCATTGTTCAGTTCCTCCTGTCTGGGAGAAGAGTGTGTGTAATTTTTGTATAGTTTATTTCAATACAGTGGTTCTATAACCAAACTAGAATGGTATGCCAAAGAAAGGGCAGATAAAATCTTACACAGACTTCCAAGTTCATCTTTATTTTCTATATGAATAAGCCAGCAGTTTATAATGCTCCAACACAGCTAGTGTTGATGACTATGGCATGGAGGCAGCACTGTTTTGGGATTACTGTATTCTCCAGTGGATGGCTGCAAATGCTGCGAAGGAAAAAAAAAAATAGCAACACAGAAAATACAGGATGTAACTGATGCATGGTTATCCTGATACCTTTCAGAGCAGGGGTAGGTTGTGACTTGTTTACAGAGGGACTGTTTATTAAGGAGAAAATGAATGGTATATATATACATATATATATATTTGTGTACTTTATGGGTCTCAGATTACAGCAATGTGCAGCTGCATTCCCCTGAGATGCCTGCGTGAGGAGAAGTGCCATGCATGTGTGGAGCTCTAAGGTCTCCAGGGAGCTGTAGGGTGGGAGAATTGCAGGGTGGAAGGAGCCAAAACCAAATTAAGGATCTTCATGAGTAATTGAGCACCTGTCCTAATGAGAATGCAAGGTTAGACCCTTGTCTATTAAGGCAGCAGTGGGGCAGGAGGAACAGATCTCCATAACTGCACTTGCTCTCTGGGTTTTTCTTGCAGGCAGTGAGGTAATGTGCCTTGAAATAATTTAAATCAGCATTTTATTCTTTTGTGTTTTTGCATTCACCCTGAAGTTTCAGTCATGCTAAAGCATTTAGCACCTCTCCTACAAAGACAGGCTGAGAGAGCTGGGCTTGTTCAGCTTGGAGAAGAGAAGGCTGTGAGGAGACCTCATTGCAGGCTTCCAACATTTAAAAGGGGATTACAAATGGGAGGGGAATCAACTTTTTTCAAGGGTAGACAGTGACAGAATGAGAGGGAATGTTTTTAGCTTAAGGAGGGAAGGTTTAGATTGGATGTCAGGGGTAAGTTCTTCAGAGAGAGTGCGGTGAGGTGCTGGAACAGGCTGCCCAGAGAGGCTGTGGGTGTTCCCATCCCTGCAAATGTTCAAGACCACGCTGGACATGGCCCTGGGCAACCTCGTCTAGTGCCAGATCTAGAGGTTGGTGGTCCTGCCTGAGAATCAGACCCACAGATTTACAGTTGAGAGATGTTTTGGAGTTGTGCATACTATAAAACTTCTATAAAACTTTGAGAAGTTTTTTTTTGTTAAACTGAAGTCAACCCTTGATTTGAGCGAGCCCGTGTTTACAGAAGGAAGTATTGATTACTGTCTGGAACAGTTGGGACAACAGAAATAAAGGATCTCACCCAGCTGGCTTACTATGAGTGATAAAGATGTGGGGATAAAAATAAAACAAGCTGTAAATTAACCTATTAGCACCTCGTCATATGTGTGAAGTAGGCAACTCACTGATCTACCTGTGCTGATTCACATTTCTCTGTTGTTCACGTATTGAAGCTCACACTCTCCAGATTGTGTATAAATGGTCAGCCTTTCAAATGATATCACATTATAATCTTCGTATTAATCACATGTCAATAACTTGAAATAACATTCTGGGTAAGTGAAAGCAGCGTTGTAATCTAATATTTTTGTTGTTGTCTTCTTCTCTTCCAGTAAGCTAAAAATCTAAGGTGTGTTGCAGTAAAGTGTTGAGCTTTGAGTAAAGCAAGTTGAGTGAGTAGGTGTATACTTGTTTTTTCACACTGAGATATGCTTCTTCAGCTATGGAATAACCAACAATTTGGAATGAATACATGCAAATATATAATCTGAGATAATAGTTACGGGGTGGTAAGTTCCATGCTCATAGAGTTGTAATGCAGCATGTTGCGAGGGGAAATGGCCTCAAGTTGCGCCAAGGTAAGTTTAGGTAATTTCAGCAGAGCTTGGGGTATAGCAGATTATTTTTTATTTTTTAAAAACACTAAGATGTATTTTTAATATGTCTGCTGAGATTTAGACTAATTTTATAGGTTAGGATCTCTAAACTGCATAGTTTTTCAAGCTGAGCAAGCTTAATCTATGAATATTTATTTACCTTCAGCAACCCGGTCATACTTTTTACATCAGATTTTATGGTATCCAATTTAATTATGGAACAGCTGTGATGTAGGCTGCATAACATCTTGACTTAAAATCAGTTTTACATAAACAAGACAACTTTCGGAATACTGATGTAGCCACATACAGCCTATCAAGGATGTTTTGCTAACTGAAGGGGACATGAGAGAGCATGCTGTGAAATAACATTCACAAAAAATATTTATAATTATATTAAGGCAAAGGGGTACTGTACTCTGAGCAGCCTCAAACAGTACTCCATGGGTCTAGATAGAGGGACAGAAATGTATGATATGTGCAAGAGTGATGAAATCTGACTCCACATAGCTATATATAAGAGAGGTTTGGTTAGTTGACATAAGTTCTGAATATGGGCAAACATAACTGTGCTGCTGTCTCTTGGGGAATAAGGAAAGAAAGCGTTTCTGGGCATCTCTGTTGCTATTCGATTGACAGTTTATTTGACCTGTGAACAGACGTCTTGAGCCACAGACAGTGCTGTAGTAAATTAATGGAATTAAGCTTCTTGGGTTTTTCCATGGTCCTAATTAGAGTCAGGATGTGCAGAGAGATGTAACATATGTTCTAGTTTTCAAAAAATATGCTCAGAAGTGGAGTGTTTTAAAAGACTTGATCTCATGTAGGGGCAAATTTTAGGTCAGTTCTTGCTTTATCTGAGACAGCCTGCTAGTCCCTGAAAGACCAGTATTTTCTGTTGAATGGAATATGTCTGGCATTACTTGAAAACAAAGTGCATGATTTATTAACCTACTTTAAAGAAACAGACACGTAGGAACAAATGAATGCCAAGACTTAAACTGTGAAGTATTTCAGTTGGCTCTTAGAAAAAAAACTAAAAAAGTATGTATCATTTTCTGTCGATTGGTAAGACATAAAAGGTCAAAAATCATCTACAGAGCAAGTCAACCAGACTGAACGGAATGGAGCAAAAGATGCAGTGTGTGGTCACTCCAGTGATATGAGAGATAGTTGTATCCGTTTGGTTGTGCTGTTTTTAGTTCTTTAAAAGGATGCCGTTGTCTCTCAATGGAACGAACCCAAATCCAGCTTTCTGAAGTCCCAGCTTTCTGAAGCTAGTGCAGGAAATATCCTCTCATGCAAATAACTAATCCAGATGTGATACCTGGAGAGAGCTGAGCCTGTTGGTAGGAAGTGCTCTGAGCCTGTAGTGGGCAGTCTGAACAGTACCTTACTTCTTTGGGGGACATAGAATTACACTGCAATTACTGAGCAAGACATCTGTCAGGGATGTTCAGCGGAAAAAAGCTTCTGTCAGTGTGCTTGCATGTGCTGGTGAACTGGCTTACAGCTCTTCCTTCCTTTGTGAGGAAGGAGAAGGTGGCATGGGGCCCGGTACAGTCTGTGGGGTAGGTATGTCACAAGGGGCTGGAGCAGGCTCCAGCTTGCAGGCTGTGCTCCATAGTGATCCTGTGGGCCCTGATTGGGGTTCAGTCCAGAGGGAAAGCCATCAGCCTTGCTGCCCTGAGCTTCTGGTGGACCGCAGTCTCATCAGTCTCTGCTGTTCATTTGGGGTCCCCTAGCAAAGCGCACATCTCCACTGCTCCCATGTTTGCTGTAAGGCTGCTCCACTCAGGAGAAACCTTCCCACCTCTTTGTCTTCTGGTTGTCATGGGAAATGCAAACTGGAAGTGATCTGTCAACAAACTGATTGGGGTTTTGATTTCTTCACCCTTAAACTGTACCTCATTTGAGTACCTATTCATGAAAACAGCAGTACTGCTTGCAAAGGAGGCTCCTGCTCTATGTAGTAGAGGTGAAAGAATTATTTTGAGGTTCCTTGAATTACTGTTTTGTTTTTAGAGAAGCAGAACAACCCCTGTTCTTATTGCTTTATTCTTTGTGGGGTTTACTTATTAAAAGTGAACTAAAGGACACACTGTGAAAACCAGATTAACATGTATATGCAAATGAATACTCTTGGAATTTGATAATTTACTGTGTGAGTGTAACTGCATGGTCACCAGCTGTTAGAGTGAATCCTGGCTTAGAAAAGGCAAGGGGGGATTCATTTCATTAACTGTCTTCATATATAGCATTTTTTACCTAGGAGTACCAAAGCTACTTTTCTTAAAACAGCATGGATGTGGATTACTTCATTAATTCCAAAATACAGCTAAATAAGCTTTCAGCTTAAAGATTTGTCTAAGTTAATGGCATTTTTCTTAAATATAGTCTTTTAATGTTGGCATAAATGAACAGAAGGCAATAAAGTGTGAAGAACACTGTGCTCAATTGAAATTACAGGGTTGATTTTCTGATAAGCAGACTGGAATTGCTAAAATTAGAAGGATTTCTGCATACCTGAGTTAGCATCTTTCTCTTTACTTCTATGTCACTTGCTACACTGATAGTAAAATGGTAACAGTAGGTACTCCTTCATTCTCTGGAATGGCTGGAGAAATGTTAAGGCTTCTAGCTCTATTCCTGATGTCACTATCTGAAAAGCATTTGTCCGTATCTATTCTTCTCACCCCAGAGAGTTTGAGTTTTGAATAATATCTTGTGGTGCAATTTGATAAATATGATAATGATTAAAAAGGCAAGAAAGAAAAACTTTACTTCCATGGGCACTTTTACAATAACTTTTCAATTGCATGTGTTTTATTTTCCACATCTTTTCTGTGTCATTCTGTGGGTTCCTGATGGTACAGTACAACAGAGACCTGTTCTGTCCCAGCAGCATCTTCCTTAGCCAGCATGCCCAAATAACAGGATGGTCTGAGGTATCACATATTTGCTTAAGATTCCTGCAGTACTTACACAAGCTGGGAGGACGTGTGAGAAACAAGCTGATGTTTCTAACTGTTTTTTTGGCTTGACATTATGTACAGTTCAGTATTAACAGAAGGCTTATAGGCTTCCATATGGAAAGAAAAGTATGTAGAATCTCAAAATACAGGGAATGACCTGAGGTCAGAGCAGGAAGTCCATTCCACTGGTTTTACTTCCTATTGTAAAGTCTGAAGTAGCCAAGATGAGTGGGATGAGCAAATGACCTGCTGAACATTTTTGCCTGCATCTTAAAGGTCTAAGAAGAATATACTAGCACTGGTACCAATCCTCAGCTGCGTTCCCCAAGGGAACCTGCAGGAGAGCTGTAAGAGACTGCAGCACTGGCAGCCTTAGGTGAACCCCATGGGGAATGTGTGAAGCTGAAGGAGCATCTGCCAGGTCAAGGAGTTGAAAGCCTCCCGAGTTCTGCCTGAACCTCAGTAGTAGGGGGCTGTGTAAGCAAGTTCAGCTTTCTCCCATAACTTCTTCATGTCACATGCTCACTGTAAGCATTTGCACACAGTCTTCATTTATGTAGATACCTCAGAGACTGATTATCCCCTGGCTTCTCACAAGGTGCCTGTCATCCATTATCTTTTCCATCTTTTGTAATGAAATTATATCTTGCCTTATTGCTTCCTGACTTGGTGGCAGTGCTTTGACAGCAGAGAGATTGTTGTGAAAAGGGCACCCAGATAGCCTTGTGTAAATACCTCAGGAGATTAGAGAGGAATGCTGTGTATGACTGCATTGTTCCCTCTCCTGCCCCAAACTGAGGTCAGGAGGCTTCATCAGTGCAAGGTTGCTGGCTCTGCTAGGGAGCTCCGTCCTTTCCCAGAGGATGAATCTTCCATGTGTGTGTGAAGGAGCCTACATTTCTAGAACATGTGTAGGCTTCATCTACTTGAACTATGTCTGTCTGGGGACATGGGGAAAAATGTAGTGATGCTTTCCAAAGAAAACAAGCCTGTTTTCAGATTTTTATTTTTATTTATTTATTTATTTATTTATTGTGCATTTCCAGTGACTACTGTGGGGAAGGGATTTGTGCAGCACTAGCATCCATGCCCCCATGGCAACTCATCTGCTACCTGATTTGTCAGCCCAAGACTGAGGGATGTGTTACAATCCCAGAGCCTTGTAGCTGTGTTTCAAGCTTCAAACTTTATTAACTAGCCAGTTTGAGGAAAATGGCTCAGTAAATAACCAAATATACAGTATACATGCTTGGTATATTCTCATTTGGGATATAGAGCTTGATTCTAGAAAAGTCTACCTGAGTATCAGACAACTGTCTGTGTTTAGATGCCTAGATTAATTAGCTTCATTCTCATTTTAAATAAGTTACATACAGTGTTTGAAACTTGTAACAACTAACAAAATTACCAGCCCATGGCAGAGTCAAAATATCTTCTCACTTTTAAAATGCAGCTATCTGTTCAGAATGGCCCAAGAGATCCATCCCTCTTCCCTTTGTGCACCTTAGAAGCTGAGATAAGATATTCAGCTTCAAGCTCCTGTTCTGCCTTCAATAGTGCATATAAGCACCAAGCTATTCGGATCTAAGATTCTGTTGAAGGGAGAAGTTATTATGTCAGCTCCTGAGTCATCTCTGATTTTATTTCCACTACTTATCTTCCAGGAATGTAAACTGGAGACACCAACAGTCCAAATACTTGCATGCTGTGGTGACTTTGTCCTGTGTACCTTTTTCTGTTGCATACAGTCATAGTGCAAGGGGTTATTTTATTTCAAATCTTTGATTTTGACTATGTAATGCTGTTACATTAAACATAGTGTAACATCTTCCCAGTGCTACAGAATGCATTTTTTTTTTCCACCCCTTTTTGTCTCCTTATCATGTAATGGATTAGAAGACATTTAGGACTGCTGAATTGTATATCATATGACTAAAAAGTAACACAGGCAGAACTGAAAGCATTTCAAAAGTTGAAGAAATGGTTGCTTACAGAAGTATATCAAATCCAAGATGATAACAAATACAATACATTTGCAGGAAAGCTACTCTTTTTTTCTTTATAAAGAATTTGAATCTTAGCAAGGTGTCAGTTATAAACTTGCTGGTAAAGTGGTGATAACAATCTGTGCTTTGCTTTATGTGAAGTACAGTTTGGCTTGCTTGACAGATAAGGAAATGGAGTGAAAAATGATAAATTCAATTGAAATGAATGCAGTGCTATTTTACTAACACTTGTGAAACTGTCCATCTGTACTTGTTTCTTCAGAGATGCTCTTATGACTAAAAATGGTCCTATGGGGAGTTGATGTCAGTCCTGGGATTAAGTTCAGCATGAAGACCAAACAGTTTTCAGTAAGCCACACTTAAATGCAGTATTTGTCAGTTACATATATCTGAAAATCTGAAGGAAGGCAACATTCCTCATCAGGAAGGCCAAAAGGCACAGAGACAGCATAGTAAGTAGTACTCTTTCCTTCCTAATTTTGCAGGCTGCACGTTCATTTCAATTCTGATTTTTCCCAGTTTGCTTCCCAAATGGGCAAAACTTCTACAACCTTAGACGAGTGATCTTAATCTTAAAAATAATAGTAACAAAATGTCAAGAGAATCTGTTTCATCTACTAATACTGCTTCCTTCTTGACATTTGCTTTCTCTGAGTCCTTGCTTTCATTTCTTCCTAACAGTGGATGCAGACTGGTTTATGTAGAAAAATAGAGGTGTCACCCATGATTTATTTCCCCTAGTATTATTGCAATTGGAGGATGGTTTTTCTTTCAGTTCTCCTCCCCCCCAACCCCCCCCACCACCCACACATCTAAATTATAATACTTCAACTTAGGAAGATAAACAAATACATGTACTTGTGATTTAAACTCAGATAGAAATAAAATCTGTTCCATGATTGTTGAGGTCTTTTTGTCAGCCCTGGTTTAGATGATCCAGAGGTAACTTCAGCAATATCTGATTACCACAGGAAATACAGGTCATCTTATTTAATGATCTGGAGCTGGAGATGTATCGCAGCTTCCATCTGTCACTTGTGATTAGTGTAGGGCCCCGAATTGGGCTGGAAATGAAGTTAGAGCGATAGGATCACGGTGAGGGCTGGGCTGTGGGGAAGGATGTGGAGACTGAGGGAGCTGTCTGGAGCCACTGCTGCTTGGCTTGCTCATTGTGGGTGCAGGAGGATGGCTCGGACTTCCTCTACCACCTCCACTGTGCATGAAGCTTGGATAGGCTTCTACTCTAATTCATGGAAACAGCATATGGAAGTGAATGGCTGCACTGCTTCACATGTTGTGCTTGGCATGGACCCTTTAGCCTCAGGGCCCCACACACTGTTTTCGGGAGCTCAGTTTTATTTCTTCAACAAAGCTGGTTAACTCAAGTTTGATGTACCATTCATGCTGTTCTCCCTTATTCAGTTTTCTAAAACAGCCTATTTTGTACTATGAGTTTACACTCCCACTTAGTTCTTCTCTGTTTGCAAGATTAGGCCCTGCAACCCACCTCCTTGGGAAACAGAAGTTAATTGTGGTCCAGAAATCCCAGCAGGAGCTGTGCTATTTTCTGAAGCTCTCACTACCCACTGAGCTTTGGATACCTTAAGTAATTTAGGTTTTCATTTTCCCTTTCAAACATCTACATCTTCTGCCTTGGTACACTGCTGTGCTCAGGACCAGTTTTCAGCAGCTATGAATTGATCGAAGGAGCTGAGGATAAGCAAGAGGTCATTCTAGGGACACTGCCATACTGAAGGTGAATGAGAAACTTGTGGCACTGCAATGAAACCTTTCTGTGCAAGTCATTGCTCAAAGTCACCTTTTATCCACGGTGTCACATTAAGGTTAAATATATTTTCAGGTTGAGTCAAAGGCTGTGTCTTGAGTCAGAGCTCCTGACCATCTCTGTCCATAGACAACCACACATAGCTGTTGAGCACTTGGCACTGAAATACTAAATCACTAAATACCAGGGTCAAAACCTTTACATACAACACTTTTTTCAATGAGTAAATAAGTTGTGTAACAGTGCATCTTGCAAAATGTAATTTTTATGTCCACAAATATTAAAAACAACTGCCTCTAAAAACTTATGAAAGATAGCCATAGGCTCGACTCAGAGTCTCTTAGACATAATTGGTTTTGGTGTCTTCTAAAATGTTTTGCTGAGGAAACTTTGTTAGAAGTACAGTGTTTGTGTTAGATTTGTAACAGAATGCAATCCCTTTTGTAGGTGTGTACATCCTATTATGGTTTACAAAAGCTTTTTGTCACTTCTATAATGATGTGTTGCATCATGTTCCATTCCCTGAACATTATCTGATGCACTATTCCGGCTAATCATTTTAGTAAATGGAATGCTCTTTTATTCTTTTAAAAATTAATTTTGGTTTTTATGGTATTGATTTTTAAGTGTCTTTAAAGTGATTTTAAAGTGATTTTAAAGATTTTAATAACATTGATTTTTCTGAGTTCCCAGAAAATGTTTTGGTTTATGTTTTTATGTTGAAATGGCTTAAATACAATCACTTACCAAATAACAGGTCAAACTACTCTATCATAGTCCTAATTGTGGACCTGTAATCAGCAGCCCTGGATCTAACCCTGTGCCAGACAGACATAGATTCTTATGTGCTCTGATTGCATTCCAGTTACAGGCAGCTGTGGGAAGGGTGAATAGTAAGTAATACAGTGCCAGGCTACTCAGGCCCATGCATGTCTTGGTATTGATTTATGGCTGTGCTGCTTACATCTGCAACATATGACGCTAGCAGTTCGTGATTGCTATGGCTCCCATAAGACCCATATGTACTTGGTCACTCTTGAAAAGCGTAATGAGAAATGAAATATCCTTGAAATCTTTATGAAAGGTATTCTGTTTTTTGTCTTTTTCTTTTTTTCCTTCTTTTTAACTCTTTTTGATGGTGGCAAGAGCTCTATACTGGGCTACTATGTTGCCACTTAATTAACAGATTGCTTAACACTAATAACAGCAGAAGGTTATAAGGAAAAAGATAAAACAATGCAAAATGAGAAAGGCAGGTGCAATCCCTGTAGTACTACAGTTACCTGCAAACAAACTTTTCCTTCTTCCATCTAGGAGAATAATTGTTAAGGCGTCTGGACTCTGCTCTCTGGTTGTTCATGGTGTATCTTGGTAGAGCATGGAGGAGATGAGTCAACTGCTGTAAGCAAATCTGACAGAGCAATACAAGGAGTAGCAGATGAAAAAGATCTAATAAGCAGCTAGTCTTGCTGAGCTATGATGCTGATGTAGAAAAACAATGTAGTGCATAATATGTTGTGTTTCGTGTACAACAAACAGGAAAAAAAACAACTTGTCTTTCTGTGCTCAGGAAGACTAATACTGATGACAGTCTGCTCTACCATGGCCGTTAAAGAGCGGGGAAGGAATAAAACACTATTTCCATGAAGTTTAAATAAAGTAGGTTCCATTGTGCAATATTCATCAGAGACAATAAGTTACTGCTTCCTGTAGAAATCATGGGAGATCTTCATCTGCTTATTTCTGTGGATTTGTGAGCTCAGCTGCCAGGTCTGACTTAATCCGTGTCAAGCACTGAAAGCAAACTATTCTAGAAAGCTTTTCCTGAAATCTGGAAGCAGTTAATGGAGAGCTGCACAGCGCCTTTGTGTTGTGCCTTTGCCTCTGTTCTTTATGAGCATCTACATGCCTCTGAGAGTCATGAGCCCAGGTGCTGTAAAGATATGCATCAAAATTATTTGCTTCTTAATGCATTTCATTTTACAGTCTTTCCTGGTTGACCAAGTCTTATTCAAAAGTTAGTGGAATGTGTTTTTCTGCTTTACATTATTCTAAGCTGCTCTCCGATTTTGCTTCATTTAAGTTTTTTGGAACTCATCCAGTTTTGCCATGGTATCAGGAGAAATCAGGTGTATTTTCACTCTGAAGGATAATTTTGCTTGACTTGTTGGGTTTCCACCTGAGGAATGGGATGCGTTTTAATAGAATTCTCTATGGAAATGAGTCAAAATTCTTATTCAAGATGACAGAACTTGTGCTTTCAACTTCTAAAATCCCATTTGCCCTCTGAAGTGAAGCTGATGTCATCTCCTTGTCATCCCTTGTGATCTTATGGTTTTACTTTCCTCCTCTGCTACAAAAATAATATTTTACTGATATGTCCTTTGACAAAACAATCAACAAAACCAAGAAAAGGGCCTGTCTCAAACAGCAGCTTCAGCAATGAACTTTAACACTAACAAATATTAATCCAGCTTTTTTGAGTTTGAGACGCTTTTTCTGGAGCGTCTGGCATTCTACGAGGTGAGCAGGGAGTCCTTCTCACAAAAAAAAAAAAGAAAGAAAAAAGAAAAAGCAAGAAAGAAAAGCCATTCTGTGCATTATTCTACTCATTAAGGAAACTCACCAGTGAGTAATTCATCATGTTATTGGAAAATTGCCTAATTTCTTTTTTTCGGCCAGGATCTTTATCTGGTAGCTGTCAACTCGAGTTTTCCAAATAGTAAACACTGTGGAAATAGTCACTATTTAGTAGTTATCCGAAATCCCAGGCTAGCTGCTAGCTCAGTTAAAATACTGAGCTTTTATTCTACGGCTCCTGAATTTTCTTTCCCCTTTTTATCATTGTAATAAAATTCAAAATGTTTGCATTTGTAACAGTTTCTTTTGTCTTTTCACTGTAAAATAAAAATATCCAGGGTAGCTTCTCTGTTTTGTGTATAGTGATGTATGATAGGCCTGACATTTCAAATGCAAAATTAGTGCCCTATACATTTGTCTGTACACGTACAGAACTACACTCACAGTTCAATGATGGAATGGAGAAGTAAGAAGGGAACAGGATGAGGAAGCATCCTTAAGACTTTAGAGAAGTCTGTGTGGTAAACATGAAAAGAGGGTGCAGAAAGCTCTTTTCTCTGACACCACTTCAGTTTGTCCAGATAATGCAGAGCAAAAGGAGAGATATTTTGTACATGTTCCCAGCTTGCTGATAAAAGCCCTTGGAAAACAATTTTGCTTTATAGATAAAAATGCTCCAAAATGATGGATGACCTAACACACTGGAAGCAAGTAGGACATGTTATAGCACTGTTGGCTTCTGGAGCTCTGTGGAAGAGGTCATGCTTATACAAGATGGAGTTAGAACCAATCTCCTTAATGTGAGTCTGTTGGAAGAGGCGATTTTGGACTGCATGGAATTGTTTATGTTTAACACGGGCTCATTCCAGTCTAATTGGCTGTGCTTAGTAGTGTTACAGAGCTTTTTCCACTCTAAGTGTGCTTCAGCCATGCAACTTTGAGCCTCCCTCCCACCTCACAAAGGACAGGAGGAGGTGAGTACTGACAAGCCTTGTCTAAAAAGAGAGCAGAAAAGCCCTGAGGACCTGGAGATGAAGCATTATGGGCAGTGATGTCCAATCCATCCCACTGCTGAAGCTGGTGCTGTCCTCCAGCATGCCCCATAATCCAGCTGAGTATTCGGCTACATTTGTTTCCTGAGATGAATTCTATTTTTTTTTTTCCCCACAAAAATAAATGGAGTTTCTTGATTGCATAATAGGCATTATGTTTCATTCTAATTAATGAATGTGGACCAGATCCTTAACTAACAGAAACTGGTGTAGTTGTATTTCTATCTGTGGGCTGATTTTCAGTTTTATCTTTTCCAGTATACAGCTGATTTCAGTTTTGTTTTAATTGAAATAAGCTGTCTTTCAGCATCTAAAAAGACATATACGTGTAAACCTGCAATTTTATATTCTCATACTACTTATTAAAAAAAATTAAAAATTGGATCCTCAAGAGAAGAAAATGACATATTGGTTAATTCAAAAGTATTGCAATGGGAAGAATGATCTCCAGTGGTTATCTGTGACAGATAACTCTGCTTCAAAGAGCATCATCTGTCAGCAGGCAGATAAAGAAAAAGACAAGACAGTGCAGAGGTCTAAAGGTACTCGTGCTGTTGGAGTGTCAGTATCATAGCAGAATGAAAACATAAATCTGTTCAGCTAACCAGACTCTTGATGCCTGGCAAGATTCAAAACAAAAGGTTTTAATCTTAGGGGAGCCCTTTGCCCTTTTTTCTGCAACACTCTGCTGATTTTTTACTGAGCCCAGCACTTTGTAAGCCAGCAACCATTTAGAAATCTACTTGTGTCAAATCTTGCAATATTTTCTGAATAGCTTTTTATTTTTTGTGCTTCTGATATTGTTAGTTCCAGACAGTTTTTACAGCAGACGTTTAATTTCCAGACGGTTTTTACAGCAGACAGGATCCTGCTCCATCTTGTGCCATTCTGTGTACCACCTGAATCACTTTATTTATTAACTAACATCTCTACAAAGAAATCACTTTTTGTTTGTTTGTTTGTTTTCTTCCCAAATCTATCTTGCTTTCTCAATGGATTTTGCTGAAATTGGGAACGGAACTGAGTTTATGCTGAGACGGTGCCATGAGGGAGTGCAGTTGCCTTGGTGGGAACAGCAAATGCTGGATGGGAACCCAAGGTTCTAAACTAAAGATGTGAAAACCATCTTGGGCTAAAAAAATGTGGTTTGAAGTAGTCTAGCGCTTGCTTACACGTGATATATATCTATGTGTATATAATATATATATGTGTGTATATATATATATATATTAGTTATACCAACTGAGGTTGTTCCTCTTTCCTTCCCAGCACTCAGTCTGGTTAGCTGAACAGATGAAGGATGATGAGCATGTAGGCCAAGGCCACGTTCACTCTGTGAAGTCATAGGTCAACTGAAGTGCTTTTGAGAATAAATAAATACATGGGTGAATCGATGACCTGTCAGAAGTTAAAAAAAGCAATACTGGAATGAGGAAGCACTCCCTAGTAGGAGATCAGGTTGAAATATTTTTGAACATGGCAGGTAACAAACTTCTCAAATTCATTTTTACAGGAAGATGTGTAGATGAGTAATACGAGTGGGTACAGAAGGAAAAACAAGTACAAAAACAGATAACGGGTCCATTAAGAGGAAGGAAAGGGCAAAGGGCAGAGTTATAGTCTTTACATTGTGTATACAACTGGGTGGCTACTGATGAAGGAAATTTTTAGTCTTGTTCTTTCTAAACAGGTTCTCTTACTGTTGCTATTGGGTATCGGTGTTCTGTTGGAGGCTGATCATTCATCTGACCGAGACAGGCAAATCCTCAATATTTTCATGTTTGTTATGTGGAGGTGGAAACAATCTTCTAAATCCCAATTTTTCTGTATTGTGTCCTCTAAAACTAAGACAAGTGTCTGAAAAATGTAAATGAAAGTAGATTTAGATGCATCATCTTATTTTGCTTCCTAAGAGTGAATGCCTGGGGGTGCATTTAGTACAGACCCCCCGAAGGTCTGTGACTCACCCAGAGCTCTGCCCACGCAGACTGTGTTGGACTGAAATGCTACGGACCAGCTGACAAGCTATAATGTACCCTGAGTTTCACACGTTGTGAGGAGATGCTGTGACTGCTAGGTTGTTGGATCACTGGCAGAGAGACCATGATGGTGATACGCTATCCCTGATAAAACTTGTTTTATCATCCAGAAGCATTTGGTGAACTCAGCCTCCTGTGTTCCCAGGATCAGGGTGATTGTAAGCAGATATTTTGGCAGGCATATCATTCAGTCAAAATCTTTATCTTATTTCTAAGGGAAATTCTTAACAAATGTTTCTTAACAAAAATGGGAAGGGAACGTGTTTAGCACTGTGAATAAAGCCACAGGCTCAGAGATTTGGATTCACATTCATTATTGGTAATTTCATGTTCCCTTTCAAGAGAAGCAGCTGGGTAGCTCGAGGGAAAATTCAGCTCACCTCAAGGTCTTCCCCTGCAGAATGACTAGGCAACAAAGGAGGATTAAGTCCTTCCTTTGGCATTGCATTACCCAAAATCAATTTGATTAACTCAAGAGCTTCCCCATTTTCCAGATTCTTTCTTTTGGTAAAAGTTGTGGAATGTTCTTCTTTTTTTCTCCTCACTAAAAGTACTTGAACTGCCGTCAGTCTTTGGTTTTGATTGCTGGACATCATTTAAGAAGAATCTTGTTTTAGGCTCACTTTTTGATGTGTGATGGAATAGGGAACTGTGTTTTCCAGGGGCATATACATATTTTTTGCCAGAAATTCTCCAGTTTATGATTCTTGTTGATTTACTGGTGTGATAATCTAGCATGCACTGCCAACTGCCATAGCCTAAGGGTGCACATTCTCTGTTCAATGAAAACATACAACCCTCCTTCACAGTATAAAATTTTAAAGAGGGAGAAAAGTTGTTCTCATTCCTCTTCCATATTTTTTGAGACCTCATGCATGCTGTTACTTATATTGTACAGATAAAAGGGTGGCTGATATACTGGATGGAAAGCCCTCCTGTTAGCTGTGTTCACTTTAAATGAGCTGGGAGCAGTGTGCAGGAGGAATAAATAAATTCTTTAACTACAAATTTTAACAGAAGCTCACATAGATAGGAGCTTTCTTTTCTCCTCTTCTGTAAGTAGAATATAACGATAGCATTTTAATAGTTGCAATAAGTGATGAAGATGTAACTTCCAGCTCATCCTAGTTCTTCTGGAGCTCCAGAGTTGTAGACAACCCTGAAATTCATCAAGCATCCATAAATATTATACAGAGGGAAACCTGTTACTTAGCACACAATATCTATCTCCAAAATAAATGCAACAAAGGGCTGTTTTGTATTTCACACTTTGATACATGTGCAATGGTACTGAGTATGTCTTCTGCCACAAAAAATCCTTTAAAGTTATATTCACCAGGAGCTTCCCAGGCAGTGATTCTTTACCTTGTTTAAGGTTCATTGTTTGTCTTCATATTGTTCTGTGTACAATTATGAGCCTTTGGCTGATGAGGACCATGTGGTACCTGCAGGTACCAAAGCCCTGGAGGCTTCTGGGCAGAATTCTGCCTTGTTGTAGGATGAGCAACTCTGTCTAAATCCTGTGCTTCTGCCACCTCATTAACAACACTATTTGGACATGCACAACATAAGGCTTATCTTCTTTTTCTTTTTTTTTTTTTTTTTTTTTTTTCTCTCTATGTGTAATGTGCATTACTCTTTCGCAGAGAACCAGAACTTGTATTTGGCTATAGTGAGCGATAGGAAGGCAGCATCAACACGCAAGCATCTGGAGAATACCAGCAATATTACAGATGAAGTGATGGTGACTGGATAATTTATTTGCTTTCTGTTTTTGTCTCTGAAGTTTTCAGTGCTTCTTTTTTTCCTCCTGACCAAGTTGATACTTTGCATTTGCCTGAAAAGCCACAGTGCCTAAAGGGATTCAGGTTGCCTCAGTTCTTTGCCCCCACCATGCTCTGCAGTTGGACTCCTTATTCCCCTGTTGCAGGATGTCAGCATCACGGTGAATTTGAGAGTCCTCCTAGTGTTCTGATCCTTCACATGCTTAAAATATTTGAACTGATGAATATAGGTATGCTTAAAGATAGTAATAAATGTTGCTATCAGGATTTGGGGCTTCATTTGAAATAAATATTTTGATTGATTGAATAAGGCATAATCTCCCATTCAAATCTCTCTATCATTTTGCTTAATGGCAGTGTGTTTTCAGCTGGAATTGTAACCTATGTTTGAAGCTTATAAATTTTGCAACATTCTTGCTCAAAGCAAAGGTTAGAAACTCTTTGAGGACAGCTCTGAATCTCCACGACTGCACCTGATTCCTCATAGAATTAAATTGACATGGAGAATTCTTTGCTGCATGCCTCCTCACTGAATTTAGGAAAATCCTGACATTTAGCTCATATATTAGATCATGTGAAAACTGTAAAAATTCACAGAATACGGGACTGCTAGTATGGCTGCCAGTGTGGATGGCATCTTTCAGCTGGGGGCTTCAAATAGGTTTTTCTGGATGAAATTCATTTTAATTTCATTTCTGTAGGTGGCCTGTTAAGGTTGCCAAGCTTGACTTAAGAGTGGAGCCATTTGTATCCTTCGGGACCAGGTGTGATGTGACCTTGAAAACTGATGACCTGCTGATTGCTTTCACATCCAGTTGCTTTCAGCGATGTGCTGTTTCAAATGGCACATAAGGGCACTCTTCTTGAAAGCACTGTGGTCATGGAATTATTTGTGGTAGCTGAAGAGGAATGTTTAAAAACCACCTGTTTACAAGTTACAATAAATGATATCTTGCAGCAGTTATCATCTTTCTCTAAAGGAGCTACTGCTATTTACAACGTGGTTCTGGCACCTTAAGAAATGAAATTAATCTTAATGCATTTTTTCTTCCTTTAGCAAATTTTATATTTCACCTGTCTTAAACTCCAAAGGCATCTAATTAATCAGACTTTTATATGTTTGCTGCTTGCTCAGTTGAGCTTTCAGTTGGGCAATTTTAATTTTTCTTATTAAAGCCTGTGTGCGTGGTTCACTCTATTGCTGCTTTTTCATTAACTTGTTTAAAGTATGTGTCTATTCTAGACACATGGTAAAGTGCATACAAATATGAGATAATGAGTTTGAATTCTACCAGATGTAGATTTGTGTCAGTATGTTGACACATTTGACTGCTGCCATTTAACAAGTAAGTTAGTGAGTGCATGGACATAGTTTTCTCAGTCAGGATTTGTTGTTTACTTGCAAGGAATAGGGTATTTTGCAATGTAGAATCTCACAGAGAAGGGCTACTAAAATCAAAGAAATGGAACATCTCTCCTATAAAGACAGATAGAGCCAGGGCTGTTCAGACTGGGTAGCAAGACACTGGAAAAGGTTGGCTCAAAGGATGCCCTGTACCTGGAAACATTCCAGGTGAGGCTGGACAGGGCTCTGAGCAACCTGCTCTAGCTGTAGGTGTCCCTGTTCATTGCGGGAGAGTTGGACTAGCTGACCTTTAAACATTCCTTCCAACTCAAGCAATTCTATGTACTTGTATACTGCAAAAATGAGAACAAAGGACAAGTTCATGTCAGAAACTGCTGGATAGACCCACAAGAGTTGTTGCTATCATTGAAAGCTCTGAAGTTGTTTTTGTTTAAATCAACCTTCTGTATTAGGAGCTAAAGTGTGTGTTTACTTCCCTGGTATCAGGAGGAACTTTCTTCTGAACTAAACCAACATGCAGTTTTCCAGCTGTTAGCTATTGGCATTTAGAACTGAAACCCACACCATGGACACTGCCCCAGATTTAAGTTTGCTGGTTAATTCTGGTGTGCTCAGTGAGTGTTTCCAGAGAAAGGCTTTTTTTTGGATAAAGTTGATTGTTGGTGCTGTGTGACTTTGTGAGGGACTAAGATATGGCTTAGTCCATTGAAAGGCTGTGCTTACAGTAACAGCCTTAGGTTATATTCTAACCACAGCACCAAGTAAAATGTCCTGAATACCATGTTGGTCACACCATTATTCTGAACTCCAACAGCCTTTGCTTTGCTGCCAGTGAATTTTCAGACCTGACACCACCATTCCCATTTAAAAAAAAAAAAACATCAAACAAACCATAGACTGAAGGTACTTTGGGGCAAAAATTTGGCATTTCCCAAAACAGTAACAGAAATAAGCTGACCTGGTATCCTAGAATGGAAGGTATGTATGGGTTTGTCTCCAGAACTTGCCTGCATAGGGTTGCCTTAGGGAGAAGAGGACACTTCTGCCCTCTTTCTCAAGGAGCAAGTTTTCTGCAAGCATTGCCAGAGGCTTCCCCATACCATCTTTGGAGGCAGAGATTTCCCCCTCTGCAAGCCTGCCTATGAGGCTGTTAGTTATGGGTCAACTGAGCCCCACATTTTCTGTTGTGGAGGTTGTAGAATTAACCAAGCAGTGGAGTTGGAGCTGCAGTTTGATAAAACTAGATTTCCTGGCTATGTGCTGAAATTCTTCAGTAGGTGAAAATCAATAGGTCTTTCGAGTTCATGCTTAAATGGGGGCTGTTTTTATTGCTCCCCAATACAAGTGAAAATAATTGAATCCTTTGAGAGCTCTCTGTGCAACAAGATGCTCAGACCTAGCCAAAATAAAATAAAATAAAGAAGTTAAATTTTGTTGATTTATTTTGCATTATCAAATTGTGTAAAGAAAATCAGGGCTCCACAGTGTAGAAAACTGATCTCACTGTTAGAATTTCAAGCTTTGCTCTTTAGTGCCCATTAATACACAGAAAAAAACCAACACCTTGTTGTTGGCTTGGGCCCATACGAGGCAATAACCAGCCTTGTCCTACAAATGCGGGCTTTGATAGGAATCTTACACAGACATGTGAAAATGCTGTTGAATATACATTGGGAATTGGGAATATTCCAAATCACTGGAATATTTGCAAATAAAATAAATAGTATTCATTCTCCCATGTTTCTGCAGAAACGTGTAGGTTTTTTGATGGCAGATGTGGCATGATCTACTTTTTATTACTTTAGTTTCACAAATTACTTCATTTTTCTCTTCTTTCCTTCCCTCCTTCCCTTCCTTTCTTTAAGCCATAACTTTTTATCTGTACGGTGTACTCAGTCACCAATCTCAGAGTAAATCAGTGCAGCAGATATCAATTCTAGTATTTATTTGTACACAGTTCTCTACTAGATGATATACCCTACTTTCAACTGATAACAGACAAAGACTTCTCCTTCTATTCCTCTCATCACACAACATTGCAGCAAAAAACTGTTCCTCGGCTCTGATTAAAAGCATGAGTCACAAATTGTCAGGTGGCATGGCTTAGAATTGCTCAGACTCTTTGGCTACGTCAGTTTCAGGACGCATTATAATGGAGTGTATAGCTGCTGGAATGAAGTCAGAGATGGTGAAATGGTGGTATTTCCTCTTTCTGGCCAAATGCAGGTATAAAGTGCCATGTTTAGGAGCCTTTGGATATCTACAAATCAGTACCACAAGTCTAAAAAGATAGAGCTTTGACACGACTGACACTAAATGCAACTCTGTATCTGTTTATGCGTTTTCAATACACTCGTGCTTAATTCACAGTCAGCTTGGGTATTCACTATCAGATTGTGAATTAAGGTTTTGGATGCTATGGAGAGTTTGTTCAGCACTTATGTACAGATGAGATTTCATGCAGCATGAAATTAGGCTGGGTTCCGTTGCTGCCAAGTTCCACAGGGAGGTTCATTAATATTTTGCATTACGGGCAATCAAATCAAAGCCCTGTTTTATTGGTGCAAAAGGCCCCAAGTCACACTTATATTCAAGGGCTGTATTTCCCGTAAGGCATCACATTTATGACTTTTTATTAAAACTCAACGTCTGCACAGTCCATGTGTAATATGTTTACACCAGCATCTTCAGAATTCACATTTAAGTAAAAAGTTATATCAACACAATGAACATTTGTGCAAAATATAGGAAAATGGTACTGCTCCATACAGGTGGAAACAGAGGTGTCTAATGGTAGGGGGAATGATAATGAAAATGGGATGCTGCATGAAGAAGAAATGCCATTTCAGATTCCTTACAGATATCACATACTGTGCATGACTTTATATAGGGAATGAAAGTAAATCATTATTATGAGTCTGTTTGCAGTCTTTGTACTTCTTTAAACTGTATCTGCTCTGGCTGCTACACTGAGCAATCTGATATGGAAAGATGTGAATACCACTGAAAATACCATGGGGAAATTTAAGTCCTCTGTGAGCAGTGCAAGGTCTGCCTGATGCAGTATGAAAACGGATGTAGTCACATAGCTGGAAGCTTTCTCAGATTGCTGTCATGTAACGGGATCTGCACTCTTTGTACTTGCTTCTTCAACTTTCAGTGCTTGCTTTTATTACCTTAACATTCTTTTATCTCGTCTCACGTTTGGGCTCACATGCATGCACATATGTAATTCTAACTTCTGTGCAGGCAGTCACGATTGACAAACAGAAGAGTGAGAATTTGAGACTGAATAAACTTTTACAGCCATAAGAATCCAAAAGCGATAATAATCCTTCTAGGAAATGCTCTGGACTGAGTTATTACAGTGGCGGATGCTTCATACATACAAATTAAATATTTACTGGAGAGTGAACTGGCTGCTGCTGAGCATATATTTTTTAAATTGAGATAGTAGGTGAGAAGGAAATGCATTAAGGTATGAATTAAGCTGGTGGATACTTCTTTGGTTTATGCTGGTCTTATTAGGATCGAGTTGGACAGACTTGCAATGCTGTATTATATTCATGTGAAGGAAAGTCATATAACTCACTGCTCTAGCAAAGGCAGACCTGTTCCTGAAGGACGATTGCATAAAAGCTTCTTGATTTCATACCAATTTAGCCATAGTCTTCTTTATTATTACTGCAAGCTAATTATTTTGTGCTGTGGCGTGTAAGATACAGTTTAAGTATTTCCCAGGTGTGACCTGGATGAGTAATTTCACAAGCCGCATTGGGAAAATTCCAAGATCATTTTATATTATAGATGGAATGGTTGTATTTGAGGGACCTCCAAAACACAGCCCAGCAGTTTTCCCTTCTGTATTGGTTTGCTCCTTTGTGCTGCACTGATAGAACTTGGTGATCATGTGAATGTACGCTTGTTTTTACATGCTAGACAAATGTCAAGGATCTGAATCTGAGATGTTCAGAGAGGACATTAGGCCATCTGTGATGGACAAAGGTTTTTGCACAGGATTTGGCTGAGAGGTTTCTACCTATTTTCCATTGCTTTGTAGGTGTAGATGAAGAGTGAACACTGAGAGTGGGCAAAAAGATTGAGCCCAGACCTGTAAAGGAGCCTAGGCAGTCCCCTGTGACAAATCAAACTTTTACCAGCAAGCTCTGAGAGGGAGATGAGTGATGGTTGTTCCTTAGGTATGGTTTGCTCTCTTGTTCTTCCCAGGCACCACTCAAATGCCAGACATGGGGAGCCCTCAGGGAAGTCATTTTACCAGCCTCTTGCACTGTTGCTATCAGTACTTCAGTTTATCCTATCACTAGCAGCCAAGGGTGCAGTAATGTGGAGTAGGAATGGAGGAACAGATTAGACTGTGATCAAGACAGTGATGAAATCTGATCAATGGATCTAATTTAAATGAAAATGGTAGGAATTAGCTTAAATGAAGATTGTATGAATATCACTTGTTCTTACAGTGCAGATTTATCTTGGTAGATTCTTTTCTTCTGATAACTTCTGCTGTTGTCATTGAAATGCCATAAGGCAATGGTGAGCATTAAGGATGAAATGTCGCTTATAAACTATCAGTGATTTTCTGGTTGTGCTTTGGAAAGTCGGTTTGAAAAACGGTCCTTGTAGATGCAGGAGGGTTTTTTTATTATGATGATTATTAGCTAAAATGCTGCCCACTTTAAAACTCACACTGAAAGTCCAGTGATGTAAGGAGTTGATCTTTGAGTCAGTGGGCTGCTTGTCAGAATTGTGGATGGCAACCTTGGAGGTGTGGTAAGTGAAAGGGTGGCACATTCTTCCTGAATGGGCACTCAAAACCTTCTGGTCAATGCAGTAGCAATCCTTGTTTTTTTTCTTGCAGGATGGTTTAGTTGCACAGCAAAAGGAGGGAGGACAGGACAGCTGTGGCAGTGGAGTGTCTTGAGAAGGGAGACTTACCCACATGCTTGGTTTGCTTTTGGTTGTATTGCTCACGTTGCAGTTGCTGTCCCTGTGTGTGATTTTTTTTTTTTTTTTCCTCCAAAATGCTGAATATGAGGTCTTTGTAAGATCCAAATAGTTTAGATCTACCATGTTCTTATGATCACAGGAAACTGATCCCAGGTTAATCAGCCATGAGCCAATGTGATAAATAGATGTTGCTTCTTATTCCACTTCCCTTTTCTTTAATTACTTTCCTTCTGACTGGTTCTAATGACTGGCACACTACTGAGATCAGGCTAACAAGCTTCTGCTTTGTGAATCACTTCAGCTGACGAATCCTGTCTACTGAGGATCCCTGCTACCGGGCAGATATATCTCTGGTGATAATTTACCTGGCTCCTTGGATTCAGAGCAGTATAGTTTTGAATTTTGCTTCCATGTGTCTGGATGAACTTTCCCAGGTTCAGCAGCCACCTTCTGCTTGCACCTGTGTCCAGTGTATGTCATACATGGTAAAATAAGCCACACATTGTTTCAGTTTTGGGGAATTTGGGTGGGAAGAGATCTATATAAGGTCCCAAAGCTAACATTTGTCACTTGGGCTGCAGTCTGACAGAGCTGGAGGGTCAAATAGCTTTGACTTGGCTATTCCTTTCTGCTGGCAAGAGCCAGTTGAGCTGGCTATCCATCTCCCTGCAGCAGACACTGGATGAGAAGGGAAGGAAAGCACTTGGACTCCTTCCTTCAAAAAGCACTGGTATTGCTAAAAAAAAAAAAAAAAAAGGCAACTGGACACCTTCCCTTTGTATAACAACTCAGCAAATTTTAATACAAAAACAAAACAAAACAAAACAAAAAAACAAAAAAACAAAACCCCAAAGGGGCAAAAGTAGAGGTTTGATTTATACTTCCACACTCTTTGACATGTACAATTCAGTGTACAGATATTCAATGACAGTCATAGATTTATTTCTTCATTCCAGAAAGGATAATATATGGCGGACAGTAATTACTATCTTCATTGTTTATTCTTCATGCTTACTGAATAGCACAGGGGGCAGTATGGGCCTTTCTAATGAAACAGACTTTGTGTATGAGGTGGGGCAAGCAAAAAACCTCCCACTTCTATCTTTCAAATATATAAGTAGTGATTAAAAAGAAAACAAAACACCTTTGAGTCAAATTCGCTCAAATTGAACCAACTTCAGTATATATTTGATCCCTATGCATCTGAAGTGCTGTAACCTGGAGCAGGAAACTGTTGAAAAGTTGAATAGAGGCTTCAGGTCCTCAAAAATTTCCTACTTTCCCTTCCTTGGATGTTTGCCTCTGAAAAAGACTAGAAAGCCAGCTGTTGCTTAATCCTCTCATCAGGTATTTCTTTTAAGTAATTAATTGCTTGGACGGTTAGTCACATCTCACCTGCTTTTGCCAAGGCTTTTTATAACCAAGCTTTCAAGCTCTTTTCATTCTTTTTGCAAAGCATTTTATAAAGCTCCTTTTCCCTCATCCATCACTACATCTCTCACACATCCCTCCTAAACTGTCACTTATGGTAATATGAGTTTTAAGAGTTTCTGGTGCTATGGAGGTCATTAAAGAAAGAACAGACTTTAAAAATGCCCTTCCGGAGTGGCAGTGCTTTTGTCAAAGCTGCAGCACCCTGAGAGCAATATGGATTTTTATGGAACTATTGCAAGGACATGGTTTAAATAAAAACATATTGTCATCATCATGGGAACTTTCCCTTTTTGGAAACCCTCCCAAATTGAAGATGGGTTTCTACAAGCTTTCTGAAAATCTGCCTTTACACAAACCAAGTAACTGCAGATCAAGAAGGACAGATTGCAAAAGAAGTATGCATTTGTCTTCATGGGAATATTAGTCAATAGCACTGACAGAAATTTTTGCCAGTCACTGGAGCTTTCAGTCAAACCTGTCAGCTCAGTTCACCCAACTAAAGACAAGTTTACATGAGCAGCACCTTTTCTACCAACTTCTTTTTCTTTTTCTGTGGTGCTGATGATTCTACTGTTGCTTTTGAAGGGTTCTTATTATTTTCTTACCTGGAGTGCTTAGATTTGCCTTCTCTTGAAATTCTCCACAGTATGTCTAGCCCTGATGTAATGCAAGACTGAACATGTTGTTAGGATGCAAGAAAGGCATCCAGTGCAGTAGTCTTAATATCTAGTTTGCTGCTTTTGAAACTTTTGGAAAGTGCAGCATTCTCTGGGTCGGTTCTGTCTGTGTTCCTTCCAGACAGAGAAGCTAAAACTATCTGTAATTACTGGATGCAGCAGAAATCATAATTCCCCAGCCCTAAGGGAGCTGGATGATTGCTTGTAATTAAAGGCAGCTAGCAGGCCCTTAGACTGCTGTTGCTTGGCTAACTTTGGCACTTGTGGCCTTGTCTTCCAGCCCTCACTTATGCTGATGTTAATGGCTGTACCACTATGGCAGGGACCAGTTACCAACAACCCCTAAAATCTAATCTTAGGAAGAATGAAAAGAGACTGAATTTCACTTGCAAACTGCAGTTTGAGTTGTACGAGGTCTAGCTTAATAAAATTAGAATGTGGAACTGCAAGAAAAGTCTGAGAATAAGGTACCTAACTTATAGGAGTGTATCTACAGATAGTACAGAGATGTTGATTGTTCACACTGGTCTGACATGCAGTTGAATTATGAGTCTTTAGAGTAGATTCATTAGACTTAGGGCCCCATAACGTCCTTGAATAAATAGGACACAGGCATCTATGCTCTGGTGACAGTTTCTTGCTAGTGAAAATGCTTAATATTTAGGTGAATATTAATAATGTTTCCAGCAACCAAAAGCTGAATCATGTACCAGTAATTCTGTTCACTACCATTTTATGGTGAAGGGTGACAAAGCTAATTGTGCTCTTAGATGAATTACCTCATGTTTTCATTTTCTGGGTCATGTGATTTTTTGAACTCTTCATACACTTAGCACCATGGTTACACTGTGTAGAGTTCATCCTCTTGAAGTTAAGGTCTGTTTAGGACACAGCACTGGAATGCTTGTTTTTTTTCCCCCAAGAATAAATACAAATCATCTTCAACACTTGAATATTTTCTGATTTCTCTCTTATATTTAAATATGAAGAATATCTAAGATAAATGCAAATCACTGAAGCAATGGATCGCGCCTCCCCTCCCCCCCCCCAATAAAAAAAAAAAAAAAAAAAAAAAGGGAATTGTTCTTAAGAAAGCAAACAAAAAATATTTTTACCACTGGAATAAAGGCTGAGCTGAATCAACCCAGCTTATTTTGGCATTAGCACAATTAGCAGAACTGTCAATGTTTTACAGACTGTTTGAATATAGTGTTTGCATAATATTTTGCAATATGATACTGGCAGACTCACCACGGCGTTTGCTATAACTGAAGTTCAGAGATCCAGACTCAGACATGCAACAATGAAAACACTTTGCCATCATTTTGGTTGGAGGCACTACTGGTAAGAAAATAAAATGTATTCTGGATTGTTTATGTGTGGAAGGACAAATGAATACACTGCAGTAGTACTAATTATAGATGTTGTTATAACGCTTGAAGCTTTCATTCTGTCAAATCAGATTAATTGATTGGAGAAAATGTGTGCTTACACAGACAATATACAGGAACAGCAATAGGCAATGTTTCAGCACACTTACAGTGCCCATAGTACTTCTGTGTCATGGGGTGGTTTATGTGGGCTTTGCTGGAGTCCTGGTCTGCTTGTGCCCACTGAAGTACTGTTTCCACCAGACAAGCCACTGTTTTGGCATCAGTTTTGCTTGTGTTTCAATGGCTCTTACAGATATTATTGCTATCCCTATCAAGCTCTAGTGAGGTCTGCAAAGATGTTGCTGAAAAAAAAAAAAGCAAAATAATGCGAAAGTCACACTTTTTCTCTTAAAAAATAAAAGAACTGTAGGTCCCTTGGAGGTAAAGTGTTGTTGAGGTGTTCAATATGAAGGTAAGACCCGGTTTACAGTGCAGTGGTGTGCCAAGGGTATCCCTGAAACTTCTGCTTTGGACTCATGGTTTTGTGTTTGAAATGGTTATGCCATCACCCTGAGGAAGGCAGTCTCACTCTGATATGTCCAGGTATTTTGTCTGTTTTGTAGTGATCTCATCCTTTGGAAAAGTGAATTTTGGATGTTACCCTCATGATCTGCATTTTTCATACCTCTCCATCAAGCCATATTAGTAGTCCTACAGAATAGTGTACTTAAGGAGAAAGAACCTCTAATTAAGAGCCTTACTGCACAGCACTCAGAAGCAAAGAAGGTGAAACCTCCATTTACCTGAACCTCTGTGCTGTGATAAAGGAGGAAACCAGCATAGGGCACTGGGAGGCTGAGAGGTGTAACACAACGGCTTTTCAACATCAGGCATCATCACAATGGGGAGTAGTGCAGGAAATGGAGAATACTGTTGTATTCTGGGGTTGCTGCTGGAGGGATTCAAGCAGACAGCATGCCCCAGACTGACATGGGCATCTTTTCCTTTGGGAAAACTGCTGTAAGTGCTTGCAAGTGAGCAGCAGCCAAGTAGTGGTTCTTTGTGTTATTCAGAAAAGATTTCTGGAGCAAACATACTGAGTTGTCCCTCATAATACTTCAAGTGATTGAGGGATATCTGGGGAATAGTTTATGCTTTTATTCCCTGTAACTTCAGAGGCCAGCACTGGACCTGATTCGGCATGACCATACATTGTCTTGCAGCTTAGGAGACTTCCCTGAGGTACACGGGTGGTGTGAGCTGCCAGTTATCTGTGATGCATGCAGCTGGCAGTGTCCTTTGCTGCTCAGCTGTGGGGGAATTCCTTGCTCTCTTTGAGCAATGTCTGGAACTTCTGTTATCATAGGAGATAGATTGCGTCCTCAGGCACATTCCCAATTCCTCTGTGGCTGCCTTCAAGCTTTCCACTTGCTTCCATGGGGTATGACACTGAAGTTTCTCTTGCCAATGTGCTTTTCTCCCATTTTGTGTTTTACGTATTGCCTTGCTTCCTGCAAACCCCGGAAGCCCTATCTCTGCCCATAACTCCTGTAAATATCATTGCTGTCATATCAGTCCAGCCCTTCATTTCCTCAGTAACTGAGTGCAATGACAGTTTTTTCTCTACATTCTCCTGATCTAGCACCCATCTCAACTTCCTGCTTTTATTTATTTTTACAATTAGCCATCAGAACGTACAGTCTGTATTCAGTAGCCTCTGAACTCAGAGGCTCTAGGAGGTCAAAAAACAATGATACAAAATGCCATGTACTATTCAGGGATGGGAGAATATCTCTGTTCTTTTGTATCACCTTATTAACAGCATCAATATTTGCTTACTTCTGTGGAGATGGAGAATCTCCTCTTTCTCTACTTTTTTTCTTCTCTGCTCCTTTATCTGCCCAATTTCTCTCCACTGTATGTCTGCCTTCATAACTGTGGCATTGGTTCATCATTTTTCTGGTGTTTCTGCAGCCTGTAGTAACTTTTCTTTAATACTTAGTCTCATCTGTCCCTATTTGCTTTTAGATATCAGCTCTAATTAAAAGTTTTTGCTTTCTTTCGTAATGTATTTTTTAACTATCCCCAGAGGTGTTCAAGTCCAGGTTGGATGGGACCTTGAACAGCCTGATGTAGTGAGTGGCAGCTGAACGGTTTTTGAGGTCCCTTCCAACCCAAGTCATTCTATGATTTTTCTCTTCTGTTATTATGCATCTATTCTTTTGTCATGGCTTGGTATTTTAAAGGCATAGCACCCGGGTCAGCTGTGGACACACAAGGTATCCTGCCATCAAATTGCTACTGACATATCTTAAGCTGTAGCTGATACACTTAGAGTTTCAATGGAGAAGTTCATTTAAAAGGTGTATAAATTGTGGCATGCTGGTGCCACGGTTCATTTATTTACTGCCATGATGATTCCTGGCAATAAATGGAACCTCTTGGAAAATGCTCCTGACTAAAGCAGGATGGAAAAAAAATACTATTCTGTGCATCCAGCAATAGAATTTAAAGAGAGAATTTAAACACTTGGGAGCTAAGGGTGGGACAGCTGTGCATGCTAAGGCAAAATGGAAGTCTCAGCATCTGTGTATTTACAGAAGTACTAAAAGCTGCAGTGGTTCTTCTGAAATGGGATGGCTTGCATAAGGAGAATCAGGCCCAAGTTAGGTCTAATATCACCTGTATGCTCTTTGGCAAGGTGATGTAAAAGTGAATGATGGCATTGCTTTCCTCTTACAGTGACCTTTTCATCAAACACCTTACCATCCTTCCCAGGAGCAGGTAGTAATGCTGTGCTGTTTCTCAGATGGAGACACTGAGATTAGGGGTAAGGAAATGATTACCTGTCACCTATGGAGTATGTGGCAGAGCTTCTGGGTATCACTGATGAGTCAGGAAGACTGGGTCATCTTATTGACAGGATCAAAAGTGCTCCAAAATTGATAAAACTTGAAGAATTTAAAGTTTAAGTTAATACAGGATGTCTTTCAATGTGACAGTATTTTGTACAGCCTCGTGTGTATGTCATGTCTAATCTTCTTTGTACAGAACTTGTCTAATCTCACTAGAATTAAAATGAAGATTGGCATTTTTTCTACTTTGGAAGGAAAGTTTTTACATTTATGGTTTTACTTAAAAGTTTTCTCTCTGCAGAGTTTCTAGTCAGCTTTGTTTCAGCTGGTTTTGAGCAACACATGGGAGAGAGAGGTGTGGCTGTGTTACACTGGTTTCCTTTCCTTTCCTTTCCTTTCCTTTTCCTTTTCCTTTTCCTTTTCCTTTTCCTTTTCCTTTTCCTTTTCCTTTTCCTTTTCCTTTTCCTTTTCCTTTTCCTTTTCCTTTTCCTTCTCTTCTCTTCTCTTCTCTTCTCTTCTCTTCTCTTCTCTTCTCTTCTCTTCTCTTCTCTTCTCTTCTCTTCTCTTCTCTTCTCTTCTCTTCTCTTCTCTTCTCTTCTCTTCTCTTCTCTTCTCTTCTCTTCTCCTTTTCTTTTTCTTTTTCTTTTTCTTTTTCTTTTTCTTTTTCTTTTTCTTTTTCTTTTTCTTTTTCTTTTTCTTTTTCTTTTTCTTTTTCTTTTTCTTTTTCTTTTTCTTTTTCTTTTTCTTTTTCTTTCTTTCCTCTCCCCCCCGCCCCCCCACTGAAAACTGCTTTTTACGTGAATGAATGCAAGGCTTCTGGTTTTCAATTTCACTCTGGAACATGCAAACACAAGAGAGTGAAAGTGGTGAATTGTTGTGCAATATCAGCAGCCTGAGCCTGGTTACAGATCCTCTTGCATATAACAGATCCCTAAGCTGAAACCTCTCTGATCTGTATAGAATCTGTTGTATAGAATCTGTTGTTTTTATCTTTGTATGTGTATTTGTGCTCATAGGGTAGGGTAATCTTTGTGCAGGCAGAAACTGCCTGTTACTACACAGCCCATTTGGGTTTTGAAGAAGCCAAGTTATGTTTCTAAGAACTGATTTAAGCTTTTTAAGCAGTGGCTTGCTTTCTTAGGCTAATAAATGTATTCACATTTCCACTAACTGCTATGTATGTCAGCATTCCACACCTGTACAACTGGCATGGGAAATCACAGCCAGCATGTTTTCATGGGAGCCTGACTTCTCTGGTGTGGCAAACTAGTCCATTGCAGGCTCTGCTCTTAAGATGGCATGAAGCAACATTTACAATATGTAACAAACTGTGTTAAGGCTAGAACACTGTTCTCACGCTTAGTTCTGCTCTGCTTAGATCCACGGAATGGTTTGGGTTGGAAAGGACCTTTAAGATCATGTCCTTCCAACCCCCTGCTATAGGCAGGGACACCTCTCACTAGACCAGGTCCCTCATAGCCCCATGCAGCCTGGCCTTGAATGCTTCCAGGGAAGGGGCATTCACAACCTTGATAGGCAACCTGTTCTAGTGTCTTACCACCCTCACAGTAAGGAATTTCTTTCTGATATCTGGTCTAAATCTACCCTCTTACAGTTTAAAACCATTTCCCCTCATCCTGTTGATACATGCCTTTATAAAAACTACCTCCCAGCTTTCCTGTAGGCTCATTTCAGATACTGGAAGGCTGCTTAAAGTCAGCAGCTCCTTGGAACTTTCTCTTCTCCAAGCTGAAGAGTCCCAGCCTGTCCTCATAAGAGAGGAACCAGCCCTCTGATCTCCTCTGGATCTGCTCCAACAACTGCATGTCCTTCTTGTGTTGGGGGCTCCAGAACTGGACACAGTACTCCAGGCGAGATCTCACAAGAACAGAGTAGAGGGGCAGAATCACTTCCCTCAACCTTCTGGTCACACTTCTTTTGATACAACCCAGGACACGGTTGATGCTGTCAAGTCTTTCTCCACAGGGTTGCTCTCAGGCCATTCACTACCTGACCTGTATCTGTGGTTGAGATTGCCCTGACCCAGGTGCACGACCTTGCATTTGGCCTTGCCGAACTTCATGAGGTTAGCATGGGCCCACCTCTCAAGCCTGTCCAGCTCCCTCTTTATAGCATCTCTTCCCTCTCGTGTATCAACTGCACCACTCAGCTTGTTGTCGTCTGCAAACTTGCTAAGGGTGCACTTGATCCCACTGTTCATGTCACCTACAGAAATGTTAAACAGGCAGCCTGAAGCAGACTTCTACTATGATATCTTGTTCCCCTACCTTCCCTTTAACCCTTAAGCTTTAGTGTCTTTGGCTGAAAACACCAAATCTCAGTGGAGTTTGGGTGGGGTTGGTGTGACAAAGGACATCTCTGTCCTCTTGTCTTTCACCTACCTGGAGGTTGCTTCTTGCTCTGCCTGGGATTGATGTGGGGAACCAGGGCAGTGGCTGCCCTGTGCGAGCTCCCTGGAGTTCAGCCATAGGTCCTGCTGTAAGCCTCATACATTATGAATAATGCATTGTCTTGTAATGTATTGTTGGTGGCTCTTGTTGAAAGGCACTGAAAAAGCCGGTTACTAATGTGTTGGGCTTGATCTCCCTCTGCTGTGTGGACTTCCCCATCCCTTGTTGTGGGGCTTCGGGCAGCGCTGCTGCACTGATTTATTTATTTTAAAGTGAATTTTGCCCAAGTTGAAGCTGCATGCTGTGTTCTGCCTGAGTGTAGGCTGCCTCGCGATGAAGCAGATGGCTCTTTGCCAGGAGTGCGCCGCTCACTTTCTGTAATTTACCCTTCCTTTTGGCTCGGTCGGGCTTTTAATCAGCGCCAGCCTCTCCCATAGCCCGTTCCCTCGTGTCCGTTTGTGTGTAAGGGAGAGGGCGGCAGTCCGAGGAGCTGCGCCTGGGCTATGCTGACGGACGACTCTCCCCTCGGTTGTCAGGTCTGGAGCCTGTCAGTAGCATTGCCGGTAAGTGAAGGGAAGAAGAGCCCACACCGGGGCTGGGGGAGCGATGCTGAGCCGTAGAGGAGCAGCACGGAGGGAGCGCAGGATGCGTGATGCCGCCGGCGTGGCGGTTCAGGCTCCCCAGCTGCCCATGCAGACGGCTCAGTTGGCAGCGAGGGATTTCCCCCTCCTTCCCCTCCCTTTCTAAAGATCCTTCAGCCAGTATTACTGGTTGGATCCTTGGCTTATTGCTGTATTTTTTATTTATTTTTTTTTTAATAAAAGAAAAATCCGTGCTGGTTTGCAGTCCGGAGCTGAGCTGCTAATCCCCTGGGTCTGCCCGAGGATGCTGGCGTGCCCCCCGCGTACACCTGAGCGCCTGGGGAGGGGGGAGCAGGGGCTGCCAGAAATGTTGGCCACTGGTGGGCAGCCCCGTTAAAGGTGGAGCGTGTGCGTGGGGCAGTGCCCATCTTCTCCGAGCCATAACCGACGCGGTAACCTGCAGCCATGGAGTCGCCCACGAAGGAGATTGAAGAATTTGAGAGCAACTCTCTAAAATACCTGCAGCCAGAGCAGATAGAGAAAATCTGGCTTCGGCTCCGAGGCTTGTAAGTAGCACTTTTTTTTTTTTTTTTTTTTCCCCACGTCCTTTGCCCATTTCCTCCCATTGTCAAAATTATTGTAGCACTTTCCTTTTATTGTTGGTGCCTTCAAAATGACACAGGAGTTTCCACACCTGTTCTCCATAAATATAGTGAATCTCAGCGAAGATCTGCTTGCTTCCTTAAGTGAAACCCGCGTGTTACACTGAACAAACATTCTTAGCGGGAACATAGAGATGTTGTTAATGAGACACCGTAATTTAGCAGCAGTTTTGTGAGATGCTAATTACTTTAGCTGCTGCACTGAAAAAGTTTTGTTGTTGCCTGAATGGAACCTAATAGGGTCCTCCGATTTGAGTAATATTTCCATTAGCTGCAACCTACAGAAAGAGGGTTTATTTTCTGTATGTGTCCACCATTTCTGGCACTGATGCAGTTAATAAGGACAAAATAGGCAGGGAAAGCACAATGGGAAGAGATCTCCACCAGCACTTGTGGCAGCAGTAAATTCATGTTACACAGATCAGATTGTATCGATTAGTTTATACATTTGCTATTAAGCCTGACTTGTCATGAAGCGGTGGGACGCTGCTTCCTGTGCTTAAAGGAAAACTTGGGACTGTAGGAATGTGGAAGTTTACATGCTGTAGAGCTTGTGTTGCTTATTTAGAGTTAATGTCTAGCATCTTTTTCAGAGTCTCAGTATGCAAAATGCTGTCTACCGGCAATAGGAGCCACTGTTGGCTGCAGAGCATTTATTTGCCCATCAGTTTTTGGCCCAGCCAGAGAGAAACATTGCCATATTAAGCTGCATCCCTCTCTGTGTTCAGAACTGTGTTTTTTTTTACTTTTGTTGTTTGTTGTTTTTCCCTTTAGTTTCTTGTGTTAGAGAATGTTTCAGCCTGTAGGGTGTGGGGGGGAGGGATCAAGAAGGATAGGAAAAGGCAGAACTGGGAACGCATAGGAGGAGCAGGCTAAAACTGGACAACAAAGGGTTCCCAGTTAAACTGGAGTTGCTGTGGGTGTTGTTTAGTGTGAGCAGTGACGGCATATTTTGTAAAGCATATCCAAAACTTCTGTAGGACTCCAAGCAGAGTAAAAGACTTGCATGAATATGTATTTCCTTCAAGGCATCACTCCAGGAAGCCTGTTTTGTGAAGGAACTTAATCAAAGTGGATGACAGCTGTCTTGTAAGCATTCCAAATAGAACAGCCACACAAAACAAACCCTCTTATTTTCAAGTCTGTGCCATGCTGTAGCATTAGGAATCCTTGCATTTCTGTCTAATACAGAGTTTAGCAGCATGCTGTTTTGGATCACACCTGAAGTTTTGCAGATAATTCCTTAGCAGCAGAGTAGTTCAGGGTCTCTCTCCTGCCTTCTGTACAAAGCAGCAACTGCATATTATCTGTCAGACCCCAGGCTGTTCCACCTTTGGGAGACGTGGCAAAACTGTAGGACTTATTCTACATTTGCAATAACAGAACTTCAGGCTGTTTCTCAGTATAGCCCTCTCTCTTGGCACTGTGTGCATGTAACAAACACACTTTTTCTTTCTGAGTTTCAAGTTTTCTTTGTTCATAGAAGGGCAAAGAAGAAAGAAATTAGTTTTCATAGAATCATATAATAGAATCATAGAAAGGCTTGGGTTGAAGAGGACCACAATGATCACTGAGTTTCAATCCCCTGCTATGTGCAGGGTCACTGACCACCAGACCAGGCTGCCCAGAGCCACATCCAGCCTGGCCTTGAATGCCTCCAGGGATGGGGCATCCACAACCTCCTTGGGCAACCTGTTCCAGTGCGTCACCACCTTCTGTGTGAAAAACTTCCTCCTAATATCTAACCTAAACCTCCCCTGTCTCAGTTTAAAACCATTCCCCCTTGTCCTGTCACTGTCTACCCTTGTAAACAGCTGTTCCCCCTCCTGTTCATAATCTCCCTTCAAGTACTGGGAGGCCACAGTGAGGTCTCCCCAGAGCCTTCTGTTCTCCAAGCTAAAGTACATTTTCCATCTCCAGTCATTATATGCATACACACACAAACTGGTTGCAGACTGAGGTTTGGCATCACACTTCATGATTTTTCTTGTCCTTATTCACGTCTGTGTGTGTAAGAAGAATGAGTCAATGTGCACAGCCATCTCAGAAACCTTGTAAATGAGGCACTTCATTCTGCAGAGATCAAATACTACTTAAGGAGACATCACTCCCTGACTCCGGTGCTCTGACAGTTGTGTGATACAGGAGCTGCTTTCAAGGCTCAGCAGTGCTGCCAGAGCAGGGCTAAGCAGGCAGTCAGGGGAACATGCTGCCAGGGACCTGTAGGCTGCAGCAGGCAGGGACCCAACAGGTTATTGCATCCTGCCACTGCTTCTGCACTGAGAAGGGCCGTGATGATACAAACAGTCCCAGGTGCTCAGTGTCAGGTTTGACATCTCCTTGGTACGACTTCACCTGGGGCTAGGCTGATACCTTCCTCCCTGCCCTCCCACCTCCAGTGCCATCTGGTGTGTCTGCTCCTAGTGACTCAGAGGATAAACCAGCATCCTATTTCACTGCCTCTTTCAGTACCTGACTTTTCCAGGGAGTGGGGTCTCTTAATTTCCCCGCTGTCTCAGCCTGCATAGTTGAAAGGGAATGGAAACCCAAAGGCTGCAAAGGGGTGGTTAAGCTGAGGCTCTTTTCAGACTCCCATAATTTAGTGTTTGCTGCTTAAACAATTCTGTCGATAGCTCTTTTGCTATATTCCCACTACATTTCTGTCCCACAGGCTGGTTGGTGTTTGGGTGTGTATTTTCAAGGAACAGAGAAGCCTTTTGGACAGTGTGCAAAAGGCAGGCTCTGAGAAGCTGAAGCATGTGTCTGCAGCATGAGTCGTATGTTGCTGTAAGAGGCAGACAACATACTGAACTTGCCCATGGAGTGGATTGGAAAGATTTCCTTCTTGGTCTCATTGTGTGTCTCTCTAGCACGTGGTATCTTGGTTAGGACAGCCTGGTTGTCTTGTTTGGATGAAGCAGTGGTTCTTGAGCCATATACAGTTTAAGAAAGAACTAAAATATCTATGTTTTCTGGGCATAAGTACCACCAGAGGTGTTTGAAACCCCTTGGGGAAAATCTTGTCAGTTGACTTCTGACTGCCTTGACCTTTCATGTCTTACCACAATAGACCACCGAGGAGTTTTACTCTACAGCTCTTCTTGTAGGAACTCACTCAAGCAAAACGTGCCTGTGCTGGACATGCAGCCATCA
Source organism: Coturnix japonica (assembly GCF_054131305.1). Lineage (NCBI taxonomy): Eukaryota > Metazoa > Chordata > Aves > Galliformes > Phasianidae > Coturnix > Coturnix japonica. The sequence goes on along the minus strand of NC_140664.1, from coordinate 63,179,050 downwards.
GAGATCTTTCTTTTCTTGGAATGAGTGGACCAGATTTCCCTGCAGCATCGTCCACCCAGGAATAGACCTTCTGAGTTTCATTGTCATCATAAATGAACCAGGCTGGAGCAGCTCCCTGTCCCTTCTGGGGTATCTCATATTGGTAGTAAGAACAGAGAGCCTGCAGAGCCACATATGAAACATGAAGACAAACTGTTATGTGAGAATGCTGTCTTATTTTGTGGCAGAGCCTCCAAGTTCCCTAATCCCATACACATTCCTGCCTGGGAATCAGGGTGAGAGAAAGCAGATTGCAAAATATAGTGGAATGAGCAGAAAAGTTGTGGAGAAAGGTGTCTATGCTCTAATGCTTGGGGGTGAGAAAACATTAAGTCCTGCCCCCAAGCTCCCTGTCCTTGTGCCAGGACAGCCACTGGGGACTTCTGACTTGCACTTGTCCTGCATCAGTCTGAACACTGCCTTTCTCTGACAGATGCAGAAAGCAAAAGCATGCCTTGCCAGGGGCTTCCCCTCCTGGCTGCCTGATGGGTATCTACATTCTCTTCCTCTTAAACATGTTTTTAATTCATGAGCAGATCTCTTTTGTTCCTTGGCTACTTCATGGCTGCAGGGGTGTCCATTTGTGATCTCACAGGGAGACTGCCTTTGAACAGCCTATTATTTCCTGGATGTGTTCACTCATGAAGGCAGACAAACTCAGTCTTCAAGGAAGAGTGTTCCTGAAGGATGTACTGATTGCTTGTTTATGGCTCTCAGTAATTCCTTCTGCTAGAAAAAGGGACTTGAGTTTCTTGCTCTTCAGTAAGGGCCACATTCTGTCATCCACACCCCACAGGTTCTCTCCATATGGCTGCCTTTTTTTCAGACTTGCCTTAACCAGCTCTAGACTTGGACAGTGCATACAGATGACTACTTATGAGTATGCCTTGTACTCTCCTACAATTGCCAGTAGTTCATTCTGTTATGCACAGGACCATCTGCCCTTCAAAACATCCGTCAAAGTTAATCTGGGCCTATTATGGAGTTGTGGCAAAGCCTGGAGACCTGATTTCAAAACACAACTGCATGATTGGTTTTTAAGCTGGTGGTTTCTCCATGAAGCAATGAGCGATGGTGGCTGTGTTCAGATATTCTGTTTTAGCACTTGGACTCCCATCTGCAGGACTGCTAATTCCCGTTTGCTATTTAGGGCTCTTAATGGCCCATGAAGTGGCCTAAGTTACCTTCCAGCTTCTCAGATGTGGAGAAAACACCTGAGCCCTTTTCAACATTAGGATTATGTGTTGTATCGATGATATTTAAGAATGCAAGAGCACATACCCAAAGAGCTTCAGTTGAGCTGTGATGGTTTGGGGCAGCTAAAGACCCAGTTTGGAGGTATTTTCAGCTTTTTTTTTTTTTTTTCTTTTTTTTTTTTCCCCAGGAATAAAAAAGAAAAAAGAAGTTATGTTTTTAGCTGTTACAGTGTAACCAGGATCTGCTGGTGCCCCTGCAATACCTTAAGCATTGCAGAGGGAAAAGAGATAAAATGTACTTTAACTTTTTTTCCTGATAGCTGGGATTATAATGTTAAATTGCTAAATTCATAATAAATCCCTTCATTCTCAGTGTAGCCCTTCCTCACGCTGCCAAAGATGAATCTACAAACAGCAGCAGTCTCTGAATTGAGACTCAGATGGGATGCTTGACTTTGATCTCATCTTTCAGGCTGTCCTACTCAAACCTGTCAGTGTAAAATTGGTCTAAAAAATCTGAAGGGGAAGGAAAATAGAAACACACATAAATCAATATGTTTGAAAAGTTCATGGTTTTGCTGAAGATATGGAAAGGTATTTCAGCACATAGGGCATTTCCTTTATTTCCCCTGCAAAGCACCATGCATCCTATTGATGGCAAAGAGGTCCAAATGCAGATGTTACTGGAAGACTGAAATTCAGATTTAGTTTTGAAATAAATGGTGATGCAACTGATTTCAATGGGAAAACATGGAGACTCAATGACTGAAGACGATTTGGCAAGCATTACTGAGCCATTGCTTGGTTATTTGTTTCCCTGTCTTATCCGTATGCACTCCACAGTATTTTTAGGTTTTCTTACATGAAAAAAAATGTCACATGCAGAACAGCTGGTTCTCCCAGTGACAGTACCCTCATCTGCTTCATTTTCATTTATGTATCCTTCATAAACAGGAAAACAGAAAGCTCCCTTCAGCTCCAGTGGCGCTCCCTACACAGTAGGCTTTGTCCCCAAATATTTTAGCTGGCAACAGATAGTAAAGGTTTAAAAAGCCCCTCAGAAAGCACCACTTTGTTAGTAAATGTGTAAATTAGTCAGCTTTCAAGTGGAAAATATGAATATGCTAATTCCTTTCCGGAGGTGAAAGAGGCACTCCTGCTGTCCTTGGTCTTGGTTTCAGTCTTCCTGAACCTCCTGAGAGTCTAAGTTTAAACTGAAGCCCTGTTCACCTTGGAAGCAAGACTGAGCTACCTTCAATCATATTTCAAAACTGATGCTGCTGCCCTTTTCCTAGTTTAGTTTTCCTGATGAGCATAGGCAGGGATTATTTGTCAGAGAACCATGTCAAGAAACCTCTGTATAGGCCTCTTAAGTCTCTATTTGACTTTTCTCCTGAGTTTCAAGTTGCCGCTGAAAGTAGAGATGGGCGTATTCAGGAACAGGAGGTGGAGGCAAGAATGGGTGACGTTTAGCTGTCATGGTTCCTGGGAGGACTGAAAAGGTCTCACTGGTCAGAAGATGGCCGCTGAGTCTGCGCTGGGGAAGGCTGTGCCCTAACATGGGCCTAAAAATTCCTAGTTGGGGTGAGCCACTCTTTGGATGTGAGTGACTTAGTTGTGAAGTTTGTTGGGGTCTGGTTGGTCTACAATATCATTCTCCCCATAGTGTGACCATCAAACTGACCCATAACAGCTTATTTTGTCTTTCCTGTAGTATAGGCCCTGAAAGAAGTGCTGACAGCTGCTGATCTCATGGCTGAAAAGTGAACAGGGGAAAAAATGGTAGGAACATAGTGACTTTAAAAGAAGATAATTAAAAAGTAAAGTGTTTGGAAGTGTAGTAATTCAGTAAACTGAAAAAAAAAAAATAAAAAAATTGCCACAGTCCTTCAATTACTTTGTTCCATCCAGTGACTTTTATTTGAATCTTAAATCAATAAATGAATCCTGTAGGTAACAAAAGAGAGAAGACTTCATGTTTAATACTGAAATGTTGTCTAAGAAATAATATACACTCTAGTTTTTACAATAATCATAAAAAAAAAAAGCTTTTATTCTTCTGGAGGTAGTACAAATGAATCATAACTGCAGCCTCAAAAGCAATTATTTATTTCAGCAATCATAAAAAGAAGACCGTAGCCTGCTGTAGAAGAAAGGAGCTCCCTTTGTGATTTAAATGCAGTGCTTTTCAAATATCACTGCTGTAAGGTGTGCAATCCAGCATAAGAAACAAGAATATGAAAAAAATGTTATTTCAGGGAAGATGAATTTAAACCTTAACTCAAAGGGAAATTACAAGTCTTTCTGGAATTCTTTTTTTAAAATGCCTTGGTGGGATAGGAGTGCATGCATAAAGAAACAGAACTCAATGGAAGATGGTGCTGAAAAATCCTCTGCATGTTTATGTGTTTTAAAGGCTGTGAGGCCAGCTCATCTCCTAATCTGTCAGCTTTTGGAGGATTCAAACACTATATTAAATCCATCTCAGCCCTTGAAAGGATTTTTAAATACCGTGTTTCTCTTTCTTTCTGCAATTCATGAGATATTCCCTTTCTCTTCTCTTCTCATCCCATAAAAAAATCACTTCTGTCTCTTCAAAATACTAGATCCTATCTTTCTCTGAGGGGTGACTGAGGTACATGTCTTAGGGCAGACCCATTAAAAAACTATAGCATTTTTGAAATGTACCTCTTGCAGATGTGATTTGCTGTCAAGCCACTGGGGATTTGGGTAGATTGGAGGTTTTCTAGAAGGGCTTGTTTGGATTCATAAGGCTGTTTCTGATCTCATGAACTTCTAATACTGGGAAGAATGGCTCCATTGATACCCATGCATTTGATGGGGTGAAATTAGAATCCAGCTCTTGATATTTGAAGTTGTTTTTTTCTTTTTTTCTTTGAAGAGTTAGGTTTTAAAAGTAATTCATTAAAATTTGTCTGCAGTTGTCTTGGGTGTTCAAAAAGCAGTAGATTGAGTGTAGCTCAGAAGCTGGTGAAACTGATTATCAGCTCAGCTGGTTGGCTTTAGCAGAATCAGGATTTTTCTCAGCAATTGCTCATGTTCGTGTTGGGAATGTTTGAATTTTTCTGCCCAAGAAGGGTGTTGCAGAGCACTCAGAGAGCCATAGCTTTCTGATTTTCAGAAGGGGCTTGAAAGATATCCAGTTCTTTCTTTGCCAAATTACCCAATTAATGTTTCTGTAGACTACCTTATCTTCTGTCAGAAGACCTCCATGTCTGGCAATTGGTGGAGAAGGCTGTATAGGCTAGGCATGCAAGGATTTTCATAATCTTTCTTGGAGAGAGAGTTGAAGGAGATTATTTATTTATTAAGATGCTTGTAGTCATGGAGGAGACCATTTATTAAGATACATGTAGACTTATATGCTTCATGCTTTATTTTTTTTTTTTTTCCCAAGCTGTGGATTCGTTTTGTTATTAATGTGACACTTAGAATAGCTATTAGTAGGTCTGTGTCATCGCTTTAGAAGTGATTTCTTACACTCCTGGGGACATATACTATTTGTGCACAAAACTCCTAGCCAAGACAGAAAATTGCACAATATCCATCTGTGGTATGAATCCTGGCTTGGTGAAAGTCTCATTTCAACACTAAGATTAGTACAAATTAAATGTAAGATCTGTGCCATTTTAACAGCTAACACTATTCAGAGCCCTGCAGCTATAGCTGCGACACTCAGGGAGTCCTTGCAGGGAGAGCAAACTACAGCAAGCATCTAAGGGCAAAAGAGTTGAAGTAGAGCATAAACTCCCTTGCAAGGCTGAACCGTTCCAATGGTTGCTGTAAATGATGCTCAGATCACACTTCCTCCCATGCCTCCTGTGGAGCAGCTGTTTTTCTGCGATTCACTAGCTGTAAGCAGTTAGTGGTTTCTGCTAAGTAAAGAGACTGCATACACAATTTAAATATCCTCCTATACACATATTGGTACATCAGGAACAGCTACATCAGATGGGACAGCTTTTATTTTATTTTATTTTTTTTCTTGATTTGCTGGAAAAGTGAAAGAGGAAGCTGTGGGGGTTGAGGCTGGGCTGGGAAGAACTGGGATATTGTATATGTGAGAACACAGTGACTCAGAAAGAGGGGAGAGGAGAATGAGAGAGCTTAAAAAAATAGGAAAAGGGTTAAGGGAAGAAAAGAGATTAGTTCTGTGAGCAATTCAGGCCTCTACATGTAAACATTTGTTAGATTTATTTACACACAGCTTAAAATAGTTTTAGTTTATAACACAACATGTTCAGTTAATTTAGGAGTATTGATGAAAATCACAGGGATAAGGGCTGCCTTTAAAAGCATTTAAAAATGCTGCCCAATTTGTAGCACTAAAATTTTTACCTCACTAAAACTTTAATGGGAGACCATGAAGAAGAGCCTATGTGTTGCAAGAATACTGTCAATGCAGAAAACACTGCTCTTGTGTCACATTCAGAACATGACTTTGTTTAGGTGAATGAGCATCCCTTCTTCAGATTGCTATTGTTTTGTTTTTACAAGGCTGGGGAATTGTCTTTGATATTTTGGCCACACTCCTGGTGTAATGCCAGTCAAAATTCTCCCTCTCATTTTTCATTGGCTTTGTCTGGACAATCACCTTTCTTTTCCCATTTTTCCTCGCACTCATGTTCCAGGTGCAAGAAGCCTACAGCGCTGGATGCACTTCGACTGGATGTATAGATTAAGTCATTCCCATTGTGTGGAGAGTATCTATGAAGTGTTTTGTAGAGAGAGGTGTGTAAATGCTCAGTGATCTCTGTAAGACCCGTTTCTAATTAGCTCAATGGTAGTGAAGGTATCTCCTTGCAAATGGAGAAGAATTAAATTCTAAAGTTATGCAAATCTGCTGAATAACTCAGAGCAAACTATGGTAATGGTCCCACCCAGCCTCCAAACTTGTGGAACATCAAATAGCATTTTGCATTGCCTTCACCTTGTGGAGGCAGAGGACTTGACTCCACCTTTAAAACAGCCAAGCTTTTAAGTGCTAGAATAGATGTCACAACTGCAGTGCTTGGCATGTGGAAAGGGCTGGAGGATTTGCTTATTATTATATCTTCATCACTGAGTCTTTTGAAGACCCCCTTCCCACAGCTGCTGCCGCATAAAGATACCTGGGAGATAGCTGGCAGCAGCAGGGAGTGGGGCCTTAAATAGTACACATCTCAAGTCACCTCCTCTGTTATCTGTGCGTGTTCAAGGACTGCTCCCATCTGTCCAACAGTCCATTCCATTTCCCAAAATTCTTCCTGCTGTGTTGAGAAACTCCCATGCCCTGGGTGTGGGGCAGTGCTCCTGAGCTGCAAGTTGGCATCATACATCACACTCAGCACTAAAGGCCCCTCCATGAGAACTCTCCTCCTCCATATAGGCTGCTGCTGGCTGCACATCATTGTTCAGCCTGCTCCTCTCTCTTGCGCACTGTTCCTGGAAGAACATAGCGGGGGAAAGCCCAGAGGAAGAGCAGTGGCAGTTCACAAGAAGTTGAAATGTTGCTTTTTCCTACCGCTGACATTTAATAACCAGTCTGTTAATGAGGACGCGCAGTCAGGACAATAGCTGCCCCTCCCTCCTTGCACAGGGCCATGTCCCTATAAGCCTTGAATCATTCCTAAGAGCTATCTTTGCACTGAAGAAGGGGGTTGCTGGGAGGTGGGGGGTGGGAAAGAGGAAAGAACATTATTTTGGAAAGGGAACACTATGGCTTTGTGCGGTGCTTTTTTCACCCCATGTTTAGGCTTGTTAAACAGTAATCCGAGTGTTTCAGCCTGTAACCCGGAGTAAGGATAGTGCCTGGCACGAAAACCATGAGATTTAAAATCCTGCGTCACACCAGCTGTCTGCGAGCGGGCAGAGAGGGTGGGCTGTGTTCGGGAGGGGGAAACAATAACAAGCAGTAGTCCAATAGATTTAGTAGAGCTTAGGGCAAGATGCAGATTTGTTTAGTGACTTCACGCACGCGGCTGGTCTGCTCTGATGTAATTCCAGAGCATGTTTCCTGTCTAGATATTTAATCCAGGGTATGAACAATGATTTCCCCCCCGCCTCTCTCCCATCATCTTGCACGCAGTAACTAATCACAAAGCCACCCTGCATGAAACAAACTGGACAGCTGCCTGCTTGGCTCCAGCAGGATCTGAATACGTTCATTTTGCATAGTAGCAGTGAGCAAAGTAAGTTTTTAATCTATGCATGCTTATTTTTTCCAGGGTCTAAGAGCTCTTTCCCACCAGGGGAATGGAATATCAGCTGAACTATTATGTGCTTTGAACATGCAGGATGCACCAATATTGCCACTATAAATTCTCTACAAAATGATATTTTACATTATTCCAAACAGAACTGTCCCCTTCTACACTTCTTGCTGTTCTGACTTGGTTCTTTTAGTTCTTTTCATAGGAAAATAATCAGGGTGCAACCAAAGAACTCACAGACCAGATTGCGTATCTGCTCCCTTTTTTGCGATATTGAACTAAGAGAAGGAAGCAGCATCCCCCTGTTGAAGTCGGTGTTGCCCAGTGAGCACAGTGTGCAGCACAATGCTCAGAGCAGCAGGGAGGAATTCCCTCCCACAGCCTCTTGCAGTGAGAGATGTAGATAGGCTTGTTGAAGTACCACCCATCCTGTGCTTTGTGGGTCATCCTCTTCGTGTATCGCAGAGCCAAAAGTTCCATCAGCCATTTGAAGTAGCCGTGTGAAAACATTTGGTCGCATGAAGTAGAAATGTCTTTATTATCAGTAATTTGTTGTGTGAAGGTCATAGAGTTTTGTCTGAATTCATGCCAGCTACAATAGCAAGTTGTTTTTTTCCTTTTTAAATTATTATTTTTGTTTACTTACTTTGTTTTTGACATGAGGAGTGATGGAAACGTGAGTAAAAATAGAACAGCTTCAAGATTGCAGTAATTGTTCTAGTAATTGAACTAGATTTTTAGAAACCTTTAGAATGACTTCTGCTGTCTTTTCTTTGGTAGTTAAGATACCAGCACATTAAAATACCAGTTTCTTGTCCAGTCCAGGATGATTCCAGGAGTGAATTTGATTCTGATTTGCCCTTGCTGACACCTCATGGTGTGACAAGCTGGAGCACTCAGCTGTCCTCACGGGGCTCCCACTGTTCCCTGCAGATCTCTCTGCCTCAGGCTGTCTTGCTTGAAACCTTTGAGCCTTCATATGTACACAGTGTTCAATGCAAAACAATTAAGAAAACTTTTCCTATGCCGCATTTTCACCACACTTGATGTACATACTGTGTCACGAAGAGGTGCACAGTGCTTAGCTTGCCTCTTCTGGCAGCCAGCACTGTTTATCAAAGCATGAGCAAGTTGTAGTTGTCCTTCATTAAAATGAAGCTCAAGAAAATAATGACGACTTATCACAGATTATCTCTGTGTCATTGGGAAATAAAATACCTGTAACTAATACACCTCTTGTATGCTGTTATCTGAACACAATTGTTACAGCTGCGTGGGATCCTACCCTACCTTCCTGCCTGAGGCAGCTGCACTGAATTTAGGGTCATCATCTCTCACAAGAGCATATACTATAGCATGTAGTTGTCACTGATGTCAATTTGCCCAGACCATGTACATATAACCCCAGTGTTAATGCCTTCAGGCTCTGTCCACTCTTTACTGAATTGCTGGAGATGGGATCGTAGCAGCCTTGAGCTGACTTCAGAACAAAGAAGTCCTCACAGCTTGTGCTGTCAGCGAGGCTCTTCTGTAAGAAGATTTTAAAAAACACTGTCTCTCCTGATATACTTCACATGGAATCATTACACACACCAAACCCCAAATGAGAAAGTGGGAAACTCCATTTAACTGCAGTTAAGAATAATGTCAGGGCAAAACGTTGCAGAAGAGCAGAAGCAGTGCAAGAGAGGTATGGCCTAGCAGCTTCAGTCCTCTTTGAGGATGAAACTGTAAGTTTCTTGAAATACTTGTTTACCCAGTTTAGAAAACTCAATAGCTGAACTGGTGAAGGCTGTCAGATCAGCTAATTATCAAAGCAGCATTTTTTTCTTGAGTAATTATTTTTACATACATTATTTAGTTTGATAAGCTAATTGGTTTAAGTTAAGTTCATACTTAGTTTCCTCTTGTTTCCAAGATGTGACATATCGTCCCCTATATGTTCTGGCTGTACATCTCTTGTCCCATTTCACTGTCTTGTCTCTGTTTCTTCTGAAATTGTTGCGCCTGTTTCAGGCTGTGAATGTTTCTTGCCATTGCATGGTTACACTGCACATGCCCCTGCTTCAGAGCATGCAGACTCTTATAATCTACTTAAAATGAGAAAAATGACTGCCTCATCCTCTCATGATTTCACTATGTCCCCATGTAGGTCAGGGTCCAATTTAAAATGACCCGTCTTTCAAAAAATCCCCACGTAAACCCCCCCCCCATTATATTGCAAGTACCAGCTGAAATCTCTTTCCTCATCTGCTTCTTATGGTTTCTTCTCCGTTGTCATTAGTCTCTGTGGTTGTATTGCTTTTAACTTAGCACAGTATTTTACTAAACAGACTGTGTGGAAGAAACAATAAATTACGTTTGTTATTGATTAGAGAGTGATTAAAGCAAGAAAGCTGGTCTTCTTGTTTCAATTAGGGAATTAAAAACCCAATAGCAGTTGATGGCATCATCCACTTCAAAGTCTGGCACTCTCAGTATATTTATCTGGTCAGGGCTCCCACGAGATCCTGAGCTTTGACAGATGCCAGTCTGTAGTCTGTGCTGTGAGATTTGGGTTTTGTTAATTGGTTTATACATGGTTATTAATATAGGTTTTCGTAACATAACTCAAATGCATCACTAATCCAGCGATGATGACGAATAATTTGTAATGCACTGAATGTTTCAGAATACTGAGCTGCTGGGAGAGAGGATTTTCAATTTACATGATCCCATCAGTTGGAAAAAGTAGCTTTATCTGCGCCACAAGCCTTTCCTCTTTGGCAGTGACATTCAGGGGCTGGTGCCTTCCCCTGTTATAAGCTAATACGCTGCTGTGGTGTGGTCAGAGAAGGCACTGGGGCTTGGGAGCTGGGAATTGCTATTTATCTGCTGCCCAGACGTGGCTGCTGAGGGGAGAAGTCTTAGGAGTTCTAGGCCAGTGAATTGGAAGGATCTGGTAAGAAAGGCAGTAAAAATGAATTGTAGCTGGCTGCTAAGGAAGACAGCAGGGGAGGAATAATATGCAGCATGGCTGCAGATTCACTGGTGGTAATGAAAGAGCAGGAATGGTCTTCTAGATTGAACTGAAGGGAGGCTTGTTTCTCTTTTGCCAAATTTTATTTATCTTATTGTTGATTCACTAAGCTATGAAACAGACTTTCAGCACTGTTGTCTAAACACCCGTTCTAACATTAGAGACCTCAGTTTGGCAAGAAAGAGCAAGACTTGCCAGAATTTCATGTTTCAGTGCGGTGAAGTGACTTCATCTCTGCACTTCCAAAGGAACTAGTACAAGGAAGCTTGTAGGGAAGCAGGAATGAATAGTTGAGGCTACAGGTGTGATGGTGCTCCTGTGTTAAAGGACAGATGTTAGGGGCTCCCACTCAGATCTGTTCCTTTGTGTCTGCTGGTTGTTCTGTGAGGGTGGCTGGGGGCAGTGTCTTTTTAAAACTAGCAAATTCACTTTAGCTAGTCTCTTGGCTCCCTAAATACCCATTGCCTGCTATTATTTCCCAAAAGAACATGGATCCAGCATGAAGCAGGCCCTGTGTCAGATCCAGGCTTTGTTAGGAAGATCAATTGGGAGAGCACAGGCTACTGGATTTCAAGAACTTCAGAAAACATAACTGTTTGCTAAATTCCTAGGACCCCCAGGTTGTCCATTACAAATCTATGGCAATGGCCAAGCTAAACGAAACTAAGCCACTGTGGGTGACAAATTATGAGTTTCAGCTAGAAAATTAAGTAGTTTGACCATCTCTGCAGGCTAAGGACATGCTTGTGACCACTGAGCTGAGCAGTATTAAATTAACTATGAAGTGTCACCTGTTCTCACTTGCACTGGTACTGTAATGGTGGTTAACAGTAAGACCCAATGCTAACAGCAGGTGTCCTGGAGGCTGTGAGCCCAGAGAGATATTACCAGTGCAGATACAACCCATTAGTCTGAACATAGTGCTCATAAGCTTCCATGGATAAAGCTAGGCAAATATCCTTCTTTTACTTCTGCAGCACCCACATTTTCACCTTGTGTGGTGAAGGGATGCCATTACTGTCAAACCCTATGTGATAAATATGGAATAAATATGGAGTAACGCCATTTTAATCATTCTGCTGTTATGAGTAAAAAATGTGATTTAGGTATTTCTTCAGAGACTGTGTAGGAGTGAACAAGCAATTCATTGAGTTAGTTGATACACTGAATTGTGTAATTATGGGGTAAAAACAGAGCAGTTGGCAGAGCTGTTTAATTCTCCATCTCCTCCACCCTCCCTCTTCTCCATATCTGCTTAATCATGTTAACTCACCTCTCAGCAGAATTCTGAGGATGTCCTTACAGAATTCAAATGTTTTTTGTTGTGGTTCTGTTCTCTTCATCTATGGGCTGTTAGGTAGGAAGGAATTACAGGGGCTTTTGGGAACAACTTGTCTCCAGTTAGCTGCTGTTGTGCTAAGTTTATGTACAGTCCAAAACCAGGTGTTGTTTCAACTCTCACTGGGTTTACTTTCATTAGACTCCAGCAGCCCACTTGTACGAGTACTGGTTTTGACTTGGTACTAGGCTTGCGCGGATGTAATTGTATGAAGTTCAGTGGAAGTGAAGTTATATCTAGTTCACACTAGTAACAGAGGACCTACCTAGTGTGGTGAGTACCTCTTCATTCTCTTCAGCATGAGAAAAAAAATCTTTTTTTTTTTTTTAATTTTTTTTTCTTTTTTTAAATGCAAGCTAAATGTGGACCTATGACTAATACATTCCATGACAGAAAATGTGAGTTGAATGGATGTGGTAATTCTTCTAGCGTGGCATGCGTACAGTGGGAAAAGAAACAGAACTTGAAAAGATTTGATAATGTCACCAAGTCTCGTGCAGGCACAAGCACTGGGTAGCCCAGAGGTAACCTGTCACCGCAACAAAAAAACTAACAACTAACTCACCCCACCATGTTAGCTTGGACACAGCGGCTGATTGCAATCATCCACTGATGTTGACTGTGGTATGAAAAGAGGCACCTTCTAATTTAATTGTTTGCAGTGACCTTATTTCTTGGCAGATGGGTGCAAGCAGTGGCTTGCACTCTTAAAGCAGGTATATGTTTGGGGATGGGTGGCTGGATGAAGAGGAAAGGGACCTGGGAGTGTTGGTTGATGAACATGAGCTGACAGTGTGCCCAGGTGGCCAAGAGGGCCAGCAGCATCCTGGCCTGTATTAGAAATAGTGTATCCATCAGGAGCAGAGCAGTAGTCATCCCTCTGTACTCAGCTCTGGTGAGGCTGCACCTCATTGTGTTTTGTGTATTGTGTATTGTGTTCAGTTTTGGGCCCCTGACTACAAGAAATGCATTGATGCTCTGAAAGCCCTTCTCCAGAGAAGGGCAACAAAACTGGTGAGGGGTCTGGAGCACAAGTCTTATGAGGAGTGGCTGAGGGAGCTGGAATTGTTTAGTCTGGAGAAGAGGAGGCTCAGGGGAGACCTCATTGCACTCTACAACTTCCTGAGGTTGTGATGAGGAGGGGCTTGGCCTCTTCTCCCAGGCAACAAACAGGACCTGAGGAAATGGCCACAAGTTGCACCAGAGGAGGTTTAGATTAGACATAAGAAGGAACTTTTTCTCTCAGAGAGTGGTCAGGCACTGGAATGGCTGCCCAGGGAGGTGGTGGAGTCGCTGTCCCTGGAAGTGTTCAAGAGGCGTCTGGATGAGGAGCTATAAGATCTGGTTTAGTGGCTTGTGGCAGCAATGGCAATGAGAGGACGGTTGGACTAGATGATCTTGTAGGTCCTTTCCAACCTTGTGATTCTATGATTCTGTAATGTCAGCACTGTCTACTTTTTCAAAACAAACTGAAGACTATCTTTGAAAACAGCCTGTGTTAACATCATCTTTTTATATTGTTGGTGAATAGCATTGTAGATTTTTTTTTTCTTTTTGAAATTCTGGAAGATTTTCTAGATGTCAGCAGTAGTATGGATGCAGCTAATGATTTCTCTCCAAAACAAATGCATGTAGTAGTGATGCTGAATATAAGAATAGAAATTCCTTTGTGTATGTTGCCTTCCTTCAACTGAAACAAGCAAAATCAGTGCCTGTAAATGTGGTCACTAACAGTACATGTAAACCTTGACTGTAATTGGACTGCAGGTGTGGAAACAACAATAAACATCAATAATAAATTTTTATATGTGCTTCTTAGAACTGTGACTAGGTAAATGCTTTCTTCCTAGTATGGTTTTCCACTGCAGAAAAAAGATTCTTGAAAATAAGGTTAAAGGTGTAACTGATAAGAAAAGTGATGCTTTATTCAAATGCAAACTGCACCCTAAGGCTGGGCCACCTCTTTGTAAGAAACTTTAGCCAATCAGGAGACTATGAAAGGTATTTCTGCTGGAATGCGAAGGCTGACTTCACAAGGAGAAAGACTTTACAGAATCCTGTGAAGGTCATGAGCCAATAAAGGGAAAAATTAGTTCTGATAGTTCTGCAACACAACGTGATACACTTAAAGGGGAAATAAATGACTTGTAAATAACTTAATTTTAAAATTTAAAATGTTGTATTGATGTAGTGGAAATAAAAATCTGAATAAATCCTTTGGATTTCCTGGGAAAAAGATATTGTAATCAACCAGGATTTGGATGGCCAAACAAGCAGAAGGTTTTTCAGCAGCTTCTTTTTGCAACAAATTTAAGTGAAGTTCTGTGTTTGTCAGAATGTTTCTGACAGAATACAGCTTCCAAGTTGGAACTCTGCAAGATGAAATTTCTGTTCTTCATCCTTTTGTAATTAAAATGAAAACTTCCCTTAGAATCAGATGGGCCCAAGTGGGATTCTGCTTGTGTACATCAGCATCATTAATATCAGTAAGCTACTCTTGATGCTTCTGTTTGTTGTTTTACTCTTTTTGCATCAGCTCAAATTTAAATAAATAATTCTTCATATGGCCAAGTATAAATAAATATTCTTATTTTTAAGAAAAAAAGAACCCCGTGTTTGGGTATGCTGGACTTGTCTGCCTTAGCCTCAATATTCCCATCTGCGGTACTATCAGAGATGAGGAAGTGGAATTGGATGCTTACAACAGTACACCATTACTATATACTTAGAAGGTGGGGACCACCTCTTAGCGTGTTGCTGAACAGCAGGATGTTAATTTTGCACTCTTCATTGTAGCCCTCACTGTGTTAGCATCACTGCTTGTTAAGTTTAGAGCTCATTAGTTTCACTTTAACTTACAAAAGCATGGAAGAACTCAAGTGGGATCAGTTCCCTGCTTTGCCAGGCATTGTACAAAGCCATTGAGCACACTGTTGCAAGATAATGAGTTGACATTCAAAGTACAGTGCAGAAATACCTCTGCAGCTGGCTGTATGGCTGCACAGAAGGGTTTCTGATTGGATGTTGACACCTTGTGCCATGGCCTGTAGAGGACAAACCCACCTTGCAGCCTTTACCATAAATGATGTGGTGGAAAGGTGGGGCTGTTAGGCTAGAATCATGAATAGGTGCAGTCAGCATCCCATTGCCCTTGCAATTTCTGGTCCTGGTCACAGCTCTCTTAAGTCCTGACATACATGCATTGTGGCACCTGAGATTTGGCAGAAAACAGAACTTGTGAGGACCTGAGTTTTCTTTCCAGTGCAGAGCTGTTGTAAAATCACTATAACTCTGCACTGATTGACCGCAGCAATGTAGCTGATGGATCACATCACCATCACTATAACATAGTGGGCTCTCCACAGATCAGACCACATTTCTATGCTGTATGGAGACACAAAAAGTACTCATCAGCATGAGAAGGTGGTTCATGTCACTTGCTGTTTAGAGTAGTAACTGATTCCTTTCCAGCTGCTGTGACCCTTTCTTAAATAAAAGGGCAAGACACACACAGGCAAGTTAATGGCATGCTGCTGCAGTTAATGGCAACAGCTACTGAGTTTAGCTGGAGATAGCTGCATCAACTTTGGAACCATCTTATGGTGTAAGAGTCATCCCTTAATTGCACCTATTGCTGACCCTCTCCTTTTCTCATCCTCACCAGTTGAGCTTTCTTATCTCAGTTGTGTTTTGTTCTTTTCCTGCAGGAGAAAATACAAGAAAACATCACAAAGGTAAGACTAAATCACAGAGGACTGGAAGGTATTTGTGAGTTATCTGTCTCATTTTTGTTAGGGCATTTGAAGGAGGATCTTCCTGTTACAATGTTCCCAATGACATGCCATTCCACAGATTGTTGCCCTATTTGAAGGCCCATCTTGCACTGCTGCTCCACATTCCCTCTGGTACTAGTGATAGTCCTCTGTGATGCTGGTGGAAGATTCCCCTGAGTGAAGACAAAAATATTTGCCCTTGAAGGCCAAACCTTAATAAATGTCACTCTGTTCCCTCTGCTGGTCCTAACTCCTATCACTTACTCATCCCGTAATAAAAAAATGGATTGTTGGCTTGTAGTGTTGCTAATGATCTGTGCCTTTGCAGGAGACTGAAGGGAAGCAGCAGCCTGTTGATTAACAGGCCCTATTACAGCTCTCTGATTCAGTTAACTTACTGCCTCCTTGCTGGAGGGAGGACTAATGGGGTTCTTTGCCAGGTTCATTTTTCCTTCCTGGGAGCCCTTTTGCTTGTTTGCTTCAGACCACACTCTCTGCAGCCCAGATTTCTGGGGCTGAGCTGATTCCTCCTCCACATCTGGAGCATTAATTGGTGGCTTAGTCTCATGACATGCTGAGCATCTTTAGTTTGTGTTGATTCTAACTGAATTTGAGACTCCTGCAGAGTGCTTCCTAAAGACTAAACCCTGCAGGTCTACTGAGTGTAACCTTCTCTGTTGCGTGGTGTTAGAGACTGGCAGCTTCACTGTTACCTTGACCACCCTTTGTGACGTAGTTGGGACAGGCTGTGGATTTGCTTACGTAACAGCTATGACAGATGGCAGTGTGGTGGTGTGAGTTACTGATGCAGTGTCCTTGAGCTGTGACAGGTCAGTGGAAAATGCTTATTCAGGGGTTTATGTGCTGAACTGTGCAGGTGGGCACTGCATAGTGTAAGCAGCAGAGTAGAGAAAAGGTGGATATCTTTCTAGATGTTTTCCTGCATTTTGAGCTGATACTACTGCACACAACTCTGCTTTTGCCCCGTGTTTCCTTTGCTGTACCACTAATGTTAATTATGAAGATATCTGTGGCCAAAGGTGTGGAACTGCTGCAATAGGATTTATGCTCGACCTGAAATGGTTTCTGGAATGAATGACTACTCTTTGTATGTGTGTCCTGCACTTCTTGCATTGTCCAGTACCATATTTTATTTGGATGTATTTTCTGTGTACAGAACCTTGGTATCAGAGAGGCTTGTGTTCAGCATCTCTTTTGTATGGGAGAACATCTGCGAGCCTCAGAAGATAGAGGAAGTACATTACAAGCTCCTACAATCTTGTATCAATGACATCATGAAGATTAAATGCATCTGAAATGGCAGTCTGTTTAAGCATACCATTGCAGTGTTAAGCTTTCCTCACTAAATGGACAATTTGTGTGTATTGCCAACTGATGCTGAGGCATGATGTCTAGAAAAGGAGGTGGCAGGGTAGCACTGCATCAGAAGGCTGGCAATAAGTAGCATATCTCTGAGATGGTAACTCCAGAAATACACATAAGTTTATGACTTGGCACAGGTCTCTACCTTCGATTCCCACATTTATCTGTTAGGGGATTTTCTTCTTTTTCCTTTGTTACATTATTTTGAAAGCATTTCTATGATTCATATTTTACCAGGCTCTGGAGGGCTACTGGCAGCTCAAGCAAAACAATCCATTGTTGCTTCTGCATCTTCTCCATTCCTCTCTGGGGAGTCTTGTCAGTAATCACATAATCATGCAAAAGTGGTAGTAAACAGCACTCGACTATGCAAGAGAAATGCTCTTCCATACCTTGCAGTGTAAAAGAACAGTGTTCCCTGAGTTCCTTGTTGAGAAGGAAGTTGTGCAAGAAAGCCTGAGGAGCAAGAACCCAAGTGAAGTCTGAACCACACCAAAACTGTAATTGGAAATAACAGATGCTAACTTCTGCATTGATCATTCTGCTAATTGAGTTGACTTAAATGATTTTGTAACAATAATATATTAATATGATTTTCCTCATAAAGTTGGAAGTTTCACAGCTGTCTAGACAACTCTAATTTCATTAGTCTCCACCTAGTAATTGCAGCTGAACCACTGAACTGCGATACTGATTAATCACAGCAATATTGGAGAAGCAAGATATTTAATGAGATCGTGGGTCATCTATCACTCTTCCATCTCACTCACCTTGGGTAAGTGATGAGTGGGTAGCTCAGGCAATAGTAGCTGGAGAGGATGTCAGCAAGAGGGAGAGTAGACAGAAAGCAGAGGCTTTCATGAACTCCCAGGTCCTGCATTGCTTCTGCCTTTTTTCTGGAGCACCTGAAACCTTGGTCATGTTCTGTGTGACTGCTGAGACTTCCAGCAACCCAAAGGCAGCCAGCTGTGGGATGCCTGTGGGAGGTGCTCACTGCCTTCACTGGGAGATTAGCAAGAACCTCTCAGGTAGCCCTTTGCAATTCCTTCATAGGTTAGCTTCATCTCCTTTGGTGAAGTTATCTGCTGGAAAAGGAGTTTACCCATCTGTAAGCAATCCGGGAGGCCCCTGGGGTGCATGGAGGAGAAATTATTGAGCAAAGTAATAGAGAGCCCCACCAGGGGGGATGCAGTATTGGACCTGTTACTCACCAGTGCAAGAGCAGGCTGAGAGCTGGGGCTGTTCAGCCTGGAGAAGACTCTGGGGAGACCTGAGAGCAGTCTTTCAATATCTAAAGGGGGGCGGTAAGAAAGAAGGGGACAGACTCTTCAGCAAGGTCTGTTGTGACAGGACAAGAGGAAGATGGTTGCAGACTACAAGGACTGCTCTGAAAGTACTGCCTCCTATTTTATTAAATGTTTCCCATAACATCAGAGGTGGTTGCTGGTGGTATGGCAGCAGGGGATGAACCTTTCTGTTTGGTTACATTTTGTTGCTTTGTGACAGCTGGTAGCAGTGAGGCAGTCTGACAAAATGGTGTTGGGCATGAAGTGTGTCTGAAGACGTGGTATGGAATTCAGTTCCTCCATGCAGAAAAAGAGGTACCCACGGACATTCATGGATGCTTGCTGAATGTCTATGTAGACCAAACAGTGGATGTGAGCTCAGTGAGGTGGTGGGTGGTGTTTTTCTGCATTGCTGACAGCGAGAGTAGGTCACCTCTGCTGGTGCAGAGCTTTATGAGGGTGGCATGTAGGCTCTTGTTCATTGCTGGAAAAACAACATAGCTAATGGGGATGACTGTTGAAAAATAGTGTTTTGTAGCTGAGAATTTGTTCTGTCAGGTAGTGTTATTGTGAGCTTTGTAGCTGTTGTATTTTCCATGGAAATAAATAGAAGCATTAGTTTCAGAGAGATCTATATATAAGAAGAGAGAGATTTAAATTGGATATTTAAAAAAAAAGTATTTTACAATAAGGGCGGTGAAGCCCTGGGACAGGTTACCTAGAGAGGTGGGGGATGCCCTGTCATTGCCATGCTCATTGTCATAGAAAGGGCATTATATATGCAGACTGTTGTCAGTGCTATTGATAGAGAACCATCAAATAACGTAGACTGGAGAGGACCTCTGGAGATCGTCTCTTCCTGTTCCGGATGCTTTAGGACATCAAAATGTCCTTGGTTAAAATTTGGCATTCAGCATCTCACACAATTTGACAATATGTTTAGTTGTATAGTACTTAATTCTGACACCACTTAATTTTCATAGCTAATCTATTGACCTTGCAAGGTTATCTTAATTACAAATAGTAAAAATTCCCCTAATTCCTTAAGCCTTACAAGTAATTATAATACTGCTTAGCTTAGTTTTTCTTTACTGCTGGATTGTCTCCAATACTATGTATATAGGATGCATTAAAGGTCGATAGCCTAATCAGTAGCACACACATGCAGATGTACAACTCAATATGGCAGAATTCTGTGTGAAGTGCAAATTCTTTTGGGCACCGAGACCTCCTCAGTTACTGCTATTACTTCAGCAGGACTTCTTGAAACTCTGCATTTCAGGGAAACTGATGTTAATTTTTCAATTCAGTGCTGCTGGGCAGGTTGCAGATGGAGACTAACTTATTTCTGTAATATTACGAGTGGAGCTAGTTCTGTTAGATTTAATGAATGTTTAATTTCACTGAAAAAGGTACCAACTTATTGAGTGTTATCTATTAAGTGCAGTGCAGAATCAGAGATGCATTGGGAAAAAAATGATATTTAAGTAAAGCCTGTAATTAATTTGCACATGAATGGCCAATTTAAAGTGTCATTGCCAACCTTAATTTGATATTTTCTAGCATTCTGGGTGCTTGACTTTGCAATCTGAATGATCTTTTAATGTAGTTTAAGTGCAGTCATTGCAGCAGCATTACACAGCTGTGAATAAAGTATCGTGGTGCAAGCTGACAAAAGCTAAGTGCTGTTCGGGCTTTAGTTCATGGAGGAAGCTAATATTACTTTGCTGTGTGCAGAGAAACTTCATGGTGAAGTGGGAAGAAAATTCCAGCTTTTTTGCTCATAGAACTTTCTACAAGAAGAAAACTTAAAAAATGACTGTCATTTTCCCTTTCTAATGAGAACTGGAAGGTGCACTGAGATTGCACTCTATACATACAAACATATTTTTTTCTTGCTCTTGAAATCTTGCTTAGTTTTTCTACGCAAAATGTAGCAGCTGTTTCTTAATATGATGGCTTAATATGATGATAGAAGAAGATATAAATTCTGGATTCTTGACAAGAGCAGTTGGACTTTGTCCAGAGAAAGAGAAATTTCAAAACAGTTCTGAAACAAGACTAAATAGTGTTGAAATCTTTCTTACCATTTTATGTTGCTATTATTTTATCAGTCTATTTTATACCATGTCTCATATTACAGTGTTGAAAAATTATCAATAAATGCAAGATCTTAATGATTAATGACTATTAAAATATTTAATATATCTCTCATAGTGGGTTTTTTTTCAGCTGATTTATTATACATCCAAAAATTATTGATTGTACAGAATTTATTGTACAGTATTGTATTGTATTGTACAGTAACAGATCTTGCACAATAAGGAATGGATTCTGCCAGATTTGAACATGGCAGGTGTGGCTTGTGCTACTGAAATACTGTGATGACAAGTGTCTTTCACAATAAAAAAGCTATGTCAAGGTTTTTCGTAAATATGTTCACGCTTAGGTCACAGACTTCATTATCATTTCAGCAGAGCTGAGGACACACATCTGCTTTTGCACTGGACCTCTATCCATGTATGAAACTGATTTTTTATAACGTAATTGTGGTATCATCTAGCTTCATGTTTTACAGACAATGTACAGAATTGCTTTGGGATTTTAGATAACATTTTTTCCTGAATCATGGAAATACATTTGTGCTACTCTTCTATAGCCGAAAAGAAACCAGAATATCTTTAACATTTTGGAAGAAGTTATTTGTAATCTCTTATTTTGCAACATTTGTTTCCTTTGGGGTAGAGTAAAATCTGTGTGAAATGACTTTTAAAAGTATAGATGCTTTCTTTTGTGAAATTCCTAGTGCCTGACAAGTTTTCCCCATCAAGTCCTAGGGAGACAGACTGAATAGAAGCAGTTTTGTTTCTTCTCCTTTTCTAGGCTTTGTTTAAATAAATAAATAAATAAATAAATAAAATATACAATATATATAATATATATATAACTACTAGAGAAAGGTTTTTCACTAGTGAGGGACCCAGGTGATTAACAGTCTAAAAATAGGTGATACAGATTAGATGCACTACAGCCTTATG
Source organism: Coturnix japonica (assembly GCF_054131305.1). Lineage (NCBI taxonomy): Eukaryota > Metazoa > Chordata > Aves > Galliformes > Phasianidae > Coturnix > Coturnix japonica. The sequence continues at coordinate 63,157,765 of NC_140664.1, read as the reverse complement.
TTGCTTTGGCACTTCTATCTCTGCCAATTGGAGCCAAATGAGATAGATAGTGCACATACAAATTTGGAAAGCCTCATGGGAGGAAAATAAGCCCAGTCTCCTGACACCTTCCCATTGGGTTAATTTGGCTTTCAGTGATATCCAGAGCTCTTTACACAGACTTAGTTTCAGCTTCGTTGAAGTGATTTGCTTTTTAATTTGGGGTTCTGCAGTTCTATTATTTACTTGCATGGAGTGCATGGAAGCCAGATTAACCTCCTTAGTGAAAAAGGCATTAACTTTGGTGTTCACACTGGTAGCATAAGAGAGAGGCAGCTAGGACAACTGCTACTGATGCAGGTGCTGTACAGCTAAACAGACTTCTCATTTCCCAAGTCTCGATGAAGACAGTTGGCGCCACTAGGAAGGGGTCTTCTTTTGATGGAGCTTGGAGTTGTTAGCAAAGGCAGGGGCTGCTCTATAGAATGATCTCTTTTTGTCCTTTCCTTCTTATTTGCACAAGTGGAAAACCCTAATATTGGGGATTTCACTGCCACTTGCAGCATCTAGGCTGTAGCACTTTGCACTTCAGTTGAATATCCAGGAGTTCCTAGGGAAGAAATACCAAAGCAAGGAAGGAAGGAAGGAACAAAACAATGTACACGGTTGCAGCATCTCCATGACTAGTTCAGGACACAGCCTTAGCTGTGTCTCAAACTCAATTTAAATCAATAAGAATTGTTTTCATCTCTCTCTTCGATGTAGCGGTCAGACCAAAAGGCAGCATTGGTGGAGGGTGGGGGGTAAGTGAGAGAGAAAGAAAAAAGTTGCTAATGACTGACATCACTTTGGCAGTTGGTGCAGGAGTGAGCTTTTACGCGGGGAATTCTTTTGTGGGAAAGCAAAATAGTTGAAGTCCTGTGTAAGCTTCCAGCCTTCAAAATCTCTCAAGTCCTCAACATCTCCCTTAGCAAAGAATCCTAAGGCAGTTTGTTAAAACTCTATCAAACGCAGTGGATGAGGCATCTTTGGCAGGCAAATCTGTCCCAGGGGAAAATCAGCCATCTCCTAGCAGTGTGACTTTTTCTCAAGAGAAATTGTGCACTTCTAATGTAGATTACACTGGAACAACTAAGAAGTCTTATCAAATATAGGAAAGCTATAAACCCTCTTTCCTCATTGCCGCACCAGAGTCTTCCTTTTTGATCTCTACTGATTAAGCTCTGTGTCTGCATTAGCAAATTCTCAGTGTATTATCCAAGACTTATGAATGATTTTCCCCCTCAAATGCATTTTGTTTGCCTGTTTTGTGGTTATAACTGACATATAGTATTTTACTGAGAAGATAGATGAAGAAATCATCCAGATTTTTATGTCTTATCTGGGTGGATATCACACTCTGGACCAAAGTACTTATCACACCTTAAGGTGAAAACATCTGCAGGAGCCTATTGTGAAAACATTGGCAGCTCCCTGCTGTGTCCTACTGTCTCTGTAGGCACTGGGGAGCATATCCAGTAATGTATTTTGACAGGCTGGCTTCCAAGTGTTAACACAAAAAATGGAAAATAAGCCTTAAGTAGTAGCAAAGGACTTGGTCTTCCTTTGTGTGTGCATTAGTTTGAAAAAGAATTACACATTAATATACTTATTACAGGTTATTCACTCTGCTCCCTAACTTGTAAGCTAAATCAAAGTATGCATAGAGCAGTGCCCCAAGGAAGATTAAGAAGCAATTTTCTATAGTTTATGGCTGGTGCATCTCCTTCCATCAATTCTATCCAATTGCTGATGAGTTGGAAGAGATATAGACCCTGCTTCAGAATGTGTGTTATTCCCTGTGAATTAATGTTATACTCCTGGGGATGATGATGCTAGACTAATTCTGCAGAGGAGCAATTATTCTCCTTCTGTAAAGGTTCTCTAGTAGAAACATCCAGTTGTTCTGCGTTTACCTGCACATATGATGCTTCTCAAAGGCTTCATAAAAATATTTGACCTGTTTACATTGCGGATTCATTTGACTATACTTGGAGATGCTAACATTCTTGGCTGTACAGATAGATGAACCTGTATATGTGGAATACACATGTTAGATTCGCCCAGTTTGAGATTGATCCTGATCTCAAGCTCTCAGGAGTAAAGTTGTGCACGACCATTTCCTTTCCCCAGCTGTAGCAGAGAGGTACGTTTTGGTTCATTGTTGTTGCTGTATGTTTGTTTTCTCAACAAAATGGAGGGGCAGGACTTTGGAAGTCTGTTTCCAGCACCTGGTCAGAAATCCTTTTGGGATTGTGCTTTTTTTCTGTATATCTGCTTACTTCCAATAATCATAGATTCATAAGGTACTTAAACCTACACTTCCTCTCACCTAGCCACAGCTTTACCTTAAGATATAAAAATTAACTATTGTCTAAACATAACAGAAGTGATATAGTTAGATCATGATTTACTTCTCAGGTTATTGATCTTAGCATGTACAGTTATCTTATTTCTGTGCTCCTTAGCAACATTGTCATGGTTTTATGATTTCTGGTTACTGGTACTCCACGTCATAGCATCATGTAGTGCACTGGGAGTTAAAGCATTAATGCTTGAGTTCTGGGTACCTGTCCAGAAAAGAAGAAATACATTCCCCAGGGGGGTTTGCAGTCAGAGAGGAGACAGAACTCCTGGCAAAGTCACCTGATTGCTCTCCTTTGCACTTCTCCTTTGCCTCTCCTCGCTGCTCCACATCCCAACTGTGTGCATCACTTCACACACACTATTACTGTAAGGCCTACAGCTTGCATATACTCTCATTATATTTGATTTATTAGCTTCAATTCTAATTATATTGTATTATAGTGTGTTATCTGGCATTCCTATACCATATTTAGCAAATTAGTTTGTTTCTCCTCAGATTGTTGCCGCTGTTTTTAATTATTTTGGGGTCCCCAGTTTCCCTTCTCCAGAAGCATGGAAAATCCATCTGCCCCACTAGTCACGAAACTGGGCCAAACCAGCCCATAAAACATAAACTTTTACCCTTGTTTTCAGGGTATTTTTTTACTACTTTATTGATTATGATCACCTATTTTGAAAAGTGTCAAAAATAAAAGTCTGTTCTTTTAAGTTTGGTGTAAGAAAAGATGCTTCATGCAGTGCAGAAAGCTTTCAGTAGTCTTGCTGCTCTGTGAAACACGTCTGTTCTAGGCTCATATACACCTAACTCATGGTGTTGCTTTTCATGGTCAGAGATGTTAATAGTAATGAATACACAGGATGAATGTGGTTCTTGTTTGTTCTTCCTGGGAAAATTCACAGCACTTAAAAAGCAAACAACAACAAAGCAGCAGTAAAATAAGTAAAAGAAAGAAAGAAAAAGTGAGTGATGACGATCCACACTGCATGCTTTTTTCCTAGTAATCTAATAACATACCTAATAGCACTTAAATTCTGGCAGTACTTACTGATTGTAGTCTAAGAACTTATCCAGTTTTGCCTTGCATTCGGGACAAAAATACTTGTCCCCTACCTGCAGCAGGTGTGGGTGGAATCCATGGCCCAGATCAACAGTGGTTTTGTGATTTATGTCTTGTGGTTCTGCAAAACAAGTGGTTGGCACTGGAGAAGCTGGTTAAGCCCCTACAAGCATGAAACATGTTGAATGCTCAAGGAATGAGCAGAAACAGACACTAAGCTGCTGTCCTGCTTCTGCTGGTGCGTGTTCCTGTGGTAAATAGCTACAGCATGGCAATGAAATAAAAATATGCATTATTTTGCATATTTTTGCAAATGCTGAATGCTGACCATGTTGCATACAAATAAATGAGTAAGATTTCCTAAGTTATTGTCGGTCCAGCATCTTTTGCCACCAGTAGATTCATTTTGAAAAGAAAATCAGTACTTTCTTGTAATGTTTATTCTCTGAAAAGCAACAGCTTGTTAATTTGTTTTTTAGACTGACTAAGCTATAGAAATGGTTCAGCTTTCTAACAGGTTTCAGTCGGGATATATATTCTTTTTCCCCGGTGATGTAGTGAATGTTTTCAGATTGTGATGACAAACACATCTTCTGTGAGTTTCTGCACTAATAGAACAATGGAGACAACTATCTCTGATTCATACTATAGCATCAATTTTAATGCTCATGAGGCACAAAGAACTTGAGCACCAATATGTTTATTGATAGAGCTTAAAGATATCAAAGACTGAAGTGACAGCAGTTACCACTAATCAGCATCTCTGTTGCTATCTCCAGAAATCTTGACCTTTGATGAACAGAAAATTCTAGATTCTGGATTAGATGCATTTCTTTCCCGTCCTGTCCTAAAGCTTACCAAGGTAAGTGGTAGGAAGGCTGACCAAGCACTACAGCTTCCAGAGGTGTGAGCCTTATCCTCAAAGCCTGATGTACATTGTCCTCAGCATGCATAGCACTGGAAATCATTCAACATCAGGGCCTGGAAGGGAGCTAACTCATGTGAAACACCTGAAAACTGTAAACGTCAGCGTGGAGCTGAGAGGATATGTAGAATAAAATTTGCTGTCCTCTTTTTAAAGTGAGTTGTGAGTTAACTGGTGGCACAACAGATTCAAGCAGAGCATTTTTTTTGTGATGAAAATCTTCAAATCCTTGAAGGTTTTGACTCTTTTGGGATCAAACTTGAATTTTGGTGATGACAGAGAGGCTCTCCCATTTTTCTCAGGACTTTCCTAACAAACACTCCCAACACACATATTCAGTACAGTTTCATTTCACTCTTGTTCTCAGCTGGATTGGCTGAACACTGAGAGTGGAGCACCCCAATTATTCTGTCTGCATGACCTTATGAGCAGGCCAATGCCATGCTTTTTGACAGTGTGCTTGACAAACAATGGGAGACCAATGGCAGCCAGCATCAGCTCTCATCTTTTTATCTCTAGAGAGCAGTATTTGGTCCTATATTCAGCATAGCTGCTCTAATCTGAATTTAGAACTGAAACATTTCGGAAGGAAAGTATAATTAAAGATGTTTCATCATCATTTATCCTGTAACCTTCACTTAGAAGGTATAAATATATAATATTTATTATTTAACATACATATATATGGTAGATATATTCTATATTATAGTTTAAAGAATAAATGTGAAGATATTTCTGGATTGCAGCTTTATTATACTTTAATGCTCAGACATTATTAAAACATTAATAAAAGAGTTGTTACACTTGGAGTGGTTTGCGGCTGATTCAGGACAGTTGAAAAATGTCAGCAGGTGATGGAGAATCTTAGTGGTGTCTGAAACCTGCCAATAGTTTATCACATCACTAGAAAAAGTGCACTTCTCTGCCATGTGGAGCTGGACAATTGTGAGTTTCTCCTTATTAATCCAGTGATGAAAACATGGATAGCTCTGAGAAACAGTGTCTGTAGACCTGCGCATAGTGGTTGCAACTGGAAAAGGAGTAGGTGGAAAAAAATGTCTCCACTCTCTGTAGCTTTACATTTCAATGGGTAACATCTGGATTTCTATATATTGAGAGTGGATGGGAGACTTGTAACTGGTAAAGTTGCATGTGTTGAAGGAAATGGGAAAGAATGACTGGCATTCTCTGACACATTCTTTTTGATGTCTGCATGTATGTAACTGTCTTGGAAAACCGTTTTGCTGTCATAAAAGCAAATTCACATTTCTTTGGCCAGGTGTTGTTTGAAAGGATGTAACTAGGATAGCATCTTCCTTCAAAGCATCATATGTACGCAGGCACAGCAAAACCTTTGACTGAATTACAAACTTGTTACCCAAACATCATATTTTATGAGCACATGATAGGTTTCTCTCTGTAGAAGGATCTCAACTAGAGATACAGGTACAGAATAAAAAGGAAAGTATGTACTCAATGGTAAACACAGTAATTTGATATTGTTGATTGGAAAGAAAATAACTAACATTTAGAAATTATCGATTTTCAATACACTAAAAAACAACACCTGCATTTTTGAGTCTTTCAATTGCCATTAAATCTGTCTTAAAAGGAAGCGGAAAGACATCAGTGAAGTTAGTTTAAACTGTTAGGCACTACTCTTCTGGAAATAAGATGTCTAACAAGAATTTTGAGGAAGAAGGCACTTGAACAGGCATAACTGTGTAGTAAGTGTTTAATAATCCATGTTTCAGTTCAGCCGTGTTTCCCTACCCCATGAGTATTTCTTTTGAATAACGCAGGTTACTTGTTTTGAATTGCAGTGAAACTGAACTGGAGCTTGACTCACTGAGAAGTAGAGAGCTTATTACTTGATGAGAAGAACAGGCATCACATGTGTTATGTGCATTAAATCCAAAGAGTCTGGAAGCGTATCTCCCATCTCCACCAATTAATTTGACACAGTCCTCAGACACAGGACTTGATATAGTTATTGACGTGTAGACATCCCATGATGTTTCACAAAACCACATAGGCTCCGGCTTCAGAAGCATGCAGGTCTTCTTTAAGTCTTGCATTACAAACTTGTTGCCTTGATGCTGAGGGCACTCAAACATAGGGATGTGTAGGTGACTGACTTTCACTAATGTCACTGTGTAAATTCAGGCTGAAGAACAGCCAAAAACTGTGTTTTGATGAACAACCAAGCTATGGAGACATCTGTGTGGGTATGTTTAAAAGTCTTTATAGAGGATTTTGCAATGCAAGAAGAAACACAGAAGTAATCTTGGCTTGCTAACACATGGAGATTTGATGTGTTCTGCCTGCTTCAAAGGGTTAAATTATTTTAAATATATACATACTTGTATATATATACTTACATATTCATTTTGGTTTTAGAAACTATTTTATTCTAACTTACCTCTTGTGTTATGGTCTGCTTTCAAGTTATATTGAACACAGATTTCAACAAAGGGCTCTTCTAAGCTAAAGCGAGGAAATAGTGGCAAAAACATATTGTGAAAGGGAAGAACTTTCTGTCTCCAAGGACACCTCTTTGGCAACTTTAACCACCAGTCTCACAAAGTGAAAGAATGACCAAGCAAATGAGTGAATGTTGTTTGAATGCTCTTCCAGCTAGAAGTGATTCACTCTTAAAAGTGGGTGTCTTTGAAGCAGAGCTGTTAGAGGGAAGTGTGCAGTGGTAATGTATGAGGTCTAAATGTGGATCTGGGACTAGACTGGAACTAGATCCGCACAGAGAGATCTCCTGGTAGCTTCCTTGCACAGCAAGTGTGAGAAATCTTCCAGGACATCTTCTTAGAAATGTTCTCATTATTTAATTAGTCATGGCTGAAACTAATGGTTATGACTGAAGACACCTTAAGGCTGTTTTCCGTCTTGTCCTTGGAATGAGCTAACAGTCTTGCTTCACTCTGAGCATTTCTAAACCACACTAAAGCTTGTTTTGCAGACAGCACATGGCCTGGTTTTTGTTTGTTTGTTTTTCCCGTTATGGATTCAGCTTGGTTAATACTAAAAACCTCCAGCTGATTAACACTATCCTTGGTAAGAAATGAAAGAAACCCATGCAAATAATGTGTCCAGTGAAGCAGATTTGTTTTCTACGAACTACTTCTTCTTGCATAGGAGACTACAGCACCTCATTCTGTCACTTGCTAATAACAGCAGTGATGTATTATTTTTCACAGTACAGAGAGATAAAATAATCTCACTGTGGTAAGGTAGCTTGAATTGTCACTTCATGTTGCCATTCCTGAGACGTTTGTTTAGCATCTGTTTGCTGCCTGGGTCTTATCACCACTTCCCTAGCTATACTATTTGGGAACACGAGTTTTGAGACTTTGCCAGTATAGCTGAATAGTTCCATTATTATTATTATTATTGTTATTATTACCTGCTTTATGACTTTAGCAAGGACTGACCGTACACCACAGGTTGCAGGGTTAGAACTTATATGGTTACAGTGATGTGATATTAGTATCCTATCAAAAGCATACCAGCAGTAATGGAAAAAGAAAGCCTTGACAACCAAGTAGATTATCAGACAAAGAAAGTATATAGATCTTCAAAGGTTCAGACAGCTTGTCTACTTGAACTTACAGTGTCCTGGATGGAAATATGTACTTGTTTTAAAATTGCACTGGTTTTGTTTTTCAAATAGGAATGTTATTGTGCAGTGTGAATCATCACAGAGAATAATAAGCTACAGACCTTGCAGAAGGGAAGTTGCCCTTTCTGGAAAAATACATTTGCAAGGAAGTGTTGCATTTTAGTTAGTATGACCTTGCATAAACTCATATTTCCCCTTGGCTTTGTTTGTTATGTTTAACATTCCAGTCCTCTTTTTTGTTAGTTTGGGGATAATCAGCAGCAGGTTTGCTGCTCTGTTGAAGCTTCTTAAAATGAACTGAAATTCACTTAGTTTGATGTACCTCTGAACATTAGCTAAACGCTTTCTTAAATTTGATAGATCACTTTTCCCCCGATTTTTATTTATTTTTAATAATTAAGATTATTTGATTATTTTTTTCTCATCTGATAAGCAAATATATATGTATATATATGTATATGTAAGTCTTTATCTACTAGTAGTCTAGTAAGATGTCACACAGTCTCTCTGGATATTTTTCACTTAGTCCTAATGTTATGTAACAGAAATAAATTTGAGGGGAAATATTTTGTTGTTTGTCACTTCTCGGATTATGAAACAATGTTTACTCATTTAAAACACTGAACTCATTCCATGCAGGAATTAATCTTTAAAAGGAATTATTTATGGAAAAGAAGAAAGTAAACTTCCTTCAGATTTTAAAGAGGGATTTTTAAAATGTTAAGTGTGAGTGGTCAAACCTTCAATGACACTTCACAGAGTGCTTAAAATACTTTTGTTTGTTTGTTTGTTTTTAAATCCAAACACATAAGGATACTTAAAATCTTGCAGTCAACTCTCTGAGAGTTATTTATTGCATCTTAAGAAATACAACATGTGCCATTCTGGCCTGTCTAACAGCAGTCAAGATTTCAGGCTTTTATTTTATTTTTATTTTTGTTTTTGCCCTACAGAAAGGCACAGTGAAAAGAGCTGATGGATTTTCTTTATTTCAGGAGCTTGTTATGGGAAACAGTGGTCACATTTGAGCGACTCCACAGTCTGATAATTCACATACGGTCAGTCACTGCATGTGTGTGGGCATGGAGGGTGATGGGGCCAGGCAAAGGCAGCTTTTTGACATAAGGCTGTTCATCTGACTTTGAAGAGACAGAAATAAGCAGGCTAAACTCTGGTTCTCAAAAAATTACTGCTGATTTCAGTTTGAGCAACATTTCCCATTTAGGCTTTTCTGGAAGTCTCTTCATCTGCCCTTCTTTCTTTCCATCCTTCCCCGGGACTTTCACTGCTCCTCCCATGGGTTGCAATTAGGACTGAACAAGAACACGAGCTCCATTACCATGTACGTGACAGCTGAAATCCCAGTCAGAACAATTGTTTCCTAGTCCTCATTCTGGTCTTATGCTGGATCCTCGTTACTCTCTAGCTTGGAGAAAGGATTCCTGGAAGGAGAAGCTCTGCTCAGCTCGTGAAGGTAGAAAGAAAATGAAAGAATGGGATATAATATTCAAGAGATTAAGTAGCTCTTTTGGGAAATGATGAGACTTCTGCCCTGTGGATATTATATTATCTTGGAAACTCTCAATGATGGAAGATAGAGCAGACTGAAGAGGATTCCACAGCCTGTTGATGAAAATGATGAGCCTTCAGTGCAAGGAAAGATTAGAAAGATGAAGACCGTTTTATTTAAAGAGGAGGTAAATCAGAGTGGATACTTTGGTCTTCTTGAAACAGCCAGTTTATAGAGCAGGTGTTATCTCTTTCCTGTAGCACAACAACCGGAGGGAAAGAAAGTAATGAGGCAATTCTTTCAATTTGGTAAATAACTTTGCCCTATCAAGTCTATTTGTAAGCCAATATCAGTAAGACAAATAGTTAATTAGGTTTCACAGTGCTGCTAGACACATCTGCCCAGAATGAAAACAGTTTCAGTTAATTCATACATAATAAATGTTTTCAGAAGGCTCTAAACTCTGCCCTTCATCTTACTGATGTGCTCTGCAATTCGCTTTATGAGCAGTTCTGCCAGTTTGTAGATTTGATTCTATCTGAAAGGCAAGATGTGCCAAATGAGACAGACAGATAAGTAGTTTAGCAGTCCAGTGTTCATAAATCTGTGACTGAAAGTGCTATGAGAAATCCACGTTTGTAGAGAAGTAAATGAGGAACAGCAATACTATATTGTACCAATGTTAGATTTACATTAAGGCATCCAGAACTGCAGTGTGAGAAACCAACCCTATAGAGACTACATGTAAAGACCTTTTAAGATGGTGATGGAAACTCCATTAATATTCTGTACTGTTTTTTTCAGAATATATTTCTAATATATATATACATATATATATATTTATATCTCTTATAGTAGACTTTGTTTTCCATATGCAGAATGGTTACAGAAAATGAACTTCTCTTCAGTAAATATGCAATTGCTCATTGTCATTCATATGTGAATTAGATTCAGCAGAGTGAGTTTTAGAAAACCCATCAATTCATTCCAAAGTGAAATGTATTTTTCCATATTGATCTAACAAATACTTGCGTTTTGTTAATTGTAGAAAGGGGGGGAAAAGGTGATGAGGAAAAAAGCTGCCAGTTTGTTGAAAATCAGAAGTTATCCTGTACTGGGTTGACTTAATTGTAGCACCTGCAAACTTTTCTCGTGAAAAATTTTCAGGAAGAAGGTAGCATTCTGAAAGAGTTGAATGAAACTTGCTAGCAAATATTGCGTGGCAGAAGTGAGGAAATGAATGGAAAGCAAACTGAAGTGCAGGAAAGAAAAGGAATGCAAGACAAAAAGGAAAAATGCATGTATCTGAATGTTTAACTTATTTTGTTCTGAAGCACAGAAAATTTATAGACATTTCAGATGAATTAATTTCAGATGATATTACAGAACGTTGTGAAGTTGGCAAGTTAGTCGCTCTTTACAGAAAATGGCTGCAGTAATAACTTGCTGCATTTCTAATGTATTTTTCAGTTTCAGTCAGACTCAGTTGCTCTGACTCAGGCTACCCAGTGTGTTAGTCCTTGGGAAGTCCTGATGCTATAGACAGGGCTTCACACAGAATGGAGTATTGTGCATCCACATCAAAATGGCAGAACCTCATCCCTGCCTTTTACCAAAATATGAATTGACTTCTCCTTAGGATTTTGATTTTTAATTTTGTTATAGACTCATTGCTTCCAGTCTGAATTATGTCATGTCCGAGACTTGGGGAAGAAGAGGTATTGTTGAACCTATTTTGGTACAGTGAAGAGATGATGAGTAGGCAGATGTTCTATTAATTTCCTGCTTTGGAAATTTTCAGATGAAGTAACTTTACCTGACAAATAGACCCAATGAGTTGCAGAGAGGTGACTACTAAACTAGAATTCAAATCTTTAAATGATATTGTATTGTAATAGTCAGGACAGATTACCATAGGTAACTGGCAGTATTAAAAGTACGTATAATATCAGATAGAGCCTGGAGGGAGGAGTGGTGTATTTTACTGAATCAAAATGTGACAGAAAATAAAGAAGCCTTTAGGCAAACAAGCCTTCAGGTATGTATCTCTATGACGCTGCAGCTCTCCCTCTGTCTATCACAGTTGCAAAAGCGTTAGTTCCACAATTCAGACTAAAAAGGGAAGAGAGAAGTAAACCACTTCTAGGCATGGAAACAGTCACTCGGTAGAGTAGCAGGGGCTGGAGTCCATGATTAATCTCTCCAGTTAGCATTATTAATGTTCCAAATGTCACTCCTTATTCATTTCACCCACTTGAGTCTGTCACGTCCTTTTGTGCCGATGGTTCTGAGAACAGGTTTGACATGTACTGTATGATAACAGATGTGCAGCTGGAGTAGCTGACTGGGAAGAAAATTTAGCCTGTTGTGAGGGATGCAGATTCCTTCCCTCCAAACACTGGTTTTTAATTCCATAATAGTCCACATGTTTCAAGGAATCCATTGGGATTAATTAAACTGCTTAAAGGAAGTTTGCATGGTTGAGAGGATTGGGTAGAGGTCTGGGATTTTCAGCTTTGCAACTCTATGAAAACCTCACCTATGAACCAAACTCATTCTGTTGTCTTCATCTGAAAGCTAGAGATGGATTGTTGTGAAGTAAACTCAGTATTTGCTTATAGGGAATGACATATTGTGAACACATGGGACACAGATCTGTAGGTACAGTTTTCACACTTTCACTCTTGAGAACTTGTCAGGCTAAGACTGATTTTTCCTCAAATGCTGGAATTTAAATAAGTTGCCTTGTCAGCGTTTCAAAAGATGTAAATTTTAAAAAGGCATACAAAGTGTTTATTGGACAATAGTGATTTTTATTTTTATTTAACTTCCATGGATTTTGTAGAGAGGTAATGTGAGAAAGTTGGGAGAAAGAGGTAAAAAGAAATAAGTTAGCTCAAGTCAGCTTTGCAAAACATGCATATGACTCATTTTAGGATTGACTGAAGCTCAGTGCTCAACATCCAGATTGCAATCCGTTGTGCTAGAGGCTATTTACAACTGATGTTCTAAAGTCTGTCCATCTTGTCCAGCAGTGCCACAGTTGGATATAACGCATGAGACTAGCTGAGGAAAAGTGGGAGAAAAGAGTAACAGAAATGATTTATCCAGATTTCAGGCCATTCAGTGAGCTATGATGCTATATTTCCATGTTAGTGCTCAGTAATGCGAAATGTGGAGACACACCATTATCTCATTCTTCTTCAGATTTCTGCATCTTAACTAGAGATAATTTTTTATCTCTAAAATTTTATTTAAAATTATTTATTTTTTTAATTGTCATTCTTTTTTTTTTTTTTTAATAAAAATACTATTTTATGGCCTAAATATACATTAGTGAAGAACATGTTGATGTCTGCTATTGACTTCATTTAAGAGAAATTTTAGGTATATTTGGACATTGACCAATATTAGAATATCAAGTCTGATTTTCCTTTGTAGCAACTGAGGAGATGCAGTTCTGGTGCAGTAGAAAAGCAAATTTGGTGAGTGAAGGCTTCTCTCATATCAAAAGGGAAAGGTTATATATTCTCATGCAATAAAGTACTTCCTATGCTCAGGATAAATTAGGTGATAAAAGGTGATACTTAGAAAAGATATTTTTTATCAGAGGGCCCAGCATTACTTTATTACTCTTCCTTCTTCTCTTTCCTCCTTCCCTCTTTCTCTCCCTCCCTCTCTCCCTCCCTCCTTCCCTCCCTCCCATCTTCCCTTCCTTCCTTCCTTCCTTCCTTCCTTCCTTCCTTCCTTCCTTCCTTCCTTCCTTCCTTCCTTCCTTCCTTCCTTCCTTCCTTCCTTCCTTCCTTCCTTCCTTCCTTCCTTCCTTCCTTCCTTCCTTCCTTCCTTCCTTCCTTCCTTCCTTCCTTCCTTCCTTCCTTCCTTCCTTCCTTCCTTCCTTCCTTCCTTCCTTCCTTCCTTCCTTCCTTCCTTCCTTCCTTCCTTCCTTCCTTCCTTCCTTCCTTCCTTCCTTCCTTCCTTCCTTCCTTCCTTCCTTCCTTCCTTCCTTCCTTCCTTCCTTCCTTCCTTCCTTCCTTCCTTCCTTCCCATTTCCCTCTCTCCCTCCGTCCCTTCCTTCCCTTCCCTCCCTTTCCTTCTTTCCCTCCTTTTCCCCACTCCCTCCCTCCCTCCCACCCTCCCTCCCTTCCCTCTCTTTCTTCCCTTTCCATCCTTCCTTCCCTTCCTTCCTCCCTTCTTCCCTCCCTCTATTCCTTCCTTCCACTGTGAAGTTTTGAGAGTCACCTCTAATATAGTTTTTAGTTGCCTCCATATTTTTAACACTGATTTATAGGTGCATCTTTTAGTCATAGAACTTTTGTAGAGATTTCAGTTATCTCCTACAGTTAGCAGTGCCTGGAGATACAAATTAAAATCATGCATGCACAGTGGCAGAACCATGTTACCAACATGTTCTGGTCCTTTCTTGATGAGTTAGCAATAATGCTGCATCCTAAAAAGCCATCTTTCCAGCTTTTCTGGATTATATTTCATGACAACAGACATTTTACAAGCTTGAACGCCATAAAAATTGAATTTATTTGTCCTAGACATTGTTATGAGAAAGAAAATTTAAGCTTTATATAGACTACAACTCTTAATTTCTATGAATACCTTTCACTTCTACCTTTTACTTCCTTCTTGAAGGTAGGGACTTCCACAGGTATTATTTAATAAGCATTCCATCTATAGTAAAGTTGCAGTGCCATCAAGTCATTGCATTATCAAAAGGTCCATTGCTTAATATACTTGAATTGCAACTTGCTTTGCACACAGTAAGAAAGCAGCTAACTCTTTGATGAATGGCACTTAAAGTTATAATTGAATATAGTGCTTTGAAAATATACGTTGGCATTTACTTTTTGCTTTAACTGCAGAATTGTTTTGTGGAGAAAAGATTGAGTCTCATAACAATTGGGCTTGCTTTGCATAATATTGTCTTATCTGTGCTATAAATCTTTGCCAATATCGGATGCACAGGACAAAGCTCACACACTCCTCAAAGCTTGTTTGTGAAGATGCCAAGTTCTGAGATTCTGAAATGAGGCTGGCATTAAAATATGCTAAATAGGCTTTTTCCTTTTTAGCATTATTGAAAATTATCTTCTCGTCTCTGCCCCCTCTTTAGGAATCATTCACACAGAAGATAGTTGAAAGATGTATTGAAAAATGAACATTGTTTATTTTCATGCCTTTCTTGTCCATTAAACTGCTGCATTTTCTGGAGAACAGTGTGATCCATGTAAATAAGGCATAGAGATAAAAGCCATGAGGTTTGTGTTTCACTCTTCTGCCCTCAAACCTGTTTCTGGTTAATTGCCAGACCCTTAGGATCAATGTCAACTGAATATATCATGTCTATTTATATATAATTACTTTTATTACTGAGCAATAGAGTGAATACTGATGTGAGCAATTTAAGGCTCTACAGTTGGGATCACAGCCCTGTTCTCCCAAGGAGCCTCAAAGACCACCATAAATCCCACCTGACTGAGCTGTTTGAAAGCAAACTTCAGAACAGCCTTTAGGAGATACAGTGGAGTGTCATCTTGAAGACGAAAGGACAACTATACCAGAGAGATCCTTGACTTTTCCATATTCATGTCATACATTAGTTAGGGTCACAAAAATGTAATGCACAAGTCCTGATTACTAATCAACTAACAGCTTCTACTGGGATTTTGCTACTGTCTTCAATTTTAACATGTCCAAATGTACCATCCTTGTTGAGCATCTAACATTTTGTTTTCTATAATAATAACATGACTATTCATATTCATGGCTAATGAATAGCTTGTGGCCTGGTGCAACTCTGAACCCTTTGTATAAATAGTTGTTAGCAGTATAGCAGTGCATAATTTGTTAAAGATGTTCTGTGACATCATTCAGTATACATGAATAATTCTTTGCAAGGTAAATGTTCATAGACTATTAAGTGCATTTGATATCATCGGTGATTATGAACTTATATGTCTTGCTGGAACTTTCAGAAAAACAGGTTGTCTCAGCCCCAGCACCCTCAGTAATGGGGTTACAAGAAGGATTCCTGAGAAAGACAAAGATTTTAGCATTTGCTTATGGGAGAAAATCCCCAAAATACAAGTCTCAGAAGGCTTAGAACCTAAAGTAAGTGTTTTAAAAAGAAATAAGAATATTTATGCAAACATGCTGTAGCTGGTGCCATAAAATATAAGCATGGTGTTTGATGGGTGGAAGGTCTTTCAGTCAGGTGGTCTCATTTAGATCCTAGCAATGTAAGGGCGAAGTTGGGTGGAAAGAGCTGTAGACAAAGATAGCATAAAGCTCCCTGGCTGCAGGTTTGGAAAGGTCTTTGTGTCAGAGAAGGGCAAGGGGAAGGTTGTCTGATCCCTTGTGCATGACATGGCCATGGGAGAGTCTCCAAATTGCTTCTTTTCCTCAGAAGGTGTTCTGATGAGGGCAGTTTTCTTCATCTGTACTGCTTCTGTCTTCTCTCTCAGGCTGGGCTGCCTTATTTTACATGCCTTCTCCCATACAGAGATTTATGTCTGCTTTGGAAAGGAGCAGGGTGAGTTTCTACCCTCTGGCATATTTGACAGGATATGCAGAGAAATCTCTTAAGGGTGCAGAATGAGATGCTTTTGCTGCTGGGTTACATTAGCAAAGGGTACAGGTACAAAAGGTATACCTCACTTTTGCTTCTGATGCAGCTCAGCTGTCTGAATAATTCAGATTTCCATTCCTATTGATGAATGCCTTCCCTCCCCACACCCCAGCCAAGCAAGCTGGACGTGAACAGAAAAGAATGTAGGTGGTGAGGACAGCTACAAATGATCCTCATAGTTTATTTAAGAGCACTGTCCTGAAGGAGTGACACAGTAACCTTGGCTGTGACCTTCCTCCTTGCTGCTGGCTGTTGTACAGAGCATTTCTGGCATTAATCTGGGGCTCTGACTCAGCGGCACTGACGTGGCAGACCTGCTGTAATCAGTGGAGGAAACTTGCTCTCACTTACAAGCTGGTGTGTAGGCTTTACCTCCTCTATAATAATGTCTGTTGAAATGTGTCTCTTCTTAGGTCTTTGCATAGCAGATGAATAAATCTCAAGGATTTTCCCTATTAGGGCGTCTTAACAGACCCTTAACTAAGAGGATCTCAGTACTGATAATTACATGCAGTGGTGTTATTCAAGTCATCAAATAAGAAGATGCTCTGCACTTTCAGTTACCATGCACTTAACCTGCACAAACACTTGCGAGTGATTGTGGAGTTACACGTGGGTGCTTTTTGTTTTAAGCCTCAAGTATTACTGCATAGTTCACTCACATACCAGCAGCATGCATGTATGTAAACGATGGTAACCATGGCATGTTTGCACATCAAATGCATCTTGCTTGAAAAGTAGCTATGAGCTAAATACACCATTGTTTTTCTGGGGTTCACTTGCTGGACATGATTTGCGTGGGCAACACCAAAATAAAAGTACGGTGCCACTTGGCATTCCCATGCAGTTCTGCTTTTATACGTTTAGATGTGAAATATGGTATATGGGTTCTCACCCTCCACCACAAACCCTGTCATGATGAAAAAGAATCAGGAGTGAAAAACTGAATGGTTATTTTCTAAGGCTTATGAAGGGCTGTTAGGAAATCATCAAAACAACCTCCTCCATGTGAACCAAACCAGATTTAAGTTGGCAGAAACCAAATGACAATCCATAATTTACTCGGCTCCCTCGCCCATCCACTCCTCTGCACTTACAAAAACCTTAATCAAAATATTTGAAGGTAGTTGACAGAACTGAGTGTGAGTAGTTTCAGTCAAACAAGAAGAAATTGGTGTGATGTTCCAGATCCTTGCTTCTATAAATGAACAAAATATCTCACTAAACTCCAGTCGAGCTTAGCTGTTTTACATTGGTTGAGAATTTAGCCCCAGACATTTTATATTGTACTAATTATATATTAGACACTGCCTTACGGCTACTTCAGCTTTTTGATGGAAATAGATTTTAGAGATTTGGTTTGGGGAGTACAAAACACTGCAAATAAACCTGCCACTTACTTGGGGCACAGTCACTGATTGTGATCGTCTCTATCAGAAGGGTTTACATTTAGTGGATGAGCTGTATATGCCAATATGATGCATGAGAAAGACCCCCCCCCAGCACATTGCTAAGTAGTGAACTCACCAGAGGCACACAGGTACTCATGTTGTAGACTTTACTGCGCATCTTGCCTTCCCCACTGGCTTTTTTTTCCAACTGTAATTATCAATATGACCCAAATCTGTTGGTCTTAATCAAGTTAAAAAAAAAAAAAAAAGAAAGAAAAACAAAACAAAAAACAAACAAAAAAAACGCCCCAGCAATCATTAAACTATTTCAGCGTGTTAAATTTTATCTGATTTACACAGTCTGTGGCACTATAATTTCTAACTCCCAGCTGTGTGGGTTTTTTTTTCTACCTGGTATCATTCACTTCTTATTTTATTGTCTGACTTATTCTAGTTATCCATTTCAGACTGCAAATGAGACCCGTGGGGCTTTATTTATGATTTATTTCATTGGTATAAAAACGATGGTAATGCTGTACTCATCAGATATAGCAAATATTTACAAAGACATATTGGTTCTTTTTCCATTAATGTAGAATTTGAGCACGCTTGCTTGCAGAAGTAATGCTTTTTCATTTTCCCCCAGAAACATGTAATCATTAAAATTAGTGACAGATAAGTCTTAAAAGACTCCTAAAGCCTTAATCACCAAATAAAGAAGAAAGAAAAAACCCAACTTTTCCTTGTAAGTCTTCATCAGGATACCATTGTATCTCATTGAACCTCTGTCCTACGGCTTCTGCTGGGAAATGGCAAAAGAGAGATGCAACCAGTGCCTGTGGGTATGTGCTGAGGGCACAGTAATGGAACGTTACTGAGAGGATGGATTCATGATAATTTCTGATAATTTTTCACCACCTTTGATAATGTTGTGTGTGTGTTTAGTGGACTCATGGTTTATTGTCACGCTCCCTCTCTATCCAAGTGCATCAAGCATTTGGTCCAAGAATTTCCCATATTTGTGACATTTTTCCTTGGGCAGGACGTAATATCTAGCGGATGACAAATGACCACATCACGGATGAAGCAGGCAGGCTGCTTTTTTTCATATGAAACAGTTCTTTTTATATCCCCTCTATCTTTCCACAACATAAATATACATGCACAGAACTAATACAGGCTCAGTCTACCTGAGTCAGTGGAGGAGCACTGCCATCTGTGGACATGCTGTTCCTGGACAGAATGGATTCCTCTCCCAAGCAGTTTTTGTCACAGTGAAGCAGTGAGGCTATAGGCTTGTCATGTGGCAGAAGATGACTATCCTTCTGGCCAAGTGGTCAGCATATAATATGATTTGTCTGGCCCCAAATATTGTGGGAGTATCTTAAAACAGGGTAGAAACACTACCCTAACACTCCCGGGGGGGAGGGAGGGCTGGCTGTCCTCAGGGAGAGCTGCTCTGCTTCTTAGGGGGAGAAGAGGAGGGAGGGCCTACAGCCAAATGCTGAACCTCAGAACTCTTCCATCAAAGTCTAGAAAATACACTTCAAGTTTATATAGAGATGTAAAACAAACAAAGGGAAGGTCTGGAGGAAAGCAATGCATTGGCTCTCTCTGGCTTTAGGAAGAGAGCTGGAGGTGTGGGGGAAGTAAAATGGCATCCTGAAGATCATAAGGCCAGTCAGGAGACCCCAGGCCATGCAGATCCCACGCCAGAATCCCAAGCCTTGGCCGCACACATATCAAGAGGTGCCTGGTACAAACTATAAATAGGCATGTGACATTGCAGAGCTGGCACAGAGCAGAAGCCTGTGTGGAACAGATGTCAGTGTGAAGGTCAGGACCACAACCACTGACATTTTGTGCCCAGAATCTGTTGTGTGTGATGGCAGCGTGGCCTTCTTGTCAGAAGTGGGTGTAAAGGCAGGCAGCTTGGAAACTGAGCTGGGCATCCGTCACCTTATTCAAAAGTAGTGCTGTTGACTGCGAGGGGCATGGAAAGCTGCTGTGTGATGAGATTTTTTACCTGTAGTTTTGTTATTGTATAGAGGGTGTCATCTGTGCGTCTTCACCCCATGGTCTCCAGCATTGTATAAAGTGCTTGTGGTATTTGGCGGTTGCTCGGGTGGCTTAATGGGGGTAATTGAAGGTGCTGAAACTGTGGAAGTAAATACAGCAGGGTTTACAGCCAGCAGCAGGTCTGAAATATGCAGCTGCTGCCCTGGAGACCCCATGAGAGGAGGGAGAGGGTTGTATCTGATCAGAGAAATGGCAGGTTCTTGGCACCTTGTGTGCGCAGGTTTCTTTCTATAATTTAATCCTCTTTCTTCTCAGTTTTGCTTTCAGATAAGAATACAAATTCATTATTCATGCGATGAATTAACAATACTGATGAGCGGAGGGCTTAATAGATAGTATTTTTTGGTGTTGTAGAAACAATACTCCCTGAGAATAAAATTGGATTTGGAGATGGGCTTAGTCTTTCTGCATTCTGAATCATCAAGCCAATATGTGCTGTCGTTCTAAACTTGCTCATCTGTCTATATTGTTTTGAGGAAAAAAAAAAGCAACTAGGATGCTGAAGAGCCACTGAATATGCTTAGTGTGTAGTCTGCTTTACATATTCACATGGCATATTTCAATTGTACCAGGATTGAATCCATGTTTTTTTCTCTTTTTCTCTTCCTTTTCTCCCAGCTCCTGGAATGTGTTATAGCAAAAGAAACAAATCTTTTTATTTGACAAATTGTTTGCAAGTGGTACAGTACAGTATATCCTGAAAATTAACATCCATTTACTTTAGGTGGGTTGTTTATATAATACTTTGTCAACACTGTGTCACATTATTCTGTGCTGCATTCAGATGAGTTGATTTCTCACTGGTCTCCCAGCATATTTCACTGCAGCAAATGTTTATCTTAAATTTATTTCTTATTATTTTCAGAGCAATAAACACGTTCTGGGAGAATTCACTACAGCATATAACTCTAACAGATCAACAATGCCTTCGCTGAGTTACATTTATCACATTTCTTGAACTTTCCTTTCTCCCAGTAGAACACTATTTGGACTACAGACTTCTTTCACTGCCTTTAAGGGCTGCTGCTCTTGCTTACTTCTGAACTGTCCATACCAAATTGTTCAGTTGAACAGAGGCTCCAAAAACTTAAAGTGTTGCTACTGAATAAATGTTGTGCAGCTGTGAAGATTTCATGCACCGAGTTTCTAAGACTTCCTATTTAGACAATGAGTATTCTGAAAGCAATTGCTGCTACTCTTTGCTAACACCAGTTCTGGGAGATAACAGCACTTTGATGCTCCCAGGATCAGCCTTTGTGGTGCCATATGCCAGCCAATTATCTCAGTGTCATTAGGCACAGAACTAGTGTTTCCCACATGCCCAGATCACGCAATTAGTGTACTTATGTGAAATGGGATTGCAACATAGCAAAGAATCAGAGGGTAGACCTAGTTTGTCCAGCCAACTTTCAATTTGCCAGGAAAAGCAGCTATTTTGTTGGTGGTTATCACAACCCTAAGGGGAAGCTCTTAGCACTGTGTTCATCTCTGTAACCTAGAATCATAGTAAAAATTAGTTTGAAAGGGACAACTGCAAGCTATTGAAGCCTTCTGCCGTATCTCCTACTCCTCCAAATTTGATGTTATCCACAGTCATAGGATGCATCACGCCCAATTATCAAAGCCATTGGTCATGACATTCAAGAGTATCCCCAAACACTGTAGTATTGGTGTGCTGGCTCTATCCGTGTCTACATAGAACTCAAGAGTGGGCTAAGTTCTGCAACCTCTTGAATGACTTTATAGCTGTTTTGGAGAGGTGTGTGTTGCAACTGGACTGATGCCAACAGCCAAATTTAAAAGCAATTCAGGTGGTTCTGCAGCAGCATGACTGCAGCCAGAAGGAACTGAGTTACTGCACAATGACTGGAAAACACAGTTCTTTCCTGAGACATGCTGGGGTTTCCTGTGCAGTGTCCACCCACATTCTTTCTCCTTCTGAGCTGCTTTGCCTCACCTCCTCTTGGGTACCACTCAGGAGGTACCACTTTAGGAGACCAAGTTATTTATGTTTTATAGTGGGAGGGAGAGGATTTGGGCAAAGTCTGGGGACTTCTGTCTGCTGCCAGTTTACAGAAGAGGAATCCAACGCAGGAGAAAACTGGCTGAATGAAGTGCAGGAGAAAGAAAATGACATTACTGAAGGATGTGAAACAATCATAGGCGGTGGAGCTTCAGTCTTATGTAAGAGAACCCCAGTCTTCATGATGGACAGGTACTGCTGCTCTCTTGTCAGGCTGACACAGTTCCAACTAGAGTAGACACAGGCTCTTTGTTCCACTCTTTGTCTGGCCATGTTGTTTTTTGCTTTTCTCTGAACTGCTTCTTACTTAAATGTTTTATAATTAGAGGCTGTTTCACATAAATGAGTGGTTGCGTTATGATTATTTATTGCGTAAAGCCCCATTTATTCTCACATTCCGAAAGAACATCTTAATTTCCTGTTACTCTTCTACATCTGTTGCTCATTACAGTGTTTTCTAGTCAGATGTTTCATTGTTCTCGGAAACCTGTGCTCCAAGCACATCTCTTTATCTGTGCTTGGGTAAGGTGACACAAATGAAATCCTCTGGGGTTTTGAAGATGCAGCACATTAAGTTGGATGTTTCTGTGAGCATTTCTAGTGCCAAGTAACTTCTGACCTTGCTGACTGTCGCTTTCAATGACAGTTGTCAGACACGTTGACCTCTTACTGGAGCCAGCATAGTGTGTGCTCAGCACTCTTTGAAAGTAACCTTCTCTGAAAGTGGGGATATTTTAGGAGTTAATTGGTGGACACCATTTTTTCAGGGGCTTACTCAGGCAAGTAATCTCAGTGTGGTCATTAGATGTATCTACATGAGTCAGCTTTGGGCTGTGGAACTAACACAAACAAAAACAAAGCTTTTTTTAGGGTCTGGAGCTTAAGTGTGTTGTGGGATAATGTTTGTAGGGATTACATGTAACCCTATAAAAACAAAAGGTCTTCTTTCCCTTCTCTTCACGTAATTCACTCTCTCCAAATAAGTATTTCCAGGGGACCATTATTATTTAAATAGCTCTCTTCATGCTCTTTTAATTATACCTTACTACGAAAATAGCACTCACTGTTTGTTCATGTCTTACAGTCATAGAAACAGAATCATAGAATCTCTCAGGTTGGGAGAGACCTTAATGATCTTCAAGTACAACCACAACCTAACCTTACTACCCTAACTAGCAACCCTCTGAGAATAGGACTCCAGATCATTACATAACTACTCTCCTGCTTTAAAAGAGAAGCCAAACCAGCATTTCTTTCACCATTACACAGTGGGAAGCTTCTGTCGGCTCCTCTTGTCAAGCTGTGAGAGTGATTTTAAAATTCAGAGGAATGTAAATTATACAAAATATTTCTCATTTGTCCCATTTGAAAATCTCTTGTTCCCTCACCTAGGCACTATAATTACTGTTCCTTTCTGAGCATAATCTTATGAATAACTTAGTGTAAATACGAATATTTAAGTCTGAATGACAGGCTTTCATGCAATTAGTAAATCATTTGGTCATTAAGTGATACACCTATGGGGAAAGACCTCCAAATGTTACAGGCTCAAAACTGAAATCAAGTACGAAGTAGAAGTAAGCAAAGCTTTGGTGAAAGAATATGACTTTCTAATGAGATGATGCCAATTATGGCAAAACTAACTCTTTGCATTAATTCCACATCCCCACCACTCCTCGGTACTCTGAATTCAGATCTCTCATGTTCTGCTGCTTGACACAGTTTAATTCCTCTATTTTTGGTTAAAGCTGTGTGATTAATTAGGCTATTTTTGTTTTGCTTTTTAATTCCATTGCTGAAGAGAAATATTTTTGGGGAAAATGATTTCTAGTTCCAAATGAAGTGTTTTGCTTAATTCAAAACTGAATTCTTTGCTCCTCGATCTGTTTTGCTCTTCCAAATATATAGTGCATTTTCGTCTAAAGGATACGAAAAGGTTTTGCTTTAGGAATAAGAAGTTTTTGACTTGTCAGAAATTTTCACTTACATCTTTTCATGTTTCAGAGTGACTGGAGTTCCACATAAGCTTTCCTGCTCCGGAACAACAGTTTTCAAAGGGTTTTCTCTCCTCTTCTCCTAGTAATTATCCCACGCACTGTTTTAGAAAGCTACTGGCAAGTTACTGGAGCCTTCTCATTATCTATTTCACCTACTCAGTTGCTTTCTTAGGAATGTCTCCATCTAGTCCCTTAGGAACTACTCCTACCACTCTCGGGCCTTCCTTTTTAGCCATGAAGGTGAAAAGCCTAACAAATAGGGAAAGTATCCTCTTCCTTACCTGCAGGCTAAGCAGAGGTGTCGCTGTGGTGCAAGGCTGACCTGGGGTGAGCAGTCCTCCCTACTGGGGATGGGCTGTGCTCCATCCTGGACTGACCTGCACCTCGTTTTGTGTGTGCTGATTTCTACAAGCACTGCTTCTGTCACCTGGAGCCTGTTTTACCCGAAGGTGAAGAAGGAAGACATTCTTTAGTGAATCACAAGGTCCTCCTGGCAAACTGAGACCCATTTCTGCAAGCTGTTCTAAGAGACTTCTCCCTGGAGCCGTTACCTGGGTATGTGATCCTGCCTGAAGATTCTTCCATACAAAGACATGTAATTTTCCAAAGTGTTTTCTTCTTTTTAATACTTCCTCTTCTTGCTTCATTTTTTAGGCAGCCTGTCTGACAAGACAAATTCTGACACAGTGGTCTATTTAATAGAAAAAGCAAATTTATAACTCTGTCTAGTATTACAGTAACTTGTCATTTTAACTGTTAGTCAGGTATTGATTTTGTGACCTTTTCTTCCTTATTAACCAAATCATAATCTAGATTCTTCCGTTGCTTTGGTCATAAAGCTCATTACTTAGAACTAAATAGAAGAGATCCTTCCTTTCTCATCTTTTGTGTGCTTCCTAATAGTTTCTGGGCATTTATTACTTGGATATTCATTTTTCTAATGTAATTATATTGCTTTTTAATTTTCCAAGATGCACTCTCTCTTTTTAATTTGTCTGAGTAAATTATACAGTGCTCTATGAGGATGGTTCTTATTAAGATCTTATGAAAGGGGCTCTCCGAAATGATGTAATAGTTTCTCCTTATCTGTTCCCTATCAGTGGCTTCTCTATCAATATAATTTCATTTATAAGTTGAAAGACTATCTATAAACCTAATTGTGTTGTTTTGGCCTTCTACTGCTTGTCTTGCTTTGCCCAGGATTGGGGATTGTCTCACATAGCAAAACATGTTGCTCTGGATCTGATAAAATGTACTACCCAGGCCATGACAGGGTGATCGCTGGTTATTCTGCCATTCCCAACCTAACAGAAGTGCAATCTGCTTCTCAGACATAAGTAGCCTTACCAAAACCAGAAAGATAGAAGACATCTCTTCAAATCTACGTATTTTATCTACCATGTATTAATCTGCCACTACAAAATACGATTAGTGAAAATTGCACATGCTTGTACTAGGAAATACTCAAATATTTACACTTTCCGATGGATCTGTGAAGCAGACAAATAGAGAAACGAGGTGCTGCTTTCTGCATAGCCCCTTCCCAAGCTCTTTCAGTATTTTTTAAAGTAACAGACATCTGAAGGCTAGGACTGGAGAATGAGTTCAGAAATATAGAAGTAAAACCACACACTGCCTATGTCTGTGGTAGAGTGTACTGAATTCCTGTCACACAACACCTGTTATTTTTGCATTTCTCGCTGCAAGGAGTTATCTCAGCTCTAGGATTCCCTTTGTGACTGGCACTTGTAATGTTATGTTATTGTGCTGTCTAACAAAGTATTTATGGAATCACTTCATCAGGAAGGATTAGAAAGAGAATCATGACACTTCTAGTGAAAACCTTTTCCTCAAATATCAATCTATAAAAGAAACTGACTTTTTTAGATAGGTAGGCAACAGAGTAGAGCTGGGAGATGTTAACTGTGTGTGTGCTGGAATGGGAATCAGTGCATGGTGCCCTCTGAAGATTTGCTTTGCTCTGCGAGTGCTCCCGTG
Source organism: Coturnix japonica (assembly GCF_054131305.1). Classification (NCBI taxonomy): domain Eukaryota; kingdom Metazoa; phylum Chordata; class Aves; order Galliformes; family Phasianidae; genus Coturnix; species Coturnix japonica. Next base: position 63,132,128 of record NC_140664.1, on the reverse strand, counting down.
GCTTTTGGAGTCATCAGAAGTGTCACTTGGCTTCTCACAGGTTTGTGCCTGTACATCATGAATGAGCAGAGTGTCCCATTCATTTAGTAGTCTGTCACATTGCTAATCTGTCTGCAAGTGATAGCTGTGTCTTGCTGATCATACTAACTTGTCTCAGTAGGAGCTGCTTGATTTCTGGGAGCTGTGTTATCAGTATAACAGAAGCCAGGAGATTATTAGAAGTAAAAGTGGGATCTGCTGGTTGAAAGTTGAGCGCTTGGTGCAGGAGCTGGGAATGGAGGTGGTCCAGACTGTCTTGTGCATTATATTATTATATAATTAAAATTATATTTCATGTGAAAAGACGCAATCTGTCTGCAAATTCTGTGCAGAGGAGCTAAGTGTGGGGATGTACACAGAGAAGAAACTATACTGAGTTCAAATGTCATTGCAGAATTTTGCTAGGAATGTTCCTGTAGAGTGGAGTTACCTCTGATTTTGTTGATTTCTTTGTATTTCCTTGAAGGTTTTCTGTGTTTACTTTACTCACCAAAATAGTAAAGGAAGTCTAAAGCCCTGCGTGTGTAACTTAGTCTTGTTCATAACCCATGTAGAATCTCATTTATCTGTGTAGCTGAAGGTTTTTTTTTTCAATCCTTCTGCTTGGTGAAAGGGAGAGGAAAACCTGGTGCTCAGTAGTCAATGTCTGCAGCTATTCTGTGGGCTGATATGTGTTCATATGTTTGCTTGTCATCAAGATATGAGTCAGTTCTGAAATGGGAGCTGCTTAACATAGACATGAGCCTGAGTTGGTTTTTTTTTTGCTGGTAGATTATTTCATTACCTTGGGCTTGGCTACATGTTGAATATATGGCTCCCATTCTGTTTGGAGATGTTGATCTTGGAGGCATATGGGTGCTTTGTGTGTTATCTCCTCTACATCTCATGCTTAAGTCAGATGTAAATTTGTTGGTGAAAAGGTCCTTTGCAGGCCATGGGATGATGGCCTCTGGTTCTTGGCATACCACAGAGGTTGTGTATTTGAACTGCTGTTGCCAGTGAGGGCTCTGACAGCTCTTTCTGTATCTTCTCTCAGTGTATATGCCTTTGTTCAAAAGGAGCATGCATTTTCCTTAGGGTCTTTATTCCATTTCTTCAAGTAAATCCAAGGCATAACGGCAACATTATTTGCTATGAAAAACTTTGGCAGTCAGTTTTGCTGTTAACTCTACAGGACTGTTTTATGAAATTATCAATTCATATAATTAATGGGATGAATATTTAGATGGATTTGTTTTCTTTCTGTATTTCCATTGCAATGGCAATAAAGTCATCAATAAATGTTTGCTTTAACAAAAAAAACATTTTTCAGCCCTTTTTACCATCCATTATTTAGCAGCCATCATTAAAAAAAATCCTGTAGTCATTAATAATCTTGAAAGAGCTTGTTATGCTGAAGTGTCTGGCATTAGAATACACATTACATTTACCTTGAAGTCCCAGGCACCTCTATCAATCACTTGGTTTCCAGTCATTCCTCAGCAATGATATAATTTTTTGTGTTGACTTGTCATTCCTGCCAGGGAGTGAGTGCTTTTGGAAAAGGAATTTAATTGCGTTTCCAGTCTGTGGCAGAGTTGAAATGACAACTGATTACACGAAGGAAGTAGGAGCCTTTTTCTAGGCTGCAATTAAGTACAACCTTTGTTTGTATTGTATACAATAAAGGCTCAGACTTGGGGAGGATCCAAATATCCAAAGTGTTTGCATGATAGTGATTCTACTTCAGACTCAGCAATACTCAAAGAGAAAATCAATGAATAGCAATTTGGAAATATTTTACTGGAGGCTGAGCACCAAACACTCCATACTGTCTATGTAAGATCTAAACTACAGCTCAAATATAAGCCCTACTTTTCCTATCACCTCACTGTAAGCCCTATAAATGATGAGCCCCATTGCCACAGTCACGTCCATTGCTTTGCTTAACAAGATAAAGCAATTCTTTTTTCTATTGGGAATCCCAAGTTCAGTGCTCTGTGATGGAGCAAGAACATTGTGGTTATCTTCTGATGCCTTCTGCACTATCTGTGTCCACATTCACCAACTTTAACTTATCTGTCCTTTTTCTTCTAAGTGTTTGCCCCCTTTGACAAAGCTTAAAGCCAAAGAAAGCAGTTTTTCAGTTATACTGCTCTGGTTTATTACAGTTCTGATTTTAAAGGTTTAGCCTGATTCTAATGATTCAAAGCAGGATGAATTCCACTGATATGTAACATAAAATTATTATATCATGATAAGGATGTGTGTACAGTATTCTATGATTATACAGGCTGTTTAGGTAGCCTACAACTGACACACAAAGATGAGAAGTACTGGTCTGTTTGCTTTATGGATTTTGTTCCCCAAATCTTTGAGGAGTAACAGATAAATGCTTATCAGAGTAGAGTTTTAAGGATTTCACCTAAAAAGTGAAGTGCTCTAATATGGAGCAGATTTGGACTTTGCAAATGAATGTAATTCAAATACTGAATTGTTCATGGAATAGGATTCTTTGAGTTGGAAGGGACCTTAACAAGTCACCTAATCCAACTCCCATGCAATGAACAGTTCTTTGTCTGCACAAATAAAATAGGAGTGAGACTGCTGTACAGCACTGGGGACATTACAGAAAAGCTGGCTATGACCCCTGAATTATGTTGATACTTTGCAAGGTTTATGATATAGGTGAGAAATATAGTGTCTCTTCCACTGTAGTTGGCCACTGCTCAAGTGGCCAGACATGCAAACATTGGCCACTTCACTGTGCGTATAAACATCAGTACCTGGGGCAGACAAGTTACTGACATAGACCATGTGCTCTGCTTTCTTTCCCCTGGCAAAAATTAGCACAGCTGGAAGAGGCTTTCTTTTCTAGCACAGCTGTAAGAGGCATTAAAAAATGACTGCAAACACTCAGAGTGCAGAAGCGTATAGAATAATATAGGAAAAGAACAGAATGACTGAGGGGTGGAGTAATTACAGCCGGATGAAATTTAGTGATATAAATGCAAAGAAGGGCTTTGTATTTAAATAAAAATGATAATTTTATAATGTGATAGTGACAGAAGAGGAGGAAGAACTTTGGCCTGTTCATTCACATGATAACTAGAAATAGTAGAGGAAAAAGGGCAGTTGCAATCCTAGGAAATGCTGGGCAAGATGTTTTAGAGGTGAGATGTTGAAGAAGCCATTGCTAGAGTCCCTGCATGGAGCACTAAGCTGTTCATATTTCAGTTTCTGAATGAGGGGAGAAAACAGATAGATAGAGTAGGGACTAGAAGGTCTGGGCTCATTGTCCCAGAATGAAAATGAAAACTGAGAGCAAATGAGGTTGCTTCCAGAATATACAATCTGAGTTATAAATGCAAGGGAAGAGTCATTTGAACTGGTGAACAGCGTTGCTGAGAAAAGGTTTTCCTTAGCCAGAAAGAAGTATTAATGGGAGAAGGAAAAGTGTTAGCCATCACAACAAGGAAATGTTTTCTCAGAAGGTAACAGAGAGCTGGACACAGTACTCATTTTTCAAATGGATTTGATGTGTTTGAGGTAGGTTATGTGGAATCTGCTGCTTCTCATAAGACTTGTGCTGCAGACCCTTCATCAGCTTTATTGCCCTACTTTGAAAGTGCTCCAAAACATCAGTGTCTTTCCAGTAAAAGTACCATTCTCAGTTTAACCTTAATGTTCGTGTTGAGGTACATTATAAAATCCTAATTCTTAGTTACAAAGAATATATTACGTTGCAGTTTAAAATTTCAGAAGGCAACTAAATGGGGCTACTTCAACAAACTTTGTAATCTGAGGCATCACTGTCAGAGATTAGTGACTCATTTGAGAGAACTTCAATGGAAGAATGCATTATCACTTGCCAGTCTCTAGTTAAAGACTCAATTCAAGCAATATTAAACTTTAGTAAGTCAAAATTTCCGTTCCCATGAGAAAACTCATGATTTTAGTTGGGTTCTGTGTTTAAGTACCAATCAGAACATCGAGTTAACATAGTTTCTTACATGTCTAACAGATAACTGTGTGTCTTTGACCAAAGCTGTATTTGCAAGATTCTGAATACAGTGCAGTTAATCTACACATCAGGATGAGAATGTATCCTATATTGTACCATATTAAAAATACACGGACTGTGAACAAACTCTGTGCTGTACATAGTTCTCTTCAGTGGATTGCTTTGTTTGTGGCCTCAGTAATAGGATGGCTTTGTATTTTATTTTACTGATAGCATTTTAAATATGGAGTACAGAGCCAAAGATGTTTTTCCACTCATGCTGCCATCTCTGCAAGGTTACAAACTGTGATTTTCACACTGGCTGGAGAAATAAATAGCAGTCACCTTAAGGCATTGTGTTTCCTTTCAAAAATACTTTGACTAGAGAACATTAAAACCTAGTTTTTCAGGATTGAAATACTTCCATCCAGTAATCCCTGTGTAATCTCTTTATCTGGATGCCGCAGGATTGCTGTGTCTGAAGGCAGGCAGCTTTGTCCTCCCAGTGAAATGGAAGAAGGTTTGCTTAAGACCTGTATGATTTACAGGAAAGTTGCACTTGCAAAATACCTCAGCGCTTCTGTTATATTTTTATTGCATGGTGAGCTTGTCAGATTGAGGAATCATTGCTATTGGAGTTGCAAGTTCCTTGCAGTTTCCTTGGAACTCTGTGCCAGGTTGGCTTTTGTGATTCAAATAGATGGACCGCAAGAAAGAAAAGGAAGGTAAAATTTGTTTTCTGAAGAGAAAAACAAAACTTTTCCTTTCTTTTTTTAAGAAAGTGTTACAGTTAACCACTTCATCCTGAGAAAACTGACAGGAAACTCTTCCCCCACTCTTTTACTTCTTTTTCTTTTGAACTGCAAGTATAATTTGGCAGAAATCAAGAAGAATGAACTCAGACTGGTGAAGACAGGGGCCATTGAACAATAGAGGACTAAACAGCTGTCATGTAAGACAAGAGAGGAGTTTGTCATTTTTAAGTGTAATGAATGAAGGCTGAGATAATATATGATTCTAGGCTGAAAGAGGGGTGAAAAACAAGAAGAGTAAAACGTGAACTAAATGATAGTTGGCATAATTACAAATAGGAAAAAAGAAACCAGCCAAAAGAAAGAGTGCAAGAAGCAACTCTTCTGATTGGGGGAATAAAGTACTAAAAAGACAAATTTAAGATAAACTTGATAAATTTCTGTATAGGATTATATGGTGAAGTTGCTTGTGATAACAGAGGAGTAGGAAATATGACTGTATTTCTTGTGACTTCTATCATATTAACAAATTTGTCTCAAATGGCCTTTTTGCAGGGAAAAAAAAAAGCCTATTTGAAAATTTGTTCTGGTTCTAGCACTGATTGTCTCAGATGTAATACTGCTGAGTGAGTAGTGAGATCAGTGGTTAATTGACCATTGAGTTGGAGTGTGAAGCTGGGAAAACATAACATCAGCATATAATCTATAGAATCAGAGGAGTTAAAATCTTTGAGCAAAAAAGATGATGCTTTGATTGCTTGGGTATGGGATGGCAGAGAGAAACTAATAAAGGAATTTACTATAAGAGTAGTGAATGAATGATGAGTAAAACATTGGCAGGGAGAAGTTGCCTTCCTCATGACTGAAAGGCAGGAAGGGATGAGTCTGCATTACTGAATTGTGGCATTTGAATACATGTTGATAACTTGCCGATAAGGCTCTGCAGTTTAATTGGAGGTCATTTCATGAAAGAAAATGAAAATGGCAAATTTAAACTTCAAGTTGAACTAATGTTGCCAGAAACAAATGGAGGAGCAGGTAAGCTTTTTGTTCTGCTCAAGTTTTAACTGTGTAAGAGACTAAGACCTGTTTGTCCTGTGAAGGGAAAAGTTCAAGAAGAGGAAGAGAATGGAGACGAGTGAACCTTCAGGAGAACAAGAGAAGGAATGTTAGGAACTGGGAAGTGGAAAAGTGAGTAGCAGAGGTTGTTGCTTTTTGGTGACAGGGAGAACAGAAGAGTGTGTAGGAGAAAGATGGATACCAGGGAAGAGATGCATCATTGTGAGCACGCTCCCTTTGGGAAAACCAAGTCATTTGTTGTGGACAGTGTCTGACCAGAAAGAAGTCAGCGTTTACTGGAATTCCCATGAAGGATTCACAACATATCCAGGAAGAAGGGGTTGAGTAGGGAGGTAGTAACTGATGAGATGGGAGGTAGTAACTGATGAGATGGGCAGTCTGAAGGGATAGATCTATCATGTTTGAAGAGTCTTTGCAGAGCTTTATTATCCAGAATGCAGTCATTCTAGATGGATGTATCCTTGTGACAGATGCTGTCTGCAGACACTGCAGGTACAAGTGCCAGACACCATCATTCTTTGTTTACTGTGAGTAAGTGAATATTATTCTGTGAGGTTTTTTATTGCCAATTGCAATGAAAAAGAACAGCTGAAATTTAACTTGCATGTTGTTCAGTTATCTCGCACAGAATATTAATCACACTTTCTGTAAACTTTAATGAATGGCACTTCTCTTTCCTTTATTCTGGAGTGGGAAAGAAAATCATTAATACTCTGATTATTCCCCAGCCTATAAAATATAAATCAGCTCTTGCATGAATTCTTCGATGACTTGATTTCATCTCATCTGTGAACTTATTCACACTGGAATTGCCGGAAGGGATTCCTTATCCTTTTACTTTCTCCAGCTAATGTTTTTCACCTTGTTTTCTGCAAGGCCTTTAGATACCTCCTTTTTGGAAAGTGACTTTGTCCAAAGGAGATGCTTATGCTAGCAATAACACTTTTCAAGAAAGAAGCCGAAATGATATTTTTAATCCTCATAGATACAGAAGACTTGATTATCTGGGATCTCAGGGGTTGAAAGAAAATACAAACTGATTACTTTTTGGGTTTTTGTTTTATAGTTTTTGGATCAATTTTGGTCATGCAGATGGCTATTTTTATTTTTGGAGGGAGGAAACTCAGTAGTCCTTTCTAAATACACTGGGTAATCAATATTTGAATTGGTTCAGGAAGCACCATCTGTGTGCATAGTACAGCTATGCAAGCTAATGTTACCTTCACATACTGTGACACTTCAAGTAAAACACTGCAGAAAATAAGACTCTAAATCCTATTCAGTACATTTATGTGGAATGAAGAGATTTGACCTTATGAGAAATTAAAAGAAAAAAAAAATCTTGTCAGGGTTCTGGAAAACAGTCAAGAGTTGACAGATGGTTTATCTACCTTCAGATTTGGATGCAGACAAAAGGAAATTTGGATGTAAACAAAAGGAATTCACTTTATCACAGTAAGGGAGAATCAAATGGGATTAATATCTGCCTAGAAACAAAATTTGCTTTCTGTGAAATAGAGTGATTCATTTTCTTTAATATATGTATTTTTAAATGTGTTCAAGTGTATGCTCAGTCAGAAGCAGAAAATCAAAGGGCCCTGAGACAGACAGTTCTGCCTCAGTTGTCTTGGCTCACTTAAAGCCAGAAACTCAGAAGAAAAACAGAGCCGCAGTGTTCATGGTTGCCAGCTATCCCTGTTTGAATAATTTTGTGTTTTCTTAGCCCCACTCTCAACTTGCCACAGTTCTCCAGGGTTGCCTGTTCATAGCTAGTCTTGAAAAGATTTAATTTACTATTTAAAAACAACAACACACCACTGCTCATTAATGAGGGACTGTGATCATAAAGGCAAATGGTGCATCTGATGCAAATGACAAGGTAACTGATCTGCATACTGTAGATGGAATATTAGTTGACCACTCTGATGTTAGAGGCATTGCAAGATGAAAGTTAGGGTCTTTGGCATTTTCATGTTCGTCAGAATATTTTAGTTGTTATTCAGCTGCATTGCTATACTGTCCGATTTCTTCTTGTTAGTAAAATATTACATAGAAATTTGTATTTATTACAGTAGCTTCTATCTTTATGGGGATTTCTTTTTAGTGTCACCCAGAAAAAAAATCATCAGCATTGAAGTTTAATGAAAATCATTAAGTAAGAAAACTGTCATTACTTCTATGGTACTTGAGTATAATATTTTGAGTACTTGAGATTTCAAGTTTGCATTACAACTTTATTCAAGGGAACAAAAAAATGCAGGTTCTAATGTGGTATGGCTATAGTGGAGACTACAATTTACTCCTAACAGAAAAGCACTTGGCCTATGTACTGGAATTTGCTGACTTAAAGGTTTATCAGTATAGCACACTTATGTGACAAAAACATGAAGACTTGACTTTTCCCATAGGTTCTGACTTAGGAAAAGCCTTTCTCAAATTAGAACCTATTGAGATCTGAAGATATGCTTTACATATGTAATTTTTTTTCACAGATGAAAGAGACATGGGAGTCTGAATAGGACTCCCCAGTCTTCAGAACTTTTTGTTAGTGAGGGCACAATTATGTTATTAGTATAACAGATTTGAAAATTAAACTCACCTCTTTGTATCTCTGTTCAGTTCCTTCCATACTATATATGTGTGTGTGTTTGTGTGCTGACAAATTCAGAGGAGATGGTCAAGGGCCTAGAGAATTTACTGAATGACGAAAGGCTGAATGGACTGGGTCTGTTCAACCTGAGGGAAAGAAAACTGAGGGGGTATCTGATTAATGTTTATAAATATCTGAAGGGAGGTGGGAGGCAAATGGATGAGGCCAGACTCTTATCAGTGGTGTGCAGCTATAGGACAAGGAATAAAATGTGTACACAGGAAGTTCCATACAAACACATGGAAGAACTTCCTTTCTGCACAACTCTTAAAATGTTGCGTTATTAATGTACAAATGTGCAGTATATTTACTTCAATTTTCATTTTGTTTACTTATTTCTTTGTATTCGTGATTTTCTACAGATATATTCAACATGTTCATTTCTGTAACCTGTATTTCTCTTGAGGTAGTGTGCCTACATCACTGTATGGGTGTGGAACTTCCTTCACTTTACTTCAACTGGCTCCTTCTTCCTTTTAATTGCCACTGTGACTGGGATATAATTTGAGATATGAGCTGACATGACTGTCATATATGAAAATAACTTTGTTAGCAAAATGGAAAGGAAGGACGAGAGATACTCTACAATGCTTGAGCTTCTAGGTGAAATTCCATGTTTAATTCCATTTTTAAGTCCATTTGTTTAAATGCTTACTTATACGTAGTGCTCTGGGAAAAAAAATCACAAACTAAAAAGCAGGAATTAAAAAGATTTCTAAAACTGCATGGCTCAGTTTCTACTTATTTGATTTCTATTACTGTGATAATCAGGCACTCTGCAATTTTTACTTCAGTGCTTATTTCATAGAGGCAAGTGTTACTGCAAGGAAGCAGGTGTTTTCATTCCTATTTTACACGTGCAAATAAAGCAGTTTAGGTGGCAGAAGCTGAAGAAAACAGATAAATTACCTTAACATCCTAGCTTACAGTTGCACAGAAGTGTTGGATCAAGGTTTCAGTCTCAGGTTTCATGTGATAGGGCTGAAGTATTGATTTATCTTATTCATTTTGATGAAAAATAATGTATTTATGCTCTTCAGTTCACTTTATTCAAATATGCTGTATTTGAGATCAAGATAGTGTGTGAGGGATGTGATGATGGTAACGAGTAGACTTAATGTGAACAAGAAAGAAAAAGGGTGGTGCTGAATTTCCAGTAATTGTTTCTGTAAGCTGGGTTGTCCAAGTAATTAGAAATTTTTACTTGTGTAAACTTGGTTTTGAAGTCCTGTGAATTGGATCTGAGTCAACTTTGTTGACATGTGAGCTGGTAAGGACATTGAAGCCTTGACCTGAGAATTTTGGCATTTCTTTTTTGTTGCCAGACTGGGGAAAAAACCAAACAAACAAAAAAAACCAACAACAACAACAACAAATGTATGAAGAACTATCCTTACAACCTTCTTTCTGTTATCTCGAAGTGCAGGATGAAGCAGAAAGGTGGAACATGGTTGTTTGTTGTTGTGCTCTTTTTATGTAAGCTTTGTTAATCTTTATGTAACTGTTCAAGTCAAATTCACTTGGTTCATGTGATTTACTCTCTACTTTGTGCCAGTGAGATTGAATGGGATCATGATCTCATTCCCATCAAAGAAGCTGTTTAGTCCTGGTGCTCTTGGCCTTGACTTTAGTCTTGACTAATTGTTGTGGAAACCAATTTTGAAGAACGTGAAAGACGCTGCTTGTAAAGGACTGATATGTTTGTTTTATTTTGTTAATACTTTGCTGTGATAAACTTATGAGCTGCTCCAAAAGTAATGCCTCCTGTTGTATTATGTTGGCCTGACTTCAGAGATGGATGTAGTTGTTACTGCTACAGAGGTTGAACTTTCCTGCCAACGTTCCATTCCATTTTGTTGCCATGTGAGGGGCAGTCTGAACAAATGGCATCTGACATGGAAGTGAATGTGTCATTGAATTTCTCCATGTAGGAAAAAAATGTAACCATTTGCATTCATGGGTGTTGGCAGAACTCTTACAGAGACCAAACAGTGGATGTGAACAGAGTGAGATGCTGAGTGATGCATTTCAGCAGAGGTGACAACAGTATTGGGTCACCTCTGCTGGTGTGGGTTTTTACAAGTGTAGCATGCAGGCCTTTGTTCATGGCGGGTAAAAATGCATAGTTAATTGTGGTGGCTGTGTTGAAAAGTAGCGTTTCATAGCTGAGAACTTCCTCCATAAAACAGTGCTATCGTACTCTTTGTATCCATTGTAGTTTCCATGAATATAAACAGAAGGCATTACTTTCAGGCCCACCTATGTATTTTATTTGTAGTGGACAACATAATTTATTCTAGCTTTAGAGGTGATATAGATTTGGAGGTGGATATTCCCTCCATTTAAAACATGGAATGCCTTTTGAATCAGATCCATTTTAAAAATAGGCTTGTTGTGCCTTTCAAGAAAAACTCAGAGATGATCCATAGTAGAAATGTGAGCAATGATATATACACAAATACCTGAATGTCTACTGTTGACATGCCATAGATACTTTTAAGAAAGAACTGTTTTGGTTTTTTTCTCCTTGAAATGGAACAGTTGTATTTGTGTGTGTGGGAAACAGAGGAAAATATTACACTTAAAAAATGCTACAGGAAAGCAGTTTTTCTTTGCTTTGCTACATAAATTTTTAAGCCGAGTTTTCTCTTACTAGCAGCACAAGGTCATGTCTAGATGGAGATGTCAGGAAATTGAGCATAAAGGCAGAGTTATTCACCTAGTCATCACTCTGACAAGACACGTATATTTACAAGAAACCACGATGCCTAAATAAAATACAAATGGTGTAGTACATGCAGTATCTTCCAAATTACTGAATTATAGAACTTGATGTATTAGTGGTTTTGCTTTGAGTACTAAATTGGGATTGTTGGGAGGCTGCTGAAGGGCCAGGCAAGATGAGGTGCAGCAAGCAGCTTGTCTGGTGACAATAACAGTGATAAGATTTTAGGAGAGTTGTCAGAACATAGGTTGTGCAGTTTTGTTGGCCATAACAAGTAATAAATTAGTGAAGGATTCACCTTTGAGGAAGATGGAGGCCTCATATTTAGCAATGACTCTGCAAAAGGCAAATTAAAGATTCAGTTTTACATTGTTTATGCCTGACTTTGAACAAGATGACCATAAGCAAGTCTAGATGGAGGGTTTACGAGTAAAATACAATCTATTCACCTTTAGATGGCTTCTCTAATTTGTTTTGTTTTATTATTTTCAGAAGGTTGATGCTTCCAGTGATTAGGTGAGATAAATGTACTTCTGGACAGGTGTGCTTGCCCTCCATATCCAACTGGTGGACTTGGATATCCAGACTTAGGTGAATCACATCCCTTCTCTTTTCGGAGTTATTCACCTCAGTAATGGGCCTTCAAATGCTTCTCACAAAATGTATAATGGGAGGGGCCATGCTGAAGGGATCGCACTCATGGTCTCCTGGTGTCTTTGGTCAAGTTACATTGCATTAAAGGTAGGATCTGGCTGTGGAGTTCAAGCACACTGTGTGGGTGCATGGGGTCTGTTTTTCAGTCAAATGGCTGTGGGACAAGCTCCAGTGGAGGTGCTGAGGAGAAGGGAGGACAGCCACTGGAATGCAGGCTGTGGCATGTCTCTAGCCTCTCATTGCTGCTGCTGAAGCAAGAAAGGTTTATGTGAGGATATCAGCCTATGGATTTGCTTCTGCATGACTCACCGGAACTACTGCTTATAGAAGTGCCCGCTACTTATAATGTACTATTTCTTCTGGCTCAGGTAGATTGTGCTGTTTTTCATTCCTGGACTGGAGGACTTCCATGTCTTTCTGGATGATGCTCTTCTCATGCTATTACATGAGTGGGTTTTCTCCTTTTCTCCTTTGTTTTACTTGACTGGTAACGTACTGAACAAGCTTTTTTTCTTATAGACGTGCATCAGAACTGAAAAGTTCACATACGTCATTTCAACAATAATTCATGATTTTTTAAATGCTATTTCAATCTGCTTTAATTTTTGTGATGCTTGCCTTACGTTAGCAAGTTATCACCAAACCACTTTATGCAAGGAGCGAATGGTACTTCACAGACAGATCCCTGGGGGGGGTGGGGGGGGGAAGGATGGGTGACTGTTTTTGATCCATTTATCAAATAACTTGTAAGTAACTTATGTTTACATGAATATTTCTGTGGTTTTTTTTCTGAGCAATTTCCTTCCTTGTGTCATTGGAAACAGCAGCAAATATTCTTAATATTTTCCTCAGATGGGAATTCTTTTATCCCATTAATTCTGCGTACTTCACCGACATCTGCAAAACTATTCCCAATTCTCATAATTGAGTGAGATGTGAATTAGGGAATTAATTTTTTTTTGAAGCTGAAGAGGGTTGTGATACAGCAAGAAAATTTGGGCATTTAAAAATTTAATTAAAATGCCAGCTTTCTTATTCACCGTCTCAGCTTTTTGACAAATCACTTAATTTCTTTGTCTCCTCTTTGTTTTTTTTCCCCTGCTCTTTTTCATATTGGTAGGAATGTTCCTAATATGTTCACTTATCTAATAACATCATTGGCAAGATTAATATTTCTAGAGCAATTTGATTAATTTATTTTTAAGAGGTATTTTCCTGTTTTTAATTTCACTTTCCTGCTGGATAAATTGGAACAGAATATCAGAAACAGGTTAACATTCGAAGAAACGAGACTTAAAAATCTTCCTCTCATATATTCATACTCACATCTATTAGCTCACTACGAAGGATTCCCATAGCATCGCTTCAGGTGTTATCATGAGTGAGGTCATTATTTTTTTTCCCTGGCCTTTCTGTTATGCATTCCTAGGGATTTCGCCTTAGACCATCTTCACAGCCTGTGCTGTGTAATTGGAGTCTGCTGTATTATCTGAGCAATGGATCTTTGGATTTGTAATTAGATTTTTTACCTGACGACTTTGCTTTGCTGAATAAGCAAATAAGCATGTGCAATTGCTATGCTATAAGCCTGAGGGCATTCAGCAGTATGCTGTTGTTTAGTTGACCATTCATTATCTGATGTGCATGCTTCATGCAGTGATGGTCATAATGTTGTTTAGCGAGCTTTGAAAATGAAAGTGGCATTCTTTTTCCCCAGCAGCTCCTACAAGATGCACTTAGTGAGGGGTTGTTCTGAATATACTAAAAGCTTCGATCTTGTAGTTTTTCTTTTGCACTTTCCACCTCTCCCTTTTTTTCTGGCCCCCACCAGAACTATCTCATTGAGGCCAGTGGCTGTTTTCTGTTTTCATGCTTATGTACCCTCCTGGATTGGGGTCAGCAGGGACCAAATAGCATTGGAAGGTGAAAGGACTCATTAATCAGCCAGGGGAACTGCAACAGGAAGCAATTGAGGCTAATTAGTGGTAAGCCTGCTTTGCTGCTTGATCAAAAGTACTGAACTATTTGCTTGACACAGAGACATGATGCATCTAATAGCAGTAAAAATGGATTTATTTTTTCCACTAGTGCTCTTTTTTTCCTTAATGGCTGTTGATTTTTGTCCAGCACTTCAAAACAGAGTGGGAAATGTGAGGAAAAAGATCTCTCTTTAATGGAGATATTTCTCTGGAATTTAGAGAAAGAAAAAGAAATGTAAGGCTAAATCTGTGCTCATGCTTGTCTTAATCTGGTGATTTCAGTGGTGTCCTTCTGTTCTCTGATTTTTTTGGGCTAAACAGTGTTTCATGTTGTGGATAACTCCAGCTCAAAGCTGGGACATGCTGGTTTTAATAAAATACATCTAATCCTTAGAGCCATTTAACATCTGGAAAGCAAGTTGTTAAAAACATAAAGCACATCTAATCCTTGAGCTGCTTAGAGCCTAGAAGAGGAGCTTTTCTTTATGGGGTAGTTTAAAATCCTAGCTAGAACATGAACTGCTGAGACATTCAGTCTATCCAAGCCATCGGGGTTGTCCACCAGGTGCTGCATTAGAAATTATCATAGCATTGCTTATCATGTTCTTAATCTGAAATACTCATAACTAATATGTATTTAGCGAGACAGACAATAAGAATACATAAGCAATCTTTTTGAGATAATAAAAATGCAAGAATAAATGAATATACACAAGGAGGATTTTCCCTAGGTGCATGTTATTATTCTGGTTAATGAAAAGGACTTTGAAGTTCTCAGCCATATTTTTTGATAATCCCTGGATTCAAGTAAAATGACCCATTAGCTGTCTGGATGATATTTTCTTATAGTAACAAAAAGCTGAAATATTTAAACCCTGTGACTTGGCTTTATTAAGCAACAGATCCACTAGGTGACTGCCCCCCTCTCCATGCCCTCTTCAAAAAATTCTGAGTAGAAATGATGTGACATTTAACTCTATCATTAGCCTGTACATATATAGATGGTATTTCACTGAAATGTATTTATGAGAACCAAACTGTCATTAAGCATTTGTTTTTGAAAATCTTTATCAGCAAAACTCAGATGTTTTCATAAGCTCAAACTCCTTCAAGCTACTTAGTTTGTCAATTGGCAAGCTCAAGTCAGTCCTTTCTCTAGCTTTTGCATAGTATCCATGGTTTTACAATATCACCTCATTAAATCTTTACAACAGAAGCTGCTGTATTCAGTCTTCTGTGTATGTTCACACAAAATCTTCTGGAGTGACTTTTAATGTAGTTGAGACATATTCGAACCATTTATCAACAGGCTAGGAGCAGAAAAGAATGGAGCAAATACGTGGGCTGGGTTTCTTGTTTGTTTTAAAAACTGAACTCTCTGTTCCAGTGTTTAAAGTGATGCTGATGTCAGAGCTAGATTGTGGAGGCATCTTTCTGTTTTCATAGCCACAGAAAAGGATCCAGAATTGCTATTCTGAGTTTTATTGTTTAACCAATGGCAAAAGGTCCAGGATGTATTGACACTTACGAAGAGAGGCACTTGTAGGGGCATCTTATTCCCATTTTATCTAGATAAAAGTCTCCATGGGTTTTAAATCTTTCTCCATTGGAGTGGTGTTAAAGTAGCCAGGCTCACAGTTCAGGAAATTCCATGAAGTACCTGAAGTTGGGTGGGAGGAATTTATCCCATACAGATGAGTGAAGTTGCATTAGCTAGGTCTGCTGAATAATTACAAGTGCCTTCTCTTTGTCTCCTTTCCAACTTCTTGTTTCCCATAATTTTCTTCACATATCTGGGACCTTGAAGTAACTATGTTTTCATCTCCGCTGGCAGGGGTGCTGATGGCATTAAAAAGTACATTAATGGATATTTCATTAAAGTGTGCAAATAAGACTTAAAAATAATGTGCTCAATTAAAAGCAGCTATTAGCTAAAGCTTGCTGTAGTTACTGATTTAATCAAATTTGTTAAGAATTGTTTGTCCGAACAGTTTCAGACAGTCTGGTCAGAAGGTCAATTAGTGAGCATTCACTTTATAGTGAGATGACCTTTTTTCATTTTTAAAAATCAAAATTAATTTGTGCTGGATCAATTTGTGAAATGTGGTAGTGATTACGGGGTTTTTTAGAATAGAAAACTAAAGGAGGAAATACCCAGAGCCTGATACCAGCTTTGCCAGGTGAACTTAGGGTAGTTGCTTTTCTCTGAAAAGTATCTCTAAAAACAGTGCTATCAAACAACCTCCTCCCCCCCCAAAGACTTGTGTACTGTATTTCCTATCAAACTGAAAAGTAGTTTATCTGTCAATCCTGGAAATTCATCTTTGCTTCCAAAATTCAAGTGGGATCTGAGTTGTCACTAGCAGTTAAGTTTCTTCAGGACAATTTAAACCCTATTCACATCACTGCAGTCACACTGTTTGCAAAGGTTTTTGTGTACTGTGATGATTGTAAATGTCCATTTGTATTCTTCTATTCAAGATATCAGAGGAGAGAAAGGCTATGTCTTTTCTGTATCCTGTTTTGACTCTGTTGTGGCTGGACTAAAAGCTGCAGTTCTGTATATGTGAAAAGCAGTGTGGTACATTTTGCCCTGACCAATGTCTGTGCAAGTGTTGCCTTTGCCATTAAGCGTGGCTGAAATATCTGAAGACAGAAGGTATTGTGTGATGATGGTTCAGACAGAAGTTCTTTTTAACAGTTCCCATTCAGGGCTGAAGTGCATCTTCAGCTGACCTGTTCCTTAGCTTTATTAGTAGTGAGATGACACAGCTATTTGAGATGGTTTTAGGCCTAGAATTTGGAAATGCTTTCAGCTTGAAAGTTGTATTTGCTTTTTGGAGGATGCTGAAGAGCACAGTCTTGAGTCATGTCAGTGAGCAACAGAGTGCTTGGAAAGGTGCGTGGAACTGCTGAAACTTTTCTGGACAGGTGTGATTTTTCAGAGATTCACACTGAATTCAAGACATGTGGAATTTCCTGTGTCTTTTTAAAGTAGAGACAGCTTATTTGAAATGGTAGTTACATCTTTTTCTACCTAAATTGAAATGTAAAGGTTAGTTGCTAATTGCATGTAAAACTAATTGCTAATGCTATCTTGAAGTTAAGAAATAAAGAATCCATAAGCTTGATAAGATCCAAAAAAAAAAAAAACCAAAAAACAAACAAAACCAAAAAACCAAAAAACCAACAGATAAAAGGATTATCCACTTATCTCAATAACGAAAACATCCACAGTTGCATTAGGGAGGATTAAAAAATGCAGAAAGCATATAAACCCATTGAGCTTTGGCATGTGAGATTCTTTGTGGAGGGAGTTAAGAATCCTCTTCCCTCATATGCACTTTATTCAATACTTGTCAGTGAAGACGTTGACTATATGTGTCTATATGTCTGTTTTAGCTAGAATGGAAACAGTTACTCAAAGTTAAAAACCTATTCACTTTATGCAGACAGAATTAAGTATTTGTAGTAAGTGTACTACTGCATTTGCACTAGTGGTTGGGTTTGGTTTGCAGGGATCACAGAATGGCTGAGGTAGGACAGAACCTCTGACAATTGTTTGATCCAACTCCTCTACTCAAGCAGGGCCACCCAGCGCTACAGGCATAGTTGTAAGAAGGTGAACGCAGAATATAATGCCCATAGCTTGTAATGATGGGTGATACCTTCCTCCTTTTACTAGTAACTTAGGTATAGTGTTCACAAGGTGCTCTACACAGAGTCCCTGTTAAATGACTGAATATACTTTATAGCCATGTGCAGGCATCCTGGACATGTAATACCATTCTGTTCAATGTAATGTGTAGTCATCTCTCACTCTGAAATGAAGTGGGAGTAACTTTTCACTAGTCAGTGAAATAGCACAAATAAAGCTTGCGATACTTTGCTGGTTTGTGGGAAAACTTCAATATCATACATGCATCATTCTTGAGATCCAGAAATGGCATTTCCTTTGTCACAGAAAATTATGACCTGGTTTTGTGGTTGGAGAAAACAGAGATGTGTTCTACTTTTCTGACACTACTGTAAGGAAAAAAATGCTGGAATAATATGAGGACTCATTATTAGAGATCTTTCCTGGCAATCAAATGTATGTGATTAGGATCCTCTGAGTGTTTTAATTGTAGACAATGCAAGAAGGGAGGAATAAAAAGAGGTTTCATACTTAGACTCATTAGCAGTTGTTAGAAACAGTGTTTTGCTACATCTTTCCTTCACCATTCTCCAAGGAAGCATGTTGGCTGGAGTTCTCTGAATTGTTTTAGAAGGCAGGGGAGAGAAAGAGTCGGTTTTCAGCTCTGACCTTTTAAGGCAAAGATAATCTAGGATAAGGCATAAAACAGTGTTGCTGAAAGTTGTCTTATGAAGCCAAACACTCAGAAGTTAGGAACGCCAGTTATATTTTTAATTCAATTTTATTTCTTGCTGTCTTGCTTGTGCTCATTATTATTTCCAATTACATGCTGACAGGAACTTAAAATCTTTGTTATATTTCTCCCTATTTCTGGAAAAAGGTGGTACAGCTTAATTTGAAAAGAAAACTTCCATTTTGTCCCATCACTTTCTTTTTGTAAGAAGGGATACATTTATATCAAACAATTCTTAAGCACAAAGTAAAATCCTCCAGTGTTACAGCCTAGTTTTCACTTGTTAGTAAAAGATATACAAATCATCATGAGAAGTAGCTGCTGCATGTTGGAAAAATGGACCATTGCAGAGATGAGTGTAATGGAAGGGCATTTACTGGTGTCCAGTGACTGCATTTTGTAGTAACTTCTTTCTCAACATTAATCAGAAATTGTTGGCAATGTTATGATAATTTTTGTATGAGGAGAAGTCATTGTATTATCACAGTTTAAACCATTGTTTCAAGTGTATTTCTTTTTTTATCTTGGCATGTACCACAGCCTTACTTGTTCTCTGAGGAGTGTAACCTTCCACAGATTTGATTGCTATTCCCTAAAATGCACCAAAGCCAGCTGAAATGATTTGGTGTGAACTACTGACAGTGAAGGCAAAAATGAATCTAAAAAGTGATTTCAGAAAATACTAATGGAATTCTCTGTGAAAGAGACTGATGAACAAGAGTGTGCTGGGAAGCGAGAAGCAAAGATCTTGCATGCAGATTTTTCATTGTACTGAAACTTTTATGTAGTGGAAGATTGACAATAAATGATTCCTAGGCCTTGTAAAGGACATAGAGTGTTAGTGTAGACACCGTACGTAGTTTGAAATTATTTTCCCTCTGTGATGATGATGTGATGGATAAGGGGGCCATGTGACAGGAAAATCAGGCAGGAGTTTATCTGTCCCAGTTTTTAATTTTATTCTGCAGGGTCAATCCTCAAAGACCACAACAAACGTAGAGATTAAGAGAGGATTTCCTCTGTCCCACAGGCACATTAGATTTCATTGCCCACAGAGGTACTTTTTGCCATTACTCTGCTAATGTATTTTTTTTCTCAGCGCTTTAGCATGTATTCAACTTCAGAAGGAAATTTCCATTGTGTATTTCTGAGCATCCTATTGCTTTGTCCAACCAGGGACATAAAGATATCTTAAGAGCGTTGGGACAAAATTTTGTCAGTACAGTTGTTTTATGTCATTTAAAGCAGGATAAAGTAACCCTATCAGGGACATATCAGTAGAGATGTCTCTGAGTGCTGTTTAGTGTGAAATAATAAAGCAAGGTATAACAAAAAGAATATGGAACTGTAAGTAGGCAATTTTGTCTTCAAATAAACCCAAATCCACAACTTAGAACCCTAGACCATTTAGAAGTAGATATTTAAGAGTTGTGCATGTGTGGTTTGCTCCTGTTCTGAAATCTGGTAGTTGGAAAGTATAGTCAGCCTTATAAATAAGCCCCTGGAGTGATGATAACTCTATTCAGTTTCCATTTCATCTAGATTTTCACTCTTTCGTGGAAACCAAGACAGCCTAGTTTGATATCCTAGCTCTTTATATTTAAGGTAGTCATAGGATAGAAATTTCCAAACAAACAAACAAAAAATGGTGTTTGAGATACTCACGTAGTGGTGAGCTGCTCATATATTGTAGTAATGAAAGCTTCTGAACAGCTTGGGTAAAAGAAAATGTGTACAAGCCTAGTACATAGGTCATGTAATGCCTCTGGGTAGTGCATTTTTGTAGGGCATTTTTCAAGGCAAAATACCTTACGGGGTTTTGTAGTTGCCATCTTAAGCTTGTTACTTGTGGCAGAAATTTTCTAATTTGTGCCATGTCTGTGGATAACATCAGTGTTAGAAATGCTAGAAGCACAAATACTTTTAACTCTTTTCCCACCTCAGATATGCACGCATCTGTTTCAGTTCAAAATTTCTTTTCATGTGATTGTGTTTAGGCGGATAAGGGTTGACTTGTTGACAGTAATTTCTTGTGCTCTGGAACATAAAATGTTTCCATTGTTTGATCAACTTGAAATTTACCACCAATTCCTATAAATGTTCCCAGCCACCAAGTCTCGGGCATCATGTGACTGAATCTTGGCTCCACCAGAATCAGAAACGCTCATTTCATCTTTGGAACAGCTTCTAGAATTTTTCTGTAGACCAATTCCTGATGCTGCCAACCCAAACAGTAAATCTCACAATTCATAGCCTGCTTAAACTAGACTGAGAGCAATACTGGCATACAGTTTCCTGGCTTAAAACCAACTATTTTTCCTTAACTGTCATCACTGATGATAGGCAGATTTACTAGTCCCCCCAGTCCCATTTGGCAAACTTGGTAGCAAATCAATTTCAAGTGCTTTCTTGATCTAAAGACCAACCATATTTACTAAGTAAAAATCCTTTTTCACCAAATTGTTTTCAGTATTTACTCAAATACATCAGATTTAGGAAAAGAAAAAAAAATCTGATTATTAATATAACCATAACAATGTGCCCATGTACTTTAAGCAATCAATACCTGCTTTAATGGATCTTTTTTTTAAAAAAAAAAAACAAACAAAAAACCTAAAAACCTCCTCTTGTTTTCTATGAAATCATTGTAATTACTTTTAAAATAATGCACTTAGGCCTTTAGATGTGGAATTTAACTATTTTTGTTGATCTGAATTATTAAAAGAATGCTTTCTCCAAAGTATAGTTGTTGTCTTCCGTGGTGTTGTATCTTTAAATGCTGTAGCTGAAACATGCAATTATCCCATACAGTAGTTGCAAAAAGAGTTTTTGATTATTAGTGGCAAACAGTTACAGAGTTAAAATAGTTTGGCTGTTACATTGCATCTGTATTCTTTTTCTTAAGATGCAGAAAAATAATCTGTGCTAGGCTGTAACATACAGAGATAAACTGGGTAAGCTGAGCTAGCAGATTTATTTTTATTGCTGAAGACAGAGTAATCATTTGCAGCCAAACGTAGTTGAGTACGGTGGGCT
Organism: Coturnix japonica; assembly: GCF_054131305.1. Classification (NCBI taxonomy): domain Eukaryota; kingdom Metazoa; phylum Chordata; class Aves; order Galliformes; family Phasianidae; genus Coturnix; species Coturnix japonica. The sequence continues at coordinate 63,110,861 of NC_140664.1, read as the reverse complement.
GTAAGCACAAGAGAAAGCAGAGGTCAGATGTACGTTCAAGCACCACTTCTAAGTGCAAGACAGGTGCACCCCTAAGAGTAATAAATTAGGCACAGTTGACAGAAGATGCATGTAAATGAGCAAGGAGCTATTGGAGAAACTCAAATGGAGGATGATCTACAGAATGGGGAAAAGGGACTGCCCACTTGAGAGGAACATAGAAATATTGTCAGAGCATGCAGGGATGAGATGAAGAAGGGTAAGACCCACTTAGAATTAAACTGGATGAGGGAGATGAGAACAATAAGAAAAGCTTCAAGTACATCAAATGCAAAATGAAGACTAGGGAAAATGTGGGCTTGCTTCTGAATGAGCTGGGTGCTCTGGTAATGCAGGACACTGAGAAGGTAGACTTGCTGAATGCCTGCTTTACTTTAGTTTTTATTGTTAAGGAATTCCAGTACTTTCAGATCAAATAATTTATTGAAAGACTGTGGCCTAATTAGCACAGTGTGAATTCCATCTCTTCTTGTCATTTATCACGATGTGCTCAGTGTTAAGCTTGCAGAGCCCTCTATCCTACCCCCATTTCCTGTGAGTGGTTCCTTGTATGACCTACTGTCACCACCTCACTTTCTTCAGTGACCTTCCCTTCACAGCTGCTCTGTAAGCCCTCAGGAAGAGCTCGTGGTGTGGTGACTTCTCTCTCAGGGCTCAACAACGTTTGCCCTAATGTCTCTGCAAGACAGGAATAAAATCTCGCTAAATGCAACTTCCTAGGGAAGGAAAATGGAAAAGAAGGTCCTCATCTTTCCTCCGAGGTATCTAATGACAGGACATGTGGGAATAGCTTGCAGCTGCTTGAGGGGAGATTCAGACTGGATGCTAAGAAAAAGTTCTTACTGAGAAGGTAGTTAGAACAAATTCCTAGTGAGGTGGATGATGCCCCGTGCCTGTCTGCCTTTAGGAGGGAATGGCATTTGGATAATACCCTTAATGATGTGATTTGGGGTATGCCACAAAATCTGTTCTAACAGACTACCATCCAAAAGCTATCAGTTTCTGCACAGATCTGATTTTAAAAAGGACAGATTATCACTTAAGGATAAAGTAGTTGAGGTTGAAAGGCACCTCTGGGGTCAGCTCAGCTGGCTGACTGCAGGTCTAATGAACTTCAGAGTTTGACTAGACTGCTTAGGATCATGTGCTGTGGGGCTTTGGAAGTCTCCAGAAGTGGCCATTCCTCAACTGATCCAGTGCTTAGCCTACTTTTGCTGTAAAGTTTTCTTTGAGTTAGAATAAGAATAGTGCATATAAAATGGTCATGAATAAATTTAGATAAGAAACCACATCACTTCACTGATGTTCTGGAAGAGTGCTCTGATGGGATTTGTGGGAGGAAAGCTATCCACCTGAGACTAAGATGCATGTTGGTTTGATTTTAGAAGTGATAATACGATATAAATGTCTCCATTGGCAAAGGACTTGACTCATTGATCCATTTCAGATTTGAAACTGTGTTGCTTTTACTGCTGATGGCTGTTGAATTCGCTGCTTGCACTTGAAATGGACACTTTCCTGCTGCTTTGCTGCTCATATAGAATTGTAAATGTCATGAGTTTCTTCCAGTACACTACTCTGTTTGTATTTCTGCAGGCAATAGGAGTAATCTTCCTTCTTGAATTAATGAAGTTAAGTCTCTCTTGAGAAATTCGGGAACAGACTAGGCATAGTAATAGAACTTACTATTTAATTCACCCGAGGAACTATATTATTCACAATTACTCATTTTATACCTTCTCTGGATACAGAGAATGCCTCATATTCTTGGTCTATTTGCTCAGTAGCTTCTTCAGGTAATTAATTCTTAAGAATGTGTGACTAATAAAATCAGCATTTTACCTCTCTAATTTTTTTATACATTTATCAAAGGACATTTCTGCTACCTTACACCTTTTATACAAATGAAATCCCAGCCATCTCTGCTGAAGTCTACCCGTGCTTTCCTTCTGAATGCTGATTTAAAATGGGCAAAAGAAGGCAGTTGGGTTGTGAAATTGATTTAAGTCATCCCGTGTGCTGTGGAATGGACTGAAACTGTGCTCGTTGTGTGAAACTTGAGTGAATTTGTGAAAGTCTGAATGTGTGGAAAATTCTCTGAGGGAGAGGAGGAAGAGGCAATGGGGGAAGGGCAGCAGTCCCACACTAACATCCCTTTCAGCCTGCGGTGTCGTGCCCATTTCTGCTCTCTCTGATGAATGTCTGGCTGTGCAGTTAGACATTTGTGTGTACCCAGTGTGAAATTATCTCTTACTCAAAGGCCCACTCTTCAAAGCAAGGCCTGTGAATTACTACTATAGGCTTCAAGAAGTAGGTTGTAATTTAGTGATCTTATATGAAATGCTAGCTCTATTGTGAAATGGAAATTTATATCCGTTATGATCAAATGTGCACTACATTTTAAACAGGGTTGTTCAAAGGAAATAATTATTTTTAATATTAATTATCTCTCATTGTAGAAAATGTAAAAATGCAGCTAATGAGCTTGTTTTCAGTTTTTAGAGTTGTATATTGCCATTAAAATCAATAATTTTAAATATTAAACATAACAATTACACTTTGGACTGCATTTCATTTTAAATTAGTGTGATAGAATAATTTATCTTACAGAGTATCGAATTGCCACCATTCCGCTTTTTAAATAGGTTATTGAGTTTTTGGAGATATATAAACAGCTCATAACTTTATTCTGCCATACATTCCTCAGAAATGAGTTTAAAGATTATGTGTAATAGAGTTGAGATGCTTTTTATTGCCTGTAAAGGAGCGGTGTGTTTGAGATAATTCTTTACTGGATGAGCTGCTTTGATTGGTTGCATGATGTCTACTTTTTTCTTTTTTTTTTTTCTTTTCTGTAAAGCTTTCCTATTTCATGGCTAAAACTGTTCAGAATTTTTGTTATTTGATTTTTCATGTGAAGTTCATTCTGGTTTTGATCTACTTTACCATCTACTTCCCTGAGTAACAAAAGTGGGCCATTAAAGTTGGTGAAACAAGGAGATCTGCTCACTGGAAAAAAATGTATGGTGTTGGGAGTGATGCCGGGAGGGTGCAGTGAGGTAGGCATTAGATTTGCAAGAAAATATCAATCCAATATCAACTCTTAGTGAAACAATATAAAGGGGGGCATCCTGACTCAAAATCTGCATGAAAATTACTGGGTAAAAATGCCAAGAAAGAAGGCTTGTGTAAAGAACATGCAACACAACTGGAATGTGATGTTTTTACTGTTGCTTGCTCCTGTCATTCCTGAGTAAATGAAATGCCCCTCTGCAGCCATGGGATGTCTTTGAGAACTTCATCTTTTGCCTTCATCAGGATATTGCTGTTGCTCTTCCATTAATAATCAGATATGGTGATGAAACTTAAACCTAAAAACAACTAGTTTCATGTGGCTCTGAGGCCTTCTGTTAGACAGATATGGCATCCAAGTGTTCCCTGTTTGGAATTCCTGAGATCTAATAAAGGTTGTGATAGTACTGACCCCTCTCTTTCTGTGCACAACTGCTGCTCAAAGCTTACAAGAGTAAAAATTCCAGCTTGGTTGAAATTGTTGGTAAAATTGTTGGTAAAGTTATTTGGGAGGATGGTTGGTATATCACATATGTATGGCCATACTGATTTTAAAAAGAAAGGGGCAGTATCTTTAATTGACCATTTGGAGAACATTTGAGAAGTATGTCTTTTCAAGTTTGACAAACATGCTTGTTTTTACCTTAGCTCTTTTAGATGATATAATAAAATGTCCTTCCTTTCACTACGAACTTAGTGCTCTGCAATCCTGAAGCCTCATGGCTCCAGGAGCTCTTACATATGGATAGATGTAGGAAAAGGAATAAATAGCATAAAACTGCTTTCCAGGATGAAAAGGAATAAAACTGTTTCCTTGCGTCTTTCCCTCTGCTAACAGAGCATCCTCTGTGTGGCTAGTGAGAGATGCATTTGTTTTGTGGGTACATCTCTTTGCGTCTGTGATCTCTCATTATTTTTATCTTCTTTCTAGATCTTTCCCATACTGATTCTTCCATTCAGAATGAGTATCTTTCTTGATGATTAAAGCTCACTGCCATTTCATAGCTATCTATAATAGCTTCTGCAGTAGTTTCTGTCCCTGCTGCCCTGCAGATACCTCAATGTGTTTAAAATTAGACACATCTTCTGCTCATATGTATCTCATCATCTGTTGTGTTCAATGTCCTTGATGACTTCAGCAGTAACTTAATACTTCTGTCCATACTGACTTATAAATATAATCTTAGTCTGTATAAGCTGTATACATTCATGATGCCTGAATATACAGCTAGATGTACCAAAGGGACATTCTTCCCAAAAGCTGACTAATTAAACACTGTTCTGAATCAAACAGCTATTGTATAGCTATTATAGGACCAATCTTTACTTTTGTTTTTATATTGGTCACAAAATTGGATATACATTCCCTTACATTAATAATATACAGGTTGAAAATGTGCTAGTTACCCTAGAGAAATAGGCTGTTTGAGTGTGTGTAGAACTCATGCTTAGTTTTCTTCCCTCTTCAGTGTCACTTCAAGGCCTCAGTTGTATAGCTTTTTGTCTTACAACTCAGCTGGGTAGGATAGATTCACTCTTTCATATGCAGACCCTTCCGTATGCTGTTGTGGTTGCAGAATTAATTAGTAAGGCTCAGAAGCTTTGCCTACATAAAGGGTAATGGGGAGTGTTACAAACAAAATGAGCCATTACTAAACATCCTTGACAAATGTGACTGTTTTGTTTCCAAAGTATTTATTTTGTTTAAGCAGTTTCTACTTCTCCAGTCATCCTGCTTTATCGTGGGCAATTAGAAAGTAAAGGATGCAAGAGCAAGCAAGAATCAATCCTGCCCCAGCTATGTCTCAATCTGATCCAGACCTTTTGGTCTTATTTTTACATAATTAACTCCAACTTAACTCCAGCTCTTTCCTGACTCAGTATCAGTAGCAGAAGTTGGAGAGTGTGGGTCATGCATATTCTGGCTTTCATGCTTGGCTGACGGGTTGGTCTCTAATACGCTCTCTAAGTTGCTATTGAAGCCAAAGACACAATTTCCTTTCATTTCTTGGTACGAGAATCCACAAGAGGCCATCTCTAAGCATGGCAACAACTTTGTCCTTTTCTGGGGAAACTGGAGCTAAGACTCAGGCTGACACTTGGGCACTGTGATCTAAGAGTGCTTTTCCATATGTTCCAGAATCGTGTTGCATTACTTGAGGTAGATGGACAAATCCCTCATAGCTATCACACCAGCACTGCATCTGTTGTAGTAATAAACCCATTTTTATTTATGTTTTTAAGGAAACATAAACAAAGTTACAACTTTTAAATTGTCATTTACAGAACAGGAGCTTGAAATCAAAATGCTGTTTGAAGGGTTAGAAGTACTAAAATAGTTAGAAATATGATATGTAATGGCAGCGTGGTCATTACATTTTAGTCATGCACAGCATGAGTCGAACTGTAACAATTTCTAATGATTTTTTGATAGATCTATGATGCCCTGCTTTAGTAAGTCTAGGGTAATTTTCATGTAAGGGACAGGTTACAAAATCCATGTTAAATGAATTCAGTGACCAGCTTTTAAAGTGCTGTGTACTTCTGTGTACTGCAACATAAGAATATTGACTTTATCTTTTTAGAATATTTTTCATTTTAAAACAATAAGGCTTTTTTCTTCCAGCCCAAGAGAAAGAAGCATTCTACTTTGCAGAACTGTACATTTATATTTATTCTTGTCTTCATGCATGAGCAATATTATGCAGGTGTGTTAAGCAGAGTGTTTCCAGATCAGACCCTAATTTAAGAAGACATAATGATAGGACTAATAAAGACAAAGGATGTAGCCTGGTGGTTATATCTTCATATATGAAACGTATTAATGGTGTGTCATTGTCTGTATCTGTTTGGCATTTTTCTAACAGATACTTTACTTGTTCTTTATTCTACCATTATTATTTTTAATTTCCCTCTCATTTTAATAAATGTGTTTTTTATTTTATATTTACAAAAAAGTATTTTTAAAGGTGACCTGGGTCTCATTTGGTCTTTCACTGACTGCGCTTGCTTTACCATTCCTTAACTCAGTTGTTTGCTATTTCTCCTGTTCTCCCAACCTGTTACCAGAAGCTTTCTGTGTCCTACAGTTTGCTTATGAACTATCACTGACAGCACAGTTTTGGTGGCTGAGGTTCCTTTTCCAACCCTGGCAGGAACCAGATGCTGTCATACTAAGCATTACTATTTCAGAGGCGCTTCCAAGTTTCTTGTTCTCTCAGAGGACTACAGTGAGGTGCAGCATGATCTTCTGGGCAGGTTACTAACTTAAGAGACTGCAGAAGTTGAATGAAATTCAGATAAAATGGAAGTTGCTCGAGTTCATTATTTACTGGAAGTGAATGTAGGATAGTGAAAGATTAAAAACCTGCACATTTGAGATAAAATTACTTACTGTGTAAAATGTCTTGTGTTTTGTGAAAATGATCTTTGTTACCTGGAGGATCTGTAAAACCAAATTTATATGCAATACTAATTTTTTTAGCATAACAATATGTACTAGCAACAAAGCTTTGTTGTTTTCTTTTTTATGACTATTAGACTGCATGACTTGTTTATGAAAAGTAACTTGAACAGTTCTTGCTTCTCTTCGGTTTTGCTTGTACTGACCGGGAAAGAAGTTGATATGTGGTCCAGCTGTAAAGCTGATGGATCACAAACACAGCTATGTCTTCTCTCGAATTCCCCCCCAAATTTCAGAAACTTGGCAAGAGTAAGCAAGGCCCATTGTTTTATTTTAAATTTTTTGCACGCTTTCAGTTCAATATGGTAGCAAAAGGTTCTCATCATTAAATGCAGTTTAAATCAGAGCTGTGGTGTGCAAGTTTTTCAGAGGACTTGTTAATGGATCTGCAATGTTATAGTTATTCTGGGAAGTTGTCTTTTGTCTGTTCATTTAAAACACATTGGTTAGAGATGTATAAGTCTGAGTTGTTTACTCTTACATATACATTAATTTATTTTGAATAGAAGAAGACTATCTGTGGTCATAATTTTGGTTACAGGTTGCAGAAGTATCCTAAACTGGAGAGAAAAAAAAAGTCTTCAGAATGACCATCATTTATGTTTAAGGGAAGATAATTACCTGTAATAGTAACCTAAATAATGTGTATGTTATTCTTCATCCAGTGGCCTCTAGTAGGAATTACTCAACTGTTATCATGTAGGCTGCTCTTAAAGTAGTGTCTCCTATTTATTTCCATGAAAAGTACAACAAAGAGTACATTAATGCTACCTGATAGAGCAAATTCTCAGCTACAAAATATTACTTTTCAATGTTGTCACTACCATTAGCTGTGCATTTTTGCCAGCGTTTAACAAGGGCCTACATGCTGTTCTTGTAAACTTCTGCATCAGCAGAGATGATCCACTGTCATGGTCATCACTGCTGGAACACACTAACCCCCATCTCATTGTGCTGGCATCCAGTTTTGTCCCCATAAATGTTCAGCAGTCATCAATTTATAACAGTGAGTGCAATTTTTTCTGCATGGAGGAATTCAGTGACACACCTTTACTTCAAATGCGCTTCTATGTCAGATGTCGTTTAGTTGCACTGCCCCTATACTTCCATCTGTGTCACAGCAACAAAATGTAATGGAATTTTGGGTGGGAAGGCTCAACCCCTATTGCCGTACCACCAGCATGCACCTCTGATGTTGTGGGCGACCATAACCTAGGAGATGATACTACTTTTGGAGCAGCTATCATATGTTACAGAAGTCCTAAAAAAACCCCAAAATAATCAAATTAAAGATCTACAGCACAGATGTCCAACCTTTTGGCTTGACTGGGCTACAGCAAATGAAGAGGAATTGTCTTGGGCCACATATAAAATATATATCACAGAACATCATGAATTGTAAGAGACTCAAAAGGATCACTGAGTCCAACTCCTGACTCCACACAGAACTACCCCCAAAATTAGACCCCATATATGAGTGTCGTCCAGGTACTTCTTGAACTCTGGCAAGCTCCTTGCCATGACTATCCTGGGGAACCTGTTCCATGCCAGACAATGCTAACATGAAGAACCTTTTCCTGATATCCAACCTGAAACCTTCCCTGTAAGTGTGATGAAATAAAAACAAAAAACATATCTAAGAAAAGCTGGAGAGATCTGTTGCTTCCAGTGACTATTTAGAATACTTAGTTGCTTTCCAGTATGGTGCTTAATGTTGTTGTTGTTTCTATGCATTTTTAAAACACTAAAAAAACAGGTTTTAATTAAAATTGAGTTAGTTATTCTTGGAGAGACTGGTTCTCTTGAGCGTACATGTCTGAAATACAGCTGCTCCTGCTGCAGTATTTCTGACTGATGAGTGGCTGGGTGTTGTTCTTTCCCCCTGTTGGGGCTCTGATCCAGGTCAAATCTTTCAGAAGTGCTGCTGGGAGGAATATAGCCAGAGGCACAGGAAAATGGACATGTATTGCTTGCCAACATCAAAAGAGAAAGTGATTGACTTTGCTGTATCACATATCCACTTTCTGTGAAGCTGTGCATGTTCCGTGAAGTAGACACAGGACTCTTCCAAGCTGGCAGGGCAGTTATTCAGAATTATAAGGGAGAGTAATTATCCCATTTTAAAAAGATCGTTTAAGTCTCACTAACAGGAAAAACAGAGAGAAAAGTAAATATTTTCTAGCTACGCCTTATATCATGTTTTAATATATGAGGAAAGCACAAGGAAGGCAGTTGGGTTATGTCATCTGGGACCATTGTACAAAAAGTAGGTTAAATTTGAAGAATATATTCCTAACTGCTCTCATGTTTACTGATAGTTCTGTGGTGCTGATATGCTTTCAGCAATACAAATAGATTTTAGAACTTTCAACTATATATAAGTGCAGCAAATAAATAAATTCTAGGGCTTTCAACTATGTATAAAGGCAGTCTTAGGTCTTCAATTTTATTCTTTTGAAACCATTGCTACCCAAGCAATAGCTTCCAATTGAACAAACTGTTCTTCAGTCATAGTAATGTTCCCCTAAGGGAATGTATTTTAGTGTAATTACCTAGTTACTGACTTCGTTGCCATTTCGTTTTGTTTTGAAGAATAAGGAAACTCAGTACTGTATTTGTGTTGAAAATCATACAATTCTGTAAAATAATTTCATGAAGGTATCCATTCTGAAGTCCGACATAGGGGGAACCTTCTTTTTCAGTTCTCTTGTGTCTTTGAGCTATATAGTTTATTGGAAAGCAGGGGTATATACTATCAAGATTATTTACATTACTGTCATAAGTGGAGCGCTCAAAAATCATTGAAGCATGGAAATGCTTATTCAACTGCTCTCAGTTCATGATCCTGCAGAGCAAACAAATGTGACATTTTTTCAAACATTGAAATAGAATGATGGTCATTTTATTATTGCTTATGTTGATTACCAACCCTAATGAGACTTCAGATGTTACGCTTACCACAGCATGTTATTTTTAGATGAGGAGAAATTGGTTTTAGGAATTTCAACAGCTCCTTCTGCTCTACAAAATTGGTCTCTGGGCGTTCAAGGCTGTTATAAATCATCCCAAAAAATATACCTTATTTTAATTGCCAGCACTCATAAGAAAAAGCAAACAAAATGAAATAGCTCTACTATTCACTTTTTTAATCTCTGACCTAAAGCTGCTAGTCAAAATACACTGTCTATTTTCAGAGATATTTGGAAGCTGGAATTTAATGACTTGAACTTGAGTTAGTTCTTCTGAAGAATGAAATAATCCACCATGGATTAATTTTCATTTTTCATGGGCTCAGATGTGGGATGGAAGACAAACAGGGATCTTCAGTGTGGTGTTCTAATAAAGTCACTTACCTGACTGAGATCTGAGTGGTAATTCAGAGAATTATTATATATTATGTGTCTGGTTGTAGCATGTAGAATCTTTCCTTGCTCAAACTGTTAATCCATGCCAAGTAAAAACGTCGTGCTGATAGATGGAAATACTGCCTATCCTGTGCTTTCTGGGATCAACAGCCTACACTGTATCTTTTAATATGATAATCCTTTAATTATCTTTTAATAAGCTAAATAACATTCAGATACTTTGTAGCATATGGAAACAGGCCCATGAACATGAAAAATGGATGAACATTGTGACCTGGAGGTCAACAAGGAAATTTCCAAACCATGTGAACTTCTCTAAATGTTAAGTATATAGTGATATTTCAGCTTCTCATTGTACATTCAGTGATTACTGAAGAAAAACAAATAGAGAGATTATTACACTTCCTTTGTGAAGATGTTGGGAAAATACATAATCTCCTTTTATTGCCAAAGTAATTGTAAAATCAATCACATTTGATATTGCTGTTGTCTCTTCAGCTTTTATATTCATAAGTCAAAACAACACTGAAAAAGTAACATACATAAAAAAAATTCATCAGCGTAAGCCTTCATTCTCATGACAGTTTATTTCCTGGAAATGAGATCGAGTTAAAAAACAAGCCACAAATCTTAGGAAAACAGAAAACATCACCCACAAGCTTTACTGTTGCATCATATGCTTGTTGTCATTCTGCCCCTTTTCTATTTCCCTCAAGGTCAATCATATGGTGGTATTTTTCTTCCCTTTATCAACCTAATATTTTCTCAGTTCCATGCATGTTCTGTCCTGTTCTAAGTTTTGTTAGGATTTCAGTGTGTCTGTGTTTGGATGCCAGCAGTGGGAGATGTGACTCAAAATACTAAACCACAAAAAAATATATTATATAGTTGTGGAGCTAAGCAGGACAAAGAGACTGTGAGACTTTGGATCATTTCTACCGCACTGGGAATATAAAGTAAAATTTAAGGAGGTGAACAGTGTAGAAACTAGAAAGGAACTGAAGCCTGGAAGAGGCATTACAAGATCCCAGACAAAATGCAGTGCCTTGAGGTTGTTGGTTCAGGTGGCAGCGAGTAGCAGGAAGCTCACCTAACTGCAAGCTGAAGAAAATGCACTTGTGTGGAATCATGCAGGGTAAAGAGGGATTTGTACTTCTTTTGGAAACAGTGTTTTTAAAAGTCTTTTTTTTTTTTTTTTTTTTTTAGGGTGCCTCATTATGAAAGTTTTTCCAAATTGCTGCCTCTTCTCTCTTATGTTTTTCATACAGAATATGTGATATTTTGTGGTTCGCTCCTTTCTGCGTTGTCTCTTCAGCTACACCTAATACACTTAATGTAGTACATGAAGTAATTTTGCATTGTCGTGACTCCCAGAATAGTCAGTCTGCCCTACAGCTTCCATCTCTATCAGCGGATTATATTCAAAGCTCATTCTGAGTGTGGTTTTCCCCAAATCGATACTCCTGAGTTCTATTTAAAAATTCATTCTACTTCTCAGAATCTGTGCATTTACAAAATGACCTCTAACACTGCTTTCACCAGACTACCTTTGAGGAAACAGATGGTGTGCTCTCAGGGCTCAGTAGGGTCCACATACAGCTGAACCCATCTGGCACTGGAGAATGCTCTCCTGCATTGGTTACTCAGAGCACTCAGCACAAGCAGGCTTTCTGTAAGCATCACCATGAAATGTGTCCCCTATTTCTCCATGTTCTTTATGATACCAGTGCAGTGCAGCATGATGTGAAATTATTTTCAAAATAAATTCTCTGTATCAATGCCCTGGAAAAATCAGTACTGCAGTAGGGTCAGCAGTGACAACAACAACAATAATAAGACAACATTCTAGGATATAGCTTCATGAAGGTTTTGTTCAGAATTCAGAATCTCACACAGTGCCTTAGCATGCTTCATGCTGCTCCCTACTGGTCTGTAGCTGATGAACTTAAATATTTCTTACAACTTACAGTATTTCTTACTGGCTCAGCCTGTACCCAGTAGGCTGAGATGAGTTTTCTGCCTGTACTAGTGCTTATGCAGTAGGTAGGTGCTCTGTTTTGTGTTTTTTGCTGTGGTTGCACTCCGGACAGGAGAAGCATCTTACTAAATAGAATCAAGTTATATTAACAACACAGTGAAATAAAGACAAAAGTTGCAATTCCTTGGGTTGTTTGTTTGTTTGTTTTTGAAGTCCTGACTTTGCTGAGCAGAATCCAGCACTTTCTCGCACAGTTTTTTGTTTAATGTAAAAAATTATCCTACCTGTAGTGTGAAGGTCAATGAGACAACACTGATGGTGAGTCTGAATCTCAAGCAAGTTTTGTTGCAGGTATCACAAGTGCTTATGTAGTGGTGTCAGCTGATACCCCATACAAATTCAGTATGTCTACAAGTGCCATTGGTAAACAGAAGTAAAATATTGTAGCTGGACTTTCCATCTGCAAAAACGTGTTGTGAAAGTGCTCATACAAAGAATGCCAGACCTACAAGAAAGTTCTTTCCAGAGTGCTTCTTGTAAAGAAAGGAAATTGGAATTTGTGCCTAGCTTGTAATTTCATTAACCAGTTCTGGGCTTTGAAGTAGATCTGTTGCCTCTTTTAAAGGAGTAGAAATAGCACGGGTGTGGTTTTATCTTCTTCCTTCCCAAAAGCATGTAATAGAGTCCTCTTTAGCCCTTCCCCTTTTAATGTTTTCTCAGGTGTGCACTTCTCACACCCCCCTGACAGCTATAAGGCTAAACATGTCCAAAGAACATTCTCCTGACTATCTCCAGAAATATTACCTGTTTTTAACTCTGCATGGCTTGTTCAACACTGTGAGGGATAGGGATGTACTATATGTACATTTGCAAAAGTTTGGTGCTTTTTTTTTTTCTCCTGCTTTTTTTCTTTTACTCTGTTTTACTTCAGTGCTTGAATGGTGCATCTCCTGCGCTGCTTCTGAAAAAGTGCCAAGGAAAGGAAAACATTGCAAGTATAACTTCATGCTTCTGTAATTTGAAAGACAAGCAGTGTTTACACAGGAACATAGTTGGTTCGATTTTGCACTGGAGAGGGATACGGTATGAAAATGAATATTTTTGGTGTGCTTTCAGAGCATCAGTTCTGACTACACCTGTGTAAACCAGGAGTCAAAAGAACATAATGTTCACAATCGGATTTTCCCCTCTAATTCAGTTTTAATCCATGAACATGAAGTTTTGTGGGCAGTTTTCCTGACAGCAGAACTTTTCTTGGCATATTATGAATGTTTCCAGCTTTTCTACATGTCATTGGTGATTTCAGAGGCAGCTTTTCAAGGCTATTTTCCACATACAAGGTAAAGTAATAGGCTATTCCTTATTTATTTATTTTTTTGAACGGTTGAATATCTCACACACAGCTGTGTAACATGGCCTTACTCTTTTGCTGAGAGGTATGGGATGGGCTGAATATACTGTTCGCTCATGGGGTCTCTAAATGATGCAGGCATGGCACAGATGATGCCTGGTTTCTTTCGTGTCTGAGCCGAGGCTTCCTTCAGATTCTTTGTTGCCTAACAATGGCGGTGAATTTGCGATTTCCTCAGCAGAAATCACGTGCATTGGCCATTTGTCATCATGCAATCTGTGTAGACTTAATGTTTTAGGAAACTCTTCAACGTTGTTTGAGATTGATAGTTTCCTGGTGTCCTGGTGATAGACAGAAAGTTTGAATCAGCATTGTTTTCTTAGAAAATGACGTTAAGAAATATCCCATTGGCTAAAACTAAACATCTTTTTTTTTTTTTTTTTTTTTAAACTTTATTGTTATTCTGACATGGAAAACCCTTTGATTAATCTGTGAATTCACTAGCTATTCAAAATAACTGTCTCAAGGGGAAATCAAATAATAATGTTTACTTTGGATCTTTTTAGATCCAGACAATACTAGAAGAGAACGTAAGTACATTGTTAAGATGAAGGATTTTTGGAGGACGAGTAAAGCCTTCTGGGAGCCATCAGAGTTTTTGTATCGTGTAACCCAAACCTACCAAGTTTTCCTCTTTTAGTCAAAGACCAGGAACTTCTGAAACTACCACAACAATCTCAAATACAGTTCAGACAAGTTCATGTTTCCAAAGACACCTTTAAAGGACAAAAGACGTGGTAATGATGTGCCTTTCCCCACTTGCCATTCCAGATTCAAACAAATGCAAACACTATGCATAGCTTGAGCTCTGAATCTTTTTTTGCACTGCACAGTGTGACAGAATGTGTCAAGGATAGGTGTCCGAGCTTTTAGCTTGCCTGTGGAGGCCAGCCTGTGCCTGAGGAGGGCCAGACTGAGTTAATAGAAATTGTCTTGGGCCACTTCTAGAGTATGTATTATAATTAATGTTTATAAGTAACAAAACTCTTTAAAAATGCTTTTTAGTTTAAAACATAAAAAGAGGGCAACAACAAGAAAATAATAAAACTAGTGAAATATTTAACCTCATTTCCGTGAAACTAAGGCATCAATATATGATTTGATGGAAGTAATTTGAGTTCTCAGTGAGGTTCAAGATGTTAATCAGAGATTTTTGATCTGATTTTACTTTTTCTGTATTTCATCCTCCAAAACAGCTGTTCACAAATATATGTAATGCCAAAAAGCGATGACGTGAATAAAGCATGACTGTGAAGTCAGGGGTAGTATATGTCTTAAAGAGATCTGGTGAAGTGACATTATCAAATTTTTCTTTGAGATGAACATCTGATTGCAGTTGTATACATTCAATTTGAAGATTTGCAGGTGCTTTATTTAAGCTGACTGAAAACAGAGTCTCAAATATAGAAAAAAAATTGATGATTTTTTTTTTATTTTGCAATATTGAAGCCTATTTTTAAATGCCTTTATAAAAACAGAAAGCATGGCAGCATATTTTTTGCTGTTCACAGGTCTTTGATTAGCCAGTGTATCAAAATGTGCGTTATTTGCCATAACTTGAGCTTGCCATAATTTAAGTTTCATTCTGAACTCTGTTTTTTGAAACATAGCATAGTTGATTTTCACCTTGAAGATGCAAGTTTAACTCATTTAAATGAGCAGTCAGATCCTCTAAAAATACATACCACTAATTATTTTATGCTTCTTGTGAGCCTTTTGAGATGCTGAATATGACAGCATTTGTCAGCACCACACAAATATTCTGGATGTTTCTTCTTCAGTGAATATGTTAACTCATTAAATTATTTCTCAAAATAACACAAGTCCATGTTTAATAATTAAGCAAGATTTACATATCTGCGTACTAACAAAAACTGCATGTATTCACATGGTAAGTTGAAACATTGTCGTCAGTAATCTTTTACTCGCTGAGTGGTATAGTGATGTGAAACTTGTAATGAATGTGTGTTTCAATTTGACAGTGTGTAAGCTGCATATATGAGCTGTGGAGTTATCACTGTCTTCCCCTCTGCACTGTTCGGTTGCCACCTACACAGTGTGTGCTCAAGCTGTGCACAATCAACTCCTGAAAAATTTCACTAAAAATTCATCATAATGCTGAAAGTTCTTGGTTTTCTGCAGTTGCACTGCTAGCTGTCCACGGCCACACCTCACCTGCAGGCCGTGCATTGGACACACCTGGTGTTAAGAGAATTCCAGGCCTTAATGACAAACCTCAAGAGCACAGATTCCATTCAAATCTGCCATTGCCACTTCTGACTTGAGCTGTTCAGAAATCTGCGTGCTTAGCATGTCATGTGGCAGGGGAGGCAGGCATGAAGATCTTCTGGTTTAGCACTGGTAGGTGCCTCTTTCTTGCTCCCCCCTTCTCAGCAGAACAGGGGGAGAGAATATGATGAAAAGAGCTCATAGATTAAGATCACAGAAACCATAGAGTTGGAAGGGACCTCTCTGATTGCCATTATGGGCAAAACAGATTCAGCATGAAGAAGACTAATTTGTTGCTAGTTAATGACAGCACAGAATGGCAAGAGCTGAAAGTAAGCTAAAAACACCTTATCTCCTGTCTACTCTCTTCTGCAAGGAATGGAGCTGTGGTTAGTCCATAATGCTTTCTTTGCCACCCCTTCATAGTCACTCAGCCCCTGACCCAGCATGCAGTCCTTCCCACAGGTTGCAGTCCATCCCAAACTGATCTTCTCTGGGCTTCCAACAGGCTGCAGCTCTCCAAGCACTGGTCTAACACAACTCCTTAGCACAGGGCCCATCCTTCTGCAGCAGATGGCTCCAGCAGGAATCCCTATAGGCAGCAGCTCTTTCAAATCTCTGCTCCACTGCAGGAATCTCTGCACAGGCTGTATGTAGAGATCTGCTCTGCATTTTGCTCATAGGGTTCAGTGGGACAGTCTGTTCCATCGTGGGACTCTCTTGGGCTGCTGAGAAATTCTGCTTCACACCTATTACATCTTCTACACTTCAGTGGCTGCAGGGATGTTTCTCTCATACATTCTCACTCCTCTCCCCCAGTTGCTGTTGCACAGCAGTTTTTCACTTTCTTAAATCTGTTTTCTCAGAAGCACAGCCAGCATCACTCATGACTCAGCTCTGGCAGCAGCAGGTTCCTTATGCAGAAGCTGGAACTGGCTCTGATCTGACATGGGGGAGCTGCAGGTCTCAACTCTGTGAGCATTCTGCCCACTACCCAAACCTTGCAATGTGAACCCAACACCGAAATCACAGGTAGTATAAATTGGGAAAAGGCAGGTCAGTTGTGCCTTCAAAAGTTTTTCTCTATTAGTTGAAGAATAAAACAAACTTTGGCAAATCAGTAGCTTGCACAGATTCCTTGTTCTCTGTAGGCTTCACGCGATTCTTTTGAAAAGACCAGCTGTCCTTATACACCTCTTCCCTTTCCTCTGATGCTACCATGCTGTTGTCAGTTGACATGGTAGTAGTGAAAAACTCTGTTCGTTACTGGACAGAAGGTCGTGAGAAGTTTTTAGCTAGAGCACACCACTCGGCATCTGTATTATGACCATCTAAGTGTTAGGTCATCAAAGGGACCTAACAATCTCTAACGTTCTGACATCTTCAGCATCTGTTTATCCCATTTTGCAGTACTGATGTTGTTGTGCAGTCTTACTGGTACAGTGCAGAAATAGGCCTTAGGAAGGTCAAGCAAAGCAAATCACAGAGATGCTGCCAGTGAAATTTTCACCAGTAACGGTAGAGCCAAAATTGAGGGTGAACTAGTAAAATAGGAAGGGAAGGAAAGGAAAGATGGGTAGAAACAAGGTAGTATTTGTGCCAAGATACTAAACTAATCCTTGCAGTGATTTTCAGCATGCCTGCTTAATAATATTTGAAGAATGAGAATTTACTAGGGAAAGTAGGAAATCATTTATATTCAGAATGATAATTTGAGGGTTAATACTTCCTTCCATCAGAGCCTGGAGAGAGTTTGGGTGTTGCAGCTGTGAAGGTCTCAGTGCCTTTACAGCATGAGAGCAAGGCAAATTGGATGCAGATGTCTACAACCAAAGGCACTCCTCCATAGCATGTGGAACATAACAGTTCATGCAGGAAGTGGAGATGGAAGGCATATGACCCTGTAAACACAACAGTAATTTGCGTAAGAAATTTGTTTTCATAAACAATCTTTGCAAGTTTTTCTTGTTCTTTGTCACACCCTTTTCCTAATACTGCTATTCAAATACATTTTCCATGCCTTTCTAACCTTGGATTAGTTCTAGCAGATGTTTTTGAAGTGCTTTGTTTGTGTTCCATTGAGTGGCTGGAGGAAATCTCAGGTGGTCTTTGTTCCTTCTTACACAAACAGCCATGAATGAGTTTTCTACAATGCACTGTTTCATCAGCTGCACAATTTTCTTTTCACGGTTCTGACTGCAAACTTAGCATTGTTTCATACCTACTTGGTCATCTATTTTGTGCTACAATGAAGAAGCCATGAATTCCAAATGTTTCCATTTCCTCAAGATGTGTCTTCCCAGTCAAGCTCTCTAAATTTGGCCAACTGCACTTTTGGTTCATCAGGTTGTTGAGTACTTGTTTCTGAAGCTTTTCCATTTTTAATTTGTAATTTGTACTACTTGGAGCAGTCACTGACCTTTCTCTTTCAGAAAAAGAGCGTTTAGTTATTGTAATTAAAATGAGGAGGTGAGATGCCACCATGCAAAAGTTTATTCCTAGACTTTGTACGATGCTTGTATAGCATTTCCAAGTTTCTCTCTAAATTGAAGTTGGAAGTCTAAGATAAATGATTGTAGCTCAGAAATACTTTCCTCTAGCATATTCTAATTATCAGTGCTGCAGCGACCAGATTGTGGTTAAGGGACAAACCCAGATCATGTGCTTATTAGTAAACTTGAAAGCTTGGAATGCTAGTAGTATCTAGCTACTCTATCTCTGGATCTGTTAGTCTGGCTGATAATGATAGAAGGCAAGGAGGTGGTCTGCAGTTTAAAGTGCAAATACTGATCTATCAATGAAGACCACTATGTGAACAACTATTTTGAAAAAAAAAAGCAGCTTTTTCAGAGCTGATTTTTAACTGGTGTTTTGTCAGCCTTCAGCTTTCATGTTATAATAGCCTCTTCTTGCCATTTCTCTTTGAAAACTCTGATTCTCCTGTTAGTGCCCAGGTTAAAGAATCCTTATATGGCAGGTTTAACATGTGCAGCTAAATGTTTCAGGCAGCCTTGGTTTTTCAGCCTTTAACAAAAAGCAGAAGAGTGTTTGATGCTGACTTTGGGAATGGATCCCTCCAAAATAAAGATAATTAATGGTAGAAAAAATGGACGTGTTTAAGGAGAAGTATAGAATAGTCACATTGCAACCACAGAGAAGAAAAAAAAAGCTCTAGGGAGACCTGATAGCAGTCTTTCAGTATCTAAAAGGGGACTGTAAGAAAGAAGGGGACAGACTCTTCAGCGATGTCTGTTGCGTGAGGGCAAGGGGAAATGGTTTCCAACTAACAGAAGGGAGATTTAGACTGCATATACGAAAAAAAGTTATTTTGTGATGAGGGCAGTGAAGTACAGGAAAACGTTGCCCAGAGAGGTGGTGGATGCCCCTTATATGCAGGCATTTGGGGTTAGGATGTGTGGGGCTCTGAGCTACCTGATCTACTGTAGATGTCTTCATTCATTGCAGGGGAGTTGGAAGTTGGACCAGATGACTTCTAAAGGTCCCTTCCAGCTAATGCAATTCTATGCTTCTGTGATAAGTTTTCCAAAGCCAATCCCAAGAAAGAACTTTGAGATCATATAGGAATGCACCATTGTTTTGTGCCTGCCTCTAAGTATAGCTAGTGGAATATAAGTGAGATGTAGTTTTTACCTGGATCTGAGGATGTGCTGATGACTGAGAGTTATCTGAAGGGAAGCAGCCTGGGAACAACTTCTTCCTTTGCTTACTGGACACCTCTGTAGGCACAGCACACTCCTGCCTGAACTTCACACTTTGTATGTACTCTGCTCTGCACTTGCTTGACTGTGGGTTTCTAAAAGCTGCTCTGGAACATAGTTGTTTTTAGGAACTGGAAAGTGTGAACAACTTGCAGACTTTCTCCTGTGGGTATTTTAATGATAACAGATGGGAGACAATTAGTATGACAATATTTTCGTATTAATCTACTGAACTCTCCCTGATTTCTGCAGTGAGCATTAAATAGAGAGCTTGCAGGAACCTCTGACATACAGTCTTGCACAGAGTAATCTGCTAGCATCATTTGGCAGAACGGTCTTGTTCAGGGATTGATAAATGTGATAATTGTGGTTTCAAAGAAAAATATTCAGTCTCTGTAAAACTGATGGAAATGCATCATTGGATGCATCAACATTAAACTGACAATGTGTACTCAGTTGTCTCAAACATAAATTTATACGACTCATCTCAGGTACTTGTTTTTAACCAACACAAATGGAAAATTCCTGCTGAAGCTGTCTTTCTAGTTTGGATCTGTTCCTCAGCATTTAATACCTGCTACCTAAATGGAGCACCAGAGGGTCTTCAGTGCTCATCATGGAGGCCTTTGGCAACCCAGCTGACTGAGGCTGCTGCACTATGAGGTGTACCACATGCAGTCTGCCTTTGTTCCTTTTGGGCAGCATTAAATGTCATGTGCATTAGGTCTGTGGTTTCTTTACATATAGTTGGATACCATCTGACAGACTTTCTATGTGATCCCTGCTTAGCTGGTCTGCACAGGGTCTCTAACTGTGATATACCCATAGAATATCAGATTTCTTGAGTTTGTCCTTCAGAGTAAGATAGCAGATGCATACCTATTTCTATGCAGCAGTGTCTGAATAGAAACATGGTTCACTGTATGGTGAACATCTGTTTCTCAATATTATTCATGAATTTTCTACTGTTACTTATCATAGTTTGCCAGAAAAGGGAAAGGAATTTGTACCATACGTTTGTTTTGTCTCTCAGTTCAGCAGACTTTGTCTTTGCAGCTTGTCATATACAGCCCTTGGGCTTTTCCTGTATGTAAGCTGAAGCTGGAATTTATGCAAATGGATCTACTTGCTAATAATTCTGATTACTATCTTGTTAATTTCTGAAGCCTCTTGGTTATTTTAATTAAATTTTTAAATTATTCTTAAAGAGGAATTTGAGCTGGGTATCAAACAAATGCTATCACAAATGAGGTGCTTTTGAAATCATTCTCTTGTTTTTTTTCAAGGGTAGTTTGACTAAGAAAAGCTGCATAAACACAAACAGATAGCAGAAGGCACCTCTTATTCAGACTTCTGGAGTCAGAGCCACAAGGATTTGCTGAAGCTGAAAGTGCTCCACAAGTGTCTAACTTTGATAGCATTCTTTCCATCCATAGGAACTTGCAAATGGCCTCAATCAATCTCATGTTTTGGCTTTAGCTGGTGAACCTCTGGTGAACCTGATGCTGTGTTACTACATACAGCAGTTTTTGTCAACTTCAGTAAGATGTTGTCTCCAAAATCATCTTCTTCCACGTGCTCTGGGTACATCAGTAAAACTTTAAACTCTCTAACTATGAAAGAGTTGAAAAGGGATATTCTCTCTTCTGGAATACTTCCCAGCTTTCCTAGCAGTTATGGTCCCCCTTTTGGGATCTCCTTTCTGCTTTCAGTGCTATCAGCCTAAAGAGATTTGTTTAAACCAATGCAGAGTGTTTTATTTTCGAGGCTTACAGTTCACTTGAGGAATTACAGTTCACCATCCAGAAGAAGTCAGTACAGAGCTCAGAACTGTTGTGAACAATAAACTGTCTTATTTATGTGGAACTGTAGCCGAGGAATGATTTCATGTGTTCTGGAGATTTTTTCTCTATTTGTGCTCTTTGAAAGGAAGGAAGAAGGACACGGGACACATTTTTTTCTCAGGCTAGTGTGGAAGGAAGCCAGTAGCTCATTTTAGCTGGCTGTGTCTTTCTTAGTGAGAGAGAGAAGTTTTGGTAGAAACAAAGTGGTATAAGAAGAAATGATGAGATGTGTTGTCGAAAATGTGCAGAGAATCACAGTCTTAAAGCTTTGGAAATAGAAGTGGAGATGAGCCATGCAGCTTTGCAGACTTCATACTGGTTGAAGGAACCTGCAAGTATTTAATCCATTCACTTTGCGTGTTAATGGGAGCTGACTGGTATCCAGGCTGCACTGCTGTTAATATTCTCTGGAGTGATATGTAGTGCTACATATATATATAATTTTTTTTATATCAAAACAAGCCCTCTAACTAAGGGTAGTCATTTGTACACAGATACTGTTCTGAATGAAATAGAGGAGAGTTGGAGCAGTTACTCAGAAATGTAATGTTTCAGGAATGCCCTGAAAACAGCTCCATTATTATTAATTATTTTCCTGTTATTCAGTTTGGATTTAGAGTGGTTTGGGGTCTTAGAGCTGTGTAAGTTTCATGCACTAAGTTGAGTTCATTAATTTCATTTATCTTCTGTCTACCTGGGTCATAAACATGCTAGTGAATATTTTAAGGAAATATTACATGTCTCCCAACAGGACTGTGGAACAGCATAGGCTTTGGATAAACTCTCACCATCACTGAATAGCCATCCTGCGTGCTTCACACCGATATATTGCTCTGTTGAGTTCAGTGGGCTTGTTTGCAGGTGCTGGCTGGGATTTTTATGGTGAATGCAAGCAGATACTTCCCTGTACAAACTGTAGGCAGTGTGGGAAGCTGTCTTCTGGAAACAGCCCAGCCCTTTTTTCAAAAGTTTACACCTGTGTGAGCTTCCTGTGGGCTCATAGGAAGCTGAAAATGCTCAGCATTGTGTAAGCCTAGGCTTTTCCCTTGGGCAGTGAAGATATTATTCCAAGGAATAAAATGGGAAACAACTTTACAGAGAACAAGGGCTCTCAAACTTTTAATATAGTATTTGGCACACATTCATGGGGAATCTGTGGACTGGATATCATGGAATTTTGGAGTGGAGAAAATATCTTCCTTTGCAAATCTCATTTAGAAAGGCATTAGCTGTATCATTATAACTAAACAATTAGATTTAGTGCTAATATCATATGACCAATGGTTCTCTGTAGGTGCTCTGCTGGTGACTGCAATCTGAGAAACACATGTGATGTGTGCAGTGTTCTTAAAGCAGTTTATTGTTGGAGGTGGTTAACACCTGTTGTCTCCTTTTCTTTCCACAATAATTTCCTAAGAATGCAATATATAGAAAGTTTGTTGTAATGTTTTTATTTAAGTTAAAATGGTTTCATGAATTTTGTTGAATTCCACAATTGCTTCAGCCACCTTGAAATGGCATTTTCCAGCTAATAAATTTGCCTGGATGCCCTTCATTGAGACAGCCTGGCCTTAACTTTGTGATTGAATTTAGGACTATTTCAAACAAACTAAGATACATGGAATGCATTAAAGATAATCTATCTCTGGTCCCTCATTTAGTAGAAGTAACAGGCAGCAGTTGCTGTGACTCAGTGATTCAGGAAGAGCATAATTTTTTTCACCTGAGAGCAGCTGATCATTTGGCAAGATTTTATTGTAATGACCGTGCTTCAGTTTTTCCAGATGATTGATGCACACAATACTCTGGATAATCATCTTCGGTGATGGATGTTGGTGCTATGAAGCAACAGTTACTCACTGTGCTGCCATTGAGCATGAATTTTGAATGACTTGTGGCACAGAGCTGCCCGGTGGTTAAATCAATGAAATGAAAGTCAGGAGGAGCCCAAGATAATGTTAACCCTGCAATATTGACTCCTTTGGCTCATGTGCAAGCAGTGTTTCTGATAACAAGTTAAGAGATCACGTCCCTAGATTACCCATGTATGGGATGAAAGAAGGAGGCTTCTGAACCACTGCTTACTGTTGTTCCCTCCCCTCTGTGTCATCAGGAATTAATTATTGAACCATATTGTTGTTTTCTTGACAACAAGCAAGTAGATGAGTTGATCTGCCAGAGTAGGCGGCCCCCTCCTGTTCATGGTTCTTCCTATGTCTGAATATGCAGTTTTGTGTCAAAGATACCACTGCCTGTTGGAATGGTGTTTCTGTGACTGCGGTAGACAAATAATCAATGCTTTGTTATTGTTGTTGTTGTTTTTCTTTCTCTGCAGCCTTTTACTTTCTCTGCAGTTTAAGGGACAGGGAGCAGAAGGAAATCTAGGTGGAACTTACTGTTTGTGCAAGTGCACGTGGCCAGTCTGGGTGCTTCTCAGTTCAGCCCAGTAGAAATTGCTTTTAATTGAAAGCATTGATACTGTGGCAGCAGCGTAATAGCAAGGAAATACAGATATTCATATTGCATGAAGAATTTCATTGATATAATTGTCTAGCAATTTGGGCTCCAGACATGCTAAATCAAGTGAGAGCAGGGAGTTAATTTTGGGCACAAGCTGTGGATTGGCTTGTGGAAAAGGTTATAATTTTCCCAGGGCTATAGAAAAGGCTGAG
The DNA here is from genome assembly GCF_054131305.1 of Coturnix japonica. Taxonomy (NCBI): domain Eukaryota; kingdom Metazoa; phylum Chordata; class Aves; order Galliformes; family Phasianidae; genus Coturnix; species Coturnix japonica. The sequence continues at coordinate 63,087,069 of NC_140664.1, read as the reverse complement.
GAAGTCTAGTGTGCTAGACAGAAGCCAGATTTTAGATGACATGGCTACAATGCATTCCTGCATTGTGAGCAAGACAGACAACTTGTCATTTCTGCTGCACAGCTGAATGTGTTTTTCAACTTGTTGCTTTTAACAAGTTGAAATTAACAAGTTGCATTAACTGCTGCTTAATGAAGATGAAGACACTGACAAAAACATTTTAATGTGTGAAGTTTTTATCCCATGGTCTCTTAATGGAATGATAATTTTCTAATTCTAAGCTTGCATCTTTTTTCTTTTTTTCCCCAATTTTGGAACAGAAAGTAGAAAATGAAGGAGGTGAAAATACAAAAGGAAAAAGTGAAAATATGTTCATTATCTTTGTCACAGGGAAAAAAAAAAAAAGTATTTTAAGAGGACATCTGCATAGACATGTGTTCTTAGAAATTCTTTTTCCCCTTAGTAAAAACCTAATAGGAGAACTTCTGTGGATTCTGTTTAATATAGGTGGGATAGTCCAAAGTGACCTTGCAGTATCATAGAATTACAAGGTTGGAAAGGACCTACAAGATCATCTAGACCAACCGTCCTCCCATTGCCACTGCTGCCATAAGCCACTAAACCATATCTTGTAGCTCCTCATCCAGATGCTTCCTGAACACTGCCAGGGCCAGCGACTCCATCACCTCCCTGGGCAGCCATTCCAGCACCTGAACACTCTCTGAGGGAAAAAAATTTTCCTTATGTCTGATCTAAACCTCCTCTGGTACAACTTTTGGCCATTTCCTCGAGTCCTGTTTGTTGCCTGGGAGAAGAGGCCAAACCCCTCCTCATCACAACCTCCCTTCAGGTGGTTCAACCCCACCTCCCAACTTGGTGTCATCTGCAGACTTACTGAGGGTACACTCAATCCCCTCGTCTAGGTTGTCAATAAAGATATCAAACAAGATGTGCCCCAGTACCAACCTCTGGGGGTCACCACTTGTAATGGGTTACCAGCTGGACCTAACTCCATTAACCACTACCTGTTGGCATTGTCCTTCACCCAGTTCCTTACCCAAAGAAGGGTATACCTGTCCAGGCCAGGGGCAGCCAGTTTCCCCAGGAGAATACTGTGAGAGACCATGTCAAAGGCTTTGCTGAAGTCTAGGTAGACTAATATTTCCTTAACTTTGCATGGTATTTCTGGAGTAGTATTTGTAAAAACACACACCTTTGCATTTGTTTCATCTTTGTATGTGAAGCAGCCTTCATCAGTGCCTGAATTTATCAACAAATAGTGCTCGTCAAGTTACTTGATTTTTTTGTCTGGAACAAAATCGTCTCTTTTAACTCCTTTGTTAAAATCCAAGTGATTTCTGTTTTAACATACTTCCTTACAACTGGGAACTGTCACATCTCACTGACTTACTTGAGCCTAAGTATAATGCAGTGTTTGTTTAATGTCATGATGACTGATCTTTTTAAGAGAGTTGCATGGGCTTCCCAAAACTTACATATGCCAATCATGTTTGTTAGGTGTCATGCTGGATCCAATTTTTAACTGATTCACACTCTCAGACCTGTTTCTCTTTGTTCTAATCATTTTCTATCTTCCTCTTCCAGGTTGCGATCTTTGGTAAAGCAACTAGAGAGAGGGGAAGCTTCGGTTGTAGACCTAAAGAAAAACCTGGAATATGCTGCGACAGTCCTTGAGTCAGTGTACATTGACGAAACTAGGTGAGCGAATTACAGGTATCCATATTTGTCTTCTAGGGAGTACCAGGTATGCAAAATTGTAATATCCACATCAGTTGGAAAACTTTAGTCATGATTTATTATTCAGAGAAAATATTGTTAGAACATTGTATTTCTTGAAGAGAAGATCTTCACTTCTTGATATAAAAACTTCTTGGAGTTTCACATGACAAGGGGGAGATAAACACAATCATAAATCTAGCATATGTTCTCTTGAAGAAAGATTTTCACAATAATTGTTCTCCACTTTTTGTGAAAGTTTCTGTGGAAAGTTCAAAATTCGTACCCCTCTATTTCTTTTGAATAGAGTTAAATCAATTAACTTTTACTAAGTCTTTGAAATTCTGAGTTTTTTTTTTTGTTTGTTTGTTTGTTTGTTTGTTTTACTCAAGTTTGTGGTAGAAATTGGCAGATAAGAAATTGCAGAAGAGTTTCCCTTTCTGTTATGTGCTGTTACCTCAGTGTTGAGTCACCACATGTGGTCAGAATAGGAAAGGATAGGACTGTGTGATACTTACTGTGAAGACAGATGTGACTGTCGGTGATCTCTAACAGGCTGAAAGATCAGGAATAGTAATGAGTTGAAGATGAAATGTGAGTGGGTGATGATGTAGTTGTGCTTCAGAAAGCTGGTATTTCTTGTTTGTCAGCCTAGTAGTTAATTTCACAATTTAGTATTTAACTACACAAGAGAACAAACGATCTGTTGAAGATGTGCAGAAAGAGGTTTCATTAGGTTTTTATTAGAATAGATGTGCATTTCTTTTTGGTTAATGATGTTGCAATGGTCTCCTAGGCAGTTCTTTTACCCTTTGTTTTCCTTCCTCTTCTAGGCGTTTACTGGACACAGAAGATGAGCTCAGTGACATCCAATCTGACTCTGTGCCCTCAGAGGTCCGGGACTGGTTGGCTTCTACTTTCACACGGCAAATGGGGATGATGCTCAAAAGGACAGAGGAGAAACCTCGGTTCAGGAGCATTGTCCATGCAGTACAAGCAGGGATATTTGTGGAAAGGTAAAGGAACATGTAATGACTTTGTTCTAGTAGCTAGTCATGCACACTGCCAATTGCACCTGCAGTACTGAGTGAAGAGGTCTCTAATATGATTCTAAAGTTGTTTCTACAAAGATCTGGTTGGCAAACAACTTCTAGTAGAGTGCAGCCTGAAGCAGCACATATGGATCTGTTTTTAGCGTAATACAGATGTAATAGCACAGGTGAAATAATTCTGACATCTCTTTGTAGTCCTAGGTTGGGACTCAGAGTTTTTAAAGTGTAGTCAGTTTGGTTTAGGCCCTACCTTGCCTTTTGACAGCAAAACTCAAGTCAGGAATGTGGGTGCTGGGTGGGGCTTCCATGACACCTTTTGTCACTGTGCTGACAGCCTAGCAGTTCTCTGCATAGGAGGGTAGGTGTATCACACAGTGGATCACAGACCACACAGGCGCACAGGGACTCCTTCCACTTTCTGATTGCTGACTTTTTAAAATTACACTTATTATTTAATCTCGTACCTGAAAACTCAAGAAATTGCTGCATGTGTGCTAAGAGTGGCTGCAATAATGGTAAGGCTAACAGGACAGCATTAGCTGTCCTTTCCCCTGGGAAGTATTCTTCCCAAGTTTGACAGGCTATTAGTGAATTAACCTACACTCTCAGTGAAGGACTTGCTTGAGAAGGATGTAAATGAGTGGCAGAAAGCTGGTAGTCAGAGGCTGTTACCCAGTGGATTTGAATAACTGTGAAATGAAAGAGGAAACATTCAGATGTAAAATGGCATCAGAAAAGGGCTGTTGCCCTCCTTAGCTAAGGCAGAGGGCCTTTGCCTGAACTGTCTGAAAAGTGCTGGGTCCTGGAAGAGGGGGTAAGAAATTATGTGACTTAGGCAGTGGGAGAATTTCTCTAAAGGGGCATGACATTTGTGTTTGAGAGCAGAACGTGAAAGGGAAGTGAAGGACTTCACACATGATCATGTCAGATGGGAGAAGAAAGTTTTCCATCCTCTCTTTTAACTCCTGTGTTTCTGAAGTGCAAAAAAAGAGTGAGGTGTGGAAAGGTGTTTTTAACAGTGGGTGTTTGTGAATTCACATAGCCTATTAAAAACAACATGGCCTGAAAACAAATATAAATTCCAGTACATAGTTCAGTGCATCCTTTAGTATGGTTACCAATGTTATGTCCTTCGTCTTTATCATACACAAAGAAAGAACACCTAAAAATTTTGAACTGATTTAAAAAAAAAAAAAAGAGAGAAGTAATAGTGGTATTGAACTACAGATGATGCCTTGCTGACTGCAGATGATTTCTGAAGTACACTGAGAATGAGCTTGTGTGCTGGACAAGCAAGAACTACAGAAACTGAAAGGGCAGTATGGTTTGCTGCAGTGGAAAATGGGGAGCATCTTGTTTATTTGACTGCAGACTTCCCTCTGGTGAAGATCTGGTATTAACAGATTCATCCTTATCTCCAGCCTGGGGACCAATGTATGAGATACTGGGAATTGTATGGCCTTGAGTTAAGGCCCTAATGTGAAAGATGGTATAGAGAGCATGTGCACAGGCTAGGAAGAAGGAAGAAAAATCATTGTAGTTCAAATTTGTTGGCCTATACAGGATCTCCTGTAACAGCAAATTTCTTCATTGTTGTATTGTATAATTGTATGTATATGTTGCGTTATCTATTTTCTCTTGGTAGAATGTACAGGCGGACGTCCAATATGGTCGGTTTGAGCTACCCACCAGCTGTAATTGGAGTGCTAAAGGTAAGCCCAACAAAAAGGTGATGTTGGGAGAAGGCTGAGGTGTCTTCACAAAGCATCAGGGTAACACTGTGACGTATTACATGGGGAAGGGAGTGTTTTAACTTGCCCTTTCCTTCTTCCTGATGTCTAATCAACCTCAGGTCCATTCATAGTTTACTGGCCTGCGGGAATATTCTTAGAGCAAAAGAAAAAGTAGAGTTCAGAACTTGAAAATGTTCGTATCCTTGAAGGTTCCAGCTCTGTTCTAGTGTTGAGCTATGAAGCCAATGACAGTAATATGTTGAAATCAATCATGACTTTGCAGAGGGAAGAATGAAAATGTGTGTACAGAGAAGTGGAGAAGGAAATGTATCAGCTGTCCTGAGAGAAGGGATTTTCTATCACTGCTCAGGTTTGAATCTTCAAGGTGACAATCGGCATTGGAATAATAATCTTAGAGTTTTGAGGTTTCAGATGAAAAGTGAGAGATGACAAGCAGTTGGAAAAAGTAGATTCCATTCATGGGGAAATTGCAAGCTTCTCAATTTAGGCAGGGTACCTATGCCAATACCATAAATATAGGTTAACCACCAACTATCTCCACAGCAGCTTTGCAAAGGTGTAGTAGTTGTACAGAGAACATTTTACAACCACGGTAATGCTCCTGAAACAGTCTTTCTGCTCCAGTCTACTCAGGAAAGATACACAGGGTACTGAATCTTTTTTGTTTTGGATAGCAAAATTCATTGAAAGATAGGGAAAATTTACATAAGGTCCACTGAGTGCAACAAGAATGATCCAACATGACATTCATTTTCAAAATGGAAGTGTTCATTTACCCCGTTTCCCAGCCACAGGTTTACATGTGTAATCCTGCAGATGGGATCTCATAAATTTGTACTCTTCACTTTGTGGGCAGATAATTAGAGAACATGCCTATAAAGGCACCTCTTCTGCTGAATTCCTCAGCAGTGACAGAACAATGCAGGACCTGTCAGCTATGCTCAATGGGCATAAGCCTCACAGAATTCTTCTTCCCTCTCTGTATTTTTATGATATTAAAGGTTATAAGCAGTATGGACTGAGCTAGAGGAAGTAGGACCCCTGAATACCAACAAAGGTGCTGACTAATTTTGCTCAGGGTGAGATAATGTCATCTTGACCATTCTAGGATGTCTTTCTTTTTTCAAAACAGTGTTGAGAACAAGCATCTGCCTGGATGGTCTTGTGATAGGTAATGGATGTGGCTTAAATAGGAATGAGTTGTTTAGAAGAAGTGGTCTGTCTTTGAAAAGAGTCTTTGTCTTAAATGCCTCCATCCCATCTTCTTACTGGGAACTGCTTACTTGTTTGTTTTAATGCAGTACAGCTAAGTAAAGACAAAAGAAATCCCAGAGTTACAGCTGTCTTACATCTTGGAATAAATCATGAAAGATGATGTAGAAATGTATAAACACATCTCTTCGTCTGATCTGGCTTTCTATAATCAGCTTTCCCCTCAGAGTGAGAATGGCAATGATTGAGATGACACTGACTGACAACTAGTTTGTTTTTGAGTGATGTTTGGTTTCTTTTGCTGCGGTGACCAACAGGATGCCTTCACTGAGTAACCCAAAGCAATGGAATTATTTTGAGAAAATGAAACTATTACTAAAAAATTACTATTTTAATTAATTAATTATTAACTATATAATAAATATACATTTAAATATAAAATACATAACATATTTAAATTATAAAAGTACATTCCATAATTCTACATTCTAATATTGTATATTTTACGATACTATATAACTATATGATTTTAACAGTATATAATTATAAAACATGTAAAAGACATAAAACATGTAAAACATAAAAAATATAAAACATATAAAACATGTAAAACACGTAAAACATGTGAAACATATAAAATAAAAACAGTCCAAGAGAGGCACAGGAGTTGGCAAGTGAGCTTAATGATGATTAGGGAGCATCCTCTTCAGAGATGGAGTTGGAGATGGTGAGTGCTCCTGGCTCATGCTGCCATTCGTAGGAGTTGAGATGGAATTCAACTTTCTGCAAGAGAGTTTATACATTATACTACAGCTTAATGAGATGACATTTGAACTTGTCTTCTTCTGTCTCTTGACTGAGCACCCTGCAGCATTAATAGAGCATTTACAGCTAACTGTAACTCTCTCAATTGCACTTAGATATTTACTTTGATGTCGTAAAGCTCATTTTTCATGCCATTGTTAGCACTTAGTGCAGCACTACTATGAAAAGCCCCAGTTAACTCACTCATACTTAAAAAAATAAAATATTTGCAGATAATTAAAAACTCACGTCCTTAAAAAAAGAGAATCCTGCTGTCTTTGGACAATGAAAGCTGCCATAGTCAAAAGGATCTAAGATCTCTTTGGGTCAAGCAAGGCAGCTTGAGATATTTTTTATAGCAGTTCACTGTGCAACAGGTGATGAAAACATAAGCACAGGCCGGCATGCCAGTGCCCGTAACCATCTTTCATTTACCAAGGCAGACTAAGATTTGTTTTGCATTTATGCTTTGCTGGTTCAATTGGTGGATCACTGTGACTTGAATAAGCAAGCAACTTCAGTTCTGAATAGAAACTTCTCAACTGTGAGTCATGCTGTACTGAGGAGTAAATTAGACTCCTTATTGATTAAGTGAAATTGAGAATTTTGTAAATAAAATCTGTACACTCTCATCACCCATTAGTAGACATAAAGCGATAGAAATTGAACTATCATGATGAAATGGATGACCAGATTAGCCTTCTTTTCTATTCATTCTTGCAGAATGTAGACAAGTGGTCCTTTGATGTGTTTGCACTAAACGATGCCAGTGGAGATCATGCACTGAAATTCATTTTCTATGAACTTCTCACACGCTATGATCTGATCAGTCGTTTCAAGGTCAGTAGTTACAAGATGGGTCTCTTTTTCCACCTTGCATTTTCTTCTATTTCATTCTTATTTTACTTTGTTCCATTCAGACTGCAATGATTTCAGCTGCATTTGAAGGTGTCTGTAAAGATTTTGTGGTCACTGTCATTTCCCCTAAAGGGGGAAGAGAATCTTTCTGCAGCAAACAGGACCAAATGTCGTTCAATTAGAACATTTGATTATAGTAGGACAGCATGAAGCAGGTGGAGTTCCACAGAGTGGAATGCAGTGGGAATGATAGTGTCATTCTCCCAGTGTTCTTAGGAGTCTCAAGCATGCAAACCAGAAATGAAAAATTGGCTTGCTATGGGTTTCACAATGCAAATACTACTTAAGGTAGAGTAAAAGGTGTACTCCATATCTTTTACTTTGAACAGTTCCTTTGTAACTGTGAACAGAGTCACATTTGGGTCTCAGGAGCATTGCTCTGAGATGTTTTCCATTATCCCCACCCAAAGATTCCATTTGCCCTTTCTCTGCTGACACTTACTCTGGCAGGACTCCTACTTTCTCTGTCTCCTGGCCTCCTTCAGGATCTTCTTACGCCTGGTGAGAAATGTTTGAAGATGATAACTGGTGAGAAATGCATTGCCCCAGGATACATACTCAAGAGAAAAATGGCTGTACAACTCTAACTGTAGAAATACAAAGGTTTAGGGTATTGTAGTTGTTGCAAAGCATTGGAGAATCCCTGCTGCTTGTTTCATATACACGCAGCTGCCACCACCCATGTAGTGTGCTCCCCAGAAATCCCCCAAATGTGGCGTCATGTTTGGATGGGGAAAGCCTTTTCGAGGAAGTGAGCTTGATTCACTCTCTCTCTTCAATACTTGTTTAAGGTATTGTAAGATGTTATTTATTTGGGAAGTACAAGCAGTACAAACAGCTCTCTGGAGCCTCTTCTGAAAACGATCTCCTCCGAATGCTAGCTGTTACATGTGATTCTTTCATTTTTAATGGTGTGCTTTTTTTCTCAGATCCCCATTTCTGCCCTGGTGTCCTTTGTGGAAGCTCTGGAGGTTGGATACAGCAAACACAAAAATCCTTATCACAACCTAATGCATGCTGCAGATGTGACACAAACAGTCCATTACCTCCTTTTCAAGACAGGTGTAGTGGTACGTACAGGAGTTGGCATCCCTAATACAGAAGGAAATGGCAGTAGGTTTTGTTTGGTAAAGAGATTATTGTTATCCACAGCAGAACCCATTTGTACCATAGAAAAATTGTAAATGGCAATGTCTGTGCATTTGGAGGCATTTGGTATTATTTAGAAGAATCTGCGTGAGGATTTGGGTAACTCTTTTAATTGATTGGAATGAGGATGAGTGAAAAACCCAAGCTGAATTCTCCCCTCTGCCACTGATTTCCCGGCTGATTCTAGCAAGTCAGCTTGTTGGGATTTCACTTCCCTTTCTGTGAAGGAACAAATCACCTAAGCTTTCTTCAGAATACAAAATGAAATAATTTGATGCTTAACCCAGTTTGGCACCTCTTTTCAATCTATCACTCACCAATTTCTGATGTTAGTTATCGGGCGCCGTGTCTTCAGCCCGCATGGAGGTGGATCCACGTCCATTGGTTCTTCTACAGGTGGATCCACCTCCATGGGTTCCTCTTGATTTAGAGGGTCATCCACCTCCATGGGCTCCTCTTCATTGGTCAGCTTCACCAGCTGCCTCCTCCCCACCCACCTGATTTTCTTGTGGGGAGGAGGATCCATTACTAGTGGCGAGCTGTGAACTGCCGCTGCTGTTTCTCTCTGCTCTGCTGACCAGTATGGCAGTTGCAGCAGTTGCAGTGCTCGTAACACTAGTGACATCATCTGTGTACCAGTGTTCCATGGCAACCCAAACACGGCAGTTGGGGCCTATGGCCTGAGAGTTGCCCCAGTTTTGAAGAAGGAAGGACAGGGGGCACTTAAGGACCCTTTTCTGGGAAGGACTCACTTGTGCCATTGTGCTTGCTGGAGAGAACTTGTAGCCGTTGGGTAAAAGGCCCCATGGAGACTCCAGTCCCTTCTTCATCCCATGCCTCAAATCCATTTGTACTGATGGATGAGCCGGATCAGGCCAGGAGAGCCTTCTACTTGGCAGCTGCCTGGCTGCCTGCAAGTGGAGGCAGCTTGTTGCCCAACAGGAAGTGAGAGGGCACAAAGGGTACTGACACCCTACAGGCAGCCTAGGGACATGCAATCAATAAAGAAGTGCTGGGTTTCAAGGGTGGTGGGAGTTCTCCTTTCCTGTCCTTCACCTCTGTCCCTTGAGCATAGGGGAGGTAGTGCCTCATCTGCCCTGATCTCCAAGGGAGGGCAGTGGGGAGGAGAGGGCCTGGTGTCCTCTGAGAGGCTGTGCTGGGATGGCATGAGTGGTCCGCTGGAGGGTCTGTGAGATCCTTGATGTTTGGTGGTGGCTTTTTCATTCTGAGGACGAGAGGGCTGACTTGGGATTGCTGTTCTAAGTGTTTTCTCCATCCAGCTACTGAATGTGTGGTTGAAAGTGAAGTCAGGCCACACATGACAGTGCACAAAGAATAGATGGAGGATCGATTGAGTGTCCAGATAAGTAATCAGGTCATATTTGATCTCTGGATCCCTGCCACCTCTGGAGTAGTGATATTGAAAAGAGGGCTGAGGGGCACAGGGCCCAGTTCCACAGATGTCTGCACCCCATCAGTTGACTCTTACTGTACTTCAAGCAGCATGAAAGTGTTCAATAGGCTAACATCACATGAAGAGGAAAGGGAGGTATTTTTGTTTTGTGCACACGGACTAAATTACAGCCAACATGCCAAGAAACTCTGCAGCTTGTTGCTGAACTAAGACAAACTAAGCTGTTTTCGGTGGTGTTTCTGATGACGGTGTCGTCTTGTCTTTCCACCACAGTAATTTTGAGGAAGGAGGAGGGATGCTGGTTCTCAGGGCACCTGTCCTGAGGATGGATTCACAGTGCCTGTTTTGCCACGTTTCAATGAGACTAGATGCCTCCTGGGCTCTGGGACTGCCCTTCATTTCATGTGGTGTTCTTAGGATTCCAGCTCCTTGTTCATAGCCTTCCTGGTCTTGCCTGGGGAAGCTGTCAGCTCTCAGCTATTTCTCTCTCTCTCTCTCACTTTTTTTTCTTTTTTTTTTTTTTTTTTTCTTTTTTGTAATTCCACTGTGCAGACCTTATCTTTAGAGGGTTAGTTTTAAGTTCTTTGTGACATATTCTTACTAGCTTTTAAGTGGCAGAGATGGTTCAGGTGTGGTGAAGGTGCTGATGAGTGCCATAATTTTCATGCCTCGATAACCAGTGTGGCTGAGGGAGGTCTCAGCTCAGTTAGAGAAGGTAAACTCTTTCAGTTCATTAGCTTTTCCTCTGCTGTATGGACAACGTTTCTCTGAAATAAAGGGGTCAGCCCAGATTAAGGACAGGTCATTCTGAAGGTGTGTCACGTCAAGCATTAAGTGGCTCTTGCACATTATTAATGCCATTAAATAGAGTCCAGTAACACCTCAGTGGAAGCACATCTTGCAGACAGTTTCTGGGTTCTATTTAGCCAATTCTGCTATATGCAATCCGCCGTAGCATAGGCACTGGGCTTGTTCAGCCTGGAGAAGAGAAGCAGGTGGGGTGACCTCATTGCAGTCTTCCAGTACTTAAAGGGAGCCTACAGACAGGAAGGGAGTCAACTTTTTAAAAGGGTGGATAACGGCAGCACATGGGGAAATGGTTTTAAATTGTAGGAGGGAAGATTTAGGTTGGATGTCAGGGGGAAGTTCTTTACCAAGAGAGTGGTGAGCTGTTGGAACAGGCTGCCCAGAGAGGTTGTGGATGACGCAACCCTGGAGGTGATCAAGGCCAGGTTGGATGGGCCTTGGGCTGCCTGGTCTAGTATTAGAAGTTGAGGTTGGCCACTCTGTTTGTGGCAGGGGGGTTGGAGCTTGATGATCCTTGTGGTGCGTTCCAACCCAAGCCATTTTATGGTTCTGTCAACTTGAAAGAGAATTCCAGAAACAGTTTTTCCAGTTTTTGAGTGCTAAGTTAAGTCAGAGCAAAATTAACAGCCTTGTGTATCCCAGATTCCAGTCGCACAGAAGCAGAATCAGAAAAACCCACTAAATATGTGTCTTCAGTTATTTTGAGATCTTCATTTTCTTTCATGTGCTTACCGATTTCTAGTAAATTACCTGTGCCCACCTACTTTTCAAAGTCAACTGCTGCTGTGATGCATCTTTTGAAATGTCAGGGAGGCTCAGGGACCTCTGTCAGAGGGAATCTATCTCTTCAGTATTATGTACGTCTCTCCATAAGTAATGACTCCAACTTATTTTCATGGAAATTCTAACAGCTACGAAGAGCACAGTAACACTGTTTAATGGAGCAAATTCTCAGCTACAAAGCGCTGCTTTTCAAGACAGTCCCCACCATCATTAACTGTGCATTTTCACCAGCAGAGAAGGAGAGTCTGCATGCTTTGCTCAGCTCCAGCAGAGGTGACCCACTGTTGCCACTGCTGAAACCCGCACCACCCATTGCCTCACTGTGCTCACATCCCCTATTTCACCCCTGTAAGTGTTCAGGAAGTGTTGATGAATGTCTGTGGGTGCCGTTTTTTCTCTGTGAGGGAATTCAGTGATCGGGCTTTTCCTTTTCTTCATGCACACTTCCATGCGAGACACAGAGAATTTGCTCTGCTAGTTCTGGAAATTATTAAAAGCATCTGATAGATTTAGAAATCAAAGTCAAAAGTGATGATCACATTGAAAATATGACTTTGACTAGGTAATTAGGGACAAAAAATAAAAAAAACAACGAGAACAATCTCTGGACTTTATCAGCTATTTCTATGAATTATGAATAACAAGATATATGTCTTTCAGGGATTGACAAAAACTCCTCTGATTAGTGGAAATTGGTGACATTTTTATGTATTTGAGGCTCTGTTACAAAATTGAATCAAGCTGAAAATACATAGCTTTGTGGTATGTGCACACATGCACATGTATTTGTAAGTCATTGAAAAAGATGGGTATTCTTGTGATTTTACTTCTTTCTTCCCAGGATTTTCCTCTTTCTTCCTCACACATTGTTCTTTAAGAAGGGCATCTGTTTCCCCTCACTATGATTTAAGCCTTTTTTTTTGTTGTTCTTGAATCTGCTTTGCTGAAGTTCAGTTTATTTAGATGAAGCATCAGGAAAAGCACTGATTCAGCTTTGGTGTATCAGCCAGATAAATTTGCTTTAAGACAGCTGGCAGGCTGCAGGGGAAAGGCAAGGATGTGCAGCACTGCCTGTCAGCGGGGGATAACTTGCCTTAAAAGACAAAAGCCTGAATGCCTGGGAAAATGATCTGATTGCTCTGTAATTTCTTTTCAGCACTGGCTGACAGAGCTGGAGATCTTCGCTATGATCTTCGCAGCTGCTATCCATGATTATGAACACACAGGAACCACCAACAATTTTCACATCCAAACACGGTGAGGCCATCATAAATCATGAGTGGCTAGGGAAGTTTTTGGAAAATAACAACACATCTACATAGAAAAATGTGGAAGCTTTTGCCTTCAAGTGATGCAGGAGAAAAGTTCACTTCCTTACATAACATTTAATTTTTTCTTACTCAACAGTTTCCAACTGTATGCCTGTATTATAGATTCCTGACCATTGTATCATATTAATAATCAGGAAAAAGGAAGATCTCAAAATATTTCTGTGTGAAATTGCTGAAGACTAATTGTTATACAGATTGATGTATTTCATCAAAGATATAGTTTTGAAGGAGATATTATAATTCAAAGGTTCACCAGTATCTGTATTTGTCAGCATACACCAGCACGACTTATACTGTTCATACTGGAAAAACATATCAGCCGCAAGGGGATATGTTTAGCACTGCCTGTTTGGGAATAAGTCATTGCACTCACATCTTAAATCTTTGTAAATTCCTGGAGAGCAGTCAGCTGGTCACAGACTATACTGGACTGGCATTATTGTTGATCTCAGAGTCTTCTGTAGGGCTTTTGAGATTGATGGAAGAGAGGTACGAAGAAAATGGCAACACTTGAAAGTGCAAATATTGCAAAATGTCCAGCTGCAGTGATAATTGGGCATCTAATGTCTGTGTATTATTCCGATAGTGTAAGTCTACAGGTAGTGCTGACAAACTGTCTAGGTGTCCTTGACTGACATAGCGTACTTGGACACTTCTAAGATGCACTGCAGCTTACCCTAAATTAGACATCTGGAGTATGGTAGCTGAATCCTGCTATGTATTGCAGATATACAAAGGCTCCTATGATAGATCACACATTTGCTCAAGAAGGTTTTGGAATGCTGGAAGAAACTTCTGTCTGAGTTCTACGATAAGCCAGACTTCCCCTTCTTACAGCTTCTTATATGCAAGAATGAGGGATCTGCTCTATTCCCAAAGTAGAAAACAGCTATAGAAAAGTTCAGTTATAGTGCATTCTTTGTGACATTGAACAACAGAGGATCTAAAATGTTGAGGGAGAAAAATTTACACTGCTCCCTGGGAAGCAAGACTGAGAGAGAACTATAATGAATCTTATTCATTCTCTCTTGCCATTAACTTTGAGCAACCATTTTGTCTTCAGAGCAATTGAGCTATCCAGCAATTTCAGATGTATAACATGGAGCCTAAAATAAGGTGTGAAATACTTTTGGTCTTCTACTATCCCACTGGGTTTTGCCCTTCTGTACAGCATAGCTAGGTGCACAGATAACTGAAAGCAGCTCAGTTATGTCTTGCTTACAGCCAATTTGCTATTCTGGGAACAATATAGGAACACACCTCACAATTTCTTACTTGGCTACACTCAGGCTTCAGTTTGAGAGCAATGTACACAAGAACTGGAAAGGAACTTTGTGATTCAGCCCTAAATGTACATTATCTCTCTCAGTTAGAAAGCTCTCAGTATCCTTTTCTGATGTAATGTAAGACTAGGTGAGTCTCAGCAGATTAAATAGATTTTGTGGTGAATTTTCATCTTTAGTTTTCTTTTAATGAATAACAGCAATGAATAAATTGTCACAAGCACTCTCAGAATGCTTATATCTGTGCTGTAGGATCTAACCTCTGTATGCGAGCGAAGAAAAGCTTTTGAATATGAGACACGTTTGATAAGGAAGAAACATAACATTCCTTTGTTTCCTTTTTAATCCTAGGTCAGACTCAGCCATTCTGTATAATGACCGGTCTGTACTTGAAAATCACCATGTTAGTGCAGCATATCGTCTTTTACAAGATGATGAAGAGATGAATATTTTATCTAATCTCTCAAAAGACGACTGGAGGTAAACATGAACATAGTAGCTGCTTCAGAATATTGCACTATCACCACAGACTGTTACTGCTTTGTTTGAATAGCAATACACATCAGCATATATTGCGTATTAACATTTCTGCTGCTACGAGGGGAAAAATAAGCTGTATAAAGTGTTTGACTTGCATATTTCTGTATTTGATTTTCACCTCAGATAGTAGTCAGGCTAGACATTTGTTGCAGTGGATAATAACATACAATTGGACCCCCGTGTAATTTCAGCATCTCATGGAAACACCCTTTGTACACATCTGTTTGTAAATGAGTGAAGAGGTAGGTTGTTGTTTGTTCATGCAAAATCATAAAGATACCCTTTATCTACTTTGATACTCCTGGAACCTATATGTGGGGTGGAATGAAACTAAGATTTGAGTCCAAGGAGCGTAAATCAGTGTACTATATAAGCCAAAGTGATATAAGAAGCTATAATTTAAATTAAGCTCATGCAACATACAGTTTATGTGTCAGTCCACAATTTGTTTTCTAATAGCACACAATTCAAACTAACGAGGGCTTTTTGTTTTTATAGGGAATTTTGAACTCCAAGGAGTAATATCGTAAGAGTAGCCCTGTCTGACAGACAGAAAGAAATCGTGGTCCATGGTCTTTCTCATAGGAGGGACTTGTAGGATCTTACATGCAGCGCCTTGCTTCCCCCATGCACCTGAATTTGATACAGTAATGAGCAGTCAGTTCATCTTACAGGAAACTAGCTTTGCTCAGGGGATTGGCTTGTAGTATGCTGGCCATTGACTGTGCTTCATAACGTCTTTCACCTGCACTTCCTGTTTATTTGACTTGTGGACAGTAATATAATTCTGTATCTGAACAGTGGGAATACAATTTAGGAACTTAAACAGCTGGTTTCAATCAGTGTGAGTGTTGTAGGGCAGCGGCTTGAGAAATTCTGCCTGCTCGAGTATTCTTAGCATGGACAGGAAACGTGAACTGCACTGAGATGTTAAAAATCTATCTATTTATTTATTAGCTACGATTGGTAATGCCTTGTACAGTATTAGCAGCAAATTGCTGCTTCCTTTTGTGTTGGTGGAGGAAACGCAAGGAGCTATCTGATTAGAAATGGCAGCTGTAGAGCCACTGTTTACAAGGATCAGTGGAGCAACTGCTTGAGAATTCTTCATTGTAGGAATGTTGTCTTTAGGAAAGCAGCCTTCTTTGGGGCTTTAAACTGTTTGTGGTTGGATGAAAACTAAATTCAGATGTTTCGTGTTAATTCCCTGGTGTCAAAATGTGTGTTCTGTTGAGGCATTTGTTTAGACTGGAGGTAGTGAAGATTATCACTTCTCCCTTTTAAGAAATACTGTATTTGCCTAAATAAAAATACTGTGCTGTTTAGATTGCTTAGTTTTCCTCTCTCGGGTAGGGCTGTATTATTTTGTAGCTGCTGATCAAGCAGCAACTGCAAAATAAAAATCATTATTTCAATGTGCTCTAAAGCCAAATTGAGATTCTTGTGTGCCTTTGCTTTTGACTTTTGAAGGCATTGGAAACATCAGCTAATTTCAACAGGATCTCAGATGCTGAGAAAAGAAAAACACAAAAAATAAGAAACGCAGTTTCTCAGACTGGTACTCAGAAATTGGACTTTCATTATCAGTAGGACTCAAAACATGAAAGGATGCTTTGGAGTACTGTTAGAACATGTCTAGATCTAATATTATTTTTGTAGATGTAGTTGATTAATCATTTTCAGCACAAAGTCCAAATGCTAGCTCTTGGAAATCAAATTCTTAAGTGCTGTTTTGACCTGAGCTCTCATTTCATTTTGACATAATAAATAAGAGAAAACCTGATGATCAGTTCATCACACAATCCTATGTATATGGAGATGGATGGTGGAACTGGGCTTGTTTAACTTGGAAAAGAGAATGCTCTGGGGAGACCCCTCTGTGGCCTTCCAGTCCTTGAAGGGAACGTATAAACAGGAAGGAGAATGACTGTTCACAAGGGTGCATAGTGATAGGACAAGGGGGAATGGTCTTAAACTAAGGCAGGGAAGTTTTGGTTAGATATTGTTACTAAGTTTTGCACACAGGGTAGTCACACGCTGGAACAGGTTGCCCAAGGAGGTTGTGGATGCCCCATCCCTGGAGGCATTCAAGGCCGGGCCGGATGTAGCTCTGGGCAGCCTGGCCTAGTGGTCCTTTTCAATCCAGGCCATTCTGTGATTGTATGATACGTAAGTGGATTTCATCAGTTTTGTGTTGCTTGGTCATCTAGTTCAGGAGTGTATTTGCAGGAAAGAATTACAGGAGATTAGAGCTAGCTGTCACAGCTGGAACAGAAATGTGTATAGGTTTTGTAGGGGAAGCTGATAAGACTGAAAGGGATTGTTTTGGCTACAGCCAAGAAGAAAGACGAATGCTTTCTAGGACTTAAACTGTGTTTTACTCTCCATTTGAAAACTTCTGCTCCTTGTTAAACATTTGAAAGTGAGTTGCATCATTTGATGAATCCCATTTGTGCAAATCATTAGCAAGTAAATGAAGAAACTGTATAAAAAACAGATCACAGTGATTTAAGAAAACAAACTGCAAAGTGAACAGATGCTTTCCAAGATACGACTAAAGATGTATTTTCTGGCTCTGTATTTCATTGCTAATAATTTCCACTCAGTTTATTGAAATAGAGTGTACCTAGTGCAAGCCCTTTACTGTCAAGTACTGGATTAAAAATGCATCTGGAAAATGTTTAACTCTGAAACTCTGAATCAGAATACAACTTCAGGAAGTGACCTTTCATGCAAAACTGATTTTGTCAGTAAAGCTGCTCGGGCTTTTGACCCTCAGATAATTTTGAGTCCTCTTTGTCAATCAGTGTTATTCCTTTAGAGTGCAGTGAGAAACCTGGAATGGTTCTAAATGAAGACAACTTCAGTCAAAGTCTTCTTTTGTACGTAATAGCAGATACATGGCTGCATGCACTTCTCTTGTGAATTTTTTTCCTCTGTATCCAGGATGGATGCATGCTTATTCTGAATGTTAGAGCTTTAGTGTGTGTCACCCATTGAAAATGTTTCCTAGAAGGTAGCGTCTTTCCTTTATCCATTAATTTTCATGAGAATAAAGACCTGTCCTATGCAAATTGGGTGAAATACCTCACTACAGGAGATCTTACCTAATTCTTAGCATCGGGATTAGGTGATCCAAAGCTGTAATTTTCCTCTCCTTTTCCCTTGTATGCATGGAGATGGGAGCCCTTTGCTAGAATGTAGCTCT
This sequence comes from Coturnix japonica, assembly GCF_054131305.1. Classification (NCBI taxonomy): domain Eukaryota; kingdom Metazoa; phylum Chordata; class Aves; order Galliformes; family Phasianidae; genus Coturnix; species Coturnix japonica. The sequence goes on along the minus strand of NC_140664.1, from coordinate 63,069,098 downwards.
GGGGTGAACACTAATAAGGAACAAAGACACATCCAGAAAGATATCCAATAAAATGATGTAATATTCTCTGAGTCATAAGAGGTAAAGGCATGTAGTAGTTATCCTAAAGAGCAAAGAAGGATATTTGACAAATGGAGATCTTTGCAAGTCTTAGAAGTATTTAGATGTAAAGTCATTCGGTGTCTTATCTAGCTCAGCAGTCAGTAGTACAGCTACCATGCAATTGTGCTTGATGACGGAACTGTGCCAGATACCATGTTTTCATGGGCATCGCCTGCAGGACATTTGTGTAGCAGTAATGAAACAAAATTCACTCCAGGTTTTCCTCTTCTCCAAACTGCTTTTCCTGGCACCTCTCTCTCCACCTAATTGTAGCTTTCTCTAATTCTGCAGGGGCTGTTAAAGGGCATGGAAAAGTTATCTTGGAGTTTATTATCAAATTTGATAACATAGTACTTTTTATTAGGGGTAGGTTATAGATGTGAGAATATAGTGTCTCTGTGGCTCCTGGCTTCTTGCCTTGAGGGAATGGATATCTGCCATGAGATAAAACGTCTAAAAATGTAACAAGTATTAAAATCTCCAGTTAGTCAGACAAGCAGCACGGCCAGATCTGTAAAACAGACTCTGTGTCCACAAGGGATCTTCACTTGAAGGGATCGGTGAGAAAACCCATTCCCAGGACCTTCATATTCTCATAGTGACCTCTTTCACATGATTCTAGTTTTGTCATCACAGACCTTTGAGTCTCGTATAACGATTAACCATTTAGAACACTTGATTTTAATGCATATTGCTCTAATTTATCAGGCTGCTTGCAAAAGCACTATTGAAAATATTTTCAAGTTTGTCTGGAGCACAGAAGTTTCTAACAACGTTGTGGAAAAGTACAGGCTTGATAGATGGCTGTGTCTGTCAGGAATCTGTTGGTTTCCCCATTAAATTATTACTTTGTTGTTGTACTCTTGGCCACATTATGTTATGCTTGCATTTCAGCCCACATTTTCTGTCATCCACATTGGCTTTTGCTTTGTCTTTGGCTTGGAGTACATCGACTTGCTCTCCAGTTCTCGGGATTCCGGTCCTTGTTCCACAATTGTCTTAAGCTGCCAGTTGCTAGCACTTTTGCTAAAAGAAGAAGTTTCTCCTCTCCTGCCTGGTTCCTCTTGTTTGTATTGACAGAGAGGTTTTTGTCACTGGGAATGTACCAGACCAGGGAACTGACCAGGGCCAGCAAAAACAATTAAGCTAAGCTTTTTTCCAATCACCACATAATTTCTCTGAATACTGTTGGCTATGCAAGTGTTTGTACTTAGGAAGGAGGGAAGGAGGAGGTAGGTGTGCTGTGGGGAGAGTGAGGACAACTGATGCAGTTTTAATGTGTGTGCAGAACTCTTGGGGAGGCATGTTATGTGACACCCATGGGACTGAGTAGGCACTGAGGTCTTGGGTCTCTGAGCAGTGGGTGGCCTGGGGCTAGAACTTGAGTACAGCCACTAGAGGCAGGAGAGATATGCCCAAAATAGACCGTCTCCTTCATGAAAGATTCATGGACAGAATGGGAACTTTTATTTTTAAATGAAAACTGGTTCATTTCTGAATCTCCCAAATCCTTAGCTGGTATGCTAACCTTGGGCTATTCTTCTATTAAATCATGAGCAGCTGAACTGAAGAAAGAAAAAAGAAATATATATTATATGTTAGATCAGAGAGCTCTGATATTTTAAGCTTCTAGGACATCCATACTATCTTCAAAGGAATTCCAAACATATCCTGGAAAGTTTGTTTAACAAAAACTTGTGGAGGAATAGTTTGAATGAGTAGTATCAGGGAAGTAGCACAGGTTCTCAGAACTCTTGAATGTATATAAACATTATGTTTACTACAAGATGCTTTTCAACATGTCGTTTTTCCACATGGCTTCATTTGCAGCCCTTCCACTGTTGTGTTTATAGAAAATCATTCATCTTTCTCCCTCAACCTGAAAGAGATATAACAGAAAGATTGATGTAAGAAGTCAGAAATGCTGTTAGCAATTTGCAGATAACAGCTGAAGTTGGAGTGTGTCTGATGCTGGTTTCTGTGTTTCTTTTTCCTTGCTTCTCTCATCGTGATGCCATTCAAAAGGGAGTTCAGGGCTCTGGTGATTGAGATGGTGTTAGCCACCGATATGTCCTGTCACTTCCAGCAAATCAAAGCCATGAAGAATGCTTTGCAGCAGCCAGAAGGGTGAGTCACTTCACAGCACCGTGCACTGAGGGGCTTCATTTCAGCTTGTACATTGCCATCATGTTTAACTTCAAAAGCACCTCACCAAAGGCCCTCGCTTTCCTTGATGTGCACCTCAATTCCATTTCTGCTGTTGAATTTTGAATGAATTCTCCTCGGTCTAGTGCACTAGCACTACCTATATGCATGCATCTCTATTCTGTGCTGGAGGACCAAAGCTTGCAAAGGTCTCTATGTTGGGGTAAGCTTCCCTGGTCATTTTCCTTAGCATAACAGGGCAACATTAAGGACACAATCCAACTGAACAATCTCTACCAATTGTAGAACTCAAGGATCTACAAAAGGCAATCAATGCATTGTCTTTCTGCAGATGGTAGCAGCTGCCACCATGGCAAGGGGCCTGCTCCATAACAAGGGGAAACACAAAAAACAATCCGAGATGAATCAAGGGAAGGACTGGAAAATAATAGATGGAACATTATAGGGAAGGCCTTTTTTTCACAGTATACCAGTAGGAGTTGTAATATGTTGTCCACAGTCTTCTCCATAAAGTTCCCATTATGCTATTCTTAGTGATGGTCTTTTCTTTTTTTCCACTCTGGACACAGATCTGTCCAGCACCCTCCAGAATTATATCTCTCAGATCAGAGTGTGGCTCACCACTCAGTCCTGTCAGAAGCTACAGCCCTTCCAACTATTTCAGGCAGTCAAAAGCTGGAATTAAAAACTGAAATTATTCATCCCAAGTAAACATTATTTACTGAGTTCTTGGGCTAGCCCCTCAGGTTATAGTCTTAAGAAACTGCCAGCTTCATTTCAGTTTTCTAACAGTGAACCATACTAACTGTGCAAAGTCATTAGTGTCCCTGCGAGCAGATCTTGTTTACTACAGTAACATGATAGGGAGTAAATTCTCTTCTGACCTGCATAAAATGCAGCCCAGATAAAATAGGGAGCATAGTGACTATTCAGGTCTGATTGTAAAAAGAAGTGAGCCTGGAAAGGAGCTCAGCAAAGCTGAACAAAGTTTATCTTTATAATTTATACTTCTTAATGTCTTTGTTACAGTAGGAATGGTGAATGTTGGAGAAATCAGTTAACCCTTCACAGTTGTCAGGTTTTATGAACATAGAAATTCTCTATTAATATCCTAGCCTTACTTTGGGAGTTTTTTTGTCATTCTCCACTACAAGTGCAGGCAGTTAACATGTTTGATCCTTTGAATTTTCAGAATTGACAAGCCGAAAGCCTTATCACTGTTGTTGCATACAGCAGATATCAGTCATCCAGCCAAGGCCTGGGACCTTCATCACCGCTGGACCATGTCACTGCTAGAGGAGTTCTTCAGACAGGTAAAGCTGGGGAATTCCTCTGTGTTTTGGCATCTCAGGGGATTGGGCAAGTAAGAAAATGTGAACGTGTATTTTCTTTATTCTCTGATTTTCTCAAGAGCATCCTAAATGGTAGGAACCTTTTTTGTTTGATACAGTAGCACTGCCTATCAAGTATCTCTTGGAAAGGCAGTGTCTGATACGCTGCCTGTAGATGGCAGTATTACCTGCATAGGAGAAGTTCTAATTTGGGATGGTAAGCCAGGCTAACTACTTTTATGGAATCAGTACATGTTTATAACTTGCAAAAGATAGAAAATATGATGTTCTGCTTGTCTATTAAACCATAGAAAACACATTTATGTAGTTACATTTTATAAAGCTGTACCTATATTGTTGGGGTAGACATAAAAAAATCCATTACCCTTACCTTTGATGAAGTGAACTGCTCTAGCTTATATCTCTTAATGGGCATCCCATTGACAGATCCGCAAATTTAGACAAATCATTAAAGACTGTGTGATAACTACAGTCTTCCCAAGTGGCCAGTTAAAAGCATGTAAATAGCTGCTTAAACAACAAAAAAAGAAGTAAAAGTAAACAGAGCACTGAAGAGTATGAAGATGCTTTTCACAAATATGGATTACTAAACTACTCAGAAAATTAAGTGCTTAATTTTTCTCCAAACTTCTGTAACTTTGTGATTTGCACTAAATCTGAGTGCAAAAAAAACAAACAAACAAAAAAAAAAACACCACAAACAAGCCAAAAAGCCAATTTTTAACAAGTATTTTGAATGGCATCTGCTTTTAAAGGCATTATGGGAGTCCCTTCTTAATAAGGACATTGCAAAAAATTGCTTTGAAATTTAAATTTGTTTCTCAAAGCAAGAATGGGTTTACTGGGTGGAAGAAGGAAAATCGTGCCTGCTTGGTTTACATGAGCCATGATTACATGAGCCTTCTGTGTGGTTGTTGAGATGGTGTTAGCCACTGATATGTCCTGTCACTTCCAGCAAATCAAAGCCATGAAGAGTGCTTTGCAACAGCCAGAAAGTTGAGTCACTTCACAGCACCGTGCATTGTGTTACCACACAGAAGGCTCATGTAAGGAGGATGATTTTCACAAACACTTTAGGGAAATCTCTGCCACTGGGCTTGCTTATTCTCTTATAGCTCAGAAAGATCTGATAAAATATACCATTGCTGTGTACCCTTTTATGACTCAGAGGGAATTAAGATTAGCTGGATGTAAGAATTCAAAAAGGCCAGGGTTGGATCTGCTTTACAAGTGCAACGAAGACAAAATCATTTTATGTTTCCACAAGGACAGTCGAACAATAAATCGTGCTTCAATTCTGAATGACAGATGCATCCATACTTAGATAAAGCATTGCATGAAACTTGTATTCAAGTTCTACATTCCTTTTGGGGAAAGAACTTTACTGTTACCATGAAAAGTAGACTTGTTCATTGAAGTTAGTAGATAAATACATACATCTCTGCCTGGTAGCAGAAGAGCAACATGCACTCTTCTCTGTGTATGAGCTGAAAAGTGCCACTAACCAGAGACCATGGGACTAAGAAAGTAGGCTGGTTTCAGTTTAGATATTTATTTCTTTATGCTACTGAAGTGCAGATTCTCTTCCACTTTTTCTGCTGAGTGTGTTATGAGGCACGAAGACTCACTTAACCTGAATCAGTACAGGTTTCTAATGCTCTTGGTTTCCAGTTCCACAGTGATTTGACACCCGTCTTCCTGCATGAACTACACATGTTTGTAGATGTTAATGCTAATTCTGAGTGCAATTTTTGTTGACTGATATTCAGCAGCTGGTGTAAAGATCTCATAAAAGAAATATCTTGCATGTTTTACTTAGCGATTTAGCTCTCCATGAAAGATCTGCCTGTACAGCTTAGAAGTCATGTATGTCTTTGAGCAGTCAGGAAGTCTGTTAGGGGCTCTGTGCTAAAGTGCTGGGGTTTGTAAGAGGCACAAGGATTAAGAGAAAACTGATGGTTAGAAAAGAGCTGGCACTGAAAAATGCTTTTCCTGAGAGGTGTGGCAGACACGGTAGGATAAGGTTATTTCAGAATATTTCTGTGTTTGGTTTCTGGCTTACGCTGAAGTTTTTACAGCTCTAACAGAACTTACTCCTTATGTACATTGTAATAATAACAAAGAAAAACCCATTCAGTGCCTCTTATGGCTACAGTTTTTCTCTAATTTGTTTGCTGGCTATTTTGGCTTCCATTTGACATTAGTCAGAATAATGGCATGAAGTTCAGCACAGTTAAAGTGAGTTGCTGATTTAAGGAATTGGTTCTCTGGTACATTTAACAGACTATTTAAGTTTGAATGTTCACTGGGGATTACTGCAACTGTCATCATATGTATCCTATCAGCCTCAAGTGATTTATAATAGTGTGACTGAAGCAAGCTTGGTGTAAATATGCAGCTTAAATGACTGGAATAAATGGGTATATAACACTTGATCTTCCACACCATGTTGTGATGTTAGGAAAGGACTGACAGTTCTGAGGTCTGGAAAGCATGTTTGTACCTTTATTCTTTACTCTTACGTGAAATGTTAACAGTATCAGTGTTTCCTTTGGACAAAAAATACAGTCTGTATCTGGCCAGCCACGACCTGTGAATTCCTTATCTAAAGACAAAAGGATAAAAAGCCATGCAAGAACATGCAAATACTGAAGGATCCATCATGATACTGACGTTTTCTCATGAAAGTTTTATTCCAAGGATGGTGTTCTGTTGAGTTTTCCAGAGAGCTCCAAAGAGAATCATTCCTGAGTACAAGAGGGTGCTTACTTAGTGCTTGGAAGTACGAAGCAGACAGGGAAAGCTATGAGACAGGATTCACTGGAGTCAAAGTGCTTGATGCTCAATGTTCTCCTTGGACCATAACTTTTCCAGCCAGACTCAATTCTCCATAAACAATTTGTGTTTAAAAAAACATGCATATACAAAATTTACTTAACTAAAGAAATAAAATGCGTTACTTTTACATCAGTGACCTAAGATATCAAAGTTCAATGCCTTGTTCTAATTTATTCTCTTTTTTTATTCTTTTTTTCTCCAGGGTGACAAAGAAGCAGAACTAGGGCTTCCCTTCTCTCCATTGTGTGACCGCAAGTCCACTATGGTTGCTCAGTCTCAAATAGGTATGTCCTTTTTGGTGCACTGTAAGTAGCATCTTAAAAACAAAACTTAGAATCATAGAATCACCAAAGTTGGGAAAGACCTCCAAGATCATCCAGACCAACCATCCAGTTATCACCAGTATTTCCCACTAAATGTCCCTCAGTACAACATCTTAAACTCCTCCAGGGGTGGTAACTCCACCACCTCCCCGGTCAGCTTGTTCCAGAGCCTGACCACTCTTTCAGAGAAGTTTTTCCTAATGTCCAACCTGAATCTCTCCTGATACAATTTGAGGCCATAAAAAATGTCTCCCTGTGGGACGAAGGTTACAGTGATCTCTCACCATTTGAAAACTGTTTATAGAGAAGAAGTAATAAAGTGCATTGGTATTTTTTCCAGATAAACAATTCTAAGCTGAGGAGCCATTAAATTTATGGCAGTTTCCTTGCGGTAGTTGAGTTCCCTCTGATGTGACTGCAGAGCTGGCTGCAGTGGTGCAGTGCCCAATTATGACATTACTCTGTGGTTTACTGAGCACTGGATGCAAGGCGTGCATGGCATAGTGTTGTGAGTTTTCTCAGAGGATATAAACATGTCAGTCTTTTTGATGACCTGGGCTAAAACAGTTGTATTTTTCCTTTTTTTGTTTTTTCACTTATTCTCCCCACCCTTTCCCTCTCAGTGCTCAAAGCCAATCGTTATTTTGCACAGAAGCCACAAGAAATAGCAAACCATTTCCAACTCCATTCAGAAGTAGAGATCTTTTTACAGAGTCACTAATAGTTCTTTTTCTATCTCTTGCAAAATCACGGGGTTGCAGAATGGCTGAGGTGGGAAGGAGCCATCTGGGTCCATCTGGCCCAACCTCTGCTCAAGCAGGAACATTAAGAGCAGGTTTCCCGGGACCACATCTAGATGATTTTTGAGAGGGGACTTCAAAACCTCTCTGGGCATCCTATTCCAGTGCTCCATCACCTGCACAGTTAAAAAGTGCTTTCAGATGTTCCGATGGAATCTTTTATTTTCCCAGTGTGAGCCTCCTGTCCTGGCACTGGGCTTCACTGAAATGAGCCTGGTTCTATCCAGTTTGCACTCTCCCTTCAGATGTTCATAGACATTTTTAAGATCTCTCCTGAGCCTTCTACAGACTGAGTAGTCCCAGTTCTCTCAGCCTTTCCTCATAGCAGAGGTACTCCAGTCCCTTGACTATCTTGGTGACCCCATGTTGGACTCTTTTCCAGTATATCTCCATTTCTCTTGTAATGGGAGGCCCAGAAGTGGACACAATAGCAAGGGCACATTGCTGATTCATGTTCAGCTTGGCGGTCACCAGGACCTCTCGGTTCTTATCTCCAGAGCTGGGTGCCTGGAATTGTTCCTCTTCCACAGGAAAGATGTGGAGCTTTTGGGTAGGGTCCAGAGGAGGGCCATGAGGATGATCAGAGGACTGGAGCACCTCTCTCATGAAGACAGGTTGAGGGAACTGGGCTTGTTCAGTCTGGACCTGAGAAGACTCCAGGAAGACCTCACTGTGTACTTCCAGTATTTAAAAGGAGATTATAAACAGGAGGGGAATAAACTTTTTACACATGTAGATAGTGATAGAACAAAGGGGAATGGTGTTCAACTAAAGGAAAGAAAATTTAGATGAGATGTCAGGGGTAAGTTTGTTGAGGAGCTGGAACATGCTTCCCAGAGAGGTTATGGATGCCCATCACTGGAGGCATTCAAGACTAAGCTGGATGGAGCTGCTGGCAACTTGATTTACTGCTTGATCTACCAGTTGGAAATCGTGCCTGTGGCAGAGGGTATGGAACTAGATGATCTTTGAGGTCCCTTCCAGTTCAAGTCGTTCTATGATTCTGCTAGACAGGAGGTGCAGGGCTTCATGAGATTCTTGCCAGATCACCTCTTCAGCCTGTCACGATTCTTCTGGATGGCTGGGTAGCCCTCTGATGAGTCAGCCACTCCCTCCAGTTTTGTGTCATCTGTGAATTTGCTGAGAGTGCTCTCTACCCAAATGTCTCCTACAATTATGGAAAGAAAAGTAGGAGGGGGAAGCAACAAGCCCGATACCTGGGGAGCAGTCAAGAGGAGTTGATTGAAGTAGACATGTTCAGCAGGTTAGGAGCAAAAAAAAGAAAAAAAAAAAAAAGAGACAACTTAAAAAGAAAAGGTGGATTTATGGATAGATATTTATACCCACAAAGCTGGTGAAAAATGTTATCTGTCCATGACTGGAGAACAGGGTGCCAAATGGAAGAACACAGATAATGCTGACTCCCAGCGTAAGGGAACTGAGTCCAGAAACAGAAAGAAAACAAATGTATTCAAGGAAAACAATCAAGAGAAGAATTTGAAGTACAAAATTTTTCGGCTGTCTCCTGAGCTGGCCAAAGAACAAAACAAATATATCCCCAGACTTAGGAAAGTACAGTTCTCATCTTTGGCTCAAAGCTGTTTCTTGTTTCAAATGATTTCACTGTTCTCGTTAGGCAAGCCATTCCCTTAGTGAACTTCATTCCAGATTTTTCTGTGTCTGCAAGCTTAGGCAGTTCATACAACAATCTGAACTTGAAAAGCCCAAACTGGCTGCCAGATTTCTAGAGTGTACTCCCCTGAAACAGTACCCCAGAAAGGTGTGTATATGTGTACAGCACAACACAACCCCTGAGAAGACTTGTGTTTTGCCAGTGGCTGAGTGGAGGGAGGCAAGGGCAGACTTAAAGAGCTTCAGTATGAGCTAAAACCCATGCTGAAGATTCCTGGGCAGACTATGCCTGCTGCTATGGGAGAAGATGACCCCTCTGTGGCTAGTGTGGAGGAAAAGACACATTTGGACTTCCCTTTCACACTGGTTCTAGCAGCTTTCAGATATGTCCCTCACACCTTACTGGGAAGAGGAGCTTTTCTTCCTACATGTTCCCTTCTGCACTCTGGTTTAGGGTCTCAGTGTGCTTAGAAAACAATTTGCCTTGTCCTCCTCTTCCACGCTTTTTTACTCCAGAAGGCCAGGAGTGCCAAGAAAATTCTATACTACTGATGCATTTGTGTCAAGCCACTGCAAAATTAATGATGAATTAAACCATCACCAGGATAATTACACTTTATAAAGTAGCACTCCGTCAGTGTGAAATGCAGCCTTCTTTAGTTAAATGCTATTAGTCACTATATGTTTGTGTGTGGTTTTGTAATCTACTGACACTAATGGGCCGTTGTTCATAGGTCTTGGCTTCTCACTTAAAGTTTTAATTTCTTGGTCTGCTCTGTATATTGGCATTATCTGTCTGTAACACCTCCCTGATTAGACCAAAATGTCTTACATTTTCTGCCTATCTGCTGAGCCGGGGCTTTCAAAGTTGTAAGAGATTCTCTGATTCTCAGAGAAATAATCTGATCCTATTCATTTATTTATTTGATCAACAGTCTCAACAGGTTGTTCCCTGGATTAGTAAGTACTGCATTTCTTTGCAGAAGCAAGTTCCTCTTGAATTCCAAATCATGCAGTGAGAAGCCGTGAGTTTCTACAAATAAAACAAGCAAGCAAACAAAAACACATATACTTTTAAAAACAGAATTGTGCTATTGGTTTTTCCAGGGACAGAGCCTAGAAATCCTGTTCTGGTGGCTTGGCTTGTTTGTAGTTGCTGGTTTGCTGCTGAAAGTTGAGTGCAGATACTACAAAAAGTGGGCAAGCATTTTTATTAATGAAGAGATTTCACAAATGCAGACAGAAGGCTTTCCAGCACACACTCTTTCCATAAAAATGAAGCAAAAATTTCCTCAAAGCAAAGATTGTCTCATTCTTTTGTTTCTTTACTTTGTGGAACAATTGTTTAGTATTAAAACTAATACATTTTTAAAAACAAATATCAAATAAGGAACCTTAGTTGTAAAACCTACTAATGCTAGCGATCAGTTTATTATCCTTTTTCTCCCTCAATAAAATTGATTTTGGTAAATATTTCTGTACCCTACTGAGGTACAAGAGATCATGAGAGATTCACGTGCCAAAGTCAGGCTGCTGACCAGAGTGGGGAAGGCAAACATGAATATTGGGAGTTAAAACTACTCTCTTTCTCAGACTGTGGAAAGCTTCTCTGATGAGAGGTAAAGCTCACTTGCAGCCAGTAAATGTCAGAACATCCTTTTATTTTTGTCCATTGGCAAGCAAGAAAGAAAATTACAGCTTCAGAAAACATTGTATGAAGGCTAAGAAGTTAATGTTTCTGGTTTATTGGTTTCTTTGCTTGTGTTGTGGTGGGCTTTAGGGAAACAATTTTATAGCTAGTGTTGGCTGTGGTTGGGTTCTCAGGTGGAACAAATGAATTCTAGATGCCTGGAATCATCTCCTCAGTATGCAGTGGCAATTGATAAAATCATCCTAGTCGCTGGGGTACAGAAATATTTACTTCACTTGTTCCATTGACAAAGAAAGAAGATGATGAATTGGTCATAGGCTACATCATTAATAAGTTTTAAATCCAGGTTAATTATTTTTTATTTAAATCACAGTGTCTTTGGGTAAGAAGAAGGAGAATAGGAAGGGTGGTTTGGGATTGTAGTATAAATTACATCCACTGTTTGGTCTCTGTAAATGTTCAGCAAGTGTTGATGAATGTTAGCGTGTGCTGTTTTTTTTTCCACGTGGAAGAATTTGGTGATACAGCTTTGCTTCATGCACAGTTCCATGTCAGACGCCATCTGCTGCCATCTGTCCCAAGGGAACAAATTTCAACAGAATATTGATTGGAAGGTTCAATCCCTACTGCCGTACCACCAACATCTGCCTTCGACGTGGGCCAATGTAATTAATAAGAGGCATTACTTTTGGATCAGCCCCTGTAATAAAGTCCCACATTTTGTTTTTATGACAGCAAGATAAGTTTCTCAATACTATTATAATACCCCTTTAAAAATTACATAATTTAATAACTTATTCAGTCTACAAGGAACAGGGGAAAATACCATATGCACTCTGCTTCAGTACAGAAATGACTTTACTACCCTTGTTCACCTACTTCAATCCTTTGTGGCACCTCAATCTCCATCTGTTACTAAGACTTCTCCCAGGGAAAGCTTATTTCTTAGATCCAATGCTTAAGACAAGACCTTGTGTTTGTGCACTAATGTCGAGTATCTCAGCAAGTGATACTCGCCCAGTTGCTGAAGTTAGTGAACCAGTCATGCATGTGATATCAGAGATTTGCATTGATTACTTGGATTTCTTTGGTCACTAAGAAGTAAAAAAGAAAAAAAGTTGGAGTGAAGAAGAATAGAAGAGATGCAGAGGCAGGCTGACACGCCACACACACAAATGAAATTCTCAGTATCCTCAGGATTCCTGTGGCACACTGTTCTCAGTCAGCACAATTTGCAATGTTTTTAAAAACTGTATGAAGTTTCCTAGGCTCTACTGTGTTATGATCTAGCACACTGTTTCCCACTGTAGCTTTATACTGAATGCATTTTTTATTAACAGCGTGAGGGGAAAGGTGGTATTTTCCCTTAAGTTAGCATAAGACTTTCTCAGAGTTATGGAGGCACATGGTTTGGATGCTTGTGTAAGACTGAAGGTTCAGTAATGCATGATTTTTTCTCAAATATACAAAAGATTAGTATGATTTCTGAGAACTTGGAAATAATGTTTTTAATTATGCTGGGTATGAAAATACAGTTCATTGTCTGACATTTTAGAAGTATAGAAAAAATCAGGCAAATCTGTCAAGGGAAACAGAAGTATGCTCAACTGCCTTGCACTCTTGTTATGTATAAAAGCATCTGTAAATTCAGGTGCCTGGCCCATGAAATATCTTCTTCCTTTACTGTTATCACCCACAATCACCAGAGTCTGCCGTAACATACATTTATAATTGAATGAATGATTAATTAATAGTTAACAATTACAAAATCATTAAAAATGTGGCTTGATAATCTTTTCCAAGAACATCTGCTTCTTTGTGATAATTTCATAGAAAATTCTCAGGCAAATCTCAAACCAGAGGTGATCTCAGGACCATTCAGTAGCAAATTAGGGAAGTGTATTTTATAATGACGTGTTAAAATACATGTGGATGGACTGAGGAAACTGCAGTTTGCATAGACTATGGTGGAGTTCAGTATGATTTACAATGGAATGAGGATTCTGATAGTCCCTATTCAGCTTTATTTGAGCATCACTGGGAGATTCAAATAAAGAAAGAATTAATATTATTAAGAATAAGTTCACTCCAGGGCAGGGCTGCAAACTTCAAAATGTCTTACTCTTCTTGTTGTGGGACTGCAGAACAGGGCTAGAATGGAGATCATTTGGAAGTGTAATAGCTGGTTCATAGACATACATAACAGTAGAGCAAAAACTGATGCTTTATTCCCTAGAGTTAACACAGGATAGAAGACCATTGCCTGAACCATTTTTCTTATCACAGTCATCAACTTTGGCACATTCATCCACTGTAGAATGAAATAAACATACTGCAACTTCTCATACATCAGTAGCCACTGAAAGCCCAGTACTCAATTTCAGGTCCCAAATGGAAAGGCTTGAATCCTCATGAGCCTTGGGAGATACTAAGGACTTTTCTCCTCCCTTTGCTTTCTCTCCCTTCCCTTTCCTTGCCCTCCCTCTGTTCTTTTCTTTTTTGACTACCTAGAACCCTAGGAACTGTGCTAACGTGAACATAGGAAACAACCCTTTGCTTCAGCAGGGATTTGTGGCAAGGCCTTTCACTTTCATATTTTCTCTGTGCTACTTGGATTATCGCACATCTCATGAATTTATGGCCACAGGGCCCTCCAGTTTGCCCTTCCCAACATTCACATCAGAGTTGTGTCCGTCTCTGCTAAAATGTGTACTGAAGTAGAAATGATTTGGTCCTTGATCTTTTACTTATGTGAAAAAATAGGGAGAGTAAGAATCAGTAAGAACATGCTGGGTGAACACTGAGAATATTCACAGCAACCTACTGGTATGCAGTAGGGGAAGTGTGTGCGTAACTTCACATCAATGTAGCTTAATAGTATTATTCCCATAATATAAATTTTTAGAGGTTTTGTTTTTGAAAAGTTGAACTAAATCCATCAGGAATTTGGCTTAAATGTCATACTTTTGATGTAAAACAAATTCTGATGCATCTATTTGTGTTCTGATTTGCAACAGTTTCTTTCTAGTGTTTAAGGAGGTACTTTTTTTGCATTCTATACCCAGGTTCCTGAGTCAGGGATTTACATGTAACTCCATTTTCACTGTGTAGTGTTTGCTGATTCTTCATTCAGTGCAGTCTGATTTTTTAGCTCTGTCCTTTAGAATGAGTTCGTCTGAGATCGCCGATGCAGTAACTTCACATAAATCATTATTTCACCTTCTTGACTGTGCTTGCATTTCTGCTCAGGTTTCATTGATTTCATCGTGGAACCCACTTTTACTGTGCTGACTGATATGACTGAGAAGATTGTGACACCGCTCATAGATGAAGCTTCCCGTTCTGGCATGTCTGGGTTCAGACGTTCCAGGTGAACAACCATGTGTCCTCTCCCTTCAGGGCATGTGTTGCTTTTGCATCCAGGTCCCCCAGTGAATGTCATAGTCTGTGTCCACATCCATCCCTTCACAATGTATGTCAGCCATGTACTGTAAAGCTTGCTATCCACATTGCCAGCACAACAGCTCACCTAGTGATGTGATTGTTTTGAAGGGAAAGCCCAGCTGAAGGCAGGGCAAAGAGGGAAGCTGGCATGAAATTGAGCCAAGCCTCCAAAGGCAGTGAAGGCAAGTGAGTGTAGCCATGTAGTTGGGTGAACTTAAGAGCTCTTTCAGTCATTAATGCCTGAACAGAAGGTAGGTAGTGTTATTGAGAAGCACTCATTTCTAGGAATATGTCTGGAAGTAAAAAAACATTGTAGTTACAGAGGATTCGGAAGTATAAAAACACTTATTCAGAGTTATTAAAATGTGTGAATTATCACCAGAATTCATCTGGAGCTTGGATATAAGCAGTCTTGGCCCATTCATCCCATTCTGCCATTGTAGAGAATCTGCTACTTCAGTAATGTAATGGACAAGGCATGTCTTGAGATTCAGGTGCCACATGATTTGCACTGCTTAGAGTGGAGCCTCCAAATCAAGATTTCCTCTCCTAAGTGAATTCTTTATTCTTGGACTGTTGCATGCAGGGCAACTATCTTTCTGTGACAATTATCTTGATGCCTTTAGTAAAATGTGTGCTATGAGATGCCTGTCCTTGAAAGAAAACTGCTAGGTCTGTAACTGAAATGAGTGCCTCATTTCAGCTTTAGATGAGTTTGTTATACCCTGGACAGAGGCTGGTGTACAGCAGTTCTGTGTCTAATGGCTCCAAGCGGTGAATTTTAGGACATTCCTTTGACATTTCTAGGTTTGTCTGACTCTCCAATTGATGCTAAGGGACTGGAGATTCACAACAAAGAATCACTTTCTACGGTTCTCTAAGAAACCATGTCCACCAGCGAACAGGGATAAAAGAGCTGTCCTTTATTTCTAGTGCTGGTTCAGATTGTGCTGCTTGCTTTAACATTGGTTGCTGTGGGGTTGGATGGAGGGAGGGAATTATGAAGGATTTAGAGTTTTCTTTCTTCTTTGTGTGTTATCTAGACTTAAAGTAATCATTTCTTCTTAGCTGTGTTAGGGTGCATTAGATACTGATCCCTGTTATGTTTTGTGATCTTTTATCCCAGTCTGAATAGCATTAGTCCCTCTGAAGTTAAGAGATCAAGTGTCAAGAGCACTGGGTCAGAAGGAAGTGCCTCACTCAATTGCTCCATACTCACTGTGGACTTCAAATGTTTTAAAGCCACCTGGACTGAGGTGGTGCAGCAGAACCGGGAGAAATGGAAAGCACAAGCCACCAAAGGTAACATCCAGGCTTCTTAGTGAAAGAATAAAAATTCTTTTGACCTCTTCTACTACAAACTCATCTTCAATCAAATTATTCTCCAAGTAAGCACTGCTAGCTTGAAAGAATCTGCTTTTCTAGGTCATCAATTTGCACTGAATTTAGAAAGATAGCAATATTGTGACTCATCTGTGCCTTACACTCTTCTATGTGACGTAAGTGTAGATTATAGAGAGGATTTGGACAATAGAAGGAAAAAAAGGAATTGTGAGGGAAGCCCCCTAAGGTCATGAATCAGACTCAGAGTGTGTGCAAAAATAACACAAAAGGGATTTTAAGAGATGTGTTATCAATTGTTTACTGTTAAGATTGAGAGAGATAGTAATGAAATGTCTGGTGAAAAGGCTGTAATATTCTGGATTCATGTCTAACTTCATATTTGCAGGGATACCTTGAATGAGGATTTAGGAATTTTGCTGCTTCTGCTTATGATACCACAAACCTGTGCAGGACTGCAAATATTTCAGGAGAATTTGAGGTCTGGGTTGATTGCAAGCTTGGAAGCAGGCCAGGCATCCAAAGTATCACGCAACTGAAAGTGCCCTAGAGTCATTTAGATGCTCTTTGGAAAAAAACAAAGTTGGAATTCTATATTTGATTACATTTATTTCTTTATGAAACTGTGATACAGCATCTCCTCTGAGCTGAGTGCTTGTTACTAAACCCATTATTTAATGGAGTTGTTGTATTTCATTTTAAATGGAAGGAGTTTGATGGTAATATATTATGCGGTTTTGGCTTTATGACCAGTGGAAGACTTGGCTTAGTTCTCTATTTGCCAGAGCAGATCGGTCTTCTCTAAGTGAAAGGCCTGTCTAATGGTGCAGGGAAGCTCACAGAGGTGCTTATCCAGCAATGCTGTAGCAAGCCCTCATCTCCTGAGCTGAATCTATCTCTTGTGGTTCAGGTGCAGAATGCAGCACTTTGGTTTCTTTTCAGATCCTCAGAATAAAGGGATCTGAAAGCTGCCTATGCAAGCTACTGTTAATTTCAAGAATGATTAGTAAAGCCAGGGAGGCGTATATCTAATTTAATTATATTTTCATGTGAGCCATAATTTATTCATTTAAAAGTTAATTAACTTCAGCTAGCTGCTGGCAAGGAAATACAAACTGACATTTCTTATACAGACGACTTTCACCTTTCTCTCTTGTAACCCATTTGTACACTGTTCTCAAAACTGTTTCTGGCTCATTCATAAGAAGTATCTGAGGAGGCACAATTGGTTGTTAATTTTTGTAATTTTTGCTCTCTGGCTAAGTTGCTGCTCCTGTAAGGACCAGAACATCTTCCCTATAGTTGTCAAGATTGCTTCCATTGGACTAATTGTACTGTATTCTTTGATTTGTAGGATTTGCTTGTCTACTTATCAGCTTACAAAATCTCTCAGAAACCAGGAGATGCATCTCTTTGTGATTCCTATCTCAATTAGAGTGCAATTGGTTATCCACAGTGGGGTGGTGGATGGGCAGTCTGTGATACTGCAGACCTAGAAACCCTGTAGGCAGGCAGAATGAGATGTACTTGGCAGCACAGTGAAGTCACTTCTGACTGCTTAAAGTCTGTATGGATACAGATATGTCCTGAAGCTGAATAAAGCTCCAAATTGAGTATGGGCTGAGCTATTCAGTTGCTTTTGCAGGTTGATTATTTTCTGATCATGGAAAAGAGGAGGAAACTGTGGAGTTTCTGCCTGCACACAGTCAGGTTTATTAGTTCGAGCACTGCATTAAGGGACTGTGGTTGTGTCCTGGGGCACATTTCCCTTATGGGAATGGAAGAGCAGGTACTGATAGTTACGTATTAGTCTAGCAATGTAAAGAAACTGTAACAGTAGGTAGAAATGAAGAGATCAGGAAGCTGGAATTGAAAGCAACCTGGAAAAAGGGGGAAAGATGGATTTTCAAAGAACCAAGACTTTCAAAGTGCTTAGGATTATGTGGTGCAACATAGGTAAACTAAACATGGTTTGACTGACACCTGTATATCAGGAATGAAGATAACCTCTGTATCCCTAAAGATGTACTGACAGAGCTAATATCTCTTTTTAATTTGCCTTTTAAGATTTCTGAAGAACTGCATTTTCAAAATGAAACTTTATATGGTTAAAAATAGACATTCATGTATGATGTAGGTAGGCCAACACAGGGTACTTTTTTCGGAGTACTTTCTTAAATGTTTCCCTGTGCTCTTTTTCCATTGTCAAGTCAGTTCCTACATTTATCTAAGTAACACCTGTTTGCATGTTAAAAAATGAAGTACATTTACATGTGTGAATTGTATCATTCCTGTAAAATTGACTGATAATTATCATTTCTTTTCATGTCCTGCTTCTCTCTTTGCCGAGGATGCAGAAGAAAAAGCTAAGAAAGAAGCAGAGGAAAGTGATCATCAGGGAACAGATGAAAAGAAAACAGATGAAAAGGATGAGAAGCCAACTGAAGATGCCACTGCAGCAAAGACAGAGAACAGCAAAGAACCAAATCCTGGGGAAAACAAAAGTTCAGATTCCAATGAGAATTCCCATGTACATGGGACTGGGCGAGCTGGAGTGACCAGACATGAAGCCTCTCAAGGAAAAAGTGCTCCTAGGACAGATAAGGGAATGGATTCTCATCACACAATGAGGGAAGAGAAACATGTCCAGAATGGTGAGTTATTTCCTTCCACTGAAAGGTGAATGCCATCCTAAAAGTGGTATTTCATCTCAGTAATGGGGTGGGAGCAGCTGATGTTGTGAAAAAAGTTGTCCTGGGGACAGAAACTTTTCCCAGAATATGACATTGATATTTCCAAGTATTACTGTTTTGAAAAAGATGAAGCTGATTACATCTGCTTACATGCTTTTAGCAAAAAGGGCAATAAGACTCTTCTCATGGAAATGAATCAGCTTTTTTTTTGATGCACACTTCAAAGGTGAAACAAACTGTCTTTGTTTGATGAACCAAGATGAAGCTACAGACACTTTTTAAGGCCAATTTAAGGTACTTTTGAACCGATTCTCAAATGTAAATATGTTTTGGGACAGCAGCTCTTTCCCCCTCTCCACTGTTTTGAAGAGTTATTTTATTTATACTACATTTGTTCTGTTTTGTTTGGGCAAACATGAAACTTTTCATAAAGATTTATTGTCAGAAAACTGTTAGAGAGATAAAATAATTATAGTTTGCACCCAGAAAAGGTGGAAAAAGAATTGAAAATTGCATACCACATTAAAATAAGTTATTAGACCTGTGAATCACAGAACTGTAGGTGTTGGAAGAAACTTCTTGGAGATCATCGAGTCCAAATCACCTGCTAAAGCAGTTTCCCTGTGGAAAGTCACACAGGAAGATGTGCAGGTGAGTTCTGGATGTCTCCAGAGAGGGAGACTCCACAGCCTCTCTGGGCAGATTGTTCCAGTGCTTTATCCCCCTCAAAGTAAACAAGTTTTTCCTCATGTTTATATGGAACTTTCTGTGTTCCAGTTAGTGCCCAGTGCCCCTTGTCCTATTGCTGGGCACCACTGAAAAGAGCATGGCCCCATCCACTTGCTTCCCACCCTTTAAGTATTTATATGTCAGGAGAAAGAGGAGTAGAGGGTGCAGGGTTCCCTAGAGAAATGCAAAAGAACCCCCTATAGCTATACATACTCCTGAGGTGACTGACTTTCTGGTTTATGACACAGGAGGCAGCTAAAGAACATTTGTCACTGTTCTGGTTGGCCTGGCTTATTTCCCAGTTGTTTGCAATGGAGCGAGCACTTGGACCCCACCCCCCGAGTCCTTCATTTTAAAGCCTGCTTCAGTTGGTTGCCAATCTTCTGCCAAAGATTGCCCTGCCTCTTCTAGACAGGTGGATCCCATCATAGTCTTCAGAGGGAATCCCGTTCTCATAAAAACCACAAGCCTTGATCTGACACCAGCCACGTAGCCAGGAGTTGATATGTATTACGTGTCTACTTCTGGCTTTTCTTTTATTCAGTCTTGCCAGTTGGAGAAAAAAGATAACCTGGGCACTAGGATTTTTCACTTGCACTTTCAGGACTTTATTGTCTTCTTTGATTCTGTCCCTGAGAGCAGATCAGTTGGCTATTGGCCATTTCACTGTCCTTCTCTCCCCTCCCCATTAGCAAAAAATGTCAGCACAGCCTCCTGTGATTTCTCATCATCTTGGTAACGTCAGCCAGTCCAAAACCAGCAAAACGCTCAGATTCTGAAGCATCCTTTTAGAAAAGGAATGAAATTAGTGGGCTAAGGCAGTAGGCTTAAATGGCAGTTGAGGCAAGAATTCTGTTTGAAGTACTCCAGGTATGACTGGGTTCAGGCCTTTCCAGTCATTCTTTCGTCATTAGATTTTTTTTAGATTGGAAGTACTGTGTAGATCCATGTTGTCACGCTCTGTTCTATATGGGATTTTTCTTCTAGCAGTGTTATGTAAGTGAATGTGAGTGGGCCCCACAAAGAAACAAAAAGGTTGGAGACATGAAATCCCATCTAGACGGCAACAGATTTTGCTTCTGAAATCCTTTATTTTACAGGCTTCTAACAATATAAGGGCTAAGTATGCTCTAGTGAATTCGACAGTATCTTTTTCTGCAGTGTTTCTCTGCTGCAGGTGTCTGAAATACTTTGGAAGGAATTATAATGATTTCTGAAAATTAGTGTCTTCCTTAGGGCATGTCATTCTGCTCTTAAATTTATGGGAGAAGGTTCTAATGAATTGCAGTCACTACAGAATCTTTGGAGACTGCTGAAATCTAACATTCATATATCTGGGTTCACCACAGTTTCCATTATTTTATGTCTGTGAATACCTCATCATAACGTATTTGCCTTATTATTTCTCTGCCTTTGTAATCTCTTTCAAAAAGATCATTATGATCACCATTCTGCTCTGCTGCTGGCAGTATGGCATGGTAGATATTACATTACTCTGAAGTCTTCTATTCATAATAAGATATTCAATGAAAGTTCAAAAACTGTGTTGTCAGAGGAGCTGGAAGCCTCTCTGTGTCACTCACTGCTCACTTCCCTTGTGCTTTCTTAGAGATGTCAAGCTGGGAAATAACATTTATGTGCATGTTCATCATCTTTGCCTGCACACACTTAGGGTCAAGTACCTCCTTTATGCAGCACTCAAAGAAAATGTAATTAGCTTATCATTACTATCTGCTGTATGATGGTGGATGGAATGTGAAAAGTCTTTTGTGCCTTGCTAGGTACATTTTCAGTTAATGTCTTGGATACAGTGTCTTTCCCTTTGTCTTTTTCAAGCAGACACCTCGATCCTACTTGGAGCTGCTCATACCTCTCTGTTCAAACTGGACTTCCCAAAGAAGCCCGAATTAATGGCAGTATATAATAAGCTGAGGAAGTTGCTGTCTGCCCTGTGTCTTCTTGTTTTCATTTTTCTCTCACCCACACAATGACCCTAATAAGAAAACCAGGGAAGTTTTGGTTCTAAATGAGAGGACATGTTATTTCCATCTTGCTAAATGTTTTAAGATTTCAAAGCCACTTTTCTAATAGAATAGCATTAATCAGAGAAGAAGAAACCAACTTTCTGTCATCTGTTCAGGCTGCCATTGCTCCTCCGGACATTTGCAGAAAGGAGACCTACTTTGCTGCTAAATGAGATCTATTCTACTATATCTATCCATTGAAGTGAATTTTTAGTTCATAGTCACATTTGGCAACAGAGCATTCTTTTTCTGTGGGGAAATGGTCTGGGAAGGTCTGCTGTGCTCTGCTGTGAGACTAATAGAGGACAGAAAATGAGAAGGATTCCCATTACCCTTTTTGGCTTCATAAAATATACCCTGGCCCTAATTCCTGTTTTCATTCTGCATCAAGTGGTGCACTGCCAAAGACCTTGCCTTCCTGGTTTGCTGTAAAGACTCTAAATCCATTGATCAGTGCTAGGCTTGTCTGTTTCTTGATGTCAGTGTACACGAACCACTGGATAAGTAAGTAAGAGAAAGCGTGATCAAATGAGGTAGGACTTTTTAGGATATCTAAGGTGATTCTTTGAAGCAAAGGCCTATGACAGAGTCTCAAAGGATCTTAACTCCATCTTTTAAAAGCATACATTGTTTAGAGTCCTGATTTTGAGATGAAGGTAGTGTTCAGGTTTTAATGGTGTATGTGCAGTGAGGAGGAGTATGAATTCGCATGTGCTCTTAAAGAAGTGTTAACATTAGTATAAATCTGAAAGGAAATTATAAAGCTTGGTTTTCTGTTGGAGTCAAATTTTGACTGTTGCATTATTACGTGATACTGTGTTGATCCTCATTCATTGTAAATCCATATATTTTCTCTTAAGGAACATCTCTTTTGGATGTTGAAATTCGATGGAGTTACAAACATTAATAAACTGCAGTCTGCATTACAAAGCTTATAGTAACCCTTATTGCTTCATTCTAGGTGAAATAAAGGAAGACAGTATGGCAGACAAAAAAGATCAATCTAGTGTGGGAAATGAATCAAAGAAAACAGATGGTAAGGACTTAGTATTTTATTTTGTTTTGTCACCCATTTCTATATGCAATCTATTCTTTTATAAGCATCCATATTTTATGATTAATAAAATTGTGTGGTAATCTGAAACAGAAACAGTCATTAGACTTGACAGAAGCCATTTTGGGTAATCTGGGGAAAGATCACCTCTTTTACATAGTGTCTAATGCCAATTAATTTTTCTGTTGGTAAACCACCTTCTTTATCTCCTTGATCAACTTCTGTGCACTGCCCACAAGAAAAATCCGGGATTATTTGAATTGCTCCATAGGAAATATGGGTTTGTAAGGTTCTATCCTTCTGAGTTTCTCTGAGCCAAATTCTGCTGTCAGTGAAGACTGACTGGATAGGGGTGCAAAACGCCAATCTAAGCAAAACTCTGCACAAGGTGTATCTCCTTTTCTTTTGGTTGCATGTCACATTATTCCTATCCAACCACAAAGGTTTCTTGACTTAATACTCTGAGGGGGAATTTGCCAAGTGTTGCTGAATCACAGGTATGAGAAGGAAGCAAGCAAGAATAGGCATATCAGCGCAAAAGCACTGTTATAGACACTACAGAAAAGGGATATTACTAAAACACTTTTGAACTGAAACAATCCCAAATTATATGATAGTTTCTTGAGCACTTGGAAATAATTTCACACAGACCTGAGCCTATTGTAAAGTTTCATAGATGTTTTAGTAGCATCAGCAAAGCAGAAAAACACCTATAAGGGCTGTGGCATGTTTGCTCTTCTGCATCTCAGCTGTGCAGCAAAAGGCTACGAGGTACTGTCTGACTCCACACTGCTCCAGAACTGATTGCTTAGGTACTGGATAGCTGAATAAATGGAAACAAATGTTAGAGCTAAGATTACCTTTGTATGTCTCAATTGAATCCATTGAAATATCCCTAAATATAAATAGAACAGTATTGTATTTTAATGGTCAAGAAATGCAACCTTGTTGTACGTGTTGTAGTTAAGAAGGACGCTGTTTGTTTTTATTGTTAACTTGTAAGAAATTACTTACTGCTCTTACTCTTCCATAATAGTGATCAATAAGATAATGTAAAAAGTTAAAAAAAAAAAAAAGTAGAGCAATTAATCTATGATCACATGTATTAATTTCAGACATACAGATATGTACTTTATACAGAGCAATGATTGTTCAGGAAAAATCAATTATTTGTTAAAACGTAATATAATTTATACATTTCTGATAACTGTCTGTCAGGAAGAGTCTCATAACTCTCTAAACAGTATGCAGAAATAAAGAGCAAATATTCAGTTAGCAGTCTGGCTTTTTAGACCTTTACAAATATGTGCACTGTCTTATGTGCTATAATAGCCCCACAAGGATTAGTGGGAGGAATGGCTTCTCTCCCTGCTGCAGTTGGTGACTGCAGAACTGTGGCTGTGTAGAAAGACTGCTCTCCTGGCAGGATGAGGTAGATACAGAAAGCTTGGGGCTTCACTTGGCAGATGCAGGAATCATACCAACCATGAGAGTAGGCTTGGGAACCCTTAAATTTGAGGACAGGGTCACCTTTGAAGGCTTGCAGTCTCAGTCTCTTGGAAAGAGTAGGGGCACCTATTTAATCAGGCTGGAAGACAAGGAGGTGAATGTTTCATGCTGACTTAAAAGCGTGGTAGTAAATTTGTTTACATCCAAGTTCCTAGTCTTTGTGTACTGTTAGCTGTTTAATGTCCTGTTCTTCTGCAAGGAAGTCCTCTGCTCAACCCCTTAAGGAAGAGACCAGTGCCATGGGACTGGCTGATGACAGTGAATAACCAACTGTAACCTAGCAGAAATAATTTATGGGCTCAATGTTTTTCATTCAAATGCTGTAGAGTGAAATTATGGATTATGATCTCATTGACAGAAATAGGGAATATTTGTGAAAGACAAGCCCTAGAAAAGTGTTGGGGTGGCTCTGCATGCCAGTGGGAAGATATGAATGCGTCTAGCCAGAGCTTCACACAGCTGAGTCTACTGGTACTGCAGCCCGCAACTTTAAAGCTAGCTTGAGGATGCCTGTGCAAGCAGAAGCTATGCCTTAGAATGCAGTATTAATTGCTTTAGTCTCTTGTTCAAGTTTCTTAAACACAGGCAGGCATCCTCATTTTAATGTAATCTTCCTGTTATTGGCTTTTTTCCCCCTTTTTTGTGGGACATTCAGTTGTTACTCAGTACTGCCCTTATCTTTAGCTTTGAGAGAAGAGATACGAGTCTGTCATTTCCTGTATAAGGGCACAGTCCTATCAGTGACATCATCAGCACCCACAGCATCATCAAATGTTTTCTGTGGGATAGAATGTTATTAAACCATTTTGGAATACCTGATTTTCCCCTGTGGAATAGTGTCTATTCAGTACTTTGAATGGAAATTTTTTAAGCAGTCATACAGAAATAATGTGTGTGTGTGTGAAAAGTAAGATTGCTTGTTGAAGCACAGAAATACATAGGGTATTTGTACTCATCTCTTGAACTGCTGGTGTGTGCTGGGAAAGCCTCGAGTGCCCCGGCTATTTACGATGAGCAATACTCCCACCTCGTGGTCAGATCTCAGTCTTACATTTCAGTAGTACTTTCCCTCTGTGCGGTGCGAAAGCAAATAATGCAGTACATTACAATGCAAGGCAATGTGCATCTTTTTATATGTACAGTCTCTATGACAAGTACATACAATACAAACATTCTAGGAATTTAGACCTTTATCACCAAATCACAAAATGGCTTGGGTTGGAAGGGACCCCAAGGATCATCAAGTTCTAAACCCCCTGCTACAGGCAGGGCCACCAACCTCCAGATCTGGTACTAGACCAGGCTGCCCAGGGCCCCACCCAACCTGGTCTTGAACACCTCCAGGGATGGAGCATCCACAGCTTTTCTGTTCCAGTACCTCACCACTCTGTCTGTGAAGAACTTCCCTGATATGCAATCTAATCTTCCCTCCCTGAGCTTAAAACCATTCCCCCTTGTCCTCTCACTGTCTACCTTTGTAAAAAGTTTATTCCACTCTTTTTTATAATCCCCATTTAAATACTGGCAGGCTGCAATGAGGACTCCTTGCAGCCTTTTCTTCTCTAAGCTGAGAGATGTATAAAGGAACAGCATTCACCTCTATATTCTTCAGAGAGGGAAAGTGGTAAATTTAAAGTCATATAAATAACAGAGCCATCTCTATTTCTATTCCAAAATATAGGTTGATTTCTCCATTACTGGCAGAAGCAAAATGCTCATTTCAATTGGTAAGGCAGACACGTTGGACTTCCTTCTGTAAGAAATTGCTTTGATATGATATGTCAGAATCCAGCAGTGGTGGCAGATTGGAATTACAATAGCTCAAGACTACTTCTGGAGACAATTTCCTTCCTTTTCTTACTTCTTTTATGGCCTGCTACCTGAATTACATTAGAGGTTATTGCCCTGCATTAGAAATTGGAAAGCATTGTACCGATACCCTCTGGAAAAGCTTGCCTGAAGAGCAAGTACATTTTCCTGTCCAAAAGGAGATTAATTTCACCATAACTTATCTCTGATGAACAACAAGTCCATAGTAGCGCATTATGGAGAGAAGAGGAAAGAAAAAGCTTCTGTTCTTTTAAAATGATTTTAATGATCTTTTATAAAATGTGAGTGTGCCTTACTAACCAAGTAGCACCCCAGGCAAGCTGGAATTTGCACAGAGGGATGTACTCTGAGAAGTCTTTATGCAGTTTTACTATCAAACAGAAGAACATGGTGTGATGTGATCTTTGGTGATAAACAAAAAGCATGTTGTTAGCATCCTGATATCAGGAATATTACATTACCATGGCATGCATACTCAGTGAGAATATAGGGAATGTGTAGAAGAGAGCTACTTTATCAAAATACGCAGATGGTTTTGCCAGCTGTTTGTTTGATGACTATGTGTGTAAATCTTATGGAAGGTACCTGTGTCTCCTTCATGACTTGTTTTCTAAGACTATAGATCAGACCATGCCATGTATTTAGGAAGTCCTTAGGATTTGACCCATAAGCTTGACTGAATTTTGTTTCTACTTGACATGAAATCACAGAGTGTGGATATGTGAAAAGCTCACATATATATATAACTCAGAGGTGGCATTTGGTTTGGGTTTCAGATTCAAGTGAATATGTGGAATATTCATTCCAGTTGCATGGTGTAAAACATTCAGAGTAGGTACCTAAATGGTTTTGTGAGTAGTTAACTTCACAAGAAACATTGTGAGGTCATCTTTTGTCCTTTGCATGTAGTTCTGCTTAGAGATAGCTCCTCAGGGATAATAGCCATTACACTAGAGGTGTAACATGAATGCATAACTTGTTCAGTACATTGTTCCTATTCCTCCTTGATTTTAGCACTGTTAGCTATTTCACTCTATCAGTCAGGGAGTAGAATTGTGGCCTTGCCTGTGTTATAGCCCTTCTAGTCCCATTTAGGAAAATTTGCATGTGCAGTGATGTATAGAAAGTCTCACTTCAGCAAGGGGCAAGTCCTTCTTGCTCCCTCCTTCCACCAACTTATGTTCAACTCAGTGGCAATCAGGCCTCCTTTTTCCCTGTGCAGTGCTTCCTAGTTTTAGTAGAAGCAGTACAAGATAAAAAGTCAGCACAGTGGGAATCCAAATGTAAAGACTCCAATCTATAGACAGCCAGCTGAGTGCTTGGTGAGTAATTTGCTGACCTGTGCTGCATGTGCCTGGTCTGTCCTTGAGGGTGGATCATGGGGCCATCAGTCCCATTTGGCTGCTCAGCACAGGAGTCTGTCCCATTTAGATGACAGAAGCTGGACAAAGAGAAGAGTCACTTTACAGGTTAGTTTTCTGAGATTCGTACCCTCTGAGCAATCTTTACTGCCTTTACAGAATCACAGAATCACAGAATTGTAGGGGTTGGAAGGGACCTCTAGAGATCATCGAGTCCAACCCCCCTGCCAAAGCAGGTTCCCTACACCACATCGCACAGGTAGGCGTCCAGGCGGGTCTTGAATGTCTCCAGAGAAGGAGACTCCACCACCTCCCTGGGCAGCCTGTTCTAGTGCTCCGTCACCCACACCGTAATGAAGTTCTTGCACACATTCGTGCGGAACTTCCTATGCTGCAGTTTCATCCCATTACCCCTAGTCCTGTCCCCGTGCACTATTGAAAAGAGACCAGCCTTGCCACTATGGCCCCCACACCTCAGGTATTTATAAACCTGGATCAAATCCCCTCTGAGCCTTCTTTTCTCAAGGCTAAACAGACCCAGTTCCCTAAGTCTCTCCTCATAGGCGAAATGCTCCAGGCCCTTCACCATCTTAGTGGCCCTCCGCTGGACTCTTTCCAAGAGATCCCTGTCTTTTTTGTACTGGGGAGCCCAGAACTGGACACAATATTCCAGATGAGGCCTCACCAGGGCAGAGTAGAGGGGGAGGATCACCTCCTTTGACCTGCTGGACACGCTCTTTTTAATACACCCCAGTATGCCATTGGCTTCTTTGGCAACAAGGGCACACTGCTGGCTCATGGTCTATCTGTCGTCCACCAGGACGCCCAGGTCCCTCTCAGCAGAGCTCCTCTCCAGCAGGTCTTCCCCCAGCCTGTACTGGTGCATGCAATTATTTCTACCCAGGTGCAAGACTCTACACTTGCTTTTGTTAAACCTCATCCGGTTTCTTACTGCCCAGCTCTCCAGCCTGTCCAGGTCTCGCTGAATGGCAGCACAGTCTTCAGGCATGTCAGCCAACCCACCCAACTTCATGTCATCAACAAACTTGCTGAGTGTGGTCACTGTCCCCTCATCAAGGTCGTTGATGAAGATGTTGAACAAGACCGGACCCAGTACAGACCCCTGGGGGACGCCACTAGTTGCAGGCCTCCAGCCAGACACCACACCACCAATGACAACCCTCTGCACTCTGCCAGTCAGCCAATTCTCAACCCACTTCACTGTCCACTCATCTATCCCATACTTCCTCAGCTTTTTTATAAGGATGTCATGGGGGACAGTATCAAAAGCCTTACTGAAATCAAGGTGGACTACATCTACTGCTCTCCCCCTGTCCACCCAGCTAGTGACATCTTCATAAAAGGCCACCAGGTTGGTCGAGCACGACCTCCCCTTGGTGAACCCATGCTGAGTACTCCTGATAACCTCCTTTTCTCCCAGTTGTCTGGAGATGGCATCCAGCACAAGCTGTTCCATCACCTTCCCCGGGACAGAGGTGAGGCTGACTGGCCTATAGTTACCCGTGTCTTCCTTCTTGCCCTTTTTGAAGACTGGAGTGACATTGGCTGTCCTCCAGTCTTCAGGCACCTCCCCAGTTCTCCAAGACCTCTGAAAAATTACAGAGAGCAGCTCATCAATGACCTTCGCCAACTCTCTCAGCACCCGCGGATGATGAATGACTGATTTCTTTCTTACATGCTTTACTCTGGAAATTCAAATGTATTTGGTGCAACCAAACTTTTGCAGATGCGGCCACTGTTTTTTGTTTTTTTTTTTCACTGCAGTTGAGTATCTCTATAGTGTGCCAGTAGTCATACAACATACATCAAAGCAAAATGAATCTCTTTCTTCCAGCACCACAGTGACTTCAGGTCAAGTATAATTCAAGCTGTCAAACAAACATGAAGCACAAGATCCGTGTGAACACGACTAGAAATTGTTTTAAGTCATGAATGATTTAGAGATAACTATGTGCCAAAACTCAAAAATAAGAATACCTTCTACACTAATATCATTTTCCCCCTAGCAAAAAGAATGCTAAGCACTTGGGATGTCTGCTAAATTACAGTGATGGTACTTAAATTCAGTTACAGAATAAATATTCAAAGTTTCCTTCCAAAAGTATTTATATTTCTTTCCCTTGCTTTAAACAGGACTCATGCACCACAGAGAAACATGGCTGCTTCCTTTGGAAAATTAATTATTTTCTGTCTATTAAAAAGGCAGACAATGCAGATGAATTAACTTCTAACATGTATCTCTTCTTCATTTCACTGATCGTATGAACTTTGTTTCGTAGGCCTCGTTCTCTGAATCCAAAGAAGCAAGATAATAGAGATTTTGGATACTATCCCTTTATTTTGCTTCAGTATTGGTTTTACAGTACTTTTCAGACAGAAACATGTACCACTGAGCACGTGTTTGTTAGCATGCAGGGGAATCAAGAAATAGCCATTCTTGTTGGGATAAGCTTATAAAATTAAGGGATCCATCCTGGCAGGTTGCTGAATAAGTCAACAGAAGGAATTAAACAGGCAGGATCCCATGGAAATCGCTTAGTGATCTGTCCTGTCAGCTGTCCATTCTTTCTATGCAGTATTAAGGATATAACCACCTTTTGGATTATGGATTTTCTCAGTCACATGTACTCAGACTGTTTTTCCTCCTTGTTTTGCGGTAATTGTTTTATGACATTGGTTGGCATAAAACCATTTGTCATTTCTGTTGTCATTTCACCCAGTGCTTGGACTGAGCAGCACAAGGGAGAAGAACAAACTTTGGAATAGTCTTATGATAACATAATGTTTTGGTTGCTATCTTTTTATGATTTCATGTCGTAATAGCATGAAACGTCAGTCACATAGGTAGTTTAGTAAAGGTAAGTTAAGCAGCTCAGTTAACTGAGGCTTTTGATGAGTATTAAAACACAAACTCAGAAATGCCCTGGGACAGCAGTACCTCAAGGGCAATATTATTTGACAGCATGGTGGGCTTCTGTTGTCCTACAGAAGTGCTCATGCAGCATGTTTAGAAGTTGAGATTTTCACATGCTGCATGCTTCTTTTTCACAAATAAACTGCAAGGTTGCCTTCATCTGTTTAGAAAAAAGAAAACACCAACAAGTGAGTGTGCACTCCTGGATGACTATGTTATCATTGTGAGTCTTTTATTAATGATAATAATAATAATAGATAGTAGTCTCATGCAGGTTGGAAGGGACCTTAGAGATCATCGAGTCCAACCCCCGGGATCCGAGCCTCTGTGCTGCAGAGCGGCACTTCTACCACTTGCGCCACAGGGGGATTCGAACCCAGGCCCGGTGTTGCAAGGCAGCATTCCTACCACTGCACCACTGGGGCACAATGAATATAGCTTGTAATGCTGAAGAAACATATCCTTGAGAAGAGGAAATGGGGACTGTGAATAACCTCACAAAATTGCTGTTGATGTTGGTAATGGTCTTGTTGCTCTCCCAGGCAAGCTAGGCAGTCTGTGTAGAAAACCTAAAGCCTTATTCCATGTTCAGCTTTTAGCAGAGAAGATAGGAGCATTTGCTTTTAAATGCAATTGAAACACATACATTTCGACCTTGCTCTCGCAGCACAGCCCTACAGTGGAGAGAGAATGTGGGATTGTCACTAGCTGTGCTGGACAGTGCTTTGGTTTTGGCGACTTGGGAGGAAGTGATGGGAATTGGAACCACGTGGTCTGTAAGGTGCCTTTCAGTGCAGGCAATTCCGTGACTCTGTGATGCAGGGAGAGGGCAGGTGCCTGACTGGAGAGGCTGAGCAGTGCCCTTCAGAAGCTGTGTGGAGAGAGGCTGGCCCCTGAACTCCAGCTGATCCAAGAAGAACAATGCCTGTGAGGTAGGCTCAGCAAGGAGCCTGACTCATTGCAGAGCAAGTGTAGTTATTGAGTCATTCTAAACTTGCACCTCCACTGAAATGCCTCCAAGGTTCTGTTCCTGTTCCCCAGCTGGGTAGCAGATTGTGAAAGCTTGCGTTAGACAAGCATAATAAGTGCCAACAACGGGTAGTTCTTGTAAGGTCTTGGACTCCAAAACATTTGTTTTATCAAAAAAGGAGGAGAGGTCAGTGTGTGAGATGAATCACTGATTGTGCAAAACTGACATCCAGATTCCTTGCTATATGCATACAGTTGTATGCTGAGCAATTCTGTGCACAGGAAAAGACAATATACCGCAGTATATTTTCACTTCACATATTTACATACATAGTAATGTAGTAAATATATGCATTTGTGTTCCACTGAGCATATTAAAAATTCCCTGGTATTAGTTGCAAGCTGATAGCAGAGATGGACTTCATAGTCTTACGGTGGGTGCTGATATCTCATGAAGAGCATTAGAAGTCACTGGCATTTCTGTTTGTAGTTAAGGGGAGCCTGACACACAAAATAAATTTGACAATGAAGCTGAGGGGCAGAGACGTGCATGCAAATGAGGCTATTTCAGACAAAGAATTTTAATACATGCCAAGCGAACTACAAGTCTTCCTGTGTGCAGAGCGCTGCATATTAATTCTTTTCAATTACCTCTGTTAACATGTCCTAATATTTGCGCTGGATTTATTGTGCTGAATTGGAAAAGAGGTTGAATCATATCTGAGGTTAAGGTAGTCTTAGGGAAGCTCTATTGTATCCAAAGGGAAACTCAGCTAAGAAGGCAACGCATTTGCTCCACCAAGTAGAAAAACAATTCAACGCAAGTGCCGTACTGGAATGTTCTGACTTAAGCTGATGATGTGACTAATAGGAGCAAGCAAGCAATATATGACTCAGTTCTCTACAGGGAACTTGTGGTCTGCACAAAAACATCACATTTTTTCCCTGTGTCATTAAAGGGGATGGGAGAGGTTAAAAGTCTTGAGAGTATGGATGGCATAGGAATGAAAGGGAGAGTTAAGTGGTACTTTGAGCTCTGTTTCAAATGCCTGCTGTGATTCAGCAAATCATTTAAGAGATTGAGAAATAACAGCCAGAGCTTTCACTTACTTTTCTTTCAGGTCAGTATCTTTAATATATGCCTAACCATCTCACAGGATTGTTGTGAGCCTGTTAATGACAGTAAATCAGGCCACATATTTTAGATAGGAAACATCAAGAAAGCACAGTGCTATTGTTATGGCTGTTGATAGTGCCCACTGATGGTCATGTTCTCTCTGTAGAGCTGGGAGTGCGACAACACAGACTATATAAATTCAACCTAAAGCTGTCAACCTAATTCTTTTAAACAGTCTTTAGGCTCACAAGCTGTTGTAGCAATTTACAGGGAACCATCCTGAAAGAGGTCCCCCCACTAACTGCAGTAGTTCTTTGCTGCTTTGACAACATTCCTTGTTACTGCTTTTGGCCTGGTCCCTGGACTTCACATTCATGAACCTGTTGACTGTATTTGGGCTGGCCACTGTCAACAGGGATATGGCTTTGCTCCACCAATAGGTATTGTAATTTTCTTGTTCTTTGTTATTTCCTAAGCTACATCCACAGGTAGTATAAAAACACCAATGTTGTTGCTTGTTACCATGGGCAAATGGCTTCTGGAGATCAGCAAACGACAAACAAATTCACAGGCCATCATAATCTGACCAGTGATATGGTTTTACATTTACTGTATTGAGTTAGCTTTCAGTTGCAGACGAGTCGAGCAGACTGTAATGTGAACATCCTGTTAGTTCTCACATACTTGTCCATCTGTGAGGCTCTGCTTTTCGTTGCGAACCATTTGAGAGAAAGGGGCTATTTAAGAGGTAGTGCACCTTTGTGTTTGGAGCATATTCTTTTTGTCACATGTATGTTGTTGTTTCTTTTATGACCAAAAAGTAGTGAGCGAAGGTGATCAGAGAGCACTAAGGCAAAGAAGGCTAAATTCTGTAACTTGATTCCAGTAGTTCCAAAGGTTTAATTTCTGCTGGATTAGCCAGAGAGCAATGGATTTTTTGCTTTGTGCAAGACAAATGGAATCTCCAGTCAAGTCAATAAGAAGTGAAGCTTCCTTGCACCTGACGGTTTGGCCTTCTCAACAGTTAAGCAAAACTACACTGCTTTGAGTGAATGAGGCTGTCTAAACTGTTACCCTTTATTTTCTTTCCCAGATTATCGGCTCCTTGGACGTAGGAGAGAAAAGCAGCATTTGACACTTTTTTCTTTCTCTTTTTTCTTTTTTTTCCAGATCCAGAAGAGTAAAAACACTTTTTAAAAAAGAGACTGCAAATTTCTTTCGTCATTTTTGCCAAGCTTCTTCATTCCTGTTCTCCTCCTCCTTCCACAAAGACCGGTTGCTGGGGAAGGCGTTAAACAACTTCCAAAACACTCCTCCTCCCACTGGCTATTTCACAGCTAATGACTCTGGGTTCTAGGGTGGGGGCACTGTTTTTCTGGGTGCGATTTAGTTTTGTTTGTTCGTGTATGTGTGCATTTATTGTTGTTTTGGGAAGTAATTTTGATTTAGAAAAATCTGGTGATTTTCTGATGCATTTGGTTCAATTTTATGGACAGGTGGAGCGCACAGACGAGTCATCTTCAAAAGCTGGTACTGCCCTTTGCTATTATGCCTCAGCTTGTGAAATCACAATGTTAAGATGATGCAAAAGAACTTTAAAAAATGAAAACGTTGTAATACTTCACTGGATAATACTTCCCTTTTATTCTTTTTCTTTTTCCCCAAGAGATTTTTCCAATTGTTGGTAGACACAACCTGACGTCCATTTTACCCTTGCTGTAGAAGATTGTATGCGTAAGGGTGTTGAATTTGTAGTCAAATTGCCATTTGTTAGGATTTGGAGCTTATCACAAACAGGGCAACAAGAGCAAAATGTTTTTGTTTCAGAACAGGAGTAGGCGGACTCACTCAACCCTTGATTTTATAGTATATTTGCAGTTAGAAAGAGTCAGTGAAAGCGATATTCCTTTGGGGCACATTTTGTCAGCCTCTGAGAGTATGTACTAATGTACTGCTTGAGGTGCCTGACTTAATTTGGGATTACAGATAATGAGCTGTTTCCCGCATCTATTCATTGACTACCAGTAATTGCTTTGCCTGTCCTGGAGGTCTAAAAGAAGAAGAGCATCAGGGAATCACGCGGATCAATTCTTACTTTCATCTCAGTGTGATACTTCTTTCATCACTGACTGAATGGACAGGCCAAAGAAGGAAAAGCAAGGCTGGAGAAGTACAGACAGACAAAACCAAAATGTCCTAAATACGCTCCTGGAGTCGGTGGATAAATCTGTCTCATCCAGTAGAGTCAGACACAGGGACAGTAGCCATCATTTTGGCCTACTTCAGGGAAGAAATGCTGAAAAACCTCCTCACTCAGGCTTTGATTCAGGAGGGTCTATTTTTATGAGAAACAGCAAATGTTTGTAAGTGCTTTTCTGCCTTGGAATCTTAGTAAGGATCTATTTAACTGTGAGCAATTTTACCTGTCTTTGTGGAAATCAAGGCACATGTTTTTACACATAAAGTTGTTTTTGCCTAACTTCTTTTTATTCAGGATAAGGTTGTGCTGTGTTAGTCGTAAATGTATCTCACAAGGAATCGGATGGCAGTCATTGCTTTTTGCTGCGTAGAGAACATGTAAACACTGGCTTAGGAAGGCAGTTATTTGGCGTTTCCTTTTCATATTCAGAAGCACAGGACTTTACCACCAGCCTCTATTGAAGCTCTGTTCCTGCTTCAGCTGTATACGTACAGGGCCGAGCTTCATGTAAAACTAGCAAACATCATAGCAGTTAGCTCAGCCTCAATCTGCACTTAAACTTGAGTACCTTCTCACTCAGGAGTGTTTGTATTTGAGATTTTAGTTATTGAGACTAGAGACATTTTGAGTTCCTTTTGTTTTGGACACCAGATTGGTCAAAGCCGGAGACTTAGATTAGGTTCATGCCATGGAAAGGTTGCACCTTTAATCACGTTTTCAGAAGTAAGATGTGAAAAAGTAACTCTTGCAGTTCCTAGATCTCACCGTTGGCATCAGTGTACCAGCTCATTTAAATATAAGGGCACACAGTGTTCACAGCAGTGAGCTCCTGCTTCAGCAGTAGTTCTGTGTGTATCCTGGGGTAGGTTCGGTGAAAAAAGGAGCACTGAAAAAAGGAGGTGGCACCAGACACACTCCGTGCCATGTAATAGGGAAAGGCTGTCACCTCATAGCACTTTTCCACCTCCCCTTTCCTCCACCATCAGCATTCAGCCCCATTTCAGAGCGGTAGGCTCCCTTTTTGGAGGGAGATCACCAATGAAGTATCAATACTGCAAATGAAACACCGCAGTAATGACTCAGTCCCTGCTGAGTCAGACTTCCTGGAGTCAAGGAGAACATATCCTGCCCAAGAGCTTGGTCAGAGATGCAGGATGGTTTAGTCAATACTTTTGAAGTTATCTTTACCGAACCGTACAGTGACTAAAGATACCTACATCATACCCAGTAGGATAATAATAATAATAAAAAGTAAATATTTTTCTTCATCTGCTTCTGCTTTCTTTCTTTCTGGGACTGACTTCATTCAGGCAGCAAAGCAAGATGGCTTAATTCACAGCCATCAGTTCTTGTTTCTCATGCCCTTGCACAAAGGTGAGAGATCAAGCTAGAAAAGGTTTTTCCTGTGTTGCCAGGATTGTTGGCCACTGGCAGGAGCTACAAAAGAAGCAGTGGGTTTGCTGTCTTTTGGGACTGCAGATCAGAACAGGGTACTGCTCTAGAACAGATGCTGTAGTCAGAGAATTACTGATTTCAGCACACGGGTGTGCAGAAATTTCGTTGCAATACACAGGCAGACAGTTAGCTCTAATATTTTCCTGCCCTTTTAAAGTCATCTGAACTGGGTACCATGGATTAGTAGTACTTGGAATTTTTTTCACTGTCACTGACAAAAAAAAATTAAAAAATTCCCAATGAAGTCTTTCCTATTAGTCTGGAAACATATGAAGTGAAAGTTAAATCTGGGAAATGAGATCCTACAAAGGAACTAGGCTAGATGAAAGGATGTGTCATGGACACCCGTCCCAGATCACACCTACATGACTGCACCAGACTCCCTGCCTCCCTGGAACACTCTGCAGCCCTGTGCCAGTGCATTGTGAGCCAAGGAGTGGTATGTTTAGACACCTCTCAGTTCAACCAGAGATCAGCCACCATGCAATTGTGTAAAAAAAATAATAAGCTTTCAAAAAAAGCCAAACCCCAAAGCCAACCAACCAAAAAACCCATGCAGAATTTCTTTCTCTGACTTTATTCCATGAAAGAAAAAAGAAAAGAGGAAAAGGATTAGGTCTTTATCAGCTAATGGCATCGTCTTTGATTCACAAGAAGGTATTTCTGTTGTTGCATCCTTACCTAATTCTTGCCTGGATGTATAGGAAACTGTTTTTAGGTGCCTTCCTTTTCCAGCCCCAGAGTGCATAAGTAAGGAACAAGACAGAAATACTGCAAATGAAGGGTCCATGCTGTTGGCTGCAGGATGAAATCCTAAGGAGTTCTTTGGGAGGCCCCTCAGGCAGATACAAAGGGATCTCCTGGTGTCAGAGAGCTCTGACTGCTGGGGGAGCACCAGGCATCCCTTACATCCTAGAAACCATGGTGTGATGCCAGAGGGTGAATCCAGACACTTCCCCTCTTAAGACACGGTTGCAGGTAGACCTGTCAGTATTCTCTACTGTATCTGGACCTGGCATTCAGGGAATTAGAAGACCTTTGGCTCCTGCTGATGTAGTGCTTAAACTCCTGGATGCTCTATAATTAAAAAAAAAAAAAAGATCTTTGTTATTATCCTGTCCATTATTTAAGTGGCATGAAGGGTGGCAGCTCTCTGAGCTGCGCTTATTTGATGATTAGAATTATTCATCTGTGTGACAGCATGCAAAAAGCGTTCACACATGAAAGAAAGGGTTTGTTTACCTTTCTTGATGACTAAGCCTGTGAGGTGCTCTCTAGCTTTCCTTACGAACAGCACAACCTATCTTTTCCAAGTTATGCGGTCAGATTTTTGTGATTCCTTATAAGGATGATGCAAATCAACATTAGTTTTTGTTTTGTTTTGGTAGTCGGTGGCAAAATAGGTGGCAGATGAAAAGAGGAAATGTTGATGTTCTAGATTTAAAATGTCTTTCACAGTAGTCAATCTAAGCAGACTGATGCTTATCTGAAAGTGCAGCTTTTAGTGTAGCTTTGGCTGTTATATATACTCCCTGTGTATTGATGCAGTAGAATGTTTAGCAGCAGAATGATGGAAACTGACATGGACAATACTTTTGGAGCCTCATCTGCAGTTAAGTAGCCCATCTTCAGAAATTGATGAGATGGTCCGAAATATTCTGTATTGGCTCCTTTCTTCTCCCTGTTTATTTCATATTAGTGAAGCTCATCCTCCTCTGATGATACATACTGGATGTTTGCCAGCGATGCTCAGCAAATGACAGCATAGTCAAGTGCTTCTCTGTCACTCGTTTGACCGACCACCCCACCCGATAATTAAAAACAACAGAGCCATCGCCAGTGCTGGACCAGTTCTGCTCTATCTCAGAGGTGATGTTGGAGTGTAAGCATTCTGAAATGGGACCTCCCTTGCTGATGGCAAGACTGAGCCCTGACAACACAGGCTGTGCAAACTGCCATCTGGATCTTATCTTGTGGGTAGAAGGGAGGGGAAAATGGTTATATGTTTCAGGGTGCAAACTCTGCTCCCTCCAAAGCAGGTGCAGAGCTCTGCCCTGTGGCATCAGCAGGTTTGTCCCGATCTTGGTTTGATCACAGGTGTACATCCTAATGCAGTGCTTGCTTTGCTTCCATAGGCCCAGGGGTTTTGCAATTTCAGCCAGCCCTCTCTATGTCTGCTTCCTGTCATGAAAGTAGAACCACTGCTGATGCAACCGTTTTCTGTTAGAAAAGAGCACAGGCCTTGCATGTTCATTTGCTGAGCCTGCCCTCTCTTTGTCACAGTGTCTGTTTCTCACCCAGAGCAAGCATGGAGAGTTCTCACCTGTGCCCAGGCAGCACTGCAGCACACATTATCAGCCCACTGTGCCTCCTTCACAGCAGCAGCTCTCTCTTTGGCAACTTGAGCATGGCGTAGAAGCAAATGGAGCTGCTCCCAGAGCAGCTGGCTCAGGACTTGCAGCTGTCATGGCTTTCCAGCCCAGAGCTCAGTTTTAGCGGGTTGACCCTAATGCTTAAGTGCATGACAGCACTCACAAACCTCACAGCACACTCCAGGCATTCTGTCCTCTTCTGTTTTCTTCCTAATACGAATGTGTCACTGCTGCGTACTCATTGCAACCCAGGTTTAAAGCTGTCCAGTGGTAGGAGGAATGTACATATCCCATTGTCTCTGCTGGTGGTCATAGGAGTGCATCTATCAGATAAAACTACTTATGATCATTGAGGTTTTCTAAGGATAAAGCCTAGCAGTAGAATGACAGAGTGAGCCTTTTCCTTTTCCTCTCGCTTGGATGATATTTTTATACAATTTTATATGCAATTTTTTAAAATATCAGCTATTTTTATTGTAGGGTTCTGGTTGGAGTTTTACCAGAACTTCTGGTTGTCTACAGGCCCAGATTCTCACAAGAATATTTTCCTTCCCTTTTCTCTTTCCCCTTCCCTGATTGACAAAAGCCATTGCGTTTGCAACATCAGCTTTGAGCAAAATAGCACCTAGGCCTGATCACTCTTTTAGTTGCACTGAAATCAAAGGAAGTTGCATGCAAAGTCCTGCTGGTCCCTCTGCAGCATCTGGGGCCCAAGACTAAATAATCAAGAGCTCTAAGAACTCGTTGAATGCAGGGCAGTCCTGCATCAGGGTAGTGCTTTCTTCCTGTGCTGTGGTAGGAGCTGCTTCCAACAGCACCTGTTTAAAAAAGACACTACAGCTCTCATTGTTACTATGACGCTACCTTTTTGTGAGCAAATGAATGGGCAAGCACCTCCATCAAAGGCATCTTCAGCGACTGTCTTCAGCAGGGAGGAGGGGTGAACATGAGGGCTTTTCTACCATGCAGATTTCCCTGCTCTGTGGTTAACACTCCAGTGACAGGTCCTAAATGGAGTTAAGAAAAATCAAACTTATTTATTGGCAGGAGGGCTAAGGGAAGGTTAATCAAATTCAAGGATCTTGGTCTTGCAAAACAGCTTTAGCTCAGCTGGCATTCTGCAGGGAATTCTATGTATGAAGCTTGAACATAAAGTTTAGAGTATGTTTATATTAGCAGAACTGATAACGGAGATGTCCTTTTTGAACTAAACTATAATAACCAATAGACACCTGTTCTCTAATCTTTTCCAAGGAAGAGAGGCAGGTTGTTATGCTATTTTGCACTGGGGTGTGGAAAACAAATTAAAATCCATGCCGAAAGTAAAACTCAACACACTTGGGACTGGGACTGGGTGGGTAGGGTGATGAAAAAAAAAAACCTATTTGGTTTGATAAGACTCATGGGGAAAAAAAAAAATAAATGCAAAACTGAAATGAATCATGTCATGTAATGCAAGTATTCTCAACTGTTCTGAGAATAATTTTAAACAATATACATTTATTTTTAGTTCCATATTTGAAAGAAGAGGCTTGTGGTCTCTTAAATGTACAGAGCATTTTTCAGCATTCCAGTTTTTCTGTAACTGAGTCCATGTATATTCATCCTATTACCAAATAAAAATGATGAGGTCTCCATTCCAGTTGAATTAAAGTTGCAGAAGGGTTCATTTTGTTCTGGTGCTTTCTATATCTGGTCCAGGCATGGCACTTTCTTTTTGCTTTCCCAGCCTCCAGCTGCCTGCAGAATAATAGTAACAATTAACTTGTTTTTAAGCATGATAGGATCATGCCTTGGACAGCATCCACTACTCACTAGGACCCCCTGTGACCAGGAGTCAGTGGCATTACCTCATTTCTAGAACCATTTCCAAGAGAATGCACATATCTTATTCAGGGACCCTGAGGTGAATCACTACCTGTGTGGAGACCGTGCATCAGCCTCACTGTTCTCCCTTTCTCTGGGTGACGATGACCTCTGGCTGTCACCAATCCTGATGTTGGCCTTCCCCCTCATGCTGCCAGTGTCTGCATGTAAACACATGACATGTTCTTAAAGCCAGAGGTGCTCTGGGTACGTGCACTTAGTCCCACTACACTTTTGAGACAGTTGGAGCTGGTTCCAAAATGAGAGGTTACTTTATATTCTGAGACCTAATAGTGCAATTCAGCCAGGGTTACGTTCTCATTTCAGCTTTCTCACCTTCCCCAAATCCAGCTTTTAAAGATGGGACATACATTCAGTCCCACAAGTAGAGGTGAATATATTTCTGGAAGATATTGGGGTTTTTTATGTGGTTGACTGATCTTTGAATCAAAAATCCAGCTTGTCACATTAGCATGAGAGTAGAAAAAGTTTGGAAATGGCATCTAATGATCTGGATGACTTAACTCTCCTTGCATATCCAGTACCGGAATCGCTTCCCTGCTGTGTATAGCTAGTGGTGGAAATGTACCGAGCCACTGACAACCAGTGCTTCCCAAAGTGAGCTCAGCCACTTGCTGAACCACCACAGAGCAAGGTAAGTGCTGTGTAACTGTCTTCAGACCCACCCTGGACAATAACGTAGGTCTGTGCCAGTTTTATGAGGGCATTGGAGACAGCTGAAGAGAACGCTCTCTGAGATGTGGTGATGGTCCACGGAGCCAAAGGTTTAGAAAGTCGGTATTGCTGTGAAACTGCCGGGATGGCTACCCAAAGTTGGTAAGTGATGAACAGAAGAAAAGGTGTTTTATGTTCAATTCTCTTGATTGAAAGGTCTCCAGAAGTGAGGCTGTTGGCCACGTCTCATGGGAAGTTATCCCAGCGTTAAACCACTGAACAGAGTGGCAGAAAGAGGACACCAAACAGCTGGCACTGGTAGCAGTGCTACAAAAAAGGCATTTCTGTGGCTAGCAGGACTACCATTCATCCACCTCTGCTGAAACCACTCTTTCTCTTTCAAGGTCCAGCACGACTTTCAGGGGGCTCACTGGGCTCTGGTTCCTCAGCAAACCGCCTCACACTGCCAGGTCAGTCAGTTCCACCTCACTCCAAGCTGCTATAGACAGAGGCACTTGTGGTTCCTGCTGCTGGGGAGATGGGTGTAAACTGGTGACTGTTGTGTATGACATGAAAAAAGTTAAACCTGTTCACTCACTTCAACAAATGAACTGTTGTTTTTAAAGATCTTCACTGCATTTCATGTGGTTTTAAACAAGTATCTTATGTTTTGTGGCTCACAGTGCAGTCTCCACAAACCATCTTAATTCAGTCAGGAAATTAACTTGGGTCTTGGATGCTCATAGATGCTGACGGGAAAAAGGGAAGCTGTTTTGTCTACCCAAGTGTGGGTTTTTCTGTGCCCTTCTCATCTCCCACATGCTCCTGTTGATATTTCACCACAATAGCCATTTTCTTATTCCCTTCAGCTTTGTCTGACAAAAGCATCACAATCAAGGGAGGGGAATATGGAGTGGTCATATAAAATAATGGCTTAGGTTGGACAAATTGTCAAGAATCTGTCTTGTCATGGCCATTACACAAAGGAATTCATGTATGCGTAATTCACAATCACTGAAATAAAAGGGTAAAACTGTAGAAAGTCAGCAAGAAATCAACCAAAAAAGAATCTCAGGCAAAGTGCTGTGAAAAGTTCTGCTGAAGCTATTTTTGTCAGTGGCTGCTGTGCCAGCAGGTGAGGTATGGTGTGGCTTCATACAGAGACACCAATGTGCATGAGTGTGTTGCTGTGCTGTACTGGCTCTCCAAGATGTTCCTGATGCAATGCTCTGCAGGCAGTAAATATCACAAATGCACCCTCTTCTCCTTGGTAGCACCTTGCCACTGGCAGCAGCAATAAGTGTGAGCTGTGTGTATTGCCTGTTTCTGAGAGATGGATAAATTCTTGTATTTTTTTATTATTTAATCCATTTTTCCAGTGCTGTATCACTTTCAGTCAGTCAATCCTTTAATGAATACCTGCACACAGCAAATGCTGAGTTTCCCTTTTACGTTTAATTCTTCTCATCCTACAGACCAAAGGAATAGGAAGGTAGAGAATACAGTGCAGAAGGCAGGGTTTCCCATAAACTACCAGGTACAGTCCCTTTGTTACTGCTGACTTGCTAGGCGACCTTGCTCCGGTGGTTCTTGTGTGCCCCAATCTACTTGTCTGATCAAGGGATCTGTTAACCGGACAGATTAGGAAACCAGCAGGGAAGATGCTTTATGGGAGGGGAGCAGTCAACCCAGGAACATCCATTTTTGCTAAAGGACACCTTGTGCCTGTTCTGCCTTGCTAGCAGCACTCATTGTGACAATCTCATGTTGTAAAGATGTAAAAAGGTGCCTTCAGGCTGGCACGTAGGGAAATTAGGACCTCTGTTTTGATTCTCTCTTTGTTAAAGATGTCCCACCTTAGTGTACGTACACACATTAACCAGGTGTTTTCTCTATTTGAGTTTTGAACACTGACACCTTCCTGCATGTGCCCTGTTACTGTGGCTTACAGCACAAATTATTTACTCTGACACAGTAAGGAAATCAGCCATTCCTATGCAGCTACTCAAAAGAGGTGACGAGAAGCACGTAACAGTGCCATATTTTCTACTTATATAGCCCAGTGATGCATTTTGCCATTATGGTGCTGGTTTGTTTATGCCCTGTACGATCACATTTCAGGTGGGTTGCTTTAGCTGGAGGCAGTAACTAATTAATGTGTAGTTAAGAAACAGTGTGTTCTAAGTACACACACATACAATTTTCTATTTGAGAAAACGTTGCTGTCTCACTGTTTTTTCTTTGAATCTCATTCAGTGTCTTGAGAAAGAACAAGAAGCTTTGTTTTGTTGGATTTAGTGCTTCTGAGGACAGGAGGCTGACAAGAAGAGACCATGCAGACACATGAGCCATTTTTGCCAGCCAGCTGGTTGCTCATACCCATCACCAACTTTTTAATCAGTCAGTTACCAAGCCCAGGAGGTCACACAGCTGGGCAAGGTTTATGA
Source organism: Coturnix japonica (assembly GCF_054131305.1). NCBI lineage: Eukaryota > Metazoa > Chordata > Aves > Galliformes > Phasianidae > Coturnix > Coturnix japonica. Next base: position 63,026,213 of record NC_140664.1, on the reverse strand, counting down.
GGTTAAGCAGCTGTGTATGGGAGGCATGCCAGGCTTCCACCAGCAACCAACGTTATTGGAACCAGAGAAATTTCTGGCTACTCTCTCTTCTTACCAGAAATCTTACCAGAAATCTCCCAGACCCATAGGCTGTACTTCTACTCTTCTGCAAAGCATCCCAACTGGCAGAACGGTATTTGAAGGTCAACTTTTTCTCCCTTGCTCTTACAGATTTCACACCCCCTCCAGAATTGCCAATTTTATATATAATACGTATGTTTTATATATCTGTACATGCATATATAGACATATGTATATTTGATACGGGACAAGTGGGAAAGCTGAGAAGTAGGAATTCTCTATTTCATTTGAATTTTTCATTCATTTATTTGGCTATAGGCCTGCAGCAAACTTTGTAATGCAGCACATTACAGAAACTTTGGAGCATGAGTATATGAGTTTAGGACCCTGTTAAAGGCTAGTTTTATTCACTGGAACATTTCAAAGAGAAGTCTGACATTGTCACTGGGTGTAGAGTTCCTTCCCCATGTGTTCCTTCCCCATGTTGTAGGAGATGGTGTCAGAGGCTTTACTGAAGTCCAGCTAGACTACATCGCCATCCATCAATTTCCATAGTGACTCCACAAGAAGTAGATGTCTTTAGACTCTCTCTGTGAGGTGTTCCATTAGAGAAAACAGTGAATTTTGTATCAGCATGCAGATTTTTTTAACGTTCCCAGGAAACTAACTATCACCAAGTTTAGAACATTTCTTGAACATTTGAGTGTTTCTAAGGAAATATCGTCACAGTTCTCTTATTCCTTTGTCCTGCAGATTCTCCTGTTAATTACAATACAAAACCTGCTTTGTTAACAAAGAAAGTAAAAAGGAGAAAGAGGAAGCCCTCCTGAGCACAATCCTTAGATTTAACAGCAGAATGGACAACAAGGAATATCAGGTTCTTTGATTTTCCTGAATCATCTCCCATTAAAAATGCCCAATTAATTAATGCCCTTCCTTCACTGGTGAATTATTTATCTAAATTCGTGAAGCTCCCTAAAGAGTCAAAAAACCCCTGTATTCTCTGTATTCCTCCTCCTACAACTTTTTTTATCCTGCCTGCAAAGTAGTTGAAGGCAAAAGCTGTGATAGCTCCCAAGGGGGCTGAGACATGAGAGGAGGTGGCAGAAGTTCTGTCTTCAGGATGTCCCTGCAGGCCACCAGCTCCAAGTGGTCTGGCAAGGAAACGTGTCCCTGCCTTGTCCATGCTGTTCCTTAGGCTTTTTAGTGCTTGCCTATCTGGAGAGAAGCATTTCTGTCTACACAAGGACACTTGGGAGAGGCAGCAGGACTTCATCCTCATTCTCAACTGTACACATTGTCTTGTAGAGCATCCTCCAGTGCTGCTGCTGTCAAGGAGTGATGCATGAGTCTCTATTGGGCCTCTCTTCGTGCACAAGGGTTGAGCTGTTGAGGAGAGCTCATGATAGGGGTCTGCCACAACCCTGGGGGCAGATGTGGGAGCTGAGCAGCCCTTATGGATTTTCTCCCTACCACTCCCCTGCTCTCTTCTTTGCTGCTTTTTGTTTCCCTCCAGTACTAAGTACCAGCAGTGGTCGTTCAAATCCCATTTGGAGATGTGGCTATCCAGCCGATTGTGTTCTTAATATTTTTCTGAATCAAACTGTTTCCCAGCAGGTGTTCTGAGTAAAAACAATCTATTTGTTCAGTGACTGTAGAGAAGACATTAAATAAATGAGCATTTCAATGGCTTTTTTGAAGGGATATGCCTTATGAATGAGTAGAGACAATTGTATCTGCTTTTAAATGCTTGAAAAGGAAAATGATATCAATATTTCCATTTATCTTATTTTCAGGTCAGAGTGGAAATACTGTGTAATAGCAAAGTGTTGCTCTAACAACTTTTAACAGTTTGAAATACTCAAAGTGATGAAACTCTGTTTTGCAGCCCACTTTAACCATGATTATTTCCTCCCGACTGCAATAAGGACAAAATAATTGCAGATCTGCACAATGTAGAGACTGAATTCCTATGAGATTCAGTGGAACAAAGAACATTATAGCTAAAATTCTGACATAATTCCTGTGAACTCTGGCTATCCCATCCCTTGGGTACAAGCTTAGATGTGAAATGCTCACCATGCTCAACCAGCATGGGACAAACTCTTCAGTAAACTGTTTTCTCCTCTTCAGTGAAACTGAAGGTTTTTGCACTGACTTCACTGTCAGTTCAAGGGCTCCTCCTACAAGTAACAGAGTTTTGATGGGCTCAGTAATTGGTCTTACCCATTGGGTGAGTGGCACATTTTAGCTTCGGTTAAGAAGACAGAATTTGGATATTTGGGTACCCCTGTTGTTTTCTGTTTGGTTTTGTTGTTTTTTTTGGTTTTTTTTTTGATTCATGAATGAATGGCTTTAACTGTGTCAAATCTGATCACATGCTCTTCTCTATAATCACCTCTACTTCCAAATCAGACTCCCATGCATTAGCTGCAGCACCTTGTAGTAGTATCCATCACTGCTCATATAAAAGAACGGCTTCTGGTGCAGTGCATCAAGCCGTTAATATGTCTAATGCTGTGTACTTTGTAGTTGGCTGCCTTTGTGTTATGCAAGGGAGAGGATGGATGAGGAAATAAACTTTTTTTCCTTCACATAAACATTGGTACAAGGTGAAGTTCTTTTCTCTGACACCTGTTAGTTGGTCTGCTATAAACGTGTTTGTAGGTGTTCTCAAATTCTGCCCCGTTTTAACTCAGAATTTGCAGTTAGCCCTAAGCCATATCAATCATACCCAACATGCTAGGATTCGATAAAAACTTGGAAAGAGATAGCTATGCTGAGTTGTACACCATGCTGGTCAGGGTAAAGTGGGACTAAAACACCCTTAGCTTCCATGCTTAGTTGGTGTCTGAACATCACTGAAATTAGCTCTATACATGTGTTGCTGCTTGTGTAAGTATTGTAGTCTACACTGGCACTGTTCAAATAGCTATTCTTTGCTTCCATAAACTGTTGAGACTCACAAAAATCTTATTAGTTAAGTATTTTCATTTTTATTCCTATTTTAAAATGTAGAAACTAGAGTCAATATAATAGCTCAGGTCACATGAAAAGTCAGAGATAAACCAGGGAAATGGGCTCTGGAGTCTTGAGTCTTCTCAGCACCATCTACCTTGAGTCAGTAAAGCCTAAAGAAATCCAATAGTGTGGGCTCCCTTTATCAGCTCCCATACAAGTATGACAAATGGCACTGTCAGTGTCTTGGTTAAATCCTTTGTATTTATTAGCCAAGCCATCTCTGCTGACAACAACTCCAGTAAACATTCTCCCATGCTGAGCAATGGAAAATCCAATAGCAGTTTGGCTGAATCCATGCTGACTAGAGAAAATGAAATGACTCTGTGAAGTGAATGTGCCTCAAAGAACAGAAAATCACCTAATGGATAATCTGAATCTTAATGAATGTCAGTCTAGTCTAGCAAATTGGGAGCTGAGGATGTGAAAGAACATGACTATGCAGAAATATGGATATGTATTTCTAGAGTTCAGTGCATAGCTGTTTGTTTCCCAAGACATTTTGGCATACAGTTATTCACTTGAGGCCTTTTCAAGATGAGGCTGAGACTGTGTGTTAGTATCGGATGTTAGCTAGTTTACACAGGGGAATCTTTTTTCCCTTCTTAGGATTCATGCTGAGAGCAATGACTTTTTTGAAGTGCTTATCAGACCAACTGTTGTCTTATTACTTGGTTGTTTTGCAAGTAGGAAGTAAACAAAAGACAAATATGCTTTGATTGTAGCCATCCCTGTTTTTTATCTTTCAATTTTCCTGTGTAAGAGGTAAGGAAGCAAGATATAAATTCAAAGAAATGTAGTCAAAAAGCTGAGAAACGTCAGATTCAAATAGGACAACGTGTGACTCTCACAATGGTCTGCAGTTCTCCCAGAAATCATACTAGGCCTCAGATCCACCTGTTCCTGGGAAAAAGCGGTCTCTGTCCAGATTTATCGCCTCAAAATCATCTTGTTTGATAAATCATATTTTGAAAACAATTAAGTGTTTAGCCATCTACATGAACATGGGTGAAAAGAAAAGGTTGCTTCCTCATTCAGGCTTCCAGGAACTTTCATCTTCTGTCTAATCTGTTGTTTCTTAACCTTGAGAACATTCCTTGGGATTCACCTGCATTGGTTTGGGACTCTGGGATGTCTGAATAAGGGCATGATTTCAAGATCAGGTATTCTGAAATGCTTAATGGCCCAGATTTCAATGTTGAAAATGTCTGTTATTCACTCTAGAGTCTTACATCTATATTTATAACACATATTTCACATCTATTGGCATCCTGAACCTTTTCCTAACCCTTTGTATCTACCCATTAACACGAGAGTGTATTGACAGCCAAGCCAGAAATCCTCTGTTATGCAGTCAGCGCTGAACAGAAGTAATTTCTAGCCCGCCAGTGAGTCAATGCTAAGCACAGTAACCACTGTTGTTCTTGCTTTGTCACTGACAGCCCTCAAACCTCAGCTGTGTCACCTCAAGAGGCCCACCCACAGCTCAGGACCCTCTTTTCCAGCCTTCCACAAGAAATCAGAGGAACATCCTGTGAGGTATAAGCTCCTTGATCAAAGGGGAAGGATGAAAAAGATCCAAAACATTTCTCAGAGCTGGACTAGGAAATAGCAGAAGAGCTGAAGAGGCATCTGGAATGAAGCTCCTCACGGGCTGGCGAAGGATGTTGTGCAACCATAGCACAGGCCATACTGCGCTGTACAGCAGCTGTTAATCCTAGATAAATGCAAGTGTGTGATTTAACTAAATATAATGAACACTGCCCTAGAAATGTTCTCAATAGCCTTCTTATTTTTAAAGCATACACTCACCTAGTAATAAAATATTGGACTGTTACCTTAAAGTGTAGTTGTATACCACTGTTTCCTGTCAAATTAAGGAAGCCAATGCTTTTTTGGATTATTGAGCTCATTATGATGTTCTCACTGTGACTTGCTGCCTAGCACAGGTAAGACAACTCCTATTTCAAGAACATAGAGAAGATCTTCCTTGCCAAACTGAATGTTCTCCTACCATAGTATGGTAGGTGCTCAGGAGAATGAAGGTAGTAAACTGAAGTACAAACTGTTTCACTCACTAGGGAAAAGAAGACATAGCACGACATTAAAATTGTGCCTTGTGACTTCAGCTGTCTATTTAATAGTATAACCTTCTGTGGCATTAATTTATGTGAGCAAAATCCCATGTGTTCTTGTGGTGCACAGTACCCCATGGACCTGAGATTCTTCACTCTGTGAAGGATTTGCTTTTGTTCCTACATTTTACGCTGTGAGAAACGACAGCAGATAATTCCCTTTCTTCTGCATGCCCCTGGTGATTAATAGACCACCTCGGCCTTCCCCTTCCGGCTGAGGATGTCTGTTCTACTGTCCTCACAAGGAAATCTACTCTACTTTTTGTCTTTCCTGCTGATCTCTCTATCTTCTCTTAACCTCTATTTAGAGGACCCGAACTGCACACGATACTCATGATGCAAGTATACCAGAAATTCTGCCAATTACACTGAAGTAAGCTTCCTCTTCTTCTTCTTTTCATTCCTCTTCATCTTTTTTTTTTTTTTTTTCTTCTTCTTCTTTTTTTACTTACTTTCTTCATTTCCTTACCCTGCTTGTTTTCTTCTTCTACCGGCACCTTCTCCAAACCACATCTTCTGGATAAGCACAGTGAATAGCAGAGAGTTTAATTCCCCCACATTATGAAGGCTCACCATTTTATGCCTTCCCCACCTCTCCATTGTTAACCAGTTATTTATCCATGTTAAGTTCACATGTTAATATCTCTCGGTGACAGATCAGTAGCTTTGACAGCAGAACCTTCTCAGCGTGTCTTCTGCAAATCTCTATGGGCTCCTCCAGGGAACTCTCAAGAGATCTGTGAGGCTGGTTTTCTCCTGTAAAACCTGCACTGATCTCTCCATGTTAGATCTACAGCTGCATCTACTAATTCTATTGTTCATATTTCCTAAAAGTTCATTCATTGTGAATTCATATTCTGATTATATATATATATATCAGAATGTCCAACATCAAAAGTGCACTGGTGTATGCAAGTAACACTGCACTACTGAGTTACAGTACAATACAGCTGGCTGTTGCATGAACACATCTGGGGTATCCTCTCCTGTCTGTCAGAGATCACTGCAATTCCAGGTGTACTTGACCTGAGTGGCATCTTTCCACAGTGTTTTCCTAGAAACATCCACACAACTGGTGAACACAGCAGACAGCTGACCGAGCACTCTGATGTCCCCAGGTCACTTATTTTTGTCTGCTTGTTTGATATTTGTGACATTGACCTTAAGCACCATCAGAACTCATGACTCCAGTAGCCAGGCTGGATTACTGCCTGAACTAAATGCAAAGAGGAATGCACTTCAAAACTATCTGTTTATGAAATGGGAATATATTTCTAGGAATTCCCTGAGAATTATATTTTGCTGCTGAGTACCCTGAAATGTTTTACATAAGCAGTCTGTTGGGAAACTTAAAATTATACTCTTCTTGCAAACACATTTTCTGTCTGCGTCGTTTCCTTCACTTTGGGACAGTCTACCAGCTAACATAGTCCTGTGCTATCAACATCTTAAACGGGATTGTTTTTTGTCTTTACTCCCTTGACTCACACTGTCTCCTTTGCCATGAAGTAGAGATAAGTTGGGAATCTTGGGAAGTCCAGGCACAGGGAAATGAACTGATTTACCTAAGGTCTCACAGGGAGTATATGTGGCTGCTAGAAACTTAATCCGGTTCTGAGCGGACTCTTCTTTGCTCATATTTTTATTTAATCGAACCTGTGCTGCACTGCATTGCTCTCTAATGGAGTCCTCTCTAGAAAGCCATTTAATTCACCTGAGTGGCTTAAAGTGGTTTTATGTTTCATTTTTTCCTGGAGCTAGGGGAGGTGAAGAATGCTGGCAGGTTGTGATTTGCATTGGGAAGATGTCTCGTGATGCACTCCTCTTCTCAGTCCAACCCTGCCATCTAGCGTACACTAAAGGGAAATTTTCTATGAAGTTTAGAAGGGAAATCTGTTATTTGAGAGTATGGCTTTGCAATGTATTCTACTTAAAAAAAAAAAAAAAAAAAATAATAAAAATCTCAGTGATTTCTGAGATAATCGCTTGTTAGCAACGTAGAATTGAGACAGGGCAGGGACTGCCATGCCCTGAGCTGCTGTGCCGGGGCAGTGGGACGAGTCCAGCAGAGGGACCTTAACTGCTGGGGGCTTTGAACATCACAGAGGCACAAGGATTCTATAAGTTCACCCTTAGCCGGGAGGGAGAGCCCCAACTCTACGGCTACCCGGTGGGCTCACATGGAGCCTCCATTTCCTGGTTATTCTTCTTTTCACAGATGAAGCTTCCATGAGCTCATCCTCCCTGTCTCCCTCCCTCATCCCTCCCCAGGAGCAGAGGAGTGGTCAAAGAAGTGACAGAGGCAGCTGTTCCTGTGAAGAAGCAGATTTCAGTTTGGAAAGGAAGAAGTGCTGAATTTTGTCAGGAAGATCCAGTCCAGGTGCTTCACTTGGACTTTTTGTTCAGGATTGGACAATCAACAATTTAAAATAACAATTAAAAAATAACAAAAAAGTCAAAACCACAAAACAAAATAAAGAATTTTTCTTCTTAAAACAAAACAAAAACAAACAAACAAACACAAACAGTTGTCTTTCTCTTTTTGGACATTTATAGTTTGCATGTAGGTTCCTGCATCCCCTTGCCTCCCGCACACAGAACGTACCCCGCAGGAGGACATGCTGCCCTCATTGCCAGCCCCAGGATCAGCCACTCCACTGCACACACCACTGAGGCTGTCCCCTTGCCCTGCCTCAGCACCTGCTGCTGCATGGCAGGGATATTTCACATACACATCAAGAAAACAGAAAAGAGCTCATTCTGAAATACAGTTCTACAGAATTATAACTCAAAATATTTTACTTCATCTCAGCAACTAACCGGTTGGTGAACAAAGCTGCCTTGAACTGAGAACAAGTATTAACATTTGTCAGGACAAGCATATAACTAAAGCAAAACATTTCAGTTCAATTTAATTACAGTCCCTCCCTGAGTGGCAGTCAGAAGTGGTTATAGCAGCCCTGTCCCACCTGTGTCCCAGCCCAGCCAGCTCTGCAGCCACCCCCTGCCCCATACTATCATGGCAGCAGTTCTACCTTGCCAAGCAGTGCAGCCCAGACCCGTTATGCAATCACACAACATTGTGCAGATATTTTTGCTGGTGAAAATGCACAGATAATAATGGTAGTGACCACGCTGAAAAATAGTGATTTGTAGCTGAGAATTGACTCTATCACATCATGTTATTGTGTTCTTTGTATCTGGAGGACTGGAGGCTTGCCAATGCGACTCCCATCCACAGGAAGGGCTGTAAGGATAATCTGGGGAACTACAGGACTGTCAGCCTGACCTCGGTACTGGGGAACTTATGGAGCAAATCATGAGTGAGATCGTGTGTGGAGTCCAGGGGATCAGGACCAACCAGCACAGGTTCATGAAGGGCAGGTTGTGCTTGAATAACCACTCCTTCTTTTATGACTGGGTAACCAGACTGGTAGACAAGGGAAAGGCTGTTGATGTAGTCTACCTAGACTTCAGCAAAGCCTTTGACATGGTCTCTCACAGTATTCTCCTGGGGAAACTTGGCTGCCCATGGCCTGGCCAGGTTTACCCTTCTTTGGGTAAGGAACTGGCTAAGGGGCCATGCCAAACAGGGGTCAGTACTGGGGCACGTCTTGTTTGATATCTTTACTGATGACCTCGATTAGGGAATTGAGTGTACCCTCAGTAAGTTTGCAGATGACACCAAGTTGGGAGGTGGTGTTGATCTGCCTGAGGGCAGAGAGGCCCTGAAGAGGGATCTAGATAAACTGGACTGCTGAGCTGACGTTAATGGGATGAGGTTCAACAAGGCCAAGTGCTGGGTCCTGCACTTTGGCCACACTAACCCCATGCAGCGCTATAGGCTTGGAGCTGAGTGGTTGGATGACTGTGAAGAGGAAAGGGACCTGGGAGTGTTGGTTGATGCTTTCCTGAACATGAGCTTACAGTGTGCCCAGGTGGCCAAGGAGGCCAACAGCCTATTGGCCTGCATTAGAAATAGTGTGGCCAGCAGGAGCCGAGAGGTGATCATCCCTCTGTACTCAGCACAGCCTCACCTCGAGTATTGTGTTCAGTTTTGGGCCTCTCACTACAAGACAGACATCAAGGCCCTGGAACATGTCCAGAGAAGGGCAACGAAACTGGTGAGCACAAGTCTTATGAGGAGCCGCTGAGGGAGCTGGGATTGTTTAGCCTGGAGAAAAGGAGGCTCAGGAGAAACCTCATTGCACTCTAAAACTTCCTGAAGGCAGTCTGTGATGAGGAGGGGTTTGGCCTCTTCTCCCAGGCAACAAACAAAACCTGAGGAAATGGCTGCAAGTTGTACCAGAGGTTTAGATTAGGCATAATAAGGAACTTTTTCTCTCAGAGAGTGGTCAGGCACTGGAATGGCTGCCCAGGGAGGTGGTGGAGTTGCTGTCCCTGGCAGTGTTCAAGAGGCATCTGGATGAGGAGCTATAAGTTATGGTTTAGTGGCTTCTGGTAGCAATGGTAATGGGGGACAGTTGGTCTAGATGATCTTGTAGGTCCTTTCCAACCTTGTGGTTCTGTGATTCTGTTGTAGTTTCCATGGAAATAAATACAAGGTTATTATCTTTGGATCAACCTACAGATTTTATATGCAGCCCAAGACAATTCCTCTCCACCCAGTGTATCCCAGGCAAGACAGAAGGTTTGACACCCATGGGTTAACACTTTCACTGAATACAGTGAGGCAGATGAGAACTTTGAGAAATGATCCATCACACTGCTTCCCAGAAACACCACAAACCGCCTATTTACTGAATTGGACAAATGATGAATTACTTCTTAGTTGCTCACGTAGCTCTTGGGTAAAAAGCAGTAAATGCCAAATTGCCAGACTATAAATATTCAATTTTAAATGAGCTTCAGCAAATGATGTATACTGTGGAGTATTTATGTCTGAGCTTCAAGTTGATCTATACAGGGATGGTAAATCAGGCAACTGTGCCATCACAGATGTCAGTGAGACTGTAACTCCTCTTTAGCAAAGAACACACAGTGATGTGGTAGGCTTAAAGTGCGGTATTCTTTTTTCCATATTAAGCTGAGTCAACTTTCCCCAGCTTTTGAAACAAATCCTCTTCAGAGCAATGAAGTCACACCCTATTTGCGCCTCTGCCTTGTGTTCTTAAGGGCCTTCACATCTGAATGTATTTTTTGTGGCAGTGATGATGTTCATTTGAATCTTTTCAGGACTCTACACCCTCACTCTTACTATATTGTGTCAATAGTTACTGACAACACTGGTAAAACTAGACACAAATCACACCAGAAACTTCATTTGAAGACAAGCTGAGCCAAGATGCCCTTGTTAACAAGGTGATAAAATGCCTTGGGGACACACCAGAGACTTCATGCTCCTCAGGGTACTGCCAGTGTTTCCACAGTCCTGGGGCTGCCAGAATGTAATGCTCTCAGGCTACTGTGCTGCTCTTTCCACTCTTTGTTTAAAAAGAGAGCACCAAACTCTGCTGCCTCAAGGGTCAAGCACTGAGCTTGGCAAAGCCATGAGGAGCTGCTGGCTGGAAACAACAACATGGGCATCTCCTGAGACCTGCAAGTGTACCATGGCCATGCACAAGCATCTTCACTTCAGAGGACAACCTTGTTCTGCAGCAGCAGTGTGTTACTAAAGTCTTGAAAAAGCCTACCACGATCACTGCTTGTGTTGATGCTGTTTTGGGAGAGTTCTTACAGGATGGCCACTGTCTGTGCTTACGTCTCATTTGCATATTTTTCTCTTCAAACAGGAGTTTGGATGACTTTGGTCAGTACTGCATACATTTTCTTTACCATTTTTGCAGGAGACTCCACATAGAGACAAAAGCTGCTGTAATGGTGCACAAGCTCAACTGGAATTCACTAGCTTAGCTACAACTCAGTTGACATCAGTGTAATCCAAACATGAATAAGTTTTGCCAGGAGATAATAGATTCTGAGCGATCTTGTTTGTGTTTGAACAACAATGGACTTGAACTCTAAGGATGGCTAAAATAAGGCTTGGTATTGTTCCAATTGCTGAAATTGTGTTAAACTCCCCCAGAGCTCACAAATGGTACAGGGAGTCTCTCATGCCATGGACCTTCTTTCAAAGGGGCAACACACAGGTTCTGTCATTATTCCTGTATTTTGTGCTGGGAGGAGGCCATGTCCTTTATTCTTTGCCTAAATTCCTAACCCCTAAATCCCACCATGCTCCTGAGCTGGTCTCAGAGCAGCTTCATTCCCATTTTGCATCCTCTAAGTATTCCTGAATTTAATACTAAAACTTCACTTGAGCTGCTTGGGTGGGATCCAAATGAAACTCTCTTGGCAGTGAGACATGGCATAAAGCTTAGGCCACATCAGTGCCTAACTGAAGTTGTATTGAGTTGTAACTTACAGTTCCAAAAATTAAGAACTAGCAGTGCATTGGCTTACAGACATGACATGCTGGCTGCACTTATATTCTTACCACGTACGTGCAGTGACATACTTTATTGTGTGCCTTATGTGAACATTATCATATGAAACACTGATTGATCGTATTTTAAAGATTGTCTTATCTTGTTGATAGATTAATAGGATTAAAAATTACACCTTCTGGGTATCAGACATCCCATTAATAATACAGCTGATCTCTAGCATGCTTTAATATACCATATTTTATTAAAAGCTTGTTGGTTACATCTTGAAGCTGAACATCTGTGAATGGGATGAAAGATGCTGGGTCAGTCACTGTGGCAAATGAAGTCCAGACAAGTGTACTCATCAGCTGCCTGCCTATGGGTGTTAAACATATAACTGGATGCAGTCTGCCAGCCTAGGTAATCTCTAATTTGTGCACTGAGGTCCCTAAGGGTCCACTGATGTTGCTGCTTCATCTAGTGTACAGAGCTATTAAGGTAAGCACAAAGCTATCCAGCCCTAAGTATTTGGTATAATATTCTACAAGTACCCATCTCTGTACAAATGTTGAAGTGTGTAGCTGGCTGTAAAAACATGTATTGGTTTAATCACTTAATTAAATTATTTTTAAGAAGTATTATGCTGTTTTATCTTGCATTACGTATCTAACATAGAGTAATGCTATTTATTTTACTCAGTCCATCTTGTGATTTTTAATCCTTACAGCCCCTCCTAGGACTGAGCTGAAAAACCTCATATATATATACATATAAATATAAAAGGTGAGTAAAAGGATCAGCTTTCCAACTAATTTGGCTTTCAGCAATCCAGGAATAACACCTTTGAGAAAAAAAGAAATCAACAGCCTATACCACTGTAATAGGCAAATGTTGCTCTTCCCAAAAGTTTCTCTTTGTTTTCTTTCTTGCTCTGTCGTCAGTTCTGTTTGATGTGCCAGTGACGACAGCCCATAGCTGTAAGCTCTTCTATGACAGAAATCTACCCTTTTCTCCTCTCAAACACCAGGCATGAACAGATACAGGCCCAATAAGTGTTTGCTTTGCGTTTCAGGAACATTGATCACATCAGTCCTGTGTATGGAAACTTGCTGTGATCAGCACTGTTCCAGTGAAGGAAAGCTGTACGAACGAGATGAGATGTCAGAAGAAAAATGGAATTTGAACCTTTAGTGGATACTTGACTACCCTGTGATATCTGGTGGTATTATGCATTTACCGACACCCTGTTATCTAGTGCCAGCTTCCCCAGACTGGTGGGGTCTTTGTATCAACTCTTACCACCACACTACAAGGTACTAGATGTAGTCTCAGGTGGATCCCTTGAAGACAAAAATCCTGGGAAGCTGCTTTAGTAAACCAAGGGAATCCTTCCAGCCCCACATCTCGGTGAATTTTCTGTCATCTCCTGTAATGCTTGCTGGGATTTCATGAGATGCAGAGAAGCACTTGAGGATAAATTAAATTCAAGTGCATGCTTCAAAAAATTACTATTTGTAAAAATGAAAGGACTTCTTTTTCTACGTACTGCCACTTTGAATGACCCAGAATTATTTACATTGCTATACTGGAAATATCACTGTAATCTTAACTGGGGATTGTGTCTCCATCCTTTTCTTCATCCTCCATAATTGCCGTTTGCTTTTCTTCTGTTAGCAGCTTTGTGCCTTAAAAACAGGGGGGAGAGAGACAGAGAGAGAGAAAGAGAAGTAATTGATTTAAAATGCCACTTCTTCATAATATATCAGGATATGAATAATTTTTTCTATCCGCTCTAATTTTTTTGATCCTAAAGTAATTTTTCTAACATCTTGGGAGTTGCTCCTCATTTATTTTTTGGGACATCCTACTCATCAACTAGAACTGGACCACCATGTTTCTAGCTAAAATTAACAAGCACTCTTAAATTAGCATATTTCTGCTACCTGTGAGGAGAGACACTGAAGATTCATCTGGTAACCTGTTTCTTAAAAGGCCTTGGGAAGCTAAAAAATAAAGGAAGATCTTGCAAGGTGAAATAAATACTATAAACTAATTTTTGTCACTGAGTCTATGCTTGCTTTCTCTATCCATATATCAATATTAATTTTTGCAAATACAGATGCTACAAGAGAAAAATAGAATACCCACATGTCAATCACCATACACATGGAAACTACAGGGAATCAATAAATTGCAGAAGCAGCAGAGTTGAGACTGACGTTAAAATGGACTCAGGTATATTACTGAGGACTTTGTGCCAGTAATTACTAAGGTCTGAGATCTGAATATGCTTTGAAGCCTATTCACCCTGTAATATGAGGACAAAAACAAGGCTCCATCACTGTCACGAAAGCACTGATGAAAAACATAGCATAAAACAAAAAAGTTTGATTTTACAGTTAAGAGCACAACGGGGGTTCTATAAACCAGGTTCATCAGAAATACTATGTATCTTTCAACATGTATTTCTTTTCTCCTAAGTTTTTCTTGATTTTATGGATCATACTTTCCACAAACCCCTCACATACCTCCTTCCTTTCTTTCTCTCTCATACTTGAAAGGATAAGACCTTGAGGCTTTTACGTGATACAGTGATGTCCCAGTTACTATAGCTGCTCCTGTTATTACAGACTAATAACGCAAAGAGGGGACAAGGAGAATGCATTAGGAAATATTCTTGATCTCTGTTTTAACACTTTGTGGTTTTTTTGCTTGTTTCCAGTAAACAGCAAGCAACCTGTAAGATATAGTTTATGGCCACCTTCCTTGGTGTAGAGGTCAACACAGTCTAAAAACAGGATGAGGATAACCATTGAGTAGAAACCAACAAAATCTCTCCATAATTCAGACTCCTGGTGTTTGCTTTTAGTCTGCACTAACCAACTGAGCTGCTCGGTCAAACCAACTGGTTTTGCTTCTTTCTGCATTGAAAGCATTCTGAACAGAGAAGGCTTTCAGCCTTCATGAGGTCTGAAAATAGAGCAATACCACACAGGAAGATTTTCTTCAACTCTGGAGATTTTTCAAGAGGTGACGAATGAATGAAAATACTAACCTACACTGGTATTCATTTTAAGTTACCTTGTGTTTCATTTATATGTGTTTCTTGTGAACTAGATGGTTCCACCGGGACCAAGAGATAAACTGAAAGGTATGCATGAATATTATTTTGAAACACAATGGACTTTATTTGTTAAAGTAGAGAGTGATAGAGTCGCCACCACTGTTAATAGCAAATAATTATGCTATGTTGTGGAGATGGATGTAAATGTTCCCCTCCTTGACTTCTATTCACTATAGACAATTCAGACAAATGCAAACTTTTTTTTTTCTATTTTCTTTTTATTTTTCTTCATAAAGTATTTGAACTGTGAAAGCACAACTTAAATGCTCTTAAAATATGAAGTTAGAATGGATCATTTGATGAGAGTTAACTTTAGGGTAAATACAGGAATAAGAGATCGGGAGCGTAGGATAAATGAAGCTTCCATGTGCCAGATGATCACATCCTCTCTCACTCTTATTTGAATACCTCCAGGGAACCTGCTTTAGCAGCAGGGTTGGACTAGATAAACACCAGAGGTCCTTTCCAACCCTTTTCTTCCCCTAAAATTCTGTGATTCTGTGAATTACAAAGTGATTAAGGAAAAGTGTGTTGAATTCTGATGGCATGATTATGTCTTTCTAGCAGATGCTAAAGACAGCTGGAAGGTAGCAGCAAACCAGATGCTCTCAGCTCTCCGCTGGACCTACAGCAAAAGCAAGCCAGATGCTTACCATGACCAACAGCAATATGATGCATCATTATCAGTGGGTCATTTTGGTGACTAATGGATTCCAAAGACTGACAGTAATGTTCAGGACTCAAAAACCAGAGGAGTATGTAGCCTTGAGCTGGGTGTTACTAACTTTCTAGTATGTGGATCACCAGCCATTTCAAGAAAAAACACATGCATTTAAAATCAGACTTGTAACATGAAACAGTGGAAGGCGGAACACAAATGGGATGTCTTAAATACAATTATTTCTCTGACACTGGGAAAGGATTTTGTGGGGTTTGACATAATGCTGTTTATTGCTTGTGGAGAGAGTATGCAAATTCCAAGTTTGAAAGTCTAAGTAAAATGTGGGAATTTGGGAACATTTGTAAATCAGTCTTTTTCTATTTATCATTTAGGTAAATAATTTAGCCTCCCGGTCTCTATTTTCCAATCTGTGCATATTATGAAATGCAGCTCATCCCGCAGATCAGTTTTAAGGATTGCTAGGTTGTTCTGTTAATATCTGCCAAGAGACCTGACAAAATAAAGTAGCACAGAAATTAAGTGCAGTCATGTTTGCCTGAGAGAACTTGCAACTACCTGCAATTTTTAGCTAAGGATTAGGAACAAAAAGGTTCACAGAGACATGAAAATTTCTATTAGAAGACACAGGCAAAAAATGTTGGCTTAGACCAACCACTTGCCATGTACCACCTCAGATCTCCTCCTGGGACGATGACACCAGTTCCGCTTGCCTGCTACGTACCACTCCTGCAGCTGGGCTGGAGGATTACTGGAGTGCTCCAGCCATATCCACTGCACAGAAAAGGGGCTGTTCTGCCTCTACAGTATGCTGAGATTTTCACTGAGCAAGTGAGTTAATATCCTAACGAAGCTACCTTAACTCGTTTTGTAGGGGATAGGAGAGAACTAAGAGTTTTAAACTGATTTTACTAGTTATCTCTGATCTGATTAAGATCAGAGGCAGCCAGATTTCAGGAACCACACTCCTATATTAACACATTCATGCTGAAACACACAGGCCTGATGATGTCACAAACTGGCGGATGTGGATGGCAATAAAGAATGCTCCAGAGCTAGCCTTGGATTGGATTTAAATCACTTACTGTTGTGTATGAGGAAAGAATGCCATTAGAACAGTGGTTGTGTTTGATCTCATCTGGTCACTTCATAAAGCCAAGGAATTGGCTGGTTGAAGGGGAGCCAATGGAGATCTCTGTTCCAGGCTCAGCTGTACACACAGGTCACAACACAATTTCTGCCACTTCACTAAGAGGTTGAAGCCTGAGTACATTTAGAAAAAGGGGAGTATTTTTTGAAGCCCAGGCTTAGACATTTAAGCTGTCTCGTGCACTGATTTCCTCACTGCTACAGACAACAGGGAGATGTGGGTTTCTTTAGACAACAGTGTAGACGTTCTCATTCAGCAACCACTTTTCTACCACTCCATTTCCTAACTGTATGTTTGCAAGGTGTAAAACCAGTTCTAATTCACACGTGGATCATGCTATCCACATTATTTTTGTCACTCCCTATGTCCTGTTTGGCTTGCTTCATTTGCAAGGGTTTCTGGTTACCCAAGAGAGAAAAAGAAAGTACTATAGTACTCGTGATCAGTTGGCCAAAACCAAAGAGGTAAAACAGCTGCCCCTTCAGTGCCTGTTCATGACAAGCTATTTGTGTGGACAACTGCTCAAAAAGATAATTAATGTTACTGTTACTACAAACAATTGAGTGGAGTTTTTTATATTGCTTATGATACCACTGAACGAGGGAAGCTTGGGAGGAAGAACAACAAGAAATTGGAACAACACAGTCAGGATTTACAAAGGTTACATGTGGCACTGAGTGTCCTGCTCACTGCTGCAATGGCAGAACCAGGAGAATGGGGACAGAAACATCCTTCTATATTTATTTAGCACAAGTAGCTATGCTGGGGCTTCTCAGGTCTCCAAGTCTATAATTCAGATGCTATTTCGCACCACCATTCCACAAAAGCTCAACTTGTTTATTCTCTGTCTGCTACCTGATGGGATAACCCTGAAAGTAAACAAGCAGTAAATACTTGACCAGCCCTCAGCCACAATGAGTCACTTATTCACAAGAAGACATGAAGTTGCCACCAGCAACTTTCAACCAGCAGAACTGTGTATGTTGGTAAATATCTTGAAGAAAAAAATTCACAAGATGGAATCAAATTCACACAGGCTCTTTTGCCCTGGAGAGGAGCAGAAGTCTGCCTGGAGGAGTCAACCATTAGAGCAGGATATGGAAGGAAAAGCTGTCTGCGGGGAAAGGAAGCTTCTGGAAGGCTGCTTTAAATTTGTGGTGAGTGCTGGGCAGTGTGTTGAGCAGTGTATTCACGAGTAGACAAGGAAGTGTAGTTGGAAGTGTAATTGAAAACCTTAAAAAATGCATAATTTTCTGTAATTCCCCTGTGGCAAGTGAACACACTTTGAAATTTACCACTCATTTGGAAGTTACTGCATTTTTTTCTCTTTCTTTTTTTATTATGTTCTTCCTTTTTGAGTTTTGTGATTACTAAACCATTTGAGGACTACAACACGTTCCTGTCACGACAAAAATGTATTGACTTCTCTTCCTACAAAAATTTTTAAAGAGAAAGTCTTCATGGGAGGTGAAGATGATTAAAATAATTCTTCTTTCTCCCTTAAATGCCTACTTGAGTTAATTAATGCTAGGCTACAAATAAGAAATAGAAAGTGACTGGATGCTAACCATAGTATTGTTGAGATGTGTCAAGGAAATAATTTACCCCTGCTACATCCCCTTAGCTAGCAATTACTTTCAAACCAAAACAAGAATCAAACACTTCAGCACCGTCACAGTAAAACATTTTACTTTTGATTTCTATTAAACATTTTTCACTTTTGGATTCTCCTCTGTGTAGATCCTGGAGTCCAAAGGACACACAGCATCTTGGATGGTGCTAAAATGGCTGAAGGCGACTTCCTGGGAGTGTTTTTAAACTGACCAAAATAATGCCTCAGCACTCTTCCAAAGTCCACAGAAAGAGTAGGCTTCATGTATAAAGCACAAGACATTTATTACAAATGATCTGATAAACTTGGCCTCCACTTCTCTTTCTGAATTGGTTTCTTAAAGACTGATTTTTTTCCTAATTATTTGTCATGAGAAATTTCAGGCAGTTTTCTTGGTAATTTCC
Organism: Coturnix japonica; assembly: GCF_054131305.1. Classification (NCBI taxonomy): domain Eukaryota; kingdom Metazoa; phylum Chordata; class Aves; order Galliformes; family Phasianidae; genus Coturnix; species Coturnix japonica. The sequence continues at coordinate 63,007,642 of NC_140664.1, read as the reverse complement.
TCAAGCAATTATATAAGCAGTTAATTATCAGAGCTCTATATTAAATATTTCAAAGTGGATCATTTGCAGTTGGGCTCAGAAGTTTTATGATAGATTTCTCCTAACCTCCCCCAGTAAATGACTGGACCATTGACACACTTGCAGCATGCTGCTTTATTGATGCAAGCCATTCAAGTGCTTGAGATCAATGACCCTGTGTGACCTAGTGTTTGTCATGCTTGCTGCCATGATCACGATCCTGCAAAGTTAGTCACATTCCTTTGTTCTAGGGAGCCCCATGATGATAAAGGTAAGATGGTTAAATGACAAAAAATAAATATTATTGCATGTTTCAATCAGCTGTGATCATAGGATCTCTCTTATGAAGAAAAGTTGAAGGAACTGGGCTTGTTTAGCTTGGAAAAGAGAAGGCTCTGGGGTGACTTCATTGTGGCCTTTCAGTACTTGAATGGAGTGTATAAACAGGAGGGGGAATTATTGTTTATATGGGTGGATAGTGATAGGACAAGGAGGAATGGTTTTAATCTGAGACAGGGGAGGTTTAGGAAGTTTTTCACTCAGAGGGTGATGACACACTGGAACAGGTTGCCCAAGGAGGTTGTGAACCCCTGGAGGCATTCAAGGCCAGTCTGGATGTGGCTCTGGGCAGCCTGGTCTGGTGGTTGGCAACCCTGCACATAGGAGGAGGGTTGAAACTTGATAATTATGGTCCTTTTTAAGCCAGGCCATTCTATGATTCTATGATTCTATGACTCTGTGACAAGGAGAGGATATGTCTACAAATGAAGGTACTTACTGTGACTGTTGAAGCCATTTACAGACTTCATACTTTGTATCAGTGCAGAAAATTTCAAAAGTACCTAAAACTCAGGAGCCTGATGTACTCAGCTGTTGCTTAGTCACTCAAGGCCAAAACGGCTGTCTCAAGACCTCTTCAGCTAGCTAGTACATCTCACTGTTTCAGTAGTGCCAACCCACAGCAGACCTTGTTTGATGCTAGAGTTTCCTAAGGGAACCAAATTTTTCAAGTTTTAGCACTAGTTTTGAAAGCGAGGTTTGCTTGTTTGCTTTTTCCTTCGTTCGTTCATTCATTCATTCATTCATTCATTCATTCATTCATTCATTCATTCATTCATTCATTCTTTTGCTCGATCCTGTGGTTAAGAAACAGCTGGTATATAGCACACAAACTTACACGTTTCTTGCACCCATGGTTAGTAGCAGTAATTAACACTTCCACACTGCTTTACATATTGAAAGACCTTCAGAAACATTGATGAACTGAGGCTTCTCTGTGACAGAAAAATGTGGGAAACTCAAAAAACAAAGGGTCTTAAGGCCAAAACATGGACGGCTGCATCCATATGCTCATGAACAAATTAGCTGCTGCGCTGTGTATTGTGCCAGAAGCACAGAACTGTCTTTAAGGTGCCGTTAACTACAAGTTCACAGCTTGTTTTCCTCAGTGTAGGCTCAAATCAACCGCAGGTTCATCAAAATAGCTTTGCTCCAGGATATGTGAGGTAATGTGAGTTATATGACCTTAATATTTGCATGTGCTCTAGTTTGAAAAGGAGGGCAGTGGTTGGATTTTCATGAAAAACAGGATAGTCTTTACATGAGATAATCAAGTGATATTGTGTCTACTCTCACTTCCCCTTCAGGTCTATCTAGCATGAGTAGTGGGTACAGAAAAGTCTTTCAATTATCCACACCAATTATTGGATATTTTGACTATATAGGTCCAGTCCAGCAAACATTGCTGAGTACACTGGGCAGAACAACCTCCATTCAGCCTAGGAACAACTTCAGCTAAGTTTCTTACCTATTACCAAAGGTGGGATGTGTATTGCAGGTGTATCTTTTCTCCTGGGCTTTTTCTGCTCCAGTTCGGTGATCTGAGAGCCTTGACTCACTCTCTCTCTCTGTGGCTTCTCTGAGATACCATACCTTTTCAGCAGATTATCAGAGAAGTCTGAAAGTATGCCTGTAGGCAAGAATTAAAGAAAACATCACTTCAGATTTGTTTACACTGAAGAAAACTGAACCTGTATGACTTTCCCAATGACTACTAACACTACTACGCACTTTCCCAGTGTGTGCATTTTCTGCTCAGCATTGTGTACATTCTTTTCTGGCTTTGCAACAGTACACATTTCCCTCAAGTCAATTACATCCCATTGAGTATATGCAGCGGTGGTCTCTGGCTTTATGCCATGGGCTAAACTGTAGCTCATCAATAATCACAGTGAAGATGAGTGGCATCTTTTATTTCCAGAAACCGAGAGTGGTTTAATCATATGGATGTTTAATCTTCTCATGAGCTACACGGCTACTCAGAAATTGTCTATTTAAACTAGTAAAATGCTGTAATTGTTCATACAGTGACTACTACTTGGGGTACAAAATGCAGCTTACCAGATCTGAGCAATTTCTTAAAAGAGAATTACTGAGAGGCAGACACATGTGAAAGCTGAAGAGCCAGGGGTGATGAGTTCAAATTCTATATTATAAATACTGGAAAACCCCACTGCTTGTTTTTCACTTGGTAAGTGTGAATTGCTGGAGGCATGAAGGAGACCATGCAGATGGTTAGTGGTTAACTCATATGTATGTAGCATGGGAAGAAGTCAGTGCAATTGATACAAGAGCACAACTCAGTCCCCAGGGAGCATACAAAGGAGTGTTTGTTAGGAGAGAAATGAGAAAATCATTCATTCCCCCCACTGATCTTGGAAAACCACCTGGTTTCAGTGGCAGTCTGCTCCTCACTCTTCCCTTCCCCAGACTGGTGTCATTCAGCTCTTGACCTGCAGAGGTATGTCAATGTACATACAGCAGCATAGGGCATCATACAAGGAGTTCCTTTGTCACTGTGGTGGTTTCTGGCTTTCCTAAACACCCAGCTTTTGCCAGAATCCCTGCATGCACAAGGACTCTGTCATTACCAGGAGCAGCAGGCTACAGCCAGCCTGCGTGCCTCTCTGCCTTCCTCCCAGAGTCCCTTGCTGGGCAGGAGGAGCTGCAGAGCACAAAATGGATCCTCCCCATTCCCCTGCTTTACTGGGAGCACGTGGCGTGGAGTCGTGTTCCTGTCTTCTTCCACAGGGATGTAAGTAGGTCTGTGGATGTTTGCTCAGTTTCAGTCTACTCTTACAGAGTGAGATGTCAAAGAGATGTACTGTTTACCTGTTAGGGGTGGTGGGGTGTGTATAGCTGGTGTGTCTTTTCTCCTTGGCTTTTTTTGCTCCTGTTCAGTGTTTTGGGATGGCTGGATAGTTTTACCTTTTCTTGGTTTCTTTTTGAGATCACAGCTCTTAATCAGCTGTTCTGAAAGATCTTCTGCAAAACAGAAAAAAAACCACAACCCAAAAGATGAATAGAAAGTGAAGCAGAGGAGAAATAATAAAACAGATGGTGAAAAGCTTTAATAATACAGCTTTCATCCAAGAAGACTGAAGTGACTGTGGAGAAAGAACTCCTAAATAGGAGGTCAGTACAAGAGGCCTCTGTGCCATACTGTGTGGGAGCTGAGTGACTTTGGTGGTCCTGCTGTGTAGGTGGTAGGCATAGGGCAGGGGGGGAAGTTGTGGGCAGCGGTGTGCTACACAGCTGAGGAAAGCTGCACTATGGTGCAGAGGGCCATCACTGTCCCACTCAGCTCTAACTGTGGGGCTGTGTCTTCAGGAGTTACAAGGGCACTTTTGTGAGGGAAAAATTTTATCTGCAAGGTCAGTTGGAGGTACTAGTAGACAAAGCCAGCTCTTTTTTTTTTTTTTTTTTTCCTTCTTGTCATTGTAAAGCTAAAAGATGAGCAAGTATTTTGTGGTATCTGGGCTTCTGAATCTTTATGATGATTTTGCCAGGTTACAGTGAAGTAATAGCATTTGAAACTGAGGCAAAGATCATGAATATACAGAATCACATCTATCAAGTCTGAAGTCTGGTATATAGGTATATGGCAAACTGGTGCTGTCAGTGCAAAAATTAACATGAAACAGACTGAAAATGAAGAAGAAAAAAAGTACTGAGCCCACTTCATTAGAAGAAAAGGGGGTGTTTAAAATCTGTTACTTAAATTGCACTTAGAATACATATTTAGGAAAGAACCAGCTATATGGCTTCAGTTTATTATTGTACAAATGAAGAAAGTGCTCTGTTTTTTCTACCAGAGGAAAGAACAATGACTTTTTCATTTTTCCTCATTAATTAACTTTGTTCTAGAGCTTCAGCTAATATTTATATGCAAGAAAGAGAAACACTCTTTGCCTTTCCATCTGGCATCAGAAATGTCAGCAGAAGGTATAATCTATCGGGTTTCACGAGGACTCGGTTGTACTGCTGGAGGGGAAAAGCAGCAACTGGACAGGACCTAATGATGTGTAGGCAACACCTCTCCAATTTCTGCAATGACATCATCTAATAACACTTACCTAAATGGTTGCAGTGTGAATCTCGCTTGTCCAGTCTGTCTTCTGGGATATCAAGTGGCTGAACACATTCTGTTGACATCATTGAAGTGTTTTTTTTTTCTCCCTTTGAAACTGCAGCACCATTAAAAAAAAAAAAAAAAAAAAAAAAAAAAAAAAAGCATGACATAAAACAGACATATTGGTGTTATGTATCCACTTGCAAGCCAGACTGGGGGAAGCTCTTGTCTTCCAGTTGCTTTCTGTCATACAGTCTGCTGACCTGACTTTGCCCAAGCATGCTAAGAGATGCATATATCCACAGTCTTTGTTATGTATGTGATAATCCATTTTTTCCACCTACACTGCTGCATGTGACCCACAAAAGCACACAAAATATGTTGACTATACAGAAGAATACTGAACTTAATCATCCAGAAATTGCTATCACATGCAGAAAGTAAATGCTGGGAAATAAATATTTTCTGATTTTCTTCTATATTACACTCTCAATTGTACAGTAATTGTCATAACTGGTGTTTACTATGCAATCTAACTTTTAACTGTGAATGCTGAAGAGTTAATTCTTACAATTCCATTTCCTCTAAAAGATACCCCCAAAGACCCAACTGTGGGAGCTGACTCTGGAAGTCTGCCAGCATGGAGTCAGCATGGAGAACGACCTCATGGCCTTGGCAGGAGCACTGGGGACCCATGTCATAAGGCTGTTTAAGTGCCCGTGGTCTATAGATCTCTCTGGATTGCTATTTTGCTCTTCAGAGCTTTTTATCCCCTCTTATGCACAAGTGTGGAAGGCCCCGGAGTCCAGCTTCCTACCTGAGAATCCCCAGCATTCGTTCCCCAATGATTTGAAACTTTGATGCTTTGAAACTACCAGATGTGGTAGTTTTCTGCTCACAACCTCTCTTCTCTGTTTTGGGGGAATAGGAGCAGACTGACTTCCTTGTAGGGAGCAGGAAAGCAGTGAGGAAGAGAATCAAAAGACTGCATCAACAGTAGAAGAAAAAAAAAATGGAGGAAAGGAGAGGGAGGTGAAGAAGGAAATAACAGAAAAGTGAAAGAAAATGCAATCAGAGAAAAACAGGAAGAAGGAAGACAGGATGAGAACAGGAGACTATACTGTGTGAGTATATTTTAATCTTGCTGGATGCCAAGAAACTACCTGTAATGTTCCTCTGAAAATTGCAGTTGTTTGTCAGTGAGAAAGTGAACATTAGGGCAGTTAACCTCATTTCTATGACTAAACTTGCATCTATATTAAGAACAATTAAACCTCAAGCAAAATCTAGTAACATAAATATTTGCCAAACAAAATATGAAAGGTCGCAATCATATCGTGCAATGAGCTAGTTCTTCAGGGAATGGAAAAACATGTCCTAAACCCTTGTGACTTCAAAGTAATATTACAGTAATAAATGCCAGGAACATTGACTCATAATGTACTTAGGGAATTAACTATCATGCCCTTCAGTATTTAAAATGCACAGAAATTTGTAAAATTTGATGCATTCATAAACACCTTTCTGAATCAGGCCTAGACCAGGGCCTCAACCACTGAAGATCTGGCCCAGTCCAGCACTAGGCCTATACTAAAGGGTTATACCACCTGGAAACTTCGTTGGCCTTTAACAAAAATAAACAAAATAACACCCTTCACTTAGGAAGACCCTTCATAAAGAAATCTTTGAATGCTTCTTAGCATGGTATGGTTGCTCTATTTATTGACTATATAAATAATCTGTAGCTAAGGCTTACGACATAACAGTCAACATTTCATTTAGAACATAAACATTATCTGGCCATATGAAAGGTCACAGTGCATTTTGAGATTTGAGGGAGAAGCTGTTTATTTCTTCAGTGCTATTTGATTTTATAGGATTTGATTAAGTTATGCTGGCTGTTAGCTAAATATTATGACTGTGTTGGTAATATTCTTTCCTGAAGACAGTCCTATATAGAAAGTTTTCAGTAAAGTTAAAGGTAACATTTCAGACTATGGACTTTTTAAAACAGGTCTTGAGTGAAAAAATGCGGAGATACTTAGTAAAGTCTACTTGTAAGATTAGTAATAACTTACTCTGGCTAGCAATGCCTTATAAAATCTAATTAACTTAGATTTGATTTCTGTAAGTTGTTTCATCTCAGGAAAATCAAGTTTGTAAAGAGACTTCATCTAGGATTGTTAGATGTAAGACTTCTTTGTTAATTTTTTCTTAATAATTTGAAAAATAATGTTTTAAAATAAATCTTTTAGATCTGTCTTTACATTTTCACAGTCTCAGATGACAAGCCCAAAGCAACTGCAGTGCTTTAAAACATGGTTTTACAGGCTAACTTCTGACCCCTTTTATTTTGGAGTTCATCCCACAGAAAGCTTTGCCTTGCTGACAGATATGCTTCCACACTGCTCATTTTACAAAAAAACACAAAGAAAAGAATGATCAGAATGTGTGGTGAATTTTGATGTCTTGGGTCTATCTATGTATGTTGCATACAATGTGTGAACTGGTGATGCTATTTCCTGCTGCTGTGCATTACATACAAGTCTTTCATTCAAAAAAAGGAGGTGATGTATGTGAGGACTGTAATGGTGCTTTTCCAAACCACTAAAATCAATTCCAGACACTGAAGAAACAGATTGCCCAGTAATATTTCACGTGGAAGGAAGACTAATACAGTGATTGCATGAAGTCATTAGTATGCTTTTACAAATGGAAGCACGTCCTCAGATGTTAGTGCGTTAAGTGCAACTCCTTTCCTACCAGCCTTCATGCTAACAGTTTGCACTCTGCTATAGTCAGTCACCTTTGTAGGTAATGCCTGCTGTTTACATGGTGGACTGTGATTTTTTTCTTACGCTCTATTGTATCTCTCAACATAATGAGCCACATTCATCCTTGGTGCAGTTTTAATGCTTGCAGTGAAGCTCTAAATCACACTCAGCAGGAGCCGGTGTCTAAAAAGGATATAGATTTTTCCATATGAGTTAGAATTCAATCGTCACTTAGCCTGAGACTACATTCTGAATGACACAGCCAGGCTGTACCACCCTCCTGCAGAGAAGTGTACTCTCAAAGGAGTCACCTGTAGTCTCTTTCTTACTTTTGGGAAAGAACAGAGCAGAGATGCCTTAAATGCTTCTGAAAAGGCTGAGAAAGAGTTCACTTTTTTCACTATGTAACTTTTTTTTTCCTTGTAAAAGCGTTTGGCAATAAATAGGGCTGAACTTACAGAGAAAAGAGCAAGGAATAACAAGGCGAACTGATATGACAGAAAGCTATTTCAGCTTTGTGTGGATTATTTGTCATGCTGGTCACTGTCATATAACAGGACTCCAACATGCATTATTGTAAAAGATGAGGATTCAGATGGGAAATGTCTGGAATTTTCTCTTCCTAAATTGCACCTTTGTTATTAAGTAGCTTACAGCAAACATTCTACATTTATCAATTAATTTACTTCTTCAGAACTCTTTGTAGAGTGACCTAATATGGCTACACAGAGAAAGGAGATGTACAGCTCCTACTACTAACTAACATAGTCTTAAAGCACACGTATGCACACATACATGCAAATTATAGGATTCCTTTCTTTCCCTAAATTATGGGGCTCCATCAAAAAGTCCACCAGTGCATTTAATTCTAGGATTCCATTAAATATAAATATTTTTACTAGAGATAGACAAGAGACCAGGGTTGTTGTTTTTTTTACTGTTTCGGTGTATAGTTAGTTTGATGTATAATTGCTTGTTTCAAGTGATCAGGCTGGAGCTTAATGAAAACTCAGCAAAGATACACTGAGTTCTACCAGAACAATTTAAATCTTTTGAGGTCCTTTGATCTTGTGACATTCAAGTGATCTTGAAACGAAATGAAATCACATGAGAAAAATCTCCTTTATAGGACAGGAAACAAAAGCTTTGAGAAGAAATGTGAAGAGCTGGACTTTTCTCATTTGATCCTGACCTAGGTACAGAAGTGGCTTTGCTTAGACTAAAGTTACTCTGCATTTCTTGCCTACTCCTAGGATCTGAAAGTTTTTAGGTGCTAGGCTTCTACATGGAAATTATAAACATGTTGATTTGGATGTAAACTCAAAATACAATACAATTCTCAAAGAAGTCATCAGTAGATGACTGTAATCACCCATAAAATGGAGAGTTTTCTGACCTGCAATTCTTATCTCAGTTTACTGGGGCTAATTGGTCATAGATATCTGGGCTCTTCAGCATTAAGGACTCGCTATGTATACAAGTTATTTCCTTTTATTATTTTCCTTAGAATTTGTGAACTGGCCCTTTGTAAATTCTCCACAAACTCCGCTTCTGAGGACTTCAGTAGCCTATTTACTGCTGTCGGTAAGTATACAGATTTTTAATATTTATTTATTATTTGGTCAGAAGAATGTTTTGTTTGCACAACTGGCAAAAACCTCCAAGAAAAAGCATGCACTAGTTTGCAGGCCATGCCTAATCATTAAAGATGCCTTTGGCATGTTGACTTGGATGCTAGTACTCTAAAGAGCATTCTGTTGTTAGTTGGCAATTGGCAATCTGATTTTAACTGGTATTTATTTTGATATGTGGATGGTAATGTTGCCACCGAAGTCTGTATGACACTAGGTACCTATCTCTTTCCGGACCCAGAGCATGTTTCTGCCATGAGCAAGACAATACAGGTCTTGGGGCAGGCAAACAGTCAAAATGCAAGGCTGTGTACTCTTGTCAGAAGGATGAGGGAAGTAGTGTCTCACTCTTTGTTTTTCTTCTATATGGCATTCATTGTGAGAGAAGTGAAAAGTCAAAACAGAGTTCCTGGGCTGCCTAGGGTGAACTAGCTCCTTGCTGTGCCCTTGCTTGAGCTGGCTTCAGAGGCCATAGTGCTACTGGAAAAAGGAGAGCTCAGCAGCAGAAGTGTAGACAGTGGGGGCCGTGGAGTGATCTGCATCCCTGCATGCATGGGCCTGGCCTTGCTAGCACCCAACAGATAGAAATGGGAACAAGTGGGACTATTTCACAGTGCGAGATAAGAGCCAGAAGCTGGACTGCAGCAATTAATGCTCTGAGGTCTGTTCTTTGCTACATTGCATAGACAGCCACTCAGGCACTGGAGTTTCCCACTGAGACCAGAGTATCTCCTCCCACCATGCACACTCTAATGCTTTCCAGACAGGTTTTGAATCTTTCTGTTTTCATTCCTTTGCCCCTCTCAGTCTTGTTTCAGTGTACCCACAAACAAGGGGGGATGGTCAAGCTCCCAGGACCCTCACCAGCTCTTCTTTCAGTAAACCTGTGTGGGAGGGAAAAAAAGACTTGTCTGTGCTTCTGTTGCATGTCCTCTGCAGGCTCCTACAGTGTCAGTAGGCACCTTGTTACTGACAAGTATGTAAAGAGAGACTAAGATACCCTCATCTGGATCTGGGCATCTTGCACCCACCTTCCAGTCACAGAGCTCATCTGAAACGGCTCAAGGGGCAGCGCTGTGCCTGTATATGTTGGGTTCCTCCAGTTCGTGCTCTGCAGAAAGCCTTGGCTTCTCTATCTGCACCCATTCTGTGGTCCTCTATAACTACTTCCCAGGCACATCTTGTAAACAAGATAAGGCAACCCATCTACTGCTGTTGGAAAAGAAAATAGATGCCCTAAAAATAGAAAGTCTGGGTGTTCTTGCCTTAAACTCCAAACTTTCCATTACAAGTTTTGCTATATTTTTAACATTACCCTATTGAGGTGATGTCTTCCTGAGAACAGAGAACAGCTTCATGCTACTTCAATTATTTGAGCACTAGGCTCATCTCTCCAGATGTTCTTGTTAGATTAGTCTGATTTTAGTTTTCTAAAGCATACTTAAAACTTCTTAGGAAACATTTAGTTATTTGAAAGCCTGATGCTGATTTATCCCTCCAGTGAAACCTTTGCTACTAATAATTGCATGAATGCAGAGATCCTTCAGACTTGTCTCATAGCAGGTTTTTGTGCACTTCTAGGGGCTAGTTCAAAACCAGCCTGGTCTGAAGACTGACTCCCACTACCTCCCATAAACTTGAAGAAAACCAATCCCTATGATTAAACTTCAAAAAACATAGAAGACACTTTTGCACAGGTTCTTGCTGCAAAGTTTTTCTCTTTTGAGAAAATAAATCATGCAAAACCTTCCTTAATTATTTCCTCGTGGTGCAAACCGACCCTCACATGTGCCATCCCTTTACATTGGTATAGGGGCTCACAGTACCAGCTCCTTGCAAAGTGTCCACCCCAGAATAAAAGTTAGTTGAAGCTGTTTCCTCTCATGTCTTCCCTCCCCAAGAATACATCCCCTTACGTTTGAGCCCCAACATGGCATCACCCTGTATGGGAGCATCCCCAGCCACCTTCCCATGGGATAGGGATGGGTGACATGAGATTTGCCTTGCCGGAGGAGGGAAAAGAAAAAAAGAAAAGAGCAAAGCAAGAGGTGATAGAGGCAGGAGGCTGCAGTACTCACGGAGTGGTGGCAGATACAGATTGCAATTCAGCGCTGGGGCTGTCTGGAATTCCAATGTCCCGAGCTGGGTTACGCGAGCACTGCTTCTCCCTTATCAAGGGAGCAGTGGAAGTGGTTGCTATGGCAGTGTCAGGATCAGGAGTCCTCAGGGAGGCTGGGACTCAGCATCCCCACTCGTCTGCACCCAGTGGGTTTTGGTGGGGGATGCCGGCAGCACCTCAAGGAGAACGCATCTCTGGCCAGACGCTGAAGGCAGTGGGAGGGATGTGGAGGATTCACAGTGCAGTGACTGGAGTGAAAAGGCGAGCTGCAGCCACTGTGTTGAGAGACGTAAGGGGAATGGTGAGGGGAGGGAGCAAGGCTGCTGCCGTTTGGGACCCAGGGGAGAGCCAAGGATAAAAGTGGAGCAAGCAGGCAGGGCACGTGTCTGGGAACAGAACCAGGAGCACAGAAAGTGATGGGCACACTGAGGTTCAGCGGTGACTGCTGTGTTTGTGTGTGCATCTGGCCACAACTTGCTACACAAGCAGAGTATTTATGGGGCCAGGCAGGGAGTCTTCTGCGGATGCCTGTCGTTTGCCAGTGGAGACCACTCTCTCCTATTTTAGCCCACTGCATTGGATGAAGCTGTTATTTCAGCTGAAGGAAAAATATACAAACATCCTTGACGTTCGAAAAGCTTTGGGAGAAACACCCAGTGGTAGGATTGTGAACTGCTTCTCTCTCTTGGTATGCATTTGCAACAAAAATGCCTTTTTCTATCCCCTTTCATTAAAATATCTTCTAACACCATGACTGCTCACAGACCTTTTTTCTTCGCATTATCTTCATTTTTTCCCCCCCTAGTCAGTAACTGCAGTTCAGCTGCCAGAACATGCACGGTGTGCATTGAATTAGTTGGGGTTTCTTTCATAAATAATATATTGTACAGATGGCCCTAAGGGGCAAAGTGCTAATTCCCATTTCTGAAACTGTGCAGCACCCTCGGATCCTGTATGCTTCAGACATAAGGCACAGAACAAACTGAGCACTCTCCAGGCACCATGCGAAAGCACTGCATGCTTTTTCTGCTGATGTCTGGGAAAGATGAGCACATTTGTTACCTTGCTGGGTTTAATTTGTGTGTTTAGGTGGCTCAGAGATTCATTTTGAAAAGCAGACTCATAAAGGCTGAAATCATTTCTTGTAAATGGAGTAAGTGCTCAGTACAGTCAGAAATTTTTTGCAAGATTGAAATGTCTGTGAAAAAAAAAAACAACACAAAAACCAAGCAATTTCCAAACCACACAACTTAAAAACTGCTCCTAAGAAGTTCTGCTTTTTCCATTTAACTTTGCCTTTACTTTCAACATAGTCAAGACTAGCCTGTTCTAGTCAGTTTTAAACGAAAAACTCTTTGTTTTCACATTGAAATGCCTTTTCCTTAGACATATAAGTTATTTTTGTGTTTTTCTGTGAATTCCGCAAAATTAAGAGGTTGTTGAAAAATGGGCTTATGAAACATGAAGGAAATCCCTCAGATCTCAAATGTGATTTGAAACTCAGCTGAGAATTGCCTTTTGCATTTTGTTTTTCCTGTCAGAAATATTCAGTCAGTCATTGACAGCTCTGCAGAAATTCCCTGAGGATGAGATCCTAGCCCCTGGATCCCACAGTTGCTTTGGGAATGTTAGAGGAAAGCTTTAAGCACAAGGAAAGAGTCCTGTCACTCTCAGCAGGATCTCACATCCAACCCTTTTTGCCTCACACATTTGCCAGGTTCCACATGACTCCACAAAGCATATTAGTGTAGTAAAGGATTTATCACAGTCTTTCCAGAGGGTCTTTTGCATTAATGGTGGGATGGAGAATTTATGCCCAGATCTGATCTTTTAAATGTTTACAGTTTTTGTCCGGCTTGTAAGAAGGCTGGGACCCCATCCAGTTCTCTAACCCTTCCTGCTCAGTTATTTCACAAGCACAGTCTGGAAAATAGTTTGAGCTTGTAACAAGTCTGCACTTTAACCTCCTTCCTTTCTATGTCATTATTCCCATCAGCACTTGGGGAACTCATCTTGTAATTAAATATAAGCATGTCTACAAGTTTCCAGGCTACTGCTTTAGAAGACAGGCAGTTCAGCTTTGACAGATGATAACGGAGGGGACAATCTAATAGAAGCCAGATCAACACACATACACATATATATAGCTATTAGCTCCCTGTGCAAGTTACTTTTCTATTTGTTTTTGGCTTGTTTTGCAGTTCAGGGGTCAAAGTTCTCAGTGTCCAAAGGCAGTAAGAAGTTAGACTTCCCAAGGATATGTTTTCCTGTTAAAATCTTTTCTATACAGAGAAGTTGGTTTACTGACACTTCTTAGCATATCATGAGAAAGTGAATGTTCCTTGGCAAGATTAATGGTACCTCTTGATATTATGTTTGTTGCTACATAGTAGGTTTTCAGTTGGTCTGCAATGCAAGAACAGCTGACTTTTTAGTACTGTGGTAGCTAATCAAGTTTTTTCCCATCAGTAATTTTGCTCACAGCAAACTCACTTTGAATATGTCCCAACTGAAACCAAAACAGTCGTGCCAGTCCAGTATGATCCAGTTAAAACACTGATTTTATAGAATGGGAAGCCAGACATTGCTCTGTTCGTTATGTGTGTGATGCTCATTCTGGCATCCACGAGCTTTCTGCTTGGGCCAGACCATATGGGATATATGAAACAGGACTGGTGGGAGAGGTTTTGAGGTCTGTTTTCTGAGATAATCCTGGCTGAGAAAGACTGTTACTATACCTTAATTCATAATGCATTATGTTGTTTTTTATTTGTTTGTTTGTTTAGAAATATTATATAAAACAAAAATCCCACTTGTGGAGGTGGAAGGGGAGTTTCTCCAAGCAGATCCCTGAGCTTTGCCGAGGGAAAGCTGAAGCCAACAAACCTGGTACTGCGTAAGGACTTTAAAAATGCTGAGGTCTGTGTTTTTTCTCTTGTCTCTGTACCATCATTAAGGTAGTTATCCTGTGAAAGACTCCTGTACTAGTCCTTTTTAAAATACACTGTTTTTTAAAAAATAAATGTTATGGTCAGGAAATTTTGCCTATTGCAAAATCTAAAGCAAAGCTTCATGCAAAACCCTCTTTAAGAACAGGCAAGAGTGAGCACAAGCATTGGTATGAAGGTGTCCACTGTTATAATAGGTCATACTTCTCACCTCAGAATATTCAGGACTTAATGCAGAAGGCCATGAAAGGCATTATAAACTAGTGTGTAATCAAACTTAGAAACAGAGAGGATTCACTGTGGCCATGTGAGGTTATCAACTCATCTGCTTATGTTCAGGTCTGTTCAAGTTTGGCTGGCACTGTTTTCAGACAAAATAGGAGGTGCTGATAAAGAAAGGTGGAAATGAAGAACAGATTCATTAGGTCAGAGCTGTTAAACCTTTTGGCTTGCTTGGTCTGCGCTGAGAAAAGAGGGATTGCTTTGCTCCAATGGTTTCATTGTTGCTGAGTTTGTTGATGCGGGTGGCCATAGGGCTGGCTGGGCTGGGCTGTGGGTTGGATGTGGCTGCTTTAACACGTGGTTACAGCCAAGCTAATGCTATGTCCATGTAAGCAAACTCAGACTTCACACTAGCCTGATGTGCTCAAGCCCACCTTTAACCTGCACTGCTCTGTGTGAAAGCATATTGTAATATAAAGAAAGCCTGTGCTAATTCACCTGCATGTATATATGTGCCCCAAGTAAGTTTATACTTAGAGAATTAAGGAACTGTAAGAACTCATTTAATTAGCTGGTAACTTTGTGAGTGTTGTCATTGGTTGATTAAATAAGCTACTTTGCAGCCAGAGTAGTTGAATCAAGAGATCAATGCAAAGTGTTTTTTTTTTTCATCAGATTGCTTGATGTACAGACAACATTTGTCTTTGGTGGTTTCCCTTTCAGCTGGGGAGGTTAAAAGTGCAATAGATTGACACCTGCCCTCAATATGACTAGCTTTTCAGACAAGTGATTAGAAGTGCATTTTCCTTTTATCTAGAACATGGTGAAACTGTTGGCTTACCTGGGCCTCAGGTATGTGAACAGGAATTGCCTTGGGCAACATGTAGAGTATGTAATAGATGTAATGTGTTTAAGTAACAAAGCTTATTTATTTATTATTAAAACATAAAACAAACAAACAACAACAACAAAAACAAACACCAAAAAACCATCAATAAAAACATAAAACAAGTGGGATGTTTGACTGGTTGCCATTCTTGGTGAGTTCTCAAGGTGTTCATCAGAGACTTTTGATGAAATATTACTCATATGCTTCATCCTTGTCAGTAATTGTTCACAAATGTACATACCACCAAAAAGTAACGACATGAATAAGGTGTTACAGTGAAGTGACAGATATTTTTCTCTGGTAAAAGAAGGATTGTGGAAGTCTGGTAAACAGAATTTGATTTCACTTTGCAAATCATAAACATAATATAGCGTTTTACTTTGGCTCAGCCACCTTCCTTTAAAAAATGCAAATGATTACCGCATAATCAGCATTCATCCTTCTAATGAACTCATAGAATTGGAGATGATTTGGTGCCTTGGACTTCATTAAATTCACAGCTTTGATGAAGATTTGTGTGAAACTGTCCATTTTTAAAGCTTTTGCACATAAATTTTCTTGATATCCGATGCAGTGATATTTCATCAAATGTTACCTCATCTTCTGTTAATTTTATAAGTCCCACTCTTTTACCAGCCGTTGCTGGGGCACCAACAGTAGCTCTACAAGACATGTTGATAAGGGTTAAATAAAATTGCTTTAATGTGTTTTGTTACTGCTTCATACAGATCAGGAGATATAAATGTGTCTTTCAGAGGCACCAAAAAGGCAGTGACATTGCATTTGTAATCAATACCTCCAAAGAAAATGGCAAGTTGAGCTGTATCTGTAGTATCAGTACTTTGGGGCAGACCATCTGCCATGATGAGGCCGAGCAGCAGGGCTTAGGCCGCATGTGTGAAATGAGCTGGGCCGCAAGTGGCACGCAGGCCGCAGGCTGGATATGCCTGTTGAAGAAGAATATTCACACAAGTATATTGGTTTAAGGTGTATATTGTGTTTATCATTGACTCAGACATTTAGACATCTCAAGTGTTTTAAACAGAAGGTTCACTTTAGGAATATCATTGCCTTGTCCAAGACAGCAGGTTTGTCTCGGGACCAAAATGGAAACCATCTGTGTTTGTTATACTGCTGAGTGAAACCTTTGAGGCTGTTACAGTCTCCAAGGCCCAAAGGAGTCCGGAATTTGTATCTACTGTGACAGATGGCCGATGTGAGCATCCTCCTTGCTGCCCCTATAAAGTTTGGTGTGATTGTAGAGGGGTTTCAAAATGCTGGAAGATGATAATTCCATTTAGAGTGACGAAAAGTTTTATGTGTCAAGGGTCAGTGGCATGCCAGGGTTCCTCGTGCAGTGCTGAGGAAGAGTCGCTCTAAGATGTCAAGTTAATGAGTGTAGATGATGTAAATTCCATATTTAGATAGGCATATTAGCATTTTCTGTTGTAGTATAATAAATATAAAATTATAAATATATATATATAAATATATATGAATTAAATTATTATTAAATATTAACATATAATAGATTATATATATAATAAATTAAATTATATTAAATATATATATATATATAAATTTAAATATATATTTAAATATAAAATACATAACATTTAAATTATAAAAGTACATTCTATCATTCTACATTCTAATATTGTGTATTCTATGTTACTATATATGATTTTAACAGTATATAATTATAAAACATGTAAAACACGTAAAACATGTGAAACATATAAAACATATAATTATATGATTATAGCAGTAGCTACTGTTTCCTATTAAGACGAAATAAAAAGAGTCCAAGACTGGCTCAGAATGTTCGTATCCTTGAAGGTTCCAGCTCTGTTCTAGTGTTGAGCTATGAAGCCAATGACAGTAATATGTTGAAATCAATCATGACTTTGCAGAGGGAAGAATGAAAATGTGTGTACAGAGAAGTGGAGAAGGAAATGTATCAGCTGCCCTGAGAGAAGGGATTTTCTATCACTGCTCAGGTTTGAATCTTCAAGGTGACAATCGGCATTGGAATAATAATCTTAGAGTTTTGAGGTTTCAGATGAAAAGTGAGAGATGACAAGCAGTTGGAAAAAGTAGATTCCATTCATGGGGAAATTGCAAGCTTCTCAATTTAGGCAGGGTACCTATGCCAATACCATAAATATAGGTTAACCACCAACTATCTCCACAGCAGCTTTGCAAAGGTGTAGTATTTGTACAGAGAACATTTTACAACCACGGTAATGCTGTGGATAAATGCTGGATAGCAAAATTTATTGAAAGATAGGGAAAATTTACATAAGGTCCACTGAGTGCAACAAGAATGATCCAACATGACATTCATTTTCAAAATGGAAGTGTTCATTTACCCCGTTTCCCAGCCACAGGTTTACATGTGTAATCCTGCAGATGGGATCTCATAAATTTGTACTCTGCACTTTGTGGGCAGATAATTAGAGAACATGCCTATAAAGGCACCTCTTCTGCTGAATTCCTCAGCAGTGACAGAACAATGCAGGACCTGTCAGGACAATCAGCTATGCTCAATGGGCATAAGCCTCACAGAATTCTTCTTCCCTCTCTGTATTTTTATGATATTAAAGGTTATAAGCAGTATGGACTGAGCTAGAGGAAGTAGGACCCCTGAATACCAACAAAGGTGCTGACTAATTTTGCTCAGGGTGAGATAATGTCATCTTGACCATTCTAGGATGTCTTTTTTTTTTCAAAACAGTGTTGAGAACAAGCATCTGCCTGGATGGTCTTGTGATAGGTAATGGATGTGGCTTAAATAGGAATGAGTTGTTTAGAAGAAGTGGTCTGTCTTTGAAAAGAGTCTTTGTCTTAAATGCCTCCATCCCATCTTCTTACTGGGAACTGCTTTCTTGTTTGTTTTAATGCAGTACAGCTAAGTAAAGACAAAAGAAATCCCAGAGTTACAGCTGTCTTACATCTTGGAATAAATCATGAAAGATGATGTAGAAATGTATAAACACATCTCTTCGTCTGATCTGGCTTTCTATAATCAGCTTTCCCCTCAGAGTGAGAATGGCAATGATTGAGATGACACTGACTGACAACTAGTTTGTTTTTGAGTGATGTTTGGTTTCTTTTGCTGCGGTGACCAACAGGATGCCTTCACTGAGTAACCCAAAGCAATGGAATTATTTTGAGAAAATGAAACTATTACTAAAAAATTACTATTTTAATTAATTAATTATTAACTATATAATAAATATAAATTTAAATATAAAATACATAACATATTTAAATTATAAAAGTACATTCTATAATTCTACATTCTAATATTGTATATTCTACGTTACTATATAACTATATGATTTTAACAGTATATAATTATAAAACATGTAAAACATAAAAAATATAAAACATATAAAACATGTAAAACACGTAAAACATGTGAAACATATAAAATAAAAACAGTCCAAGAGAGGCACAGGAGTTGGCAAGTGAGCTTCATGATGTTTAGGGAGCATCCTCTTCAGAGATGGAGTTGGAGATGGTGTAGTGCTCCTGGCTCATGCTGCCATTCGTAGGAGTTGAGATGGAATTCAACTTTCTGCAAGAGAGTTTATACATTATACTACAGCTTAATGAGATGGCATTCAAACTTGTCTTCTTCTCTCTCTTGACTGAGCACCCTGCAGCATTAATAGAGCATTTACAGCTAACTGTAACTCTCTCAATTGCACTTAGATATTTACTTTGATGTCGTAAAGCTCATTTTTTATGCCATTGTTAGCACTTAGTGTAGCATTACTATGAAAAGCCCCAGTTAACTCACTCATACTTAAAAAAATAAAATATTTGCAGATAATTAAAAACTCACGTCCTTAAAAAAAGAGAATCCTGCTGTCTTTGGACAATGAAAGCTGCCATAGTCAAAAGGATCTAAGATCTCTTTGGGTCAAGCAAGGCAGCTTGAGATATTTTTTATAGCAGTTCACTGTGCAACAGGTGATGAAAATATGAGCACAGGCCGGCATGCCAGTGCCCGTAACCATCTTTCATTTACCAAGGCAAACTAAGATTTGTTTTGCATTTATGCTTTGCTGGTTCAGTTGGTGGATCAATGTGACTTGAATAAGCAAGCAACTTCAGTTCTGAATAGAAACTTCTCAACTGTGAGTCATGCTGTACTGAGGAGTAAATTAGACTCCTTATTGATTAAGTGAAATTGAGAAATATGTAAATAAAATCTGTACACTCTCATCACCCATTAGTAGACATAAAGCGATAGAAATTGAACTATCATGATGAAATGGAAGACCAGATTAACCTTCTTTTCTGTTCATTCTTGCAGAATGTAGACAAGTGGTCCTTTGATGTGTTTGCACTAAACGATGCCAGTGGAGATCATGCACTGAAATTCATTTTCTATGAACTTCTCACACGCTATGATCTGATCAGTCGTTTCAAGGTCAGTAGTTACAAGATGGGTCTCTTTTTCCACCTTGAATTTTCTTCTATTTCATTCTTATTTTACTTTGTTCCATTCAGACTGCAATGATTTCAGCTGCATTTGAAGGTGTCTGTAAAGATTTTGTGGTCACTGTCATTTCCCCTAAAGGGGGAAGAGAATCTTTCTGCAGCAACCAGGACCAAATGTCGTTCAATTAGAACATTTGATTATAGTAGGACAGCATGAAGCAGGTGGAGTTCCACAGAGTGGAATGCAGTGGGAATGATAGTGTCATTCTCCCAGTGTTCTTAGGAGTCTCAAGCATGCAAACCAGAAATGAAAAATTGGCTTGCTATGGGTTTCAAAATGCAAATACTACTTAAGGTGGAGTAAAAGGTGTACTCCATATCTTTTACTTTGAACAGTTCCTTTGTAACTGTGAACAGAGTCACATTTGGGTCTCAGGAGCATTGCTCTGAGATGTTTTCCATTATCCCCACCCAAAGATTCCATTTGCTCTTTCTCTGCTGACACTTACTCTGGCAGGACTCCTACTTTCTCTGTCTCCTGGCCTCCTTCAGGATCTTCTTACGCCTGGTGAGAAATGTTTGAAGATAACTGGTGAGAAATGCATTGCCCCAGGATACATACTCAAGAGAGAAATGGCTGTGCAACTCTAACTGTAGAAATACAAAGGTTTAGGGTATTGTAGTTGTTGCAAAGCATTGGAGAATCCCTGCTGCTTGTTTCATACACACGCAGCTGCCACCACCCATGTAGTGTGCTCCCCAGAAATCCCCCAAATGTGGCTTCATGTTTGGATGGGGAAAGCCTTTTCGAGGAAGTGAGCTTGATTCACTCTCTCTCTTGAATACTTGTTTAAGGTATTGTAAGATGTTATTTATTTGGGAAGTACAAGCAGTACAAACTGCTCTCTGGAGCCTCTTCTGAAAACGATCTCCTCCAAATGCTAGCTGTTACATGTGATTCTTTCATTTTTAATGGTGTGCTTTTTTTCTCAGATCCCCATTTCTGCCCTGGTGTCCTTTGTGGAAGCTCTGGAGGTTGGATACAGCAAACACAAAAATCCTTATCACAACCTAATGCATGCTGCAGATGTGACACAAACAGTCCATTACCTCCTTTTCAAGACAGGTGTAGTGGTACGTACAGGAGTTGGCATCCCTAATACAGAAGGAAATGGCAGTAGGTTTTGTTTGGTAAAGAGATTATTGTTATCCACAGCAGAACCCATTTGTACCATAGAAAAATTGTAAATGGCAATGTCTGTGCATTTGGAGGCATTTGGTATTATTTATAAGAATCTGCGTGAGGATTTGGGTAACTCTTTTAATTGATTGGAGTGAGGATGAGTGAAAAACCCAAGCTGAATTCTCCCCTCTGCCACTGATTTCCTGGCTGAGTCTGGCAAGTCAGCTTGTTGGGATTTCACTTCCCTTTCTGTGAAGGAACAAATCACCTAAGCTTTCTTCAGAATACAAAATGAAATAATTTGTTGCTTAACCCAGTTTGGCGCCTCTTTTCAATCTATCACTCACCAATTTCTGATGTTACTTATTGGGCGCCGTCTCTTCAGCCCATATGGAGGTGGATCCACGTCCATTGGTTCTTCTTCTACAGGTGGATCCACCTCCATGGCTTCCTCTTCATTCTGAGGGCCATCCACCTCCATGGGCTCCTCTTCATTGGTCAGCTTCCCCAGCTGCCTCCTCCCCACCCACCTGATTTTCTTGTGGGGAGGAGGATCCATTACTAAGAGGCGAGCTGTGAACTGCTGCTCTTGCTGCTGTCTGCTCTGCTGACCAGTATGGCAGTTGCAGTATGGCAGTTGCAGTGCTCGTAACACTAGTGACATCATCTGTGTACCAGTGTTCCATGGCAACCCAAACACGGCAGTTGGGGCCTATGGCCTGAGAGTTGCCCCAGTTTTGAAGAAGGAAGGACAGGGGGCACTTAGGGACCCTTTTCTGGGAAGGACTCACTTGTGCCATTGTGCTTGCTAGAGAGAACTTGTAGCCGTTGGGTAAAAGGCCCCATGGAGACTCCAGTCCCTTCTTCATCCCATGCCTCAAATCCATTTGTACTGATGGATGAGCAGGATCAGGCCAGGAGAGCCTTCTACTTGGCAGCTGCCTGGCTGCCTGCAAGTGGAGGCAGCTTGTTGCCCAACAGGAAGTGAGAGGGCACAAAGGGTACTGACACCCTGCAGGCAGCCTAGGGACATGCAATCAATAAAGAAGTGCTGGGTTTCAAGGGTGGTGGGAGTTCTCCTTTGCTGTCCTTCACCTCTGTCCCTTGAGCATAGGGGAGGTAGTGCCTCATCTGCCCTGATCCCCAAGGGAGGGCTGTGGGGAGGAGAGGACCTGGTGTCCTCTGAGAGGCTGTGCTGGGATGACATGAGTGGTCCGCTGGAGGGTCTGTGAGATCCTTGATGTTTGGTGGTGGCTTTTTCATTCTGAGGACGAGAGGGCTGACTTGGGATTGCTGTTCTAAGTGTTTCCTCCATCCAGCTACTGAATGTGTGGTTGAAAGTGAAGTCAGGCCACACATGACAGTGCACAAAGAATAGATGGAGGATCGATTGAGTGTCCAGATAAGTAATCAGGTCATATTTGATCTCTGGATCCCTGCCACCTCTGGAGTAGTGATATTGAAAAGAGGGCTGAGGGGCACAGGGCCCAGTTCCACAGATGTCTGCAGCCCATCAGTTGACTCTTACTGTACTTCAAGCAGCATGAAAGTGTTCAATAGGCTAACATCACATGAAGAGGAAAGGGAGGTATTTTTGTTTGGTGCACACGGACTAAATTACAGCCAACATGCCAAGAAACTCTGCAGCTTGTTGCTGAACTAAGACAAACTAAGCTGTTTTTGGTGGTGTTTCTGATGACGGTGTCGTCTTGTCTTTCCACCACAGTAATTTTGAGGAAGGAGGAGGGATGCTAGTTCTCAGGGCACCTGTCCTGAGGATGGATTCACAGTGCCTGTTTTACCACTTTTCAGTGAGACTAGATGCCTCCTGGGCTCTGGGACTGCCCTTCATTTCATGTGGTGTTCTTAGGATTCCAGCTCCTTGTTCATAGCCTTCCTGGTCTTGCCTGGGGAAGCTGTCAGCTCTCAGCTATTTCTCTCTCTCTCTCTCTCTCTCTTTTTTTTTTTTTCTTTTTTGTAATTCCACTGTGCAGACCTTATCTTTAGAGGGTTAGTTTTAAGTTCTTTGTGACATATTCTTACTAGCTTTTAAGTGGCAGAGATGGTTCAGGTGTGGTGAAGGTGATGATGAGTGGCATAATTTTCATGCCTCGATAACCAGTGTGGCTGAGGGAGGTCTCAGCTCAGTTAGAGAAGGTAAACTCTTTCAGTTCATTAGATTTTCCTCTGCTGTATGGACAACGTTTCTCTGAAATAAAGGGGTCAGCCCAGATTAAGGACAGGTCATTCTGAAGGTGTGTCATGTCAAGCATTAAGTGGCTCTTGCACATTATTAATGCCATTAAATAGAGTCCAGTAACACCTCAGTGGAAGCACATCTTGCAGACAGTTTCTGGGTTCTATTTAGCCAATTCTGCTATATGCAATCCGCGGTAGCATATAGTCACTGGGCTTGTTCAGCCTGGAGAAGAGAAGCAGGTGGGGTGACCTCATTGCAGTCTTCCAGTACTTAAAGGGAGCCTACAAACAGGAAGGGAGTCAACTTTTTAAAAGGGTGGATAACGGCAGCACATGGGGAAATGGTTTTAAATTGTAGGAGGGAAGATTTAGGTTGGATGTCAGGGGGAAGTTCTTTACCAAGAGAGTGGTGAGCTGTTGGAACAGGCTGCCCAGAGAGGTTGTGGATGACCCAACCCTGGAGGTGATCAAGGCCAGGTTGGATGGGCCTTGGGCTGCCTGGTCTAGTATTAGAAGTTGAGGTTGGCCACTCTGTTTGTGGCAGGGGTGTTGGAGCTTGATGATCCTTGTGGTGCGTTCCAACCCAAGCCATTTTATGGTTCTGTCAACTTGAAAGAGAATTCCAGAAACAGTTTTTCCAGTTTTTGAGTGCTAAGTTAAGTCAGAGCAAAATTAACAGCCTTGTGTATCCCAGACTCCAGTCGCAGAGAAGCAGAATCAGAAAAACCCACTAAATATGTGTCTTCAGTTATTTTGAGATCTTCATTTTCTTTCATGTGCTACTAGAAATCATGTACCGATTTCTAGTAAATTACCTGTGCCCACCTACTTTCCAAAGTCAACTGCTGCTGTGATGCATCTTTTGAAATGTCAGGGAGGCTCAGGGACCTCTGTCAGTAGTAGTAGTAGTACAGACAGGAGTTGGCATACTTAATACAGAATGAAATGGCAGTAGGTTTTGTTTGGCAAAGGGATTATTGTTATCCACAGCAGAACCCATTTGTACCATAGAAAAATTGTAAATGGCAATGTCTGTGCATTTGGAGGCATTTGGGATTATTTAGAAGAATCTGCGTGAGGATTAGGGTAACTGTTGTAATTGACTGGAGTGAGGATGAGTGAAAAACGGGTTTTAATGAAAGAATGAAATGCTTCGGCTTCTCTAATGTATGCAAATAGAGTGGTAGCCGTACAATTCCAAGGCACAGTTTCTCACTCACTTTTTCAGTGAATCTGAGGTTTGGCAATTTTGAATGGCTTCCACAGCATCACTGTATAGGTATCAGTTACCGATTTTTATACTGCAGTAGCATGTTTCCTTTCTGCATGACATGAGTGTGAAGATGTAAGATTTACCACTGAAAAAGGGGTGAACAGACTTGGACTAGTGGCTCTACATGCCATTCATACGGCTATGAGAACAGCTGATTCAATTCCTTGACCCTGTAAGTTGTGATCTGCTGCTCATTGGTGTCGTGCTAGAGCCAGAACTTAGTATTAACAAGACAAGCTGCAGAAATATTCTCCTGCTTAGAAATGACTTCTTGTTTTCAATCTTTTCTGATACCCATGCTGTCATGGAACTCTTTTCTTGGCTAGCTAATATGCAGGCAAGAAAACAGAAAATGTAGTTTACAAAGTGTCTGCAGACAGTAAGTGTCTGCAGTATAAACATCTACTTGACTGTGGCTGCAAAAAATTGTCAGGCCTGCCATGAATTGTAGAAACCTAGAGTCATCGAATGGCCTGGGTTGAAAAGGGCCCCAGAGATCATCTAGTTTCAACCCCCCAGGGTTGCCAATCATGAGACTAAGCTGTGCAGAGCCACTTTCAGCCTGACCTTGAATGCCTCCAGGGATGGGGCATCCACAGCCTCCTTGGGCAACCTGTCCCAGTGCATCACCACCCTCTGTGTGAAAAACTTCCTCCTAATATCTAACCTAAACCTCCCTTGTCTCAGTTTAAGACCATTCCCCCTTGTCCTATCACTGTCCACCCCTGTAAACAGTCATCCTGTTTATACACTCTCTTCAAATATTGAAAGGCCACAAAGATATCTCCCCAGAGCCTTTCCTTTTCCAAGCTGAACCCTTTTCAGGTTCAGTTCCCTTCAGTTCAAGGAAGCCCAGTTCCCTTAACCTTTCTTCATAGGGGAGGTGCTCCAGCCCCCTGATCATCTTAGTGGCCCTCTTCTAAACCCATTCCAAGTGCACTTCATCTTTCTTGTGCTGGGGGTCTCAGCAAAATCACTGTTGTTGAACAGAAAATCAGCTGTCTCTAAATCAGCCAGTTGATAAAACAAATGAAGGCTCTAAGGATAACAGATGGAACGGCAAATGGACTGAACATTTGGGAAGCACTGCTGTTGATCTCTTGGTTAGCCCAAGAAGTGGGGTGAAGGTCAAATTTAAGACTAAAATGTATAGAAGATAACCTTAGGGCTGTAGCTCCATCACATTGCCTACAGGTAGCATTAGAGCACCTTCTGACATTTCATCTGGGGCATGTATATATGTGCCCCAAGTAAGTTTATACTTAGAGAATTAAGGAACTGTAAGAACTCATTTAATTAGCTGGTAACTTTGTGAGTGTTGTCATTGGTTGAATAAGCTACTTTGCAGCCAGAGTAGTTGAATCAAGAGATCAATGCAAAGTGTTGTTTTTTTTCATCAGATTGCTTGATGTACAGACAACATTTGTCTTTGGTGGTTTCCCTTTCAGCTGGGGAGGTTAAAAGTGCAATAGATTGACACCTGCCCTCAATATGACTAGCTTTTCAGACAAGTGATTAAAAGTGCATTTTCCTTTTATCTAGAACATGGTGAAACTGTTGGCTTACCTGGGCCTCAGGTATGTGAACAGGAATTGCCTTGGGCAACATGTAGAGTATGTAATAGATGTAATGTGTTTAAGTAACAAAGCTTATTTATTTATTAAAACATAAAACAAACAAACAACAACAACAACAAAAAAAAACAAACACCAAAAAACCATCAATAAAAACATAAAACAAGTGGGATGTTTGACTGGTTGCCATTCTTGGTGAGTTCTCAAGGTGTTCGTCACAGACTTTTGATGAAATATTACTCCTATGCTTCATCCTTGTCAGTAATTGTTCACAAATGTACATACCACCAAAAAGTAACGACATGAATAAGGTGTTACAGTGAAGTGACAGATACTTTTCTCTGGTAAAAGAAGGATTGTGGAAGTCTGGTAAACAGATGTGACTAATTTTTTTTAGTTCAATGTCTGATTGTAACTCTGTACATTCAGTGTGAAAATTTGCAAGTAGCGTATTTATGTTGCCTGAAAATAGAGTTGCAAATACATGTTAAATAATTATTTTTTTGGTAGTCTTGAAATCTACAATCAAATTTATTCATCAGAATGGAATGTTCACATGGCTCTGTTTAGCCACTGTATCAAAATACATGAAATTATTTGCCATAACTTTAGCTTGCCATAATTTAAGTTTCATTTCAAATGCTGGTATTGTCTGAAACATAGCACAGAAAAGGTGAAATTCACCCCGAAGGTACATGTTTAACTCATTTTAATGAGCAGTCAAATCCATCAAAAATGCTAAATCTGTGAGCCGTTTTTAATCTTCACGTTCTTGCACAATTTTTTCTTCCGATTCCATAAAGAATTTGATTTCACTTTGCAAATCATAAACATAATAGAGCGTTTTACTCTGGCTTAGCCACCTTCCTTTAGAAAACGCAAATGATTACCCCATAATCAGCATTCATGTTTCTAATGAACTCATAGAATTGGAGATGATTTGGTGCCTTGGACTTCATTAAATTCACAGCTTTGATGAAGATTTGTGTGAAACTGTCCATTTTTAAAGCTTTTGCACATAAATTTTCTTGATATCCGATGCAGTGATATTTCATCAAATGTTACCTCATCTTCTGTTAATTTTATAAGTCCCACTCTTTTACCAGCCGTTGCTGGGGCACCAACAGTAGCTCTACAAGACATGTTGATAAGGGTTAAAGAAAATTGCTTTAATGTGTTTTGTTACTGCTACATACAGATCAGGAGATATAAATGTGTCTTTCAGAGGCACCAAAAAGGCAGTGACATTGCATTTGTAATCAATACCTCCAAAGAAAATGGCAAGTTGAGCTGTATCTGTAGTATCAGTACTTTGGGGCAGACCATCTGCCATGATGAGGCCAAGCAGCAGGGCTTAGGCCGCATGTGTGAAATGAGCTGGGCCGCAAGTGGCACGCAGGCCGCAGGCTGGATATGCCTGTTGAAGAAGAATATTCACACAAGTATATTGGTTTAAGGTGTATATTGTGTTTATCATTGACTCAGACATTTAGATATCTCAAGTGTTTTAAACAGAAGGTTCACTTTAGGAATATCATTGCCTTGTCCAAGACAGCAGGTTTGTCTCGGGACCAAAATGGAAACCATCTGTGTTTGTTATACTGCTGAGTGAAACCTTTGAGGCTGTTACAGTCTCCAAGGCCCAAAGGAGTCCGGAATTTGTATCTACTGTGACAGATGGCTGATGTGAGCATCCTCCTTGCTGCCCCTATAAAGTCTGGTGTGATTGTAGAGGGGTTTCAAAATGCTGGAAGATGATAATCCCATTTAGAGTGACAAAAGGAGTTTCTGTGTCAAGGGTCAGTGGCATGCCAGGGTTCCTCGTGCAGTGCTGAGGAAGAGTCGCTCTAAGATGTCAAGTTAATGAGTGTAGATGATGTAAATTCCATATTTAGATAGGCATATTAGCATTTTCTGTTGTAGTATAATAAATATAAATTTATAAATATATATATATAAATATATATGAATTAAATTATTATTAAATATTAATATATAATAAATTATATATATAATAAATTAAATTATATTAAATATATATATATAAATTTAAATATAAATTTATATATAAAATACATAACATTTAAATTATAAAAGTACATTCTATCATTCTACATTCTAATATTGTGTATTGTATGTTACTATATAACTATATGATTTTAACAGTATATAATTATAAAAAATGTAAAACACGTAAAACATGTGAAACATATAAAACATATAATTATATGATTATAGCAGTAGCTACTGTTTCCTATTAAGACGAAATAAAAAGAGTCCAAGACTGGCACAGGAGTAGGCAAGTGAGCTTCATGATGTTCAGGGAGCATCCTCTTCAGAGATGGAGTTGCAGATGGTGAGTGCTCCTGGCTCATGCTGCCATTCAAAGGAGTTGAGATGGAATTCAACCTTCTGCAAGAGAGTTTATATATTATACTACAGCTCAATGAGATGGCATTTGAACTTGTCTCCTTCTGTCTCTTGACTGAGCACCCTGCAGCATTAATAGAGCATTTACAGCTAACTGTAACTCTCTCAATTGCACTGTCCTGAGAGAATGGATTTTCTATCACTGCTCAGGTTTGAATCTTCAAGGTGACAATCGGCATTGGAATAATAATCTTAGAGTTTTGAGGTTTCAGATGAAAAGTGAGAGATGACAAGCAGTTGGAAAAAGTAGATTCCATTCATGGGGAAATTGCAAGCTTCTCAATTTAGGCAGGGTACCTATGCCAATACCATAAATGTAGGTTAACCACCAACTATCTCCACAGCAGCTTTGCAAAGGTGTAGTAGTTGTACAGAGAACATTTTACAACCACAGTAATGCTCCTGAAACAGTCTTTCTGCTCCAGTCTACTCAGGAAAGATACACAGGGTACTGAATCTTTTTTGTTTTGGATAGCAAAATTTATTGAAAGATAGGAAAAATTTACATAAGGTCCACTGAGTGCAACAAGAATGATCCAACATGACATTCATTTTCAAAATGGAAGTGTTCATTTACCCCGTTTCCCAGCCACAGGTTTACATGTGTAATCCTGCAGATGGGATCTCATAAATTTGTACTCTGCACTTTGTGGGCAGATAATTAGAGAACATGCCTATAAAGGCACCTCTTCTGCTGAATTCCTCAGCAGTGACAGAACAATGCAGGACCTGTCAGCTATGCTCAATGGGCATAAGCCTCACAGAATTCTTCTTCCCTCTCTGTATTTTTATGATATTAAAGGTTATAAGCAGTATAAACTGAGCTAGAGGAAGTAGGACCCCTGAATACCAACAAAGGTGCTGACTAATTTTGCTCAGGGTGAGATAATGTCATCTTGACCATTCTAGGATGTCTTTTTTTTTTCAAAACAGTGTTGAGAACAAGCATCTGCCTGGATGGTCTTGTGATAGGTAATGGATGTGGCTTAAATAGGAATGAGTTGTTTAGAAGAAGTGGTCTGTCTTTGAAAAGAGTCTTTGTCTTAAATGCCTCCATCCCATCTTCTTACTGGGAACTGCTTTCTTGTTTGTTTTAATGCAGTACAGCTAAGTAAAGACAAAAGAAATCCCAGAGTTACAGCTGTCTTACATCTTGGAATAAATCATGAAAGATGATGTAGAAATGTATAAACACATCTCTTCATCTGATCTGGCTTTCTATAATCAGCTTTCCCCTCAGAGTGAGAATGGCAATGATTGAGATGACACTGACTGACAACTAGTTTGTTTTTGAGTGATGTTTGGTTTCTTTTGCTGCGGTGACCAACAGGATGCCTTCACTGAGTAACCCAAAGCAATGGAATTATTTTGAGAAAATGAAACTATTACTAAAAAATTACTATTTTAATTAATTAATTATTAACTATATAATAAATATAAATTTAAATATAAAATACATAACATATTTAAATTATAAAAGTACATTCTATCATTCTACATTCTAATATTGTATATTGTACGTTACTATATAACTATATGATTTTAACAGTATATAATTATAAAACATGTAAAACATGTAAAACTTGTAAAACATAAAAAATATAAAACATATAAAACATGTAAAACACGTAAAACATGTGAAACATATAAAATAAATACAGTCCAAGAGAGGCACAGGAGTTGGCAAGAGAGCTTCATGATGTTTAGGGAGCATCCTCTTCAGAGATGGAGTTGGAGATGGTGTAGTGCTCCTGGCTCATGCTGCCATTCAAAGGAGTTGAGATGGAATTCAACTTTCTGCAAGA
This sequence comes from Coturnix japonica, assembly GCF_054131305.1. NCBI lineage: Eukaryota > Metazoa > Chordata > Aves > Galliformes > Phasianidae > Coturnix > Coturnix japonica. The sequence continues at coordinate 62,977,711 of NC_140664.1, read as the reverse complement.
GAGTTTATACATTATACTACAGCTTAATGAGATGGCATTCGAACTTGTCTTCTTCTGTCTCTTGACTGAGCACCCTGCAGCATTAATAGAGCATTTACAGCTAACTGTAACTCTCTCAATTGTACTTAGATATTTACTTTGATGTCGTAAAGCTCATTTTTTATGCCATTGTTAGCACTTAGTGTAGCATTACTATGACAAGCCCCAGTTAACTCACTCATACTTAAAAAAATAAAATATTTGCAGATAATTAAAAACTCACGTCCTTAAAAAAAGAGAATCCTGCTGTCTTTGGACAATGAAAGCTGCCATAGTCAAAAGAATCTAAGATCTCTTTGGGTCAAGCAAGGCAGCTTGAGATATTTTTATAGCAGTTCACTGTGCAACAGGTGATGAAAATATGAGCACAGGCCGGCATGCCAGTGCCCGTAACCATCTTTCATTTACCAAGGCAAACTAAGATTTGTTTTGCATTTATGCTTTGCTGGTTCAATTGGTGGATCACTGTGACTTGAACAAGCAAGCAACTTCAGTTCTGAATAGAAACTTCTCAACTGTGAGTCATGCTGTACTGAGGAGTAAATTAGACTCCTTATTGATTACGTGAAATTGAGAATTTTGTAAATAAAATCTGTACACTCTCATCACCCATTAATAGACATAAAGTGATAGAAATTGAACTATCATGATGAAATGGAAGACCAGATTAACCTTCTTTTCTATTCATTCTTGCAGAATGTAGACAAGTGGTCCTTTGATGTGTTTGCACTAAACGATGCCAGTGGAGATCATGCACTGAAATTCATTTTCTATGAACTTCTCACACGCTATGATCTGATCAGTCATTTCAAGGTCAGAAGTTACAAGATGGGTCTCTTTTTCCACCTTGCATTTTCTTCTATTTCATTCTTATTTTACTTTGTTCCATTCAGACTGCAATGATTTCAGCTGCATTTGAAGGTGTCTGTAAAGATTTTGTGGTCACGGTCATTTCCCCTAAAGGGGGAAGAGAATCTTTCTGCAGCAACAAGGACCAAATGTCGTTCAATTAGAACATTTGATTATAGTTGGACAGCATGAAGCAAGTGGAGTTCCACAGAGTGGAATGCAGTGGGAATGATAGTATCATTCTCCCAGTGTTCTTAGGAGTCTCAAGCATGCAAACCAAAAATGAAAAATTGGCTTGCTATGGGTTTCAAAATGCAAATACTACTTAAGGTGGAGTAAAAGGTGTACTCCATATCTTTTACTTTGAACAGTTCCTTTGTAACTGTGAACAGAGTCACATTTGGGTCTCAGGAGCATTGCTCTGAGATGTTTTCCATTATCCCCACCCAAAGATTCCATTTGCTCTTTCTCTGCTGACACTTACTCTGACAGGACTCCTACTTTCTCTGTCTCCTGGCCTCCTTCAGGATCTTCTTACGCCTGGTGAGAAATGTTTGAAGATGATAACTGGTGAGAAATGCATTGCCCCAGGATACATACTCAAGAGAGAAATGGCTGTGCAACTCTAACTGTAGAAATACAAAGGTTTAGGGTATTGTAGTTGTTGCAAAGCATTGGAGAATCTCTGCTGCTTGTTTCATACACACACAGCTGCCACCACCCATGTAGTGTGCTCCCCAGAAATCCCCCAAATGTGGCTTCATGTTTGGATGGGGAAAGCCTTTTCGAGGAAGTGAGCTTGATTCACTCTCTCTCTTGAATACTTGTTTAAGGTATTGTAAGATGTTATTTATTTGGGAAGTACAAGCAGTACAAACTGCTCTCTGGAGCCTCTTCTGAAAACGATCTCCTCCAAATGCTAGCTGTTACATGTGATTCTTTCATTTTTAATGGTGTGCTTTTTTTCTCAGATCCCCATTTCTGCCCTGGTGTCCTTTGTGGAAGCTCTGGAGGTTGGATACAGCAAACACAAAAATCCTTATCACAACCTAATGCATGCTGCAGATGTGACACAAACAGTCCATTACCTCCTTTTCAAGACAGGTGTAGTGGTACGTACAGGAGTTGGCATCCCTAATACAGAAGGAAATGGCAGTAGGTTTTGTTTGGTAAAGAGATTATTGTTATCCACAGCAGAACCCATTTGTACCATAGAAAAATTGTAAATGGCAATGTCTGTGCATTTGGAGGCATTTGGGATTATTTAGAAGAATCTGCGTGAGGATTTGGGTAACTCTTTTAATTGATTGGAATGAGGATGAGTGAAAAACCCAAGCTGAATTCTCCCCTCTGCCACTGATTTCCTGGCTGAGTCTAGCAAGTCAGCTTGTTGGGATTTCACTTCCCTTTCTGTGAAGGAACAAATCACATAAGCTTTCTTCAGAATACAAAATGAAATAATTTGATGCTTAACCCAGTTTGGCACCTCTTTTCAATCTATCACTCACCAATTTCTGATGTTAGTTATCGGGCGCCGTGTCTTCAGCCCGCATGGAGGTGGATCCACGTCCATTGGTTGTTCTACAGGTGGATCCACCTCCATGGGTTCCTCTTGATTTAGAGGGTCATCCACCTCCATGGGCTCCTCATCGATCAGCTTCACCAGCTGCCTCCTCCCCACCCACCTGATTTTCTTGTGGGGAGGAGGATCCATTACTAGTGGCGAGCTCTAAATTGCTGCTGCTGTTTCTCTCTGCTCTGCCCTCCAGTATGGCAGTTGCGGCAGTTGCAGTGCTCGTAACACTAGTGACATCATCTGTGTACCAGTGTTCCATGGCAACCCAAACACGGCAGTTGGGGCCTATGGCCTGAGAGTTGCCCCAGTTTTGAAGAAGGAAGGACAGGGGGTACTGAGAGACCCCATTATGGGAAGGGCTCACTTGTGCCATTGTGCTTGCTAGAGAGAACTTGTAGCCGTTGGGTAAAAGGCCCCATGGAGACTCCAGTCCCTTCTTCATCCCATGCCTCAAATCCATTTGTACTGATGGATGAGCCGGATCAGGCCAGGAGAGCCTTCTACTTGGCAGCTGCCTGGTTGCCTGCAAGTGGAGGCAGCTTGTTGCCCAACAGGAAGTGCGAGGGCACAAAGGGTACTGACACCCTGCAGGCAGCCTAGGGACATGCAATCAATAAAGAAGTGCTGGGTTTCAAGGGTGGTGGGAGTTCTCCTTTCCTGTCCTTCACCTCTGTCCCTTGAGCATAGGGGAGGTAGTGCCTCATCTGCCCTGATCTCCAAGGGATGGCAGTGGGGAGGAGAGGGCCTGGTGTCCTCTTGAGAGGCTGTGCTGGGATGGCATGAGTGGTCCGCTGGAGGGTCTGTGAGATCCTTGATGTTTGGTGGTGGCTTTTTCATTCTGAGGACGAGAGGGCTGACTTGGGATTGCTGTTCTAAGTGTTTTCTCCATCCAGCTACTGAATGTGTGGTTGAAAGTGAAGTCAGGCCACACATGACAGTGCACAAAGAATAGATGGAGGATCGATTGAGTGTCCAGATAAGTAATCAGGTCATATTTGATCTCTGGATCCCTGCCACCTCTGGAGTAGTGATATTGAAAAGAGGGCTGAGGGGCACAGGGCCCAGTTCCACAGATGTCTGCACCCCATCAGTTGACTCTTAGTGTACTTCAAGCAGCATGAAAGTGTTCCATAGGCTAACATCACATGAAGAGGAAAGGGAGGCATTTTTGTTTGGTGCACACGGACTTAATTACAGCCAACATGCCAAGAAACTCTGCAGCTTGTTGCTGAACTAAGACAAACTAAGCTGTTTTTGGTGGTGTTTCTGATGACGGTGTCGTCTTGTCTTTCCACCACAGTAATTTTGAGGAAGGAGGAGGGATGCTGGTTCTCAGGGCACCTGTCCTGAGGATGGATTCACAGTGCCTGTTTTGCCACTTTTCCGTGAGACTAGATGCCTCCTGGGCTCTGGGACTGCCCTTCATTTCATGTGGTGTTCTTAGGATTCCAGCTCCTTGTTCATAGCCTTCCTGGTCTTGCCTGGGGAAGCTGTCAGCTCTCAGCTATTTCTCTCTCTCTCTCTCTCTCTCTTTTTTTTTTTCTTTTCTTTTTTTTTTTTCTTTTTTGTAATTCCACTGTGCAGACCTTATCTTTAGAGGGTTAGTTTTAATTTCTTTGTGACATATTCTTACTAGCTTTTAAGTGGCAGAGATAGTTCTGGTGTGGTGAAGGTGCTGACGAGTGCCATAATTTTCATGCCTCGATAACCAGTGTGGCTGAGGGAGGTCTCAGCTCAGTTAGAGAAGGTAAACTCTTTCAGTTCATTAGCTTTTCCTCTGCTGTGTGGACAACGTTTCTCTGAAATAAAGGGGTCAGCCCAGATTAAGGACAGGTCATTCTGAAGGTGTGTCATGTCAAGCATTAAGTGGCTCTTGCACATTATTAATGCCATTAAATAGAGTCCAGTAACACCTCAGTGGAAGCACATCTTGCAGACAGTTTCTGGGTTCTATTTAGCCAATTCTGCTATATGCAATCCACTGTAGCATAGGCACTGGGCTTGTTCAGCCTGGAGAAGAGAAGCAGGTGGGGTGACCTCATTGCAGTCTTCCAGTACTTAAAGGGAGCCTACAGACAGGAAGGGAGTCAACTTTTTAAAAGGGTGGATAACGGCAGCACATGGGGAAATGGTTTTAAATTGTAGGAGGGAAGATTTAGGTTGGATGTCAGGGGGAAGTTCTTTACCAAGAGAGTGGTGAGCTGTTGGAACAGGCTGCCCAGAGAGGTTGTGGATGACGCAACCCTGGAGGTGATCAAGGCCAGGTTGGATGGGCCTTGGGCTGCCTGGTCTAGTATTAGAAGTTGAGGTTGGCCACTCTGTTTGTGGCAGGGGGGTTGGAGCTTGATGATCCTTGTGGTGCATTCCAACCCAAGCCATTTTATGGTTCTGTCAACTTGAAAGAGAATTCCAGAAACAGTTTTTCCAGTTTTTGAGTGTTAAGTCAGAGCAAAATTAACAGCCTTGTGTATCCCAGATTCCAGGCGCAGAGAAGCAGAATCAGAAAAACCCACTAAATATGTGTCTTCAGTTATTTTGAGATCTTCATTTTCTTTCATGTGCTTACCGATTGCTAGTAAATTACCTGTGCCCACCTACTTTTCAAAGTCAACTGCTGCTGTGATGCATCTTTTGAAATGTCAGGGAGGCTCAGGGACCTCTGTCAGTAGTAGTAGTAGTACAGACAGGAGTTGGCATACTTAATACAGAATGAAATGGCAGTAGGTTTTGTTTGGCAAAGGGATTATTGTTATCCACAGCAGAACCCATTTGTACCATAGAAAAAATGTAAATGGCAATGTCTGTGCATTTGGAGGCATTTGGGATTATTTAGAAGAATCTGCGTGAGGATTAGGGTAACTGTTTTAATTGACTGGAGTGAGGATGAGTGAAAAACGGGTTTTAATGAAAGAACGAAATGCTCCGGCTTCTCTAATGTATGCAAGTAGAGTGGTAGCTGTACAATTCCAAGGCACAGTTTCTCACTCACTTTTTCAGTGAATCTGAGGTTTGGCAATTTTGAATGGCTTCCACAGCATCACTGTATAGGTATCAGTTACCGATTTTTGTACTGCAGTAGCATGTTTCCTTTCTGCATGACATGAGTGTGAAGATGTAAGATTTACCACTGAAAAAGGGGTGAACAGACTTGGACTAGTGGCTCTACATGCCATTCATACGGCTATGAGAACAGCTGATTCAATTCCTTGACCCTCTAAGTTGTGATCTGCTGCTCATTGGTGTAGTGCTAGAGCCAGAACTTAGTATTAACAAGACAAGCTGCAGAAATATTCTCCTGCTTAGAAATGACTTCTTGTTTTCAATCTTTTCTGATACCCATGCTGTCATGGAACTCTTTTCTTGGCTAGCTAATACGCAGGCAAGAAAACAGAAAATGTAGTTTACAAAGTGTCTGCAGACAGTAAGTGTCTGCAGTATAAACATCTACTTGACTGTGGCTGCAAAAAATTGTCAGGCCTGCCATGAATTGTAGAAACCTAAAGTCATCGAATGGTCCTGGTTGAAAAGGGCCCCAGAGATCATCTAGTTTCAACCCCCCAGGGTTGCCAGTCACGAGACTAAGCTGTGCAGAGCCACTTTCAGCCTGACCTTGAATGCCTCCAGGGATGGGGCATCCACATCCTCCTTGGGCAACCTATTCCAGTGCATCACCACCCTCTGTGTGAAAAACTTCCTCCTAATATCTAACCTAAACCTCCCTTGTCTCAGTTTAAGACCATTCCCCCTTGTCCTATCACTGTCCACCCCTGTAAACAGTCATCCTGTTTATACACTCCCTTCAAGTATTGAAAGGCCACAATGATATCTCCCCAGAGCCTTTCCTTTTCCAAGCTGAACAAGCCCAGTTCCCTTAACCTTTCTTCATAGGGGAGGTGCTCCAGCCCCCTGATCATCTTAGTGGCCCTCTTCTAAACCCATTCCAAGAGCACTTCATCTTTCTTGTGCTGGGGGCCTCAGCAAAATCACTGTTGTTGAACAGAAAATCAGCTGTCTCTAAATCAGCCAGTTGATAAAACAAATGAAGGCTCTAAGGATAACAGATGGAACGGCAAATGGACTGAACATTTGGGAAGCACTGCTGTTGATCTCTTGGTTAGCCCAAGAAGTGGGGTGAAGGTCAAATTTAAGACTAAAATGTATAGAAGATAACCTTAGGGCTGTAGCTCCATCACATTGCCTACAGGTAGCATTAGAGCACCTTCTGACATTTCATCTGGGGCTGCAGGCTTAGTGACCTCGAGATGTGTAGCCAGGAACTTTCCCATCCCTTGCTTTTCCCACTCTCTTTATTGACAACAGTTTTTCTCTTCCCGTACAAGGCGCTTGTAAAGTTCTGCTTACCTTTCAGTTTCTCTCCAACATGGACATCACATCTGTGCAGTTTTTTGTAAAACCATAAAATCCTCTAATTTTCAAAGTCTGCAAGTCTCTGAGCAAAGTGTGTTACTCCCTTTTTTCCTTAAGGGGAAATTTACTCCTCAGTTAATACTTAGAGTAAAATGCTACTGTCATTGTTGTCAAGAATACTTTCCTCTGTGAAATCTATATTATTCTACAGTAAAACTTAGCATCTTCTTGGCTTTGTGGTGCAAAAGAACAATATTTTGCCTTTCTTTAATTCAGTTCATTTTATCTGCCGCAAGAGCACAACAGTACCACAATAAAAAGATAGATAAAGAAACACAAAGCTTTATTTGTACAACAAATATTGTCTTAGAGTAATTCCTCTTACAGTATAGTTGAGACATTGTTTTAAACTGCGTAGGACCTAGAGGTCAATTACTTTTACTTAAAATTACTCAATTATTGAGGCTTATTGGGCGCCGTGTCTTCAGCCCACATGGAGGTGGATCCACGTCCATTGGTTCTTCTTCTACAGGTGGATCCAGCTCCATGGGTTCCTCTTCATTTTGAGGGTCATCCACCTCCATGGGCTCCTCATCGATCAGCTTCACCAGCTGCCTCCTCCCCACCCACCTGATTTTCTTGTGGGGAGGAGGATCCATTACTAGTGGTGAGCTCTAAATTGCTGCTGCTGTTTCTCTCTGCTCTGCCCTCCAGTATGGCAGTTGCGGCAGTTGCAGTGCTCGTAACACTAGTGACATCATCTGTGTACCAGTGTTCCATGGCAACCCAAACACGGCAGTTGGGGCCTATGGCCTGAGAGTTGCCCCAGTTTTGAAGAAGGAAGGACAGGGGGTACTGAGAGACCCCATTATGGGAAGGGCTCACTTGTGCCATTGTGCTTGCTAGAGAGAACTTGTAGCCGTTGGGTAAAAGGCCCCATGGAGACTCCAGTCCCTTCTTCATCCCATGCCTCAAATCCATTTGTACTGATGGATGGGCAGGATCAGGCCAGGAGAGCCTTCTACTTGGCAGCTGCCTGGTTGCCTGCAAGTGGAGGCAGCTTGTTGCCCAACAGGAAGTGAGAGGGCAAAGGGTACTGACACCCTGCAGGCAGCCTAGGGACATGCAATCAATAAAGAAGTGCTGGGTTTCAAGGGTGGTGGGAGTTCTCCTTTCCTGTCCTTCACCTCTGTCCCTTGAGCATAGGGGAGGTAGTGCCTCATCTGCCCTGATCTCCAAGGGATGGCAGTGGGGAGGAGAGGGCCTGGTGTCCTCTTGAGAGGCTGTGCTGGGATGGCATGAGTGGTCCGCTGGAGGGTCTGTGAGATCTTTGATGTTTGGTGGTGGCTTTTTCATTCTGAGGACGAGAGGGCTGACTTGGGATTGCTGTTGTAAGTGTTTTCTCCATCCAGCTACTGAATGTGTGGTTGAAAGTGAAGTCAGGCCACACATGACAGTGCACAAAGAATAGATGGAGGATCGATTGAGTGTCCAGATAAGTAATCAGGTCATATTTGATCTCTGGATCCCTGCCACCTCTGGAGTAGTGATATTGAAAAGAGGGCTGAGGGGCACAGGGCCCAGTTCCACAGATGTCTGCACCCCATCAGTTGACTCTTAGTGTACTTCAAGCAGCATGAAAGTGTTCCATAGGCTAACATCACATGAAGAGGAAAGGGAGGCATTTTTGTTTGGTGCACACGGACTTAATTACAGCCAACATGCCAAGAAACTCTGCAGCTTGTTGCTGAACTAAGACAAACTAAGCTGTTTTTGGTGGTGTTTCTGATGACGGTGTCGTCTTGTCTTTCCACCACAGTAATTTTGAGGAAGGAGGAGGGATGCTGGTTCTCAGGGCACCTGTCCTGAGGATGGATTCACAGTGCCTGTTTTGCCACTTTTCCGTGAGACTAGATGCCTCCTGGGCTCTGGGACTGCCCTTCATTTCATGTGGTGTTCTTAGGATTCCAGCTCCTTGTTCATAGCCTTCCTGGTCTTGCCTGGGGAAGCTGTCAGCTCTCAGCTATTTCTCTCTCTCTCTCTCTCTCTCTTTTTTTTTTTCTTTTCTTTTTTTTTTTTCTTTTTTGTAATTCCACTGTGCAGACCTTATCTTTAGAGGGTTAGTTTTAATTTCTTTGTGACATATTCTTACTAGCTTTTAAGTGGCAGAGATAGTTCTGGTGTGGTGAAGGTGCTGACGAGTGCCATAATTTTCATGCCTCGATAACCAGTGTGGCTGAGGGAGGTCTCAGCTCAGTTAGAGAAGGTAAACTCTTTCAGTTCATTAGCTTTTCCTCTGCTGTGTGGACAACGTTTCTCTGAAATAAAGGGGTCAGCCCAGATTAAGGACAGGTCATTCTGAAGGTGTGTCATGTCAAGCATTAAGTGGCTCTTGCACATTATTAATGCCATTAAATAGAGTCCAGTAACACCTCAGTGGAAGCACATCTTGCAGACAGTTTCTGGGTTCTATTTAGCCAATTCTGCTATATGCAATCCACTGTAGCATAGGCACTGGGCTTGTTCAGCCTGGAGAAGATTTAGGTTGGATGTCAGGGGGAAGTTCTTTACCAAGAGAGTGGTGAGCTGTTGGAACAGGCTGCCCAGAGAGGTTGTGGATGACGCAACCCTGGAGGTGATCAAGGCCAGGTTGGATGGGCCTTGGGCTGCCTGGTCTAGTATTAGAAGTTGAGGTTGGCCACTCTGTTTGTGGCAGGGGGGTTGGAGCTTGATGATCCTTGTGGTGCATTCCAACCCAAGCCATTTTATGGTTCTGTCAACTTGAAAGAGAATTCCAGAAACAGTTTTTCCAGTTTTTGAGTGTTAAGTCAGAGCAAAATTAACAGCCTTGTGTATCCCAGATTCCAGGCGCAGAGAAGCAGAATCAGAAAAACCCACTAAATATGTGTCTTCAGTTATTTTGAGATCTTCATTTTCTTTCATGTGCTTACCGATTGCTAGTAAATTACCTGTGCCCACCTACTTTTCAAAGTCAACTGCTGCTGTGATGCATCTTTTGAAATGTCAGGGAGGCTCAGGGACCTCTGTCAGTAGTAGTAGTAGTACAGACAGGAGTTGGCATACTTAATACAGAATGAAATGGCAGTAGGTTTTGTTTGGCAAAGGGATTATTGTTATCCACAGCAGAACCCATATGTACCATAGAAAAAATGTAATTTGTGATGACTGTGCTTATGCAAGTAGGCATTTGGGATTATTTAGAAGAATCTGCGTGAGGATTAGGGTAACTATTTTAATTGACTGGAGTGTGGATGAGTGAAAAACGGGTTTTAATGAAAGAATGAAATGCTCTGGCTTCTCTAATGTATGCAAGTAGAGCGGTAGCCGTACAAGTCCAAGGCACAGTTTCTCACTCACTTTTTCAGTGAATCTGAGGTTTGGCAATTTTGAATGGCTTCCACAGCATCACTGTATAGGTATCAGTTACCGATTTTTGTACTGCAGTAGCATGTTTCCTTTCTGCATGACATGAGTGTGAAGATGTAAGACTTACCACTGAAAAAGGGGTGAACAGACTTGGACTAGTGGCTCTACATGCCATTCATACGGCTATGAGAACAGCTGATTCAATTCCTTGACCCTGTAAGTTGTGATCTGCTGCTCATTGGTGTCGTGCTACAGCCAGAACTTAGTATTAACAAGACAAGCTGCAGAAATATTCTCCTGCTTAGAAATGACTTCTTGTTTTCAATCTTTTCTGATACCCATGCTGTCATGGAACTCTTTTCTTGGCTAGCTAATATGCAGGCAAGAAAACAGAAAATGTAGTTTACAAAGTGTCTGCAGACAGTAAGTGTCTGCAGTATAAACATCTACTTGACTGTGGCTGCAAAAAATTGTCAGACCTGCCATGAATTGTAGAAACCTAGAGTCATCGAATGGCCTGGGTTGAAAAGGGCCCCAGAGATCATCTAGTTTCAACCCCCCAGGGTTGCCAGTCACGAGACTAAGCTGTGCAGAGCCACTTTCAGCCTGACCTTGAATGCCTCCAGGGATGGGGCATCCACATCCTCCTTGGGCAACCTGTTCCAGTGCATCACCACCCTCTGTGTGAAAAACTTCCTCCTAATATCTAACCTAAACCTCCCTTGTCTCAGTTTAAGACCATTCCCCCTTGTCCTATCACTGTCCACCCCTGTAAACAGTCATCCTGTTTATACACTCCCTTCAAGTATTGAAAGGCCACAATGATATCTCCCCAGAGCCTTTCCTTTTCCAAGCTGAACAAGCCCAGTTCCCTTAACCTTTCTTCATAGGGGAGGTGCTCCAGCCCCCTGATCATCTTAGTGGCCCTCTTCTAAACCCATTCCAAGAGCACTTCATCTTTCTTGTGCTGGGGGCCTCAGCAAAATCACTGTTGTTGAACAGAAAATCAGCTGTCTCTAAATCAGCCAGTTGATAAAACAATTGAAGGCTCTAAGGATAACAGATGGAACGGCAAATGGACTGAACATTTGGGAAGCACTGCTGTTGATCTCTTGGTTAGCCCAAGAAGTGGGGTGAAGGTCAAATTTAAGACTAAAATGTATAGAAGATAACCTTAGGGCTGTAGCTCCATCACATTGCCTACAGGTAGCATTAGAGCACCTTCTGACATTTCATCTGGGGCTGCAGGCTTAGTGACCTCGAGATGTGTAGCCAGGAACTTTCCCATCCCTTGCTTTTCCCACTCTCTTTATTGACAACAGTTTTTCTCCTCCCGTACAAGGTGCTTGTAAATTTCTGCTTACCTTTCAGTGTCTCTCCAGCATGGACATCACATCTGTGCAGTTTTTTGTAAAACCATAAAATCCTCTAATTTTCAGACTTTGCAAGTCTCTGAGCAAAGTGAGTTACTCTCTTTTTTCCTTAGGGGGAAATTTCCCCCTCAGTTAATACTTAGTGTAAAATGCTACTGTCATTGTTGTCAAGAATATTTTCCTCTGTGAAATCTATATTATTCTACAGTAAAACATAGCATCTTCTTGGCTTTGTGGTGCAAAAGAACAATATTTTGCCTTTCTTTAATTCAGTTCATGTTATCTGCCGCAAGAGCACAACAGTATCACAATAAAAAGACAGATAAAGAAACACAAACCTTTATTTGTTCAACAAAAGATTGTCTTAGAGTAATTCCTCTTACAGTATAGTTGAGACATTGTTTTAAACTGCATAGGACCTAGAGGTCAATTACTATTTTATTTAATTAATTATTAACTATATAATAAATGTAAATTTAAATATAAAATACATAACATATTTAAATTATAAAAGTACATTCTATCATTCTACATTCTAATATTGTGTATTGTATGTTACTGTATAACTATATGATTATAACAGTATATAATTATAAAACATGTAAAACATAAAAAATATAAAACATATAAAACATGTAAAACATATAAAACATATAATTATATGATTATAGCAGTAGCTACTGTTTCCTATTTAGATGAAATAAAAACAGTCCAAGAGAGGCACAGGAGTTGGCAAGAGAGCTTCATGATGTTTAGGGAGCATCCTCTTCAGAGATGGAGTTGGAGATGGTGAGTGCTCCTGGCTCATGCTGCCATTCAAAGGAGTTGAGATGGAATTCAACCTTCTGCAAGAGAGTTTATACATTATACTACAGCTCAATGAGATGGTATTTGAACTTGTCTTCTTCTGTCTCTTGACTGAGCACCCTGCAGCATTAATAGAGCATTTACAGCTAACTGTAACTCTCTCAATTGCACTTAGATATTTACTTTGATGTCGTAAAGCTCATTTTTCATGCCATTGTTAGCACTTAGTGTAGCATTACTATGAAAAGCCCCAGTTAACTCACTCATACTTAAAAAAATAAAATATTTGCAGATAATTAAAAACTCACGTCCTTAAAAAAAGAGAATCCTGCTGTCTTTGGACAATGAAAGCTGCCATAGTCAAAAGGATCTAAGATCTCTTTGGGTCAAGCAAGGCAGCTTGAGATATTTTTTATAGCAGTTCACTGTGCAACAGGTGATGAAAATATGAGCACAGGCCGGCATGCCAGTGCCCGTAACCATCTTTCATTTACCAAGGCAGACTAAGATTTGTTTTGCATTTATGCTTTGCTGGTTCAGTTGGTGGATCACTGTGACTTGAATAAGCAAGCAACTTCAGTTCTGAATAGAAACTTCTCAACTGTGAGTCATGCTGTACTGAGGAGTAAATTAGACTCCATATTGATTAAGTGAAATTATTCTACAGTAAAACTTAGCATCTTCTTGGCTTTGTGGTGCAAAAGAACAATATTTTGCCATTCTTTAATTCAGTTCATTTTATCTGCCGCAAGAGCACAACAGTACCACAATAAAAAGATAGATAAAGAAACACAAACCTTTATTTGTACAACAAAAGATTGTCTTGGAGTAATTCCTCTTACAGTATAGTTGAGACATTGTTTTAAACTGCATAGGACCTAGAGGTCAATTACTTTTACTTAAAATTACTCAATTATTGAGGCTTATTGGGCGCCGTGTCTTCGGACCACATGGAGGTGGATCCACGTCCATTGGTTCTTCTTCTACAGGTGGATCCAGCTCCATGGGTTCCTCTTCATTTTGAGGGCCATCCACCTCCATGGGCTCCTCATCGATCAGCTTCACCAGCTGCCTCCTCCCCACCCACCTGATTTTCTTGTGGGGAGGAGGATCCATTACTAGTGGTGAGCTCTTTGCTGCTGCTGGTGCTGCTCTCTGCTCTGCAGAATGGCAGTTGCAGTATGGCAGTTGCAGTGCTCGTAACACTAGTGACATCAGCTGTGTACCAGTGTTCCATGGCAACCCAAACACGGCAGTTGGGGCCTATGGCCTGAGAGTTGCCCCAGTTTTGAAGAAGGAAGGACAGGGGGCACTTAGGGACCCTTTTCTGGGAAGGACTCACTTGTGCCATTGTGCTTGCTAGAGAGAACTTGTAGCCGTTGGGCAAAAGGCCCCATGGAGACTCCAGTCCCTTCTTCATCCCATGCCTCAAATCCATTTGTACTGATGGATGAGCAGGATCAGGCCAGGAGAGCCTTCTACTTGGCAGCTGCCTGGCTTCCTGCAAGTGGAGGCAGCTTGTTGCCAACAGAAACATAGAGGGCACAAAGGGTACTGACACCCTGCAGGCAGCCTAGGGACATGCAATCAATAAAGAAGTGCTGGGTTTCAAGGGTGGTGGGAGTTCTCCTTTGCTGTCCTTCACCTCTGTCCCTTGAGCATAGGGGAGGTAGTGCCTCATCTGCCCTGATCTCCAAGGGAGGGCAGTGGGGAGGAGAGGGCCTGGTGTCCTCTGAGAGGCTGTGCTGGGATGACATGAGTGGTCCGCTGGAGGGTCTGTGAGATCCTTCATTTTTGGTGGTGGCTTTTTCATTCTGAGGACGAGAGGGCTGACTTGGGATTGCTGTTCTAAGTGTTTTCTCCATCCAGCTACTGAATGTGTGGTTGAAAGTGAAGTCAGGCCACACATGACAGTGCACAAAGAATAGATGGAGGATCGATTGAGTGTCCAGATAAGTAATCAGGTCATATTTGATCTCTGGATCCCTGCCACCTCTGGAGTAGTGATATTGAAAAGAGGGCTGAGGGGCACAAGGCCCAGTTCCACAGATGTCTGCACCCCATCAGTTGACTCTTAGTGTACTTCAAGCAGCATGAAAGTGTTCAATAGGCTAACATCACATGAAGAGGAAAGGGAGGCATTTTTGTTTGGTGCACACGAACTAAATTACAGCCAACATGCCAAGAAACTCTGCAGCTTGTTGCTGAACTAAGACAAACTAAGCTGTTTTCGGTGGTGTTTCTGATGACGGTGTCGTCTTGTCTTTCCACCACAGTAATTTTGAGGAAGGAGGAGGGATGCTGGTTCTCAGGGCACCTGTCCTGAGGATGGATTCACAGTGCCTGTTTTGCCACTTTTCCGTGAGACTAGATGCCTCCTGGGCTCTGGGACTGCCCTTCATTTCATGTGGTGTTCTTAGGATTCCAGCTCCTTGTTCATAGCCTTCCTGGTCTTGCCTGGGGAAGCTCTCAGCTCTCAGCTATTTCTCTCTCTCTCTCTGTTTTTTTTTTTGTTTTTTTCTTTTTTGTAATTCCACTGTGCAGACCTTATCTTTAGAGGGTTAGTTTTAAGTTCTTTGTGACATATTCTTACTAGCTTTTAAGTGGCAGAGATGGTTCTGGTGTGGTGAAGGTGCTGATGAGTGCCATAATTTTCATGCCTCGATAACCAGTGTGGCTGAGGGAGGTCTCAGCTCAGTTAGAGAAGGTAAACTCTTTCAGTTCATTAGCTTTTCCTCTGCTGTATGGACAACGTTTCTCTGAAATAAAGGGGTCAGCCCAGATTAAGGACAGGTCATTCTGAAGGTGTGTCATGTCAAGCATTAAGTGAAATGTCAAGCATTAAGTTGAAAGGCCGCAGACAGAGGGTGGTGGTCAATGGCTCTATGTCCAGGTGGAGGCCGGTAACGAGCGGCATCCCTCAAGGGTCTGTCTTGGGACCGGTGCTCTTTAACATATTTATTAATGACATCGATGAGGGAATGGAGTGCACCCTCAGCAAGTTTGCTGATGACACCAAGCTGAGTGGTGCAGTCGATACGGTGGAGGGAACAGATGCCATTCAGAGGGACCTTCACAGGCTGGAAAGCTGGGCTCGGGTGAACCTAATGAGGTTCAACACGGCAAAGTGCAAGGTTTTGCACTTGGTCCGGAAGAACCCCAGGCACCTGTACAGGCTGGGAGGAGTTGTCCTTGAGAGCAGCTCGGCTGAAAAAGACCTAGGGGTCCTGATAGATGAGAAACTTATCATGAGCCAGCAGTGCGCTCTGGCAGCCCGGAGAGCAAATGGGATCCTGGGCTCCATCAGGAGAGGGGTGGTCAGCAGGGATAGGGAGGTGATCGTCCCTCTCTACTCTGCTCTTGTGAGGCCCCATCTGGAGTACTGTGTCCAGGTGTGGAGCCGTCAGTACAAAAAAGATATGGAGATTTTGGAAAGGGTCCAGAGGAGGGCCACAAAGATGATCAGGGGGCTGGAGCACCTCCCCTATGAGGACAGGCTGAGGGAATTGGGTTTGTTCAGCCTGGAGAAGAGAAGGTTGCGGGGTGACCTCATTGCAGCCTTTCAGTACCTGAAGGGAACTTACTCCCAGGAGGGGAGTAAACTCTTCGAAAGGGCTGATAATAGCAGGACTAGGGGAAATGGTTTTAAGTTGAAGGAGGGAAGATTTAGGTTGGATGTTAGGGGAAAGTTCTTTACTAGAAGGGTGGTTAGGTCCTGGAACAGGCTGCCCAATGAGGTTGTGGATGCCCCGTCCTTGGAGGTGTTCAAGACCAGGTTGGACGGGGCCCTGGGCAACCTGATCTAGTAAATGTGTATGTTTGGTGGCCCTGCTAGGCAGGGGGGTTGGAACGACATGATCCTTGAGGTCCCTTCCAACCCGGGTAATTCTGTGATTCTGTGATTCTGTGAAGTGGCTCTTGCACATTATTAATGCCATTAAATAGAGTCCAGTAACACCTCAGTGGAAGCACATCTTGCAGACAGTTTCTGGGTTCTATTTAGCCAATTCTGCTATATGCAATCCGCCGTAGCATATAGTCACTGGGCTTGTTCAGCCTGGAGAAGAGAAGCAGGTGGGGTGACCTCATTGCAGTCTTCCAGTACTTAAACGGAGCCTACAGACAGGAAGGGAGTCAACTTTTTAAAAGGGTGGATAACGGCAGCACATGGGGAAATGGTTTTAAATTGTAGGAGGGAAGATTTAGGTTGGATGTCAGGGGGAAGTTCTTTACCAAGAGAGTGGTGAGCTGTTGGAACAGGCTGCCCAGAGAGGTTGTGGATGACCCAACCCTGGAGGTGATCAAGGCCGGGTTGGATGGGCCTTGGGCTGCCTGGTCTAGTATTAGAAGTTGAGGTTGGCCACTCTGTTTGTGGCAGGGGTGTTGGAGCTTGATGATCCTTGTGGTGCGTTCCAACCCAAGCCATTTTATGGTTCTGTCAACTTGAAAGAGAATTCCAGAAACAGTTTTTCCAGTTTTTGAGTGCTAAGTTAAGTCAGAGCAAAATTAACAGCCTTGTGTATCCCAGATTCCAGTCGCAGAGAAGCAGAATCAGAAAAACCCACTAAATATGTGTCTTCAGTTATTTTGAGATCTTCATTTTCTTTCATGTGCTACTAGAAATCATGTACCGATTTCTAGTAAATTACCTGTGCCCACCTACTTTCCAAAGTCAACTGCTGCTGTGATGCATCTTTTGAAATGTCAGGGAGGCTCAGGGACCTCTGTCAGTAGTAGTAGTAGTACAGACAGGAGTTGGCATACTTAATACAGAATGAAATGGCAGTAGGTTTTGTTTGGCAAAGGGATTATTGTTATCCACAGCAGAACCCAGTTGTACCATAGAAAAATTGTAAATGGCAATGTCTGTGCATTTGGAGGCATTTGGGATTATTTAGAAGAATCTGCGTGAGGATTAGGGTAACTGTTGTAATTGACTGGAGTGAGGATGAGTGAAAAATGGGTTTTAATGAAAGAATGAAATGCTTCGGCTTCTCTAATGTATGCAAGTAGAGTGGTAGCCGTACAATTCCAAGGCACAGTTTCTCACTCACTTTTTCAGTGAATCTGAGGTTTGGCAATTTTGAATGGCTTCCACAGCATTGCTGTATAGGTATCAGTTACCGATTTTTATACTGCAGTAGCATGTTTCCTTTCTGCATGACATGAGTGTGAAGATGTAAGATTTACCACTGAAAAAGGGGTGAACAGACTTGGACTATTGGCTCTACATGCCATTCATACGGCTATGAGAACAGCTGATTCAATTCCTTGACCCTGTAAGTTGTGATCTGCTGCTCATTGGTGTCGTGCTACAGCCAGAACTTAGTATTAACAAGACAAGCTGCAGAAATATTCTCCTGCTTAGAAATGACTTCTTGTTTTCAATCTTTTCTGATACCCATGCTGTCATGGAACTCTTTTCTTGGCTAGCTAATATGCAGGCAAGGAAACAGAAAATGTAGTTTACAAAGTGTCTGCAGACAGTAAGTGTCTGCAGTATAAACATCTACTTGACTGTGGCTGCAAAAAATTGTCAGGCCTGCCATGAATTGTAGAAACCTAGAGTCATCGAATGGCCTGGGTTGAAAAGGGCCCCAGAGGTCATCTAGTTTCAACCCCCCAGGGTTGCCAGTCACGAGACTAAGCTGTGCAGAGCCACTTTCAGCCTGACCTTGAATGCCTCCAGGGATGGGGCATCCACATCCTCCTTGGGCAACCTGTTCCAGTGCATCACCACCCTCTGTGTGAAAAACTTCCTCCTAATATCTAACCTAAACTTCCCTTGTCTCAGTTTAAGACTATTCCCCCTTGTCCTATCACTGTCCACCCCTGTAAACAGTCATCCTGTTTATACACTCCCTTCAAGTATTGAAAGGCCACAATGATATCTCCCCAGAGCCTTTCCTTTTCCAAGCTAAACAAGCCCAGTTCCCTTAACCTTTCTTCATAGGGGAGGTGCTCCAGCCCCCTGATCATCTTAGCGGCCCTCTTCTAAACCCATTCCAAGAGCACTTCATCTTTCTTGTGCTGGGGGCCTCAGCAAAATCACTGTTGTTGAACAGAAATCAGCTGTCTCTAAATCAGCCAGTTGATAAAACAAATGAAGGCTCTAAGGATAACAGATGGAACGGCAAATGGACTGAACATTTGGGAAGCACTGCTGTTGATCTCTTGGTTAGCCCAAGAAGTGGGGTGAAGGTCAAATTTAAGACTAAAATGTATAGAAGATAACCTTAGGGCTGTAGCTCCATCACATTGCCTACAGGTAGCATTAGAGCACCTTCTGACATTTCATCTGGGGCATGTATATATGTGCCCCAAGTAAGTTTATACTTAGAGAATTAAGGAACTGTAAGAACTCATTTAATTAGCTGGTAACTTTGTGAGTGTTGTCATTGGTTGATTAAATAAGCTACTTTGCAGCCAGAGTAGTTGAATCAAGAGATCAATGCAAAGTGTTGTTTTTTTTCATCAGATTGCTTGATGTACAGACAACATTTGTCTTTGGTGGTTTCCCTTTCAGCTGGGGAGGTTAAAAGTGCAATAGTTTGACACCTGCCCTCAATATGACTAGCTTTTCAGACAAGTGATTAAAAGTGCATTTTCCTTTTATCTAGAACATGGTCAAACTGTTGGCTTACCTGGGCCTCACCAAGTGAACAGGAATTGCCTTGGGCAACATGTAGAGTATGTAATAGATGTAATGTGTTTAAGTAACAAAGCTTATTTATTTATTAAAACATAAACAAACAACAACAACAAAAACAAACACCAAAAAACCATCAATAAAAACATAAAACAAGTGGGATGTTTGACTGGTTGCCATTCTTGGTGAGTTCTCAAGGTGTTCATCAGAGACTTTTGATGAAATATTACTCCTATGCTTCATCCTTGTCAGTAATTGTTCACAAATGTACATACCACCAAAAAGAAACGACATGAATAAGGTGTTACAGTGAAGTGACAGATATTTTTCTCTGGTAAAAGAAGGATTGTGGAAGTCTGGTAAACAGATGTGACTAATTTTTTTTAGTTCAATGTCTGATTGTAACTCTGTACATTCAGTGTGAAAATTTGCAAGTAGCGTATTTATGTTGCCTGAAAATGGAGTCGCAAATACATGTTAAATAATGATTTTTTTGGTAGTCTTGAAATCTACAATCAAATTTATTCATCACAATGGAATGTTCACATGGCTCTGTTTAGCCACTGTATCAAAATACATGAAATTATTTGCCATAACTTTAGCTTGCCATAATTTAAGTTTCATTTCAAATGCTGGTATTGTCTGAAACATAGCACAGAAAAGCTGAAATTCACCCTGAAGGTGCATGTTTAACTCATTTTAATGAGCAGTCAAATCCATCAAAAATGCTAAATCTGTGAGCCATTTTTAATCTTCACGTTCTTGCACAATTTTTTCTTCCGATTCCATAAAGAATTTGATTTCACTTTGGAAATCATAAACATAATAGAGCGTTTTACTCTGGCTTAGCCACCTTCCTTTAAAAAACGCAAATGATTACCCCATAATCAGCATTCATCCTTCTAATGAACTCATAGAATTGGAGATGATTTGGTGCCTTGGACTTCATTAAATTCACAGCTTTGATGAAGATTTGTGTGAAACTGTCCATTTTTAAAGCTTTTGCACATAAATTTTCTTGATATCCGATGCAGTGATATTTCATCAAATGTTACCTCATCTTCTGTTAATTTTATAAGTCCCACTCTTTTACCAGCCGTTGCTGGGGCACCAACAGTAGCTCTACAAGACATGTTTATAAGGGTTAAAGAAAATTGCTTTAATGTGTTTTGTTACTGCTTCATACAGATCAGGAGATATAAATGTGTCTTTCAGAGGCACCAAAAAGGCAGTGACATTGCATTTGTAATCAATACCTCCAATGAAAATGGCAAGTTGAGCTGTATCTGTAGTATCAGTACTTTGGGGCAGACCATCTGCCATGATGAGGCCGAGCAACAGGGCTTAGGCTGCATGTGTGAAATGAGCTGGGCCGCAAGTGGCACGCAGGCCGCAGGCTGGATATGCCTGTTGAAGAAGAATATTCACACAAGTATATTGGTTTAAGGGGTATATTGTGTTTATCATTGACTCAGACATTTAGATATCTCAAGTGTTTTAAACAGAAGGTTAACTTTAGGAATATCATTGCCTTGTCCAAGACAGCAGGTTTGTCTCGGGACCAAAATGGAAACCATCTGTGTTTGTTATACTGCTGAGTGAAACCTTTGAGGCTGTTACAGTCTCCAAGGCCCAAAGGAGTCCGGAATTTGTATCTACTGTGACAGATGGCCGATGTGAGCATCCTCCTTGCTGCCCCTATAAAGTTTGGTGTGATTGTAGAGGGGTTTCAAAATGCTGGAAGATGATAATCCCATTTAGAGTGACAAAAGGAGTTTCTGTGTCAAGGGTCAGTGGCATGCCAGGGTTCCTCGTGCAGTGCTGAGGAAGAGTCGCTCTAAGATGTCAAGTTAATGAGTGTAGATGATGTAAATTCCATATTTAGATAGGCGTATTAGCATTTTCTGTTGTAGTATAATATAAATTTATGAATATATATATATAAATAAATATATATAAATTAAATTATTATTAGATATTAATATATAATAAATTACATGTAAAATATATGAATAATAAATTATTTTAAATTTATATATATAAATTTAAATATAAATTTAAATATAAAATACATAAAATATTTAAATTATAAAAGTACATTCTATCATTCTACATTCTAATATTGTGTATTGTATGTTACTATATAACTATATGATTATAACAGTATATAATTATAAAACATGTAAAACACGTAAAACATGTAAAACACAAAAAATATAAAACATATAAAACATGTAAAACACGTAAAACATGTGAAACATATAAAACATATAATTATATGCTTATAGCAGTAGCTACTGTTTCCTATTAAGACGAAATAAAAACAGTCCAAGACTGGCACAGGAGTAGGCAAGTGAGCTTCATGATGTTCAGGAAGCATCCTCTTCAGAGATCAAGTTGCAGATGGTGAGTGCTCCTGGCTCATGCTGCCATTCAAAGGAGTTGAGATGGAATTCAACCTTCTGCAAGAGAGTTTATACATTATACTACAGCTCAATGAGATGGTATTTGAACTTGTCTTCTTCTGTCTCTTGACTGAGCACCCTGCAGCATTAATAGAGCATTTACAGCTAACTGTAACTCTCTCAATTGCACTTAGATATTTACTTTGATGTCGTAAAGCTCATTTTTCATGCCATTGTTAGCACTTAGTGTAGCATTACTATGAAAAGCCCCAGTTAACTCACTCATACTTAAAAAAATAAAATATTTGCAGATAATTAAAAACTCACGTCCTTAAAAAAAGAGAATCCTGCTGTCTTTGGACAATGAAAGCTGCCATAGTCAAAAGGATCTAAGATCTCTTTGGGTCAAGCAAGGCAGCTTGAGATATTTTTTATAGCAGTTCACTGTGCAACAGGTGATGAAAATATGAGCACAGGCCGGCATGCCAGTGCCCGTAACCATCTTTCATTTACCAAGGCAGACTAAGATTTGTTTTGCATTTATGCTTTGCTGGTTCAGTTGGTGGATCACTGTGACTTGAATAAGCAAGCAACTTCAGTTCTGAATAGAAACTTCTCAACTGTGAGTCATGCTGTACTGAGGAGTAAATTAGACTCCATATTGATTAAGTGAAATTATTCTACAGTAAAACTTAGCATCTTCTTGGCTTTGTGGTGCAAAAGAACAATATTTTGCCATTCTTTAATTCAGTTCATTTTATCTGCCGCAAGAGCACAACAGTACCACAATAAAAAGATAGATAAAGAAACACAAACCTTTATTTGTACAACAAAAGATTGTCTTGGAGTAATTCCTCTTACAGTATAGTTGAGACATTGTTTTAAACTGCATAGGACCTAGAGGTCAATTACTTTTACTTAAAATTACTCAATTATTGAGGCTTATTGGGCGCCGTGTCTTCGGACCACATGGAGGTGGATCCACGTCCATTGGTTCTTCTTCTACAGGTGGATCCAGCTCCATGGGTTCCTCTTCATTTTGAGGGCCATCCACCTCCATGGGCTCCTCATCGATCAGCTTCACCAGCTGCCTCCTCCCCACCCACCTGATTTTCTTGTGGGGAGGAGGATCCATTACTAGTGGTGAGCTCTTTGCTGCTGCTGGTGCTGCTCTCTGCTCTGCAGAATGGCAGTTGCAGTATGGCAGTTGCAGTGCTCGTAACACTAGTGACATCAGCTGTGTACCAGTGTTCCATGGCAACCCAAACACGGCAGTTGGGGCCTATGGCCTGAGAGTTGCCCCAGTTTTGAAGAAGGAAGGACAGGGGGCACTTAGGGACCCTTTTCTGGGAAGGACTCACTTGTGCCATTGTGCTTGCTAGAGAGAACTTGTAGCCGTTGGGCAAAAGGCCCCATGGAGACTCCAGTCCCTTCTTCATCCCATGCCTCAAATCCATTTGTACTGATGGATGGGAAGGATCAGGCCAGGAGAGCCTTCTACTTGGCAGCTGCCTGGCTTCCTGCAAGTGGAGGCAGCTTGTTGCCAACAGAAACATAGAGGGCACAAAGGGTACTGACACCCTGCAGGCAGCCTAGGGACATGCAATCAATAAAGAAGTGCTGGGTTTCAAGGGTGGTGGGAGTTCTCCTTTGCTGTCCTTCACCTCTGTCCCTTGAGCATAGGGGAGGTAGTGCCTCATCTGCCCTGATCTCCAAGGGAGGGCAGTGGGGAGGAGAGGGCCTGGTGTCCTCTGAGAGGCTGTGCTGGGATGGCATGAGTGGTCCGCTGGAGGGTCTGTGAGATCCTTGATGTTTGGTGGTGGCTTTTTCATTCTGAGGACGAGAGGGCTGACTTGGGATTGCTGTTGTAAGTGTTTTCTCCATCCAGCTAATGAATGTGTGGTTGAAAGTGAAGTCAGGCCACACATGACAGTGCACAAAGAATAGATGGAGGATCGATTGAGTGTCCAGATAAGTAATCAGGTCATATTTGATCTCTGGATCCCTGCCACCTCTGGAGTAGTGATATTGAAAAGAGGGCTGAGGGGCACAGGGCCCAGTTCCACAGGTGTCTGCACCCCATCAGTTGACTCTTAGTGTACTTCAAGCAGCATGAAAGTGTTCAATAGGCTAACATCACATGAAGAGGAAAGGGAGGCATTTTTGTTTGGTGCACATGGACTAAATTACAGCCAACATGCCAAGAAACTCTGCAGCTTGTTGCTGAACTAAGACAAACTAAGCTGTTTTTGGTGGTGTTTCTGATGACGGTGTCGTCTTGTCTTTCCACCACAGTAATTTTGAGGAAGGAGGAGGGATGCTGGTTCTCAGGGCACCTGTCCTGAGGATGGATTCACAGTGCTTGTTTTGCCACTTTTCAGTGAGACTAGATGCCTCCTGGGCTCTGGGACTGCCCTTCATTTCATGTGGTGTTCTTAGGATTCCAGCTCCTTGTTCATAGCCTTCCTGGTCTTGCCTGGGGAAGCTGTCAGCTCTCAGCTATTTCTCTCTCTCTCTCTCTCTCTTTTTTTTTTTCTTTTCTTTTTTTTTTTCTTTTTTGTAATTCCACTGTGCAGACCTTATCTTTAGAGGGTTAGTTTTAAGTACTTTCTGACATACTCTTACTAGCTTTTAAGTGGCAGAGATGGTTCAGGTGTGGTGAAGGTGCTGATGAGTGCCATAATTTTCATGCCTCGATAACCAGTGTGGCTGAGGGAGGTCTCAGCTCAGTTAGAGAAGGTAAACTCTTTCAGTTCATTAGCTTTTCCTCTGCTGTATGGACAACGTTTCTCTGAAGGTGTGTCACGTCAAGCATTAAGTGGCTCTTGCACATTATTAATGCCATTAAATAGAGTCCAGTAACACCTCAGTGGAAGCACATCTTGCAGACAGTTTCTGGGTTCTATTTAGCCAATTCTGCTATATGCAATCCGCCGTAGCATAGGCACTGGGCTTGTTCAGCCTGGAGAAGAGAAGCAGGTGGGGTGACCTCATTGCAGTCTTCCAGTACTTAAAGGGAGCCTACAGACAGGAAGGGAGTCAACTTTTTAAAAGGGTGGATAACGGCAGCACATGGGGAAATGGTTTTAAATTGTAGGAGGGAAGATTTAGGTTGGATGTCAGGGGGAAGTTCTTTACCAAGAGAGTGGTGAGCTGTTGGAACAGGCTGCCCAGAGAGGTTGTGGATGACGCAACCCTGGAGGTGATCAAGGCCAGGTTGGATGGGCCTTGGGCTGCCTGGTCTAGTATTAGAAGTTGAGATTGGCCACTGTGTTTGTGGCAGGGGTGTTGGAGCTTGATGATCCTTGTGGTGCATTCCAACCCAAGCCATTTTATGGTTCTGTCAACTTGAAAGAGAATTCCAGAAACAGTTTTTCCAGTTTTTGAGTGCTAAGTTAAGTCAGAGCAAAATTAACAGCCTTGTGTATCCCAGATTCCAGTCGCAGAGAAGCAGAATCAGAAAAACCCACTAAATATGTGTCTTCAGTTATTTTGAGATCTTCATTTTCTTTCATGTGCTTACCGATTTCTAGTAAATTACCTGTGCCCACCTACTTTTCAAAGTCAACTGCTGCTGTGATGCATCTTTTGAAATGTCAGGGAGGCTCAGGGACCTCTGTCAGTAGTAGTAGTGGTACAGACAGGAGTTGGCATACTTAATACAGAATGAAATGGCAGTAGGTTTTGTTTGGCAAAGGGATTATTGTTATCTACAGCAGTACCCATTTGTACCATTGAAAAATTGTAAATGGCAATGTCTGTGCATTTGGAGGCATTTGGGATTATTTAGAAGAATCTGCGTGAGGATTAGGGTAACTGTTGTAATTGACTGGAGTGAGGATGAGTGAAAAACGGGTTTTAATGAAAGAACGAAATGCTTCGGCTTCTCTAATGTATGCAAGTAGAGCGGTAGCCGTACAATTCCAAGGCACAGTTTCTCACTCACTTTTTCAGTGAATCTGAGGTTTGGCAATTTTGAATGGCTTCCACAGCATCACTGTATAGGTATCAGTTACCGATTTTTGTACTGCAGTAGCATGTTTCCTTTCTGCATGACATGAGTGTGAAGATGTAAGACTTACCACTGAAAAAGGGGTGAACAGACTTGGACTATTGGCTCTACATGCCATTCATACGGCTATGAGAACAGCTGATTCAATTCCTTGACCCTGTAAGTTGTGATCTGCTGCTCATTGGTGTCGTACTAGAGCCAGAACTTAGTATTAACAAGACAAGCTGCAGAAATATTCTCCTGCTTAGAAATGACTTCTTGTTTTCAATCTTTTCTGATACCCATGCTGTCATGGAACTCTTTTCTTGGCTAGCTAATACGCAGGCAAGAAAACAGAAAATGTAGTTTACAAAGTGTCTGCAGACAGTAAGTGTCTGCAGTATAAACATCTACTTGACTGTGGCTGCAAAAAATTGTCAGGCCTGCCATGAATTGTAGAAACCTAGAGTCATCGAATGGCCTGGGTTGAAAAGGGCCCCAGAGGTCATCTAGTTTCAACCCCCCAGGGTTGCCAGTCACGAGACTAAGCTGTGCAGAGCCACTTTCAGCCTGACCTTGAATGCCTCCAGGGATGGGGCATCCACATCCTCCTTGGGCAACCTGTTCCAGTGCATCACCACCCTCTGTGTGAAAAACTTCCTCCTAATATCTAACCTAAACCTCCCTTGTCTCAGTTTAAGACCATTCCCCCTTGTCCTATCACTGTCCACCCCTGTAAACAGTCATCCTGTTTATACACTCCCTTCAAGTATTGAAAGGCCACAATGATATCTCCCCAGAGCCTTTCCTTTTCCAAGCTAAACAAGCCCAGTTCCCTTAACCTTTCTTCATAGGGGAGGTGCTCCAGCCCCCTGATCATCTTAGCGGCCCTCTTCTAAACCCATTCCAAGAGCACTTCATCTTTCTTGTGCTGGGGGCCTCAGCAAAATCACTGTTGTTGAACAGAAAATCAGCTGTCTCTAAATCAGCCAGTTGATAAAACAAATGAAGGCTCTAAGGATAACAGATGGAACGGTAAATGGACTGAACATTTGGGAAGCACTGCTGTTGATCTCTTGGTTAGCCCAAGAAGTGGTCTGAAGGTCAAATTTAAGACTAAAATGTATAGAAGATAACCTTAGGGCTGTAGCTCCATCACATTGCCTACAGGTAGCATTAGAGCACCTTCTGACATTTCATCTGGGGCTGCAGGCTTAGTGACCTCGAGATGTGTAGCCAGGAACTTTCCCATCCCTTGCTTTTCCCACTCTCTTTATTGACAACAGTTTTTTCTCCTCCCGTACAAGGTGCTTGTAAAGTTCTGCTTACCTTTCTGTTTCTCTCCAGCATGGACATCACATCTGTGCAGTTTTTTGTAAAACCATAAAATCCTCTAATTTTCAGAGTTTGCAAGTCTCTGAGCAAAGTGTGTTACTCCCTTTTTTCCTTAAGGGGAAATTTCCCCCTCAGTTAATACTTAGAGTAAAATGCTACTGTCACTGTTGTCAAGAATATTGTCCTCTGTGAAATCTATATTATTCTACAATAAAACTTAGCATCTTCTTGGCTTTGTGGTGCAAAAGAACAATATTTTGCCTTTCTTTAATTCAGTTCATTTTATCTGCCGCAAGAGCACAACAGTACCACAATAAAAAGATAGATAAAGAAACACAAACCTTTATTTGTACAACAAAAGATTGTCTTAGAGTAATTCCTCTTACAGTATAGTTGAGACATTGTTTTAAACTGCATAGGACCTAGAGGTCAATTACTATTTTATTTAATTAATTATTAACTATATAATAAATGTAAATTTAAATATAAAATACATAACATATTTAAATTATAAAAGTACATTCTATCATTCTACATTCTAATATTGTGTATTGTATGTTACTGTATAACTATATGATTATAACAGTATATAATTATAAAACATGTAAAACACGTAAAACATGTAAAACATAAAAAATATAAAACATATAAAGCATGTAAAACACGTAAAACATGTAAAACATATAAAACATATAATTATATGATTATAGCAGTAGCTACTGTTTCCTATTAAGACGAAATAAAAACAGTCCAAGACTGGCACAGGAGTAGGCAAGTGAGCTTCATGATGTTCAGGGAGCATCCTCTTCAGAGATTGAGTTGCAGATGGTGAGTGCTCCTG
The DNA here is from genome assembly GCF_054131305.1 of Coturnix japonica. Classification (NCBI taxonomy): domain Eukaryota; kingdom Metazoa; phylum Chordata; class Aves; order Galliformes; family Phasianidae; genus Coturnix; species Coturnix japonica. The sequence goes on along the minus strand of NC_140664.1, from coordinate 62,950,091 downwards.
GCTCATGCTGCCATTCAAAGGAGTTGAGATGGAATTCAACCTTCTGCAAGAGAGTTTATACATTATACTACAGCTCAATGAGATGGCATTTGAACTTGTCTTCTTCTGTCTCTTGACTGAGCACCCTGCAGCATTAATAGAGCATTTACAGCTAACTGTAACTCTCTCAATTGCACTTAGATATTTACTTTGATGTCGTAAAGCTCATTTTTCATGCCATTGTTAGCACTTAGTGTAGCATTACTATGAAAAGCCCCAGTTAACTCACTCATACTTAAAAAAATAAAATATTTGCAGATAATTAAAAACTCACGTCCTTAAGAAAAGAGAATCCTGCTGTCTTTGGACAATGAAAGCTGCAATAGTCAAAAGGATCTAAGATCTCTTTGGGTCAAGCAAGGCAGCTTGAGATATTTTTTATAGCAGTTCACTGTGCAACAGGTGATGAAAATATGAGCACAGGCCGGCATGCCAGTGCCCGTAACCATCTTTCATTTACCAAGGCAAACTAAGATTTGTTTTGCATTTATGCTTTGCTGGTTCAGTTGGTGGATCACTGTGACTTGAATAAGCAAGCAACTTCAGTTCTGAATAGAAACTTCTCAACTGTGAGTCATGCTGTACTGAGGAGTAAATTAGACTCCATATTGATTAAGTGAAATTATTCTACAGTAAAACTTAGCATCTTCTTGGCTTTGTGGTGCAAAAGAACAATATTTTGCCATTCTTTAATTCAGTTCATTTTATCTGCCGCAAGAGCACAACAGTACCACAATAAAAAGATAAAGAAACACAAACCTTTATTTGTACAACAAAAGATTGTCTTAGAGTAATTCCTCTTACAGTATAGTTGAGACATTATTTTAAACTGCATAGGACCTAGAGGTCAATTACTTTTACTTAAAATTACTCAATTATTGAGGCTTATTGGGCGCCGTGTCTTCAGCCCACATGGAGGTGGATCCACGTCCATTGGTTCTTCTTCTTCTACAGGTGGATCCAGCTCCATGGGTTCCTCTTCATTTTGAGGGTCATCCACCTCCATGGGCTCCTCATCGATCAGCTTCACCAGCTGCCTCCTCCCCACCCACCTGATTTTCTTGTGGGGAGGAGGATCCATTACTAAGTGGCGAGCTATTAACTGCTGCTCATGCTGCTGTCTGCTCTGCAGTATGGCAGTTGCAGTGCTCGTAACACTAGTGACATCATCTGTGTACCAGTGTTCCATGGCAACCCAAACACGGCAGTTGGGGCCTATGGCCTGAGAGTTGCCCCAGTTTTGAAGAAGGAAGGACAGGGGGCACTTAGGGACCCTTTTCTGGGAAGGACTCACTTGTGCCATTGTGCTTGCTAGAGAGAACTTGTAGCCGTTGGGCAAAAGGCCCCGTGGAGACTCCAGTCCCTTCTTCATCCCATGTCTCAAATCCATTTGTACTGATGGATGGGCAGAATCAGGCTAGGAGAGCCTTCTACTTGGCAGCTGCCTGGGTGCCTGCAAGTGGAGGCAGCTTGTTGCCCAACAGTAGTGAAGAGGGCGCAAAGGGTACTAACATTTCTCAGGCAGCCTAGGGACATGCAATCAATAAAGAAGTGCTGGGTTTCAAGGGTGGTGTGAGTTCCCCTTTGATGTCTTTCACTCTTTCCCCTGGAGCACGAAGGAGGTGGCATTTCTGCTGCTCTAGTGTGGGCCTGGCATCTCTCTCATCTTTCCACCACTGAACACCTATGAGAGAAAAGCCAGTCTTCATTTTATTCCATGCTTCCAGTAGACAACAGTAGTCAATGCAAATCCTCCTTTAATTTTTTTAACACTGACTGAAGGCACTTCCTTCTGTGTTTCCTGGGACTCCATGTGTGCTGGCCCCTTGCCAGCTCTAAGGTTGTGCGTTGTCTCATATGACACAAGGCACTGTATTGTTGGGTGCTGTCTTCAAGCAAGCATCTTGATGGTGTTGAGCCTCCTTAGCCCTGATGGACGTGGATTCATTTCCGTGGGTTGTTCTTTATCTGGAGGTAGATTCACTGTAAAGGCTCTTCATCATCCTCATCCACCTCTATTAGTTCATCATCAAACCTTCTCCCCATGAGTTGCTCCATGACTGGTGTGCTGGTAAGAGTGGGGAGGTGCGTGAGGATGGCTTTTCTGGGAGTGGTTCACTTGTGCCTTTTGCTTTCCAGGTAGAATGGCTGGACTGGTGCAAAGACCAGTGTAGTGTCCAGCCCCTTCTTCATCCCGTGTTTGGGATCTCCTCACCAAGATGATGGCAAGAGTGTCCTGGGGGGTCAAGTGGTCTCCACTAACACCCAGCTGCCTGGCTAACTGCAAGTGCAGTCATCCTGGTGCCTGACAATAGTGATGAGGGAACAAAGCATAACACTCTGCAGGCAGCCAAAGGAAACATAATCTTAGAATCACAGAATATCCTGAGTTCCTTCAGCCTGCCTTGGGAAGCCATGTGGACTCCCTTCAGGCTCTTCTTCTATAGGCTTAAAAAACCAAGGCACCTCAGTCGCTATTTCTTCCCCTCTAGATCCTTTTCCTAAACACTGAGCCCAGAATGGGTACATTACGTTTCATTCATTGGAGCCATATAAGTTGTTGCTTCATGTAGGATTTGTGTAAAAACTTGTACAGATTCCTTATACACAGAAGCTTGCTCCAAGCAAGTTGTTAAGCTCATTAACAGGGCAAAAGAAAGACTGTGTTCCTATAATTTCCAGTTCAGTTGTTACAGAGTGTATAAAATCCTAATTCTACTGTAGTCCAAGGAAAAACTCCCACTGGTTTAATGGAACCAAGATGGCATAAAGTTAATTTCCCAATACAATGTAGAAAACCAGAAACTCTCCCAGAAGAGTGACTTCAATGGAGTCTGGACCTCAGGAGATGAAACTGTTGTCTCAGAGAGGCAAATGCTGTACATTACTATTAGAATAAGGAGGATTGCTGCAATATACAGAAACAGTTATCAGTTTTATCATCTGATTTCCGTTATGTTTTGACCTCATGAGAACAATCTGGGCAGTTATTCTTTGAGGGCAATAATTCGCATTTTCACTTACAGCAAAATTATTTAGGCCCATGAGGCACTGGAGAATGTCTTTTTAAGAGTATGTTCATAGTAAAGAGAACACACTTGTTTTATATGAAAAGAACACTGGACTAATTTTATATACATGGGTGTTTGTGCACTCAGTATTCAAAAGATGGTATATATTTCAATTAATAAAGACCAATTCATGGAGTTCAATTCATGGAGTTTAATTAAATGTTCATTCTTTGGTAGGTTATCAGTGGTGAAACAGCAGAACAATAACTGCTAATACAGGGAAATTGGCATAGGCAGGTAAAAGCTGTCCTGTGAGACCAGAGAGGCTCTTTTTGTTCAGCATAGAGAGGAAATTATTATCACAAAACGTGGTGTAAAGGGTGTACAGATCTTTCAGCAAGTAGGCTTTGAGAACAAACTGAACCTCTTTTCATTACATAAGCTCTTATCTACTAAATATATGAAGCACACTTAACCAAACGCCATGATTTCCAGCCTCAAGCAAAACTCCATGAAGTGGGAGAGTAGCAATGGAGTGCCCATCTTCTGTTTCTCCTTTCTCAGATGTTCCCATACTTGTGGTGGGAGAGAAAGATTTTGCAGGGCTGGCCTGCAGTTTCTGAGGAGCAGGACCAGTTCCCCCTCCTTAGACAGAACAGGCATTTCTCCATGCAGTACACGAGCATTTGTGAAACCCATTATTTAACCAGAATGGGGAAATTTGGGAAGTCATCTTTATCAGACAGGGCATCTGCTGTGAATCTCCTATGAACTCCATGTGATCTTTGGACTGCTGTTGGCACTTGTGGGCTGGCACCCACATTAGGTGGGTTAGGAGATCGGTATATATATAGCTATGCACAGGACTAAGCAAGACAGATGGGAAAGCAGCTTCTTACTCTAACTGAACTGCATTGACTCCTGCTTGCAGTCATAGTAAAAAGCAGTTAAACTGCTTTTAGTTTCAGAAGTCGTGAGTTTATTCATTCCTGCCTCACCGGAGCCTTTTTTGTTCATACACATGCAAACATTACAACAGTCTTGCATAGCAGTGTGGCATTATTCTATATAAAAATACTTAATTTTAGCCAGAAGTGCAAGAATATTTTTGCTAATTAATTCTGAAAATAATTCACTTTAGACAACTTTCTCTCCCTTTTGGCAGTCTACAGGCAGCGTGAAAGTGGTGCTTAATCACACTTCTTCACATTCTACTGAAGGGCCTAGATGAGAAAAGCCAACTAGCTGCTTCCGTGTCATACCTAACCTAGTTATGGGGACATTTTATTTATACCCTACCAAGATATAAATAACAATGCAATGATTGAAAACATCAGGGCTTCCTCCACGTCATAAAATTGGGATGAGGGAATAGTTTTGTGTGGTTATTGATTTCCAGCTGCTTAATTGGTGTTCATAATATCTCCTCGAAAATAGCCATGTGTGTTTCATTCCCTACTTGCTTGTTTAATTTAATTTAATCAGTTGTTACACACCTGTTTCCACTTACTTAAAGCAAAAATGATCTTCAGTGTGACAAATACGAAGAAACATTAAAAGCAACTAATCTTTTTCTTTGTAATGTTTTTCTTGGAATGATATAATTAAGAATCTAAGTGATAAAAATAATCAGATAGCAAGTTGATACATTAAAACACCAGTAGACATGTGAAGCTTCCTTTAAACTATATGGGCAAATTTGAAGATAGCTGTGGAAGGACAAGAAATACGACTTTTAGAACCTGTCATTGGAAATTGTTGGGAAAAAAATCTTTTTTTTTTTCTTAGAAGTGATACTCTATTACTAAATGCTGGGAAGAGACAGCTGCAGAGGAGATGCAGCAGACTTTTCACTAGCCAAATCAAAGAGAGATGAATAAGATCCTTGTTCATTTTATCACATACTTTATGCCCATGCACAAATAATACTATATACATTGCTTGCTCTCTTAGTAAGGTAGAGAAGAGCATATCCTAGACCTAGAGTTCCTAGACCTCTTAACAAGACTCAAAACCAAGAAGGCAATTTAAAAAATAAATTAGCTCGTTAAATATTATTTTTCAATTAATGATTTCTGAGCTCTAATTGGTGCCAAGCAAGCCAATTGGACATCAAGCAGAGCCAAGGTGCTGGCTTCAGCCACCCTCTGCTTTCTACTGGGCTGTGCTACAACACAGCTTGCTTATAGAGGGGCTGGCAGGCTCATCCCAGGGTGCTTTTAAAAAGCAGTTCATAAAATCTCCTTTCCCCTCTGGAAAGCATAGTTGCTAACAAACATGAAGAAGAAATGTTATCCTGAGTTTCACGTATTTTCTGTTAACTGATAAGCTAAATCAAAAGCATGGGATTAGTGCAGAGAAGCCTTGTGCTTTCATATAGCCTCTGAATCTCTCCAGCTTAGACTTTTGGAGCTGCTGCCTGTCTCCTCCTGAGACACGTATCCTCTTTCCTCATACAGTCTAAAGATAGTAATTGATTTATTCTACCAAAGGGCTTTAGTGACTGGGACAGCAATTTTATACAGTTAATATGTGTGCCCTGCTGTTTTATTACTTCCCCTTGTGGACAGAGTGTAGAAATTTCCTGCAAAAACCAAATGCCCAGAGACCTCAAATTAAGGTAAGGATGTTTTTTCTTTTTTCTTTTCAAATTTGCCTTCCTTACTTCTTTTTTTTTTTTACCATGTCTGGAAATCCCCAGTGAGTCTGACAAAAGTCCGTAACTCGGCTGGTTCCTCCAGAACAGAACATTGCCAGATGATGGCTCACGCTTCACTGACGACGTTCTGTCATCTATTGGTGCTAACGATGGATCAGTGTCTGTCTCTACAGCCTTTTTAATAGGTACTTTATTATTTTGACACATTTCTTTCCCTCCTGTTAATCCAGGGATTAGCAGTGACAGGCTTAACTGTGTTTACACCATCCCTCTTGTATTGAATTTGCTGCGATCTGCTAGCTTCCTAGCAAGACCAGCACGTCCTCTTGCTTAAATATTCCCATGGAGATTCTCTGAGGTTCTCTTTGTGAGCTCTAAAGCTTTACCTGACAGGTTGGCTACAATACAAAGCACAAAAAAGACAGACTACAAGACAATATGATATAAAATCAATGGAGGTCCCATCATAGAAGAACAAAAGAGTAAAAGAAAAAAGCTATAAACCAAGGGGGAAATAGTAACAGAAAAGTGTCTACATAGTCACACAGCACATGGGGAAAATCATTTATCCATTTCCTGATCCTTGCCAGGATCTGAAAACTTGCTCTGACCAGATGCTTTGCTGTTGTCTACCCCTGGGATTTCTTCAGCATGGATGCATCTGCATTCCTGTAGTTGCATAGGGCAAGTATTGCCTGTAAATATCCCTGCAAAAAGGTAGACTCCCCTACCCCCCAAAAAATATTTCCTACTTTCCCTGTCAAAGTTGTGTCCTGTTGCAGATGGCCTAGTCCTGTAGCCTATTTCTTATGTTCTTAACCACTGGGTGCTGTTTCAAGGTTTTAGAGGGACTTAAGCATATTAGTCTTCTGTGTCTCATTTCAGGTCTCTCATTTTCTTTACTCTTGGTTGTCTGTAACTCTCCGTGTCAGTCTGTGCCTGCCCCTTGCTTTCAGATTCCCCTGTCCTAGCCACAGACATATTTCCCTGCACTGCTCACATGTACCTCAGCTACCTCTTGTTAGGGCAGCACTCAGCGTTGCTGCTGCATGTAAGCAGTACTGATAGCTCTGTGGTGCTTGTCTCTGAGGATGGACTTAGGAAGCAGGTGGATAAAACTGGCCGACCCCACAAGGCTACTGCATCGTTTCCTAGAATGAAATGTCTTTGGCGCTGGCTTCTTCAAATTTCTCACTCCATCTTACTCAAGCTCCCCTCAACCCCCAGCCGCACATACACATGCTCATGCCTCCAAAGGTTAGCTTGCCAAGAAAATCAAGCTTGAGAAAAGCATCTCTTGCACATGCCTAGTCTGGTTTGGGGTGACTCAAGTGTCCTTGCTTCCACTTCTATAGTTATTAAATGGGACAAGTATATGAGGAGCCCAAGCTATCTTGCCTTCAATGTGTTCTGCTCTCATTAGAGTAGTGCTAGATCTAGAGCAGCTCTCCTGGTGCCATGAATAACATTTCCTCGTTACTGCTATTTGTGCTAGATTAAAAAATCAAGGGCATTGGAGTGACTATGCAGGACATTACAGAAGTGTCACTGTTAGAATAGATCCTAGTTTTCAAATAATTAGCATTTGGATTGTTTTTTTTGTTGTTGTTGTTGTTGTTGTTTTTTTTCCTTCTTAAGTGATTTTAAGTATTCCCTTCTCCTCATATTTTTTCTTTCTGTCAGTAGCATAGAAGAACCTGTGGGAAATCCAGGCAACCTTTAAAAACTTGAATCATCAGCAAGATAAAACTGCAGACATTTTTCCCCACACTTTGTTTCACAATAAGCTGCAATAGCTTGACTTGATCTGTCTACTGCAATGGAAGCTCTCCTTGTGAGAGCTGTATATTATGGTCTTCTTTTTGCAGGTGACAGTATCAGAGCTTGGCAGTAGCAGGTAAGGGATACAAGTGTGTCAGCATCTTAAGTTGGGGCCCCAGGGAGCCCTCATGCTCCTTTGGGATAAAAAAATCTCCTTAGCTCCAGACTTTCAGTCTCTTGTCCTTACCTCCTCATTGTAAGCACTACACTCTTAACAGGCTTTTTGTTTGTTTGTTTGTTTTTTAAGTGGTAAAATTATAATTTTATAATTTCGGGACAATGCTGCCAGTGTTCTGTATTATTTGTCGTGGTAATAAATGTTTTCCATGTTAAGGTTGAATTGCCTCAGTGAGACACACCTGTGTCCCTTACTAGCTGTGATCTGTGCTAATTGAGTGAATGATGCGCCCAAGAAAAAACAATGGAAAAGAATGAAATGAAGACAGATGAATTCAAATGCACCTCTCTGATGAAGTGCGAATAGTGTTGTTTCATGTTCTTTTAATTTCTGGAAATCTCAGATTCTTGAGTTTTCTCATTTCACAAGAAAATTGCCATTTTGTTCAGGTTTCAGCCTCTGTTGTCTGTACTCATTTCTACAAGGAAGATCAAAACCTTGCTTCTAGAGAAGAGGAAGTTAAAACAGTCAACAGCTTTATAAAGTGACACCACATTTGTTTCTTAAAATACAATGGATCTTAATGAAAGGCAGCTCATAAAATTATTGCAGCAGCAAGTACATGTCCCAACTGATACTGGGGCCCCACTGTGCCCAGCTCTTTATGAACAGATTATAAGAGAATAATTTCTCCACGAGAAATTTAAAACCTTTTTAGATAAGACAGAAAAAATAAGGCACCCCTCTGGGTGAAGAAAAAAGCCTTGGTCACTCAGAGAGCATGTGGTATAGCAAGGAATAAGACTCAGGACTAGCTACTAGCCTTGCAAGAGAAAGTCATTCACATGAAGCGGGTTGGTTCCTATTGCTGGAGGTCAGTATTTGAGACCTTCTGTTCAAACACATACTCCATTCCTGTATGAGGATGATCATGGATCTGACACAGCAGTCACCATGCAGTATGGGGTAGCAGACCCAGACTGGGTAGGTCAGAACAGTGCATCCAGGTGAGATCATTGCTACCGCAAGCAGCCGTGCCACATTATTGGGCTGTCACACCACTCTCCTGAGCCCTGTCTTCTCCTAAGGTGGTGTCAAACCTACACTGGACTTGAAGTTGGAAGGGGCTGAGCTCCCAAGATACTTCTTTTCTTGCAGTCTGTTGGCAGCAGTGACAATCAGGCAACTGATGCATTAACATACCAGGGAGGCTCTAATGTTTATTCATGTGTCACTCTCAAGGGTTTATTGAATTGATGCCTGGTAAAGCGACTAATGGGAGCCCTTGGCAGGGTACCTTAGATGGATTTCCTCATTATCTCTCTAGATTTTATACTCTCTAGCAAAATCAATATTAAAGCTGGTGCACAATGCGGCCTCTCTTAGCTTCAGGGTTTAAAGATTTATGAGGCATCAGGGAAAACCAATGAACGCAAAAGCCAATGACATATGAAGTAAAATTCAAGTGACATGAATTGCTACAGAACTAAGGTGGGTGATTTTCTACCTTTGTTAGGAAAATCTTTTTTTTTTTTTTTAAATCTCCCCCTTCTTTAGAATGTGCTTTGGTGAGGCAATATGTGTCCCTTGCAATCCAGAAACTGTTAACTGGGCAAAGGAAGCACTAAGCTCTTAATGGAATTAAAAGGATTTGAGGTGACAGTTTTAGGATCTCTGCAGTCTAGGGATACTGAAAGAGGGCTGGAGAACTGGGAGAAGCAGTACCTCTATAACACAGCAGTGTCCATCCTATACATCTTGCCATTTCCATAGCATGTCAAAACCTGGACAATCATGGAGCCTTAGCAGTTCCCTGAAACAGGGCCAATGGTTCAGCCCATTGCAGTTGTGAATACTAGAACTGGGAGGAAAACAGCCTTTAGCTCAAATACTGCTACTACTGCAATTTCTCCAACTATATATATATTTTTTTAACCGAGAAGTCCTAAAGTGTCACAGGCTTGTTTTTCTTCAGATTTCAGATGCAAACTGCTCAGTCCTAATGCTTTTCACAAGCAGCGTAGCCCCTACCAAGAAATGACCTGCTGCCTGCAAGCTATGGTTCTCACTACTGAGCACAATTATGTTTACTCAGTCAGATACGTTGACATTTCATTAATTCTGTGGGGTTATCTTTAACATTCCCATCATATTTACTTACGACTGCCCTGAGGGGAAATCGAAGAGTTTAAAAGGCTGGTAACACTGTGAGTGGAAGGAAAAGTGGGTACACATCTGGGTTGTTATGCTCACCATCGCTACTCCAGAATTCCCTGATCCCAAAATTAGTTTACTTCATTCCCCCATCTTCAGCAGCAGCATTAAGAAATTCAATCCAGATGTCCCTGTAACATGCTCAGAGAGGCTTTGAAATTATGCTCTAGGATAAGTCAAAAGACTTTTCCTCTTTACATTGCTTAGCATATTTTTTATTGCTATGAGGTTACAGCTTAACTGTTAAAAACACATGTGCTTAAAGGGTTCTTTATCTTTAAATCCAAGCCTGATCAAGGAAATAATGTATTTATGGATGTCAGTGTTGCATTTGGGGGAACCTTATTCCCCCACACCTTTCATGAGATTGTTTTACAGTTAAACTGAAATGAAGAACTGGACTGCACATACCAATCGTCTGTAAACTATTCAAACAGGAAACAGGAAAGTTTTGCTAATAGGAGTCAAATTCAGTCCTGATTGTGAACACAGATGGTAGACTTCAGATGGCATCAGAGGACTCACGTGATCAAGAATAGCTGTCACCTACCAATACCACCACTTATTCACATAACCTGTACGGTATGAATACCATATGTCTGTAAGGTACATACATATCCATACACAGATTTTACTTAGCATGCTGCCTTGAAAAACAAAGAACAAAAGAATTCTTGTTTCACGGGAGAAATCACAGCCCAAGTGCTGGTGAAGAAAGGAAGCTTCTTTGCCCTTTCTTCCAGGAGCCCTTTGGCACAGGCATCACTATATATCCTTCACTGTGTTCTTTATGTTCCTTCCTCAAGAAACTGAAGCATGACGTCTACAAGCACAGTTCATAAGCTAATGGAGGTGAAGGTTATTTTGGTCCTGTCTGCATGCTGCTTATTGTCAGGATAAATCCCAGCAGCTTCAAAGGAATTAGTCACCAATCTTGACACATAAACTCCTAAACACTCGATAACATGGAAGCGATGTACGAATCCCATGTGGAGTTTCAAGAAAGGGGCAGATTTCAACCAGTAAAATTCATGGCCCAGCAGGCTGTGGAGGATCTTGTTGGTTCACGTGTTATGAACTTCTCTCCCCCAGTCATTTTATTACCTTGAACATCTGTGGAAACGTTGAGGTGCAGGAAGCCTCCAGGCTGCTCAGCATGTTTGACTCAATTTTCTTCTTGAACATGTGCAAATGCTACTTCTATTTGCACCTTCGCAGAGCTGTGATTTGCAACACCAAAGCCTAAATGACACCTAAGATCCCTCCAGAGCATTAAATAAACAAGCCAGTAGGGCATCTCACAGTCTGGGAAGAGCTAAACCGAAAGCAGGAGCACAAACTGCTTTGAAAATGAACTAGTTGGATTTCTTTGCTGTACTTCAAGCCAGAGAGATCTTATTTTCTTTTTCCTTATTTATTTTTTTCTTGCATGAATCCAGTCTTCACTCACTCCCCAGAAAACTAAACTAGGATTCGGATTCAAGTTTTATAATGTAGTAAATCCTGTGTTTCTAGTCTCATTTTGTTTAATTATATTTATGTGAAGCAAATATGAAAATGAATAGGACAATTAGTAGATTATCCACAGTAATGTTTTGACAGCTTGATAGTTTAACGTCTCCTACACCATTGCTTCTGATTTGGTACTGAGAGTAGATACAAAACTCATAAAATTAGTCAGAGGCAAATCAGGCTTTAGTAGCAGGTTAAAAGCTAGAAAGGGACTATGACTATGCAACGTAGTTTGGGCTTGAGAACTGGTATTGGCTGAAGGACTGTATTAAAGTAATTGGCGGTAAGGAGGATACCCTCTGGAAGTTAACAAGTTTCTTCTAAAACTAAGCTCTCTCCTTTTCAAAGAACTGCCCTAACCCAGATGATGGCCAGGAAGAATGTAGTAAGTTTTGCAATCACAGAACAGCAAAACACAATGTACCTCTGTTTGAGACATTCCATATAGCTGCCTATCTTCCTGGCCAGTCATCCCATTGCAAATGAAATTACTGTGATCAGAACTCTCTATAAAGCAATGTTTTGCTCACTTGTTTCTCAGATGTACCATGTATTGAATGAGAAGGGTCGCAATTACTAGAAACAAAATCCATCAGTCATCCATTGGTCCTTCCCTTCTGCTGAATCATTACCTAAAGGATTTTGGAAAGATTTCTTCACCTGGAGGGAAAAAAAAAAAAAAAAAGAAAAAGAAGTGTTATGTTGAGAAAATGACCAAGATTATTCTAAAAAGGAAATGAGTACAAAAGATGACAAAACATAATATCAGATACTTCAGCTCCCTGTAGCTTACTGTCTATGGTTCTCATTCTTTGATTTCTTTACATAGGAATCTGATTCTGCTTGGTAATATCAGTAGTAATAACAACATAAATCAGGAAAATAATATAAGATTGTAACGCAAAGCATTCTCTCTGATGGTGTTTACAAGATGTTTATGCAGAATTAGACCCTAAGTTTTCACTTAAGAGAATGATCAGTCCTTTAAGAACTCCAGCACATACTTAGTTGGAAGAGACTATTAAAGTTGAAGGCAGATAAGAGATTTTCTAGGAATATTTTGTACACAGAAAGGCAGGTAAACCTTTTTTTTATTATTATTATTTTATTATTATTACACTGTGTAATCAGATCATTGGAAATGCTGACTTGAAATTTCTCCGGAGAAACAACAAGCCTTCCATTTCACTGCCTTTACTGCCCCTGTAAAACCAGGTAATTGGCTCTGCAAATTGAAGCCATAAATAACTAATTTCACATGGTGGGTGAGGGTTGAATATACTAATTAGGCGAACAGTTGCACCCAAAGTTCAAGCAAGCCAGGCATATTGCTTGTACATATTTAAATATTCTTCCCTCTGGAGCATTTGCCACAGCTTAGAGAGAAATAACAAGGAAGGTGTGGTTCCAGTCTGTGCAGTGCACAGTGCCCCAAAGCACAGACTCCAGCTCTTGGGATGAACACAGTGCTGAGCAGGAAAGGACCATGATCTAAGCTGAAGCAATGAGGCCCAACATAGGGAATCTGCATTGTGGCTCAGTGACACCTTCCACTTACAACCTTAAGGGTAAGACTAAAACAGCTCCTTACATTGTGCATAAAGGTCTTAAAGTCAGTTTTTGCTTGAGGAGGTCCTTTTATTTCTTTTTTACTGATGGAGGGCTCCTGTAGATCCAGTGTGGATGAATTTGGTTCAGGCACTGTCCTGGTGGGAAGTGGCATTAAGGGTGCCTCTGGCTGTAGGGTCAAGGGAGAGCCTGCTGCTGTGGTGTTTTTGCTAGTAGCTTTTTGGGGTACCCCTTTTGAGCACCCACTTCTAGCACCAGCAGCATCTGGAAGTGCTTGTTTATTCTGGGCATTTCTTTCTCCCTTCCAATCAGAAAGTCCAAGCTCAGAAAACAGATGGGATTGTTCTACCAGTAATTGGTCCAGCTGCTGCAGAGAAAATAGAAGGAAAAGCATATTGCAGTAATAAAAATATAATAAAAGGAATCAAGCAGGATACACAAGAGTATATGAAGCATGCCTGCTCTTATGCTTGGTTCAAAGAAGACATGCAGTATTTGGCAAATGAGATACTGCCAGAAAAAGGAGAAAGGCCTAGAGGAGGTTTTATTCTTGCAGTTAAATATACTGTAAAGTCTGCAAAAGGGCCTCTGTCAGTGGACATTGTTTTCTGACCCTTTGACCCAGGCTTGTCAGGGAAGCTCTCCCACAAGACCCAGAGCTTGTGCAGCATACCATCAGGATGCCCTCCCCGACTTGGTAAGCTCTATCATTCAGACAGAGTTCCAGCTCTGCCATCTCCTGACGAACGGCTTGACATAGGCATTGCAGGTTTCTGCTTTCCTCCCTGCAGAGACAGCAATGAAAGCACACTTTAGTGAGTGGAGAACACTTTCTTCCTTAGCTCCACCAATGCACCTATATCCCACTTTGTTGCTATCTTGTTTCTACCTGTGATCACAGAGTAATTTGCAAAAGGACGAATAAAAGCCCTCCATTCTTCAGTTATCTCAATTGCAAAGTTAAATGTGTTGTGGTCACAGAGCAGTTACAGAGCCTGAGTTTAGCCACATTCATCTGTTATGATTTATTACCAGCATAAAGACCTACATAGATGGTCCACTTTGAGGCACCTCAAGACTGGAAGCCCTTAGTAACTTTTTGAATACGTGAGCACTGGGACACTCTATGATTCTATGACATCTCAATAATCACTTTGAATACAAGCTGTTTACATTAAAAGCTAAATTAAATCAGCTCCTGAATTCCTACTGCTATTAAAACACATCCAACCTAAATCTATGGAGCGAACTTCAAAATGCACTGCTTGAACAATGCAGAGAAAGGTTAGACTTTCTTCCAAGCAAAAATCACTGTTTTCTCTTCCACTTGCATGATACCCACAGCTGCAGCCCACTGATCAGCAAATCTACAGTAAGACAAGTGACCAGACACATCACGCACACTGCTGCTGATGTTGGCTTTGGGTTTAAATGTGTGGGGCTGCCTTTACCTTCCTTCTTCTGGCATGTAATTGGAAAACAGTGCCTGCTGTTCAGTCAGGTGCTGATCAATCTCATCCAGCTTCTCATGGAAGTGCTGACAGGAGATCTTCATCAGCTCTATTTCATGAGTACACTATGGAGAAAAGCAAGAAGACACTTTACAACTTTTCTCTGAACGCCTCTATGTTGAGTGTGTGTTGGAAGCTGACAGCCCACATGGCACATGTCCTCTTCATATCTGCACAAGGACTACAAGCTACTCCTGCAGAAGCTTAGCTGGTCCTTCAAGTTTGCTCTGGGTGCACCATTTGCATCCCAGTTACTACCTCTTTCATAAATCATGTAGGATGAAGTCTTGGTACTACTCAAGTCAATGGGAATTTCGTTTTTGCCATTGGAGGGGAAATGGACTTTGATCAAAGATTTAGCATAGCGCTCAGTTCTGATATTATATTGTTGTCATATATTATCTTCCAGCAGTATGAGTTGCTATAGATAAAATGATACGTTACATTACTATCCACTGGAATTTAGAAACTGTTTTGGAAAAAAGAAAGAGGAGGAGTGAGAATGAAACAGAGGAAAAATACTTAAGAACTATGAGAGGGACAGATGTCTTCATGACAGATGCTAAGTGTTACACTGATAATTTCTCACCATTTTCCACTTAGAAAGCTAGAACTGGGTTTATCTAACCAAGCACAGACATTTACTGTAACAAGCGTACATCCAAGCAAAGTAACAAAGCAGTTGTTCTCATTCAAAAACAGACATCCATGATAAGTCAGAGGACCTATGTCATATATGTGACCATTTCTTTTGACTGAGAGAAGGAATTTTTTATGACTAATCATCTGCATCTAATACAGTGTGAACAGTAGGAATGTCTCAAAGCAGGTGAGAACAATGAGCAGTAATAGCATATAAAAAATCCTACTAGGACATTCCCATTACTGCCTTGGAGCACAGAAGTAATATAAGGACAACCCACTAGTAGTTTCAAAATAGATCCTATTACCAGAGTCCATTGGTTTAGGTTTTTAGCCATGTTAAAGACTTGGCTTCTTATTCCTTGTTCAAGGAAACAATGCAGACAGTATGATCCAAATTATTTTGGAGACAATACTATCTGCCTTCTAAAGGTATGCTCCCCTAATTACTCTGAAAGTGGTCAGAGTGCAAGCAGGAATATGAGACATTTCCATTTTAGCAGATTTTAGTCTCTTGTGAACCATAGGAAGACGGTGTAGGAACCTGCTCTCCAGTGTTGACCACAGTAACTGATAGAGAGCAAGAGGCACATTTGCAAAGTGTGGCAATGCTTGATGTTTTTGGATCCATGCAGTCACCTTTTGATGATCTTTTTATGTCTGTTAACTTGAATGTATCTCCCAGTCCCCAAAAGGCCTGAACCATGAAGAAGCTGTCCCTGCTGGGGTCCAGCTTCAGTTAGAGATCAAAAGACATTCTCTGAGCATTTGAGAAAACTCAGTCTCCATTTTAATGCAGTTCCTGTGTCAGGCATGCTCTTGATGTGTGTGACTCAAGCATAAACTCTCCTGCAGTAGTAAATAAAATATCTAGCCTTCATAGCTATGGGATAGCACTGGAAAGAGCTCATCAGAGACTGGCAGTGGTTTGACAAGGCTGCCCTGTGGCTGCAGCAAAGGTCAGTATCTGCTCCATGTGGACTGCAGCTGGTTCTCTTACTGCTACAGGTTTAGGCAACAGTCTCAAGCAACACTGAGGCAGTCACATGTGTCATGAGGACCTTCAAGTTCAGCACTGGATGACTGTTCATCTTATCTTCAAGACCTCTCCATAATCTTTAATTTTAACCACAGAAAGTCTGGCTGTTCCTAGATGAGAATGCATAGGGTGTGAGTAAGCAACGTCCACATGGTAACCAAAAATTCCGCTTCAAGTCTGAGCAGAGTAAGGACTTATGTCCATCAGAAAAGCATGCCCTAATGAGCTGGAAGAGCTTCAGTCCTGCACTTCTCTAAGCAGAAGTCAGCGAGCTACAAGAGCTACAGTGAGCTAAATTTCTAGATGGTTCCTTGAGGATAACAGAAGTCTATAAATTACTATGCAAAAGATCCAAGAAGCACATGAGGGTACATTTGGAAACATGTGTAAGAGGCCATGCTTTTTGCATTACTCATTGCCAGTAAGAACAGGTAGGAGAAATATTGCTCATAAACGTAATCATCTCTGGACACTGGGATGGCAAAAGGGTGTTCCATGAGATTTGATGAATGGATTACCCACAGTCAGGCTAGAGAAATTAGTTAACTTGTGGCCAGAACAAAAGCCCAAGGAAAGTTGATACTTTCGCCCCCTCCCCCAGATGAGAGGGAGGTGGGAGGGGGAAGGCAGTGAAGGATGGATGTGTTAGAAAGCTCACAACAAAAGGAGAAGATAATTGTACTAACAAAGCCCCCAAAGGGCAAGTTGTCTTGTTTTATTTTACAGAAGATCCCCGTGGGACCTTCACGTAGCCGATTTTAACCATTTGTGTTTTGTGACAGAAAAATGGAAGATGTGATCATGCTAGAATACTGATATACCTCTTTATTACATGTTCTGGTTGCAATAGTATTATGTTTTTGTTTGCTGTACTTGTGAGTTGTGATTGGTATCAGTCTTTGGATCTGTTTAAACTTCACAATTGAGTTCAGAGTTTTTTCAAGTCATCCTGGCTTTCTTGTACTCTTTGCACAGTGGTAATCATTCCTTCTAACCCCTTATTTCACCTTTTTTGGTCAAACTTGATGGTGATTTGCATGTAACTCCATGGTGTTTCCAAATTCCTAATGAATTGGGAAATGAGCAATGGAGCCCATCTAATATATGTTAGATGTGGTCACAAAAGTGAAATTTATCATAAAATCCTTTGCACTGATGCTTTTCAGTGTCTCAGCAGTCCAGGAGTTCCATCCAAAACACGGTTGTTGGCAAGTGTCTGAGTTTTTTATAAGAAATGTGTATGTTTCTGGGATTACTCCCTATGATTTAAATTCTGGGGTATCCTACATTATGTTGTGACTATAACAGTTCTTAAACTTGCCAGACTAGTATTTATCTCTCTCAGCAATTGAACTGTTTTGGAAATACTCAAGAAAGTTCTCCTGACACAAATATCCCTATTGTTTTACTTGTTTATTTATTACTATTGGTTATTGTTAAATGTATGGTTGTTTTCAGTGTATGGTTGTTTCTTCTCACATTCTACCTTTTATGCATTATGTAGTATTTGTGTCACCCCTCCTGAAGAATCACTGGTTGGTGTCTGTAGCAAATTAAATGATTTCACCTGTCGTCTAAAGATTGATAATGGTAAAGTTGTTAAACCAGTTGCTGAAGGTATACAGAAAATAGGACATGTTCCTGTCCAAACTTGGAAAAGTCCAGACCTTGACCTTTTTCCCTGTCTTCCAGGTGGACTGCGGGTAAAATGCACCTTATTTTATCTATTGTGTGTTGTCGCAACTTTCATGTTTGTTCTGTGTATGATACCATGTTTCTTTGAACTTATACAATGTGTTGTATTGTCCATGTATTTTGTAACCTCCTCAAGTGATGGAGAAGTGGAGCACATCAAGAAATCTTTTGTAATGATTGTATTAAACATTTTAATTCCCCACCCTCACCTTCCTTTACCCTCATGCTTGCTATCTTTTTCTCACCATCCTGGATCAGCAGTGGTCCATTTTTTAAGCAAACTTTGAGTCACGGGGTGGTGTAAGAGGCCATGCTTTTTGCATTACTGTCTCAAAGTTTGCTGAAATGGACAAGTTCAGGCAAGTCCTGGCCAAGGTTCCAGGACTCCCTTTGTCTGAGACACACGGGAACCAAGGTTCGAGAAATCCCTTTGTTTAAGAGATGGACGAGTCCGGGAGCTACCAAAGGGAGATAAGATGCTGATTAATGGCCCTTAAGTGGTCTTTTTGTGTGGGCCTATCTCAAGGAAGATCGCCATCTCTGAGGACTAATGGCCCTTAAGTGGCCTTTCGTGTTGGCCCATCTCAAGGAAGATTGACAGCTCTGAGGAAATCACAGGACTCTGACCCGAGCCTTCCAGAAATGTCACAAAGGCTGGGAAGAAGAAAGATAAAAAGGGGCATGGACAAACCCCGAATTGAGGTTTTCTGACACCAGATGCTTCACTACGGAAACAAGGAGGTTTTCTGTCATCAAATGCCTCTCTACGTGAACGCCTGCATGCTGAAGAAGATGCCTGCATGCTGAAGAACCTTTGAGGGTTTCTAGGTATCTGACCTCAGATTCCTCCACTGTTGTCCTACTGCTGCCTATTATCTCTTCTGGGATTGCTGCTTGAGACTTTGCTCCGTGGGACCTCACTGCCCAAGACTCCACTTCCTGAGACCTTGCTACTCTGACCATCTTTTCTGCGATTCACCGATCTGCTGCTTGCGGCCTGCTACTCCGCTGCTGCTCTCCCCTACGCTTATTTTGCCCTGGAACAACGTTAACAATGTGCTTCGGGACGCTGCTGCATCCAGGAGGGGACTATTCCCTGCTTTAACGTAATTCTTGCTCTTTTCTACCTTTTCCTATCGCCTACTTTCCCTTCCCCATCACCCTAATTTTGATATTCGTCGCTCTCCCTTCCCCATCCCCTCAATTGTCTATCATTTCTAATAAACTGGTTGGATCAACATTTGAATGCTCTTCTTCTTAATCTCACGCCGGGCATAACATATCAAAAGAACTTTTGCCTCACTCCTAAATTGGAGCGAGACAACATGTTATGGATGAGGTATGGACAGCTCCCCAGGACCTGACTCTTCAAGTATATTGCAGAGCACATGCTCACACAGATTTATTCACAGCTCAGGCTCAGCAAGGATACAGGAGCAACTAGTTTTTCCTGGACCTGGACCTTGTTTAGGGTAAACTGAGTTTAAATAGTGTATATTTGATATCTAACAGTTGCTCCATGTTGCCTGCATGCCCTTGGTAAATGGGGATATAACCTGAGAGAGCTTTTTCCAGTAAAAGACCTTAAATGCAAAGCACAAAGCATACACAAGTGCAACCTCTCTTGTGCCTAATATTCAGTAAATTCACTCGCTTATTGCATGGTGACTGGGATGTGGAGCCATACCCCTAAGAATGGATCCTGGGCAAGTTTGTTCCTCTCGCATTCCCTAAACTACACAGACTATGTAAGAAAAAACGCCACTTAGCCCCCATTAGAAGAGTGAGAGAACAGTAGTCAATGAGAGTTGGAACTACATGATCCTTGAGGTCTCTTCCAACCCAGATCATTCTGTGATTCTGTGAGAGAGCTTTCCAGTCCGCCATAAGATACTGACTCACTGCCATCTTGTGGCAACAAGGTAGCTAACAAAATGCATGCTTTTCCTTATACTATTCAAAGACAAAACACTGCTGATGTATATATTCAGTGATGGGGCAGAAAACAAAACAAAATTGCAGTTTCACTTTTTCAAACTTCTGTGTAGCCATTTTCTTCCTCAATTTGTACAACAGTTCAAATTCCAAAACCTTATGATGTGTAAAAAGAAGAGCAAAAATAGAAACTCCTGCAAATTATCAGGGTCTATGTTGCTCCTTTCCACATTTCTCTCAGGACATAAACCCTCCCCAGTTCTCTTCTCCCTCAACACACCCTGAGTCTTTCACAACTTTTGGGAACTCAAGGGAATTCAGACCAAAGAAATAAAAATCTGGACTTGTTACTGCAAAAATTGTCTTAATGCAACTCTAGATTTCATGGAAGCTTCCTACTCCTCCATGATGAAATGGTTTGAGGCACTAAGAAGTTGCCATTCACTTTGATTTAAAACAGTCTGGCTCATTGATGTATCTGGGTATGCACAGTTTGTATTTAGCAAACACTATGCAATAGAACCTAAGGTAGCTCCCAGTAAAAGGGGATTGCACCTTGTATTTTCTGCAGTGCAGGAAGTTACTCAGTAACTGCAATTCAGCTGATTCACTGGAAATCATTCAAAGTGACTGAAACCCATGCTGTAAACCAAACCTTGTCTCAGCTCTTCACTTAACCTGAACGTTATCATTCAGTTCTCAGCATTTTAAGACTGAAATGAACATTATGAAAATAAGCAGTCCCAAAAAACTGAAGGTATACACATATGTTTGCCACTTTTGTTTAGAAAGAAATGCTTCCCTGCTTGACTCAGAAGGTTATATTCCCAATATATGTCTCACTAAAGAAACAAGTGTGAGAGATGAGGAAAGGGAAAGGAAGCTTGTGCACTTGGCACGTGAGCATGTCAGCTGTTATTGTGCACAATTATTTGAAGAAGTCTACTCACCAGAGGAAGATTTCTCATTGCATTTTCCTGCAGGAACGACAGTGTCCTCAAGACATGCAGCTTGTTGGCAGCCTGGTTTGAGCAGCAGCCCATGGGGCTATGGGGAGAAACAGCCACAGGACATGTCCATAAGCAGCAGCAGCAATGGCAGCAGCAGTAGTGGCAGCAGGGATTGCCCTGTGCACCCATCATTCCAGAGGTTTCACTGCAATGGTGTGGCCTATATTTGCCAGAGAGCATGGTGTCAAGGGAGGCTGATTTTGTCAGGTGGCTATGGGGTGGGCAAAGCACAGGCAGCTGCCCGGTCTTTCTGTTTTCTCCAGTTTGGCTGGGAGTGTCAGTGGTCTGCTTCACACTGTCCTCTGAAGCCCTTGGGTCTGACCATATGGGACTACCAACCCCAGAGCAGTGCACTAACACCTTGGACGAGTCCACATGGCCATCCTTTGCAAGGCTTTCAGTGCAAGGAAGATTTTGCCTCATGCACTTCACCCTTGAGGTAAACTCCAGCCCTGAAGGCATCTGAACAGTAACAGATCTCAGAGGAGTATGAGTCATTTCACAGTTTTGGACAGGGTCTCCCAGTTCTGGTTTCTTAGTGCCTAACATTTCCTTTGTGCTCCCTATCTCTTGACTGTTGGGTGAACTTAACCCTGGCCCTTCTGCTTGGCATGGGGGAGGCACTTGTGAAGAGCAGCTTGGAGCAGCAAGGCCTTTAGTCAGAGTTTCTGGGAGTCCCCTTCTGGAGGAGCGTCTTATTTTTTTCCCATCAGCACCCATTTTAAAAAACTTTTGCCTGTTTGTCTCCTCCTTTGCTGCAAGCAGGGCATCATTTCTGATGACCACTTCCACACCCCACCACAGTTCTTCACCACATTCTGTACAGTCTCTGTGGACATCTCTGCGACATGTGACTTCACTGTCCTCTTCCATAAGGCCTCTCTCACTTTCATCATCATCTCTCATCTTGCTCTCAGTGATGAATACAGGGTTTGCGTCACTCAATTCAGTGAGGGCTGCATTCATGTTTTTACATCCTGTACTGAAATAAAACTGACAATGAAATTCTGATGAGACAGGCTCTCCTTCATCTTGAGTGCCACCCTTAAAAGAAGGAGCATTCTCTTCTATGCACTCCTCTTTTTCAAGATGCTGTCTTTCAGTTTTATATTCTTTCATGTCACATAATCTGTCTTGGACACAACTCTGCAGCTCAGCATTACAGGCCTGATGCTCGCCATTTTCTGCAGCTGGCAGGAGGGAAATCTCTTCTCCCTGATCTCTGTGTGCTTCTGTTGGTCTAGATACTGTCATGATGCTTTCATGAGCTGTGATGAAGACTTCACCAACACAATCATCTTGATTTTGTTGGAAATCTTGATTTGACAGAGGAAACTCTGTTGCATGTGACAGAGATATTTGCTGGTTGTAGAGATCAGAAAAAATATTCATCTTTACTGACAAAGATGCATTCTGAAGAAAAAAAAAAAAGAGGAATTGAAATCTCATTGTTTTACCAATGCAAACATTTGCTCTTCATCATTTTGTCTTGGACATCTCTGCACATGAAGTCTCTTTAAATACATCTTTAAATACCAGCAAATCAAATAATCAAAAACTATTGTCTCATTTCTTATCTAACCATGCATTAGTCTGGTGGAAGAGTTGGATAAAACTCTGGGAATGCTTCTTGCCTCCTGAGGTTCTCTAGGAGGATGAATTTGTGTCCATGAAGCTTTCATGACTTCATGATTTTTAAAAGAATTTTTACATTTTGTTACTTGTGCCAAGGTTACAGAGTTTTCATAGACCCGCTGACTAATATTGTTGATTCCTTACTTGTAGTACTAAGGGTTCTGGCAGCTCTTCCATGAACCCACTGCTGTCTGACTGGCAGCTACTTGTTCTTGTCTCCATCATTTCTGCTGGGGAAAATAAAAGATGAGAAAAATTACAAAGAAAGCAAATAGCAGCACTTGACCAAAGTAAATACAGAACTAACCAGGGGCACTTCAAGTGTATTTTCTACTTCCAGAATCATAGAATCATAGAATTACTCAGGTTGGAAAAGACCTCAAAGATCATCAAGTACAACCTCAGCTTAACCATAGTACCCTAATTCTAAAAACCCTCTGCTAAATCATATATCTGAGCACTGCATACAAATGACTCTTAAACACATCCAGGCATGATGACTCAACCACCTCCCTGGGGAGCCTATTCCAGTGCTTTTCATTTCCTTTCTGTAAAGAAGTGTTTCCTAACGTCCAACCTAAAGTTCCCTTGGTGCAACTTGAGTCCACTTCCCTTCATCCTGTCATCTGTCACCAGTGAGAGGAGACCTGCCCCGCTCTCACTGTAAGCACCTTTCAGGTACTGGAAGAGAGCAATAAGGTCTCCCCTCAGCCTTCTTTTCTCCAGACTAAACAGCCCCAGTTCCCTCAGCCTCTCCTCATAGGGCTGATTTTCCAGGCCCTTCACAAGCCTCGTTGCCCTTCTCTGGACCTGCTCCAATACCTCCATGTCTTTTTTGTACTGAGGTGCCCAAAACTGAACACAGTACTCAAGGTGAGTCCTCACCAATGCCGAGTACAGGGGCAGGATGACTTCCCTAATCCTGCTCACCACACCATTCCTGATACGAGCCAGGATGCCATTGGCCTACTTGGCCACCTGGGCACACTGCTGGCTCATATTCAGTGTCCATCAGCACACCAAGGTCCCTTTCCATCAGGCAGCTTTCCAGCCACACCTCCTAGAAATATTCTTCTTCACCATCTTCTAGAAACATTCTCGACCCTGGTGCTGTTGCCCAGAAAGCTCCAATATCACTATGACCAGAACAAATAATAACATGTGCTCAGGATAGCTACTGCTGATGATGCTCACTTATCCTCCAGTTTAATCATCAGCTGCAGATTTCATTTTTGATATATTTGCACAACATATGCAATGTAAGTAATCTATAAATAATCCAGCCATTTGTTTTCCTTCACTAAGCATGTTGTCTTTTGACAGTTGGTTGCTAGAACTGGCTCCTGCCAAGTCTCATCAATGTGTAATTTGTGTGGCTTCAGCCAGGTGAATGGAGCTGTCCTACTGTCTCACTAGATCAGTTTGTCCTTTGAGGAACCTTGGTTGATTTTTTGTGGGATTTGGCTATATAACAAGAATAATAAGAACAGTAACAAGTAGAAATGACATAAGATTGCATGGTAAGACATAAAAGCAAAAGAAAAATATTCTAGATCTACTCCAGAGAAGATCTGTAATCTAGTACCAACATCATCTGGATAAATAAGTTTTTACTTCAACATTTGCACCTAAATTATACAACATTAGCTATCCAGTTTCATCAGTATAAAGACAGTCCTCTTCAAAAGTACAAATGCTAGTGAGTAAACCCACAGTTATACTGAACATCCCAATTAACTCTCAGCCCTTGGATAACACACATTTTCAGATAACATTTATGATCATAGCGCCTTCATTCTAAGATAGCTGGCACAAAAACAGAACCAGAGTATGGGAAGCAAGCTAAGGGATTGTGCTAGAAAAGAAACAGGATGGATGCAGACTCTCTGGATACATGTCTCCTCTTCCCTGCATACATAACTACTACTGAGTCTTAACACTTTTTATTTTCTGGTTTTATGCATGAGAATGCGACAGTTCTTCAAGCAGTTCTGAGACATGAGCTATTAATTCTCCTTTGTGTGAACTGGAAAAACCCAAAAACGTGTCTATAAATAATGTTTACACACATTAAGAAACTCTGGACTTGATTAGGTATATCTTGGGCATAAATTGATGAAAATCATGCAATCTATTTGTAGACAGCAACTGCAAAACCAAAACCACATTTTACCTTTTGTAAAAAATAATTACTTGCATTATCTCTTGGTAGCATCACCCATACATCACTCACTTTTCCGATTTCAGATGAGAAATACACAGTTCCTATCTCACACATTACAAAATCTGCAATGAAGCCTGCTGAAAAATGCCTGTCTTGTGGGTGGTCTCAAAACTCATTCTTGCAGTTTCCCACAAACAGCATCATGGCTCAGCCTATTCTCCAGGGAGAATGCTCTACATATTCTCTGAACTTTTTTTAAAAGCTGTTTCAATTACCCTTTGCATCTTTGCCAGCTGTTGCTTCCAGTGCGTCGGTCTGGCCTGTAGTTTTCCAAACATAAAGAAGAAGAAATAAAGGCTTAGGAAAAATCTGAGAAGTAGAAAAGCTTCAGCTGCTATGGTTTCAACCACTGCGAGGCTCAAAATAACGTCTCATGAGAGAAAGACTCTCTTCAAGCTTTACATCTGCATAGTTAGAAGACCACGCTGTCTGTTTATTTAGTGTTCCAAGGTAACTGTTTTAATCCCAAAACACACAGGTTATGAAGCTGGAATGCTCCTTGTAGGAACAACTTTAAATGGAAGAGGAGTGCTGTTAGAATCTATCATCTGATCTGGTCAAAATCAGGTGGCTCCTGCCAGGTTTGGCCCATTCATTACAATAACTGTAATGCATCTGCTTCAGCAGGACAGTCAGTTGTGTTCATATATCACAAACAACCAGCCATACACCCACGTTTATAGTTTCCTGCACTAGCTGGAGAACTAACCAAAGTATGTGATGGTGCACTCTGGGCTGATGTTTCCTGGAAAACAAAAAAAGGCTGGGAGAAAGGACTGAAGATCAAGTTTACAGCACTACAATTAGACTACAGGAAGATCTCTGTGAGTCTCGCTCAACTTCCCCTGAAAGTAGGTGTCGTGTGTTTGGCTGTTATCATTCTCACTGAATAAACATCAAGTTTCAAACCACTCTGAAAGCCTGTATATATATTTAAAAGTGGTTATATTATAGAATCTTCTGACCCTTCTGAGAATTAACCCAGTTTCTACAGTTCTTGTGTAAGCAAAATAGAAAGTAATTTATAGTAGAAGCAGAACCATTTTAAGAACAGTTCACTCATATCAGTGAAGGTGATCTGAGTTAGGCTCACCTGATTTGCACCTACATGCATGATAGATGTGTAATAAACTAATACTCCTAGAGTAAAGGCTTAAATTCTCCATTTTTTTCCATGTAAAGTGAGGTCTCTGAGGGTCTGTGCTGACAATCTATTCCAAGTACATTCAGATGCCTAATTTAATCACTGCATCCCACACTGACATGTGAGAGCCTACCCAGTGTGCTAGGCTATATCAAAGCTACTCAGATTAACATAAGGAGTTTTTAATAGATGAGACAGAACATTTCATTGATAGCCAGACAAAATTTCTGTGATTTCCATGGGAGTCTGAATTAAAACCAAGACTTAGTAAGAAAAAATATGGCTCTCCAATGCAAGGTGAGGTGAAAAGCTTTGAAGAAATTGTCAAAGTGCTCCCATGAGGACTTTGAGCTGAACAGTACTCTCCTAGGAGAAATGCAGAGCTGTGCTGTGCTGTGGGCTGGGTCAGAACTCGATCAAAGTCAATGTCCTTTACAAATTGAGGCAGATCAATTACAAACTATTTAAATACAGTTTGGTTTAATGTCTGCATACTGGATTCAAGTAATGTTTGCATAACGGAAGACAGCATTTGTATACTGGGGAAACTGCTTTGGATGAAGCCTGGGCAGATCTCTCACTTCATTTCCACCGAGTGTCCCAAACAGGGATTGAGACTGAAAATTAGAGCATGTCTAATGCCATCCTGTGGAGAAACAGAGTTTCCCTCTTTATAAAGGCTGCTAGTTTGCCAATGGTAACAGTACAGTTTTCTTGGCAGGCTGTAGTATATCGTGAGGATAGCCATAGCTTGAATTCATACTATGTCTAGACCTTTCATGACCAAATCGTCCCCCTGCCAGTTCTTCTGAGCATGTTCAGACTGGATGTTGTTGCTAGATACCTAAAGCACTGTCAGCACCATTTCACAGCAGCAATTCTTTAAATGAAATTACAGCAACTGGAAGAGCATCTTAAGAAAGAATACAAGTTGGCCAATAAGACAGAGGGAAGGGTCAGCAAAATTTACATAAATATTCCTTTCACATTCAAATGTATTTGGTTTGGTTTGGTTTGATTTGGTTGTTTGTTTTCTGAAACAAATCTGACATTTTTTAATCAAAAGGAGAAAGGTGAAAAAAAAAAATAATGGGTTAAATTGCCTGAACGTTAAGCAAAACATGTTTTCATTTCTAGTTTACCCAAATCACATTTTTCCCCAATCATTTGGCTCATCCACTGAACCAAAATATTTATTATTCATGGAGCTCCACACAGTTCTCCTAGTGTGTAGAGACATCCAAATCTGTAGAGATTCTGCATATACATGCAGAGAATCACACAAAGGAAAGATAAAGTATGTTTGGAGAAGAAGTAGAGACGCAGACCAGTATTCAACTATGAGCTAAAAATTACAACTCTGGGCCTTGTGTGGAGAATACATCTGGCTATGCTGGAAAGCGGAAACCTGAGAATTGCCCCTAAAGACCTTGGTGAAGAAAACCTTGGCTCTTCGCCTTTTTGTGCTAATTGAACTGGGATAGTTCAGCTCTTGCATCCCATTTCTATTCTGCTTGAATTTTAAATAAAAATAGGTTACAGGAACTATCTAATCAGGTTTCTGCTTCGTTTTGTATCACATAAGAAAGTATATACCTTCCAGATCCCAAAGGTCCCACAGCTTTCCAGCCCTTTACTTGATCAATCCAAATTCATTAAGAGACTTTCTCTCCTTATTTGCATGCAGATACAGTGGCTTCCATTTTCAGCAGCTTTCAGTACAGGAACTTTCTGAAGCTCCTGGGCTCCTAGGTTTACCACTAATGAAAGAATATTCCCTAATTAGTAAAAAATAAGTGCTGAAGTGCAGTTCTGGGTTCCTTTGAATACTCTGCAGCTGGTTTTCTGTGGACTTGGCTGCAAACAATACAACCTCTTTCTAGTTTCTATCCAGGAGAATACTCACAATGTGAAAAGATGCCATGAGAACTTCTGCATTAACTGTAAACTATCCATATTTTTTGCACGTCTACTGAATCAAATTAATGTTGATCGATGCTCTCTGATGTTTGTCTTCTACCTCATTTGATTACTTAGGGAATTACAAGCACAATAACTTTGAATGAAAGAGCGTTTATGCTAATTTGAATTTTAAATTCACATATTAAAATTTTGGCTTCTCTTCCTGTCATAGGAAAAAGCAGGATGACCAACTGCAGCCTCACCACACTGTTCAGATTCTTGTAATCATTTAAATATTGCTGGACCTTGATGAGGTTAAGCATTTCTACAGCTATTTGTACCAGGGACTAAAGAACACAGAGGTGCTACAGGGTAGTAGGGTATTTTGAGAAGAAAAAAGAAGTCTGAAGGGTTTAATCTGACTTTTTCTCTAAGCTATACAAGCAAAGACACTTTGAAACCTCACACAGAACTCTCAAGGCACTAGCATCATTACAGCTTAAATACTTACGCTAGGTTCAGCAAGAAAACTAGATTCTGGCTTAAGACTATGTATAATGTTCCCATGCCCAGAGTTTAGTGCACACATAAATATCTCACCGACTGGGGCCTGAAAAACACTTGGATTCAGCAATAGTTGAAATCAACAACAGAAGAATGGAAGAACCACTGCAGTTAAGAAATAGGTTGAATGAAAGTTACACTGTGTTCACAGAAGTACAAGAACTGAAAGGACGTTTTCTTACACCCTATCCATTCTGTGTTTTGCTTCTCAAACACAGACGTTAATACTAAAGCTGTTCAAGAAGTTTCAAAAATGTATTTTTGAAAATACATGAATGTGCTTCCAAAAAAGAAATGAGGTTGTTTTGGGTATCTAGTAGTATCCTTCCCCTTTAGACACACTGCACTGCCTTGCCGCATTTCAGAAAAGGATGCTGTAGTAAGTGCTGACTGTGCTACAGGAATATGTCACCCACAAGGCACAGTTACTGGTGGTCTGCTCTCGCCATGAGAGAACTGCAGTAGCTTACTCCCCTCTCTTGCTACCCAGACAGGAGAGGCACCACCAACTTTAAGCATTATGCTCCATTATATGGCTGCTAAGGTCTGATAAAATCCACTGAAAATATGAATTTCCCATAAAGCACAAAGAACTCCATTTGGTGATGTTTTCCAGCAAAGCAGATTTTCTGAAGCCCATCGAACCTTGTTGCACCAGAAGAAATTATTTTGTACAATTTTCAGCATTTTGGTTAAGTAAATGTTGCTATTTATACCAGTTCCAGTGTGTGTGCAATAAAACCATACTGTCTTTCCCTACTGTTGGAAGTAGTTCCCTCATAGAAAAATGAACTGATTCTTGACTGTTATCTGTGAAAATAAGCATTTTACTTAGTGCTACTTAGTGCAAAAGAAAGGGTCAATTCTTAGTCCCTTTTTAATACTCCTGTACAACAATAACATTCACTTTTCATGCTGCAGAATGGATGAGCAAGTGAACTGAGCTAAGAAGATCTGATTCATGTTTATTTTCTGGTCAAACACAATACACACATCTACAACGGTTTTTCCAGTAAGAGAAATTAGTCTAGAAATGCCTCTCACTGGACTGATGCTGTGGGACTGACCTCTCTATTCAGCTACTGCTCAGTTTTGTGCGGCATTTCAGCAGATACTCACCAGATGGCAGCAGCACATAAACCACAAATTTTGTTTCCAAAGGCCAACAACAACAACAACACAGAGTTTTTAACGATGTCTTTTTGCAGATTTTGTTTTTCAATAACATTATACCAGTAACTAGATAAACGATCTTGTTGCAATAGACATATTATATGAAAGCAAATAATGCACCCCAAAATGCATTAAGTGCAACAAAAGAATCTATTTTTATTCAAACCCAAACAAAGCTCAGAAATGTGTGTACCCCCTGCTCCCTATGAACTGAAGGGGGTTTCCGTGCCAAAGATCCAAGACAGTGTGACAAAGTGATAAGATAAAAAGAGCCCTGTATGTTATTACCAATGCCATACCGTAACAGTAGTTATTTCACAAATACCACAAATGAGGGGTCCAGTAGAGCTTACAAGGTGAATAGAATCTGGCTCCTCTGAGGAATTTACTTATGCTTGTCAAAACCCTGTTACCTCATTTCTCAACCCATCTGCAACCCATATTCTCCCCATCATTTTGAGTAACACTTAGGTATATATATTTAGGTATAGGGGAAAACCTTGTGCCCCCCCTGATGTCTGCAAGGAACTCATGTGGGACAAGAA
Organism: Coturnix japonica; assembly: GCF_054131305.1. NCBI lineage: Eukaryota > Metazoa > Chordata > Aves > Galliformes > Phasianidae > Coturnix > Coturnix japonica. Next base: position 62,920,129 of record NC_140664.1, on the reverse strand, counting down.
TGCACGATACTACACCCAGCATGACTGGACTTGGTCAGGGGAGATGTAAAGCAGAGGGCTCACTTGTCAAGTGAAAGCCACAGTTATTTTGCTTCATCTCCGCATGCAGCCTTCAGTTCTTTGTGCTGTTAGCCATGGGGTCTGTAGATCAGGGCCATCATTAGCAGGAGGCATGTGCATAGCCCCAGGGGAGCTCTCGCACCTTGTGACCAAGTGCACACATGGTGCTTCACATCCTCCTGTTCAGGCTCCAGTTCCTTGCCCAGGGTTCCCAGCTCCCCTTGGGAGGATGTTGGCCTATATGTTCTCCAAATATTAACCATGAGCACCTGAGGGAATGAGGTCAGGAAGCATTAAAGGCATAAACTGCTATGGCATAAATAGCTACATAGCAACTCTGCATCTACCATTAGCGCATTCAGCTTCAATCCCTCTCCTGCAAAACACCTGAAGAAAAAGCATTTTTGCACCAGGTTCAGCCAAGTTTTTGGCTTAAGATTCAGTGTATAGATGGTTGTGTCTGTCAGGCTCGTGGCACAGCACAGCCGGCAGGCAGAGCACAGCAGCCTGGAGCTCTGCCCAGGCTGTGAAACATGCTGGAGAAGTTGGGTGAGAGGGCAAACTTGGCTCCTTAATGCTGTGGCTAGACAACCCTTGATATCCAACCTGCATACTAGCAGGCTTTAATGCCGGTGGACATATTTACTGATTTAAAACTAGCTTCAGTACATCTGCTCTGCCCTACAGTCAGCACTGTGACAGCAGGTATGAATATACTCCATTGTGAAGCGCCTGAGGCTGGTGGGTGGGTTGGCTGGCTCTCTCTTCCACTTTCGTGCATTACAGGTTTTGTGGAAAGAAGCTTTGTAGAAGAACTGAATTAGATGATAACAATATACCAAGCTGCTCATTAAAGAAAATTAAAACTTTTGTTTTTTAATGTTCATTCCTAGCTAAATTGTAGATGAACACAGGCAAGAGAAGTAGTGTGCTCCCTACCTTCTGCATGACTGAAAAGGATATTCCTTCCTTCCTTGCACTAGTGAACCACCCTCTGCCTCTCCAGAGGAGGTCAGAACTGATGTGTGTGTACTTTGCTGACAGAGGTTCTGGAACCTCCAACTTTGCCCTTCTTAAGAATATTCCCAAACAATTTGGTCCACAGAAAGCCCCCTTAAGGTATTTAAAGTAGATGGGGGCAAAGGTCCCATCAGGTCTGGTAACACAGCATGGCATCATGAATCTCACACATTGTCACTGAGAGCAGCAGACACACCCCTGCAAGCTGCCGTGCTTGGAGCAAGGCGTCTGCCTTGCCTGCCACTCACAGCTTCCGATCGCTTCCTGCTTGTCCTACACAAGAACACACTGCCCTAGAAATGAAAAAAAAAAGAGTATAAATGAGTAATCTAAGAGCTGAATTTGACAGGAAAAGAGAGAACACTGTAGGCAGTTATCTGTGAAAGATGATGTTTCTGCAGACTGGGAGGTTAGGCGTAGTGATGAATCTAGTCAAAACCTGAAATTGCAGTCACTTTGACAATGGTCTTTTATCTTCCTTCAGCTGATGAAACAGCTTCAAACTTTGCCAGGTCCTCCTCCTACTTTTTCCTTGAGAGTCAGGATCACTTCCATCTTATTTCAGTTGAGCTTCAGCCAACTGTCATTAATTCAGATTCATGCTGCTGCCAAATGTCGGGAGAGACGGGTGACGGTTGTGTCTGCTTCTGATGAAAATGAGAGGTAGAGCTGAATGTCATCAGCCTACACTGTAGATCATGTTACATCACAACTTCTCCCAGTAGCAGCTGCACAAAGATAATGAATAAAAAATAAGTGATTGCAGAGAGCCTCGTAGGGCTCTGTGCACCTCACAAAAGGAAGAACGGCTTCTGGCAAAACTTACAGAGACCTTTGAGAAACATGAGTGGGAAGCCTCTTTGGTCTTGCTAGGGTCCTGCAAATTCTGCCTGGTCAGCAGTGGACAAAGCAATCAGGAGGTCAGAATATGTGTCTGGCTTTTGGTGTTGCTTCGTAGAGATCAATTACAGCAGCTCTATTTCCATGGTGATATCCACCGAACTGTGTGGATAAGGAGGCCTAAGAATGTCAAGCTTAGTGAGACTGCCTCTTTGTCAGTGATATTTTCCAAGGAGAAATTCTCAGTATCAGTAAGCAGATAACAAGTATGTAGAAGATGCATTGAATAAGAATCTCAGTTTTCATCTAGAAAGAGATCTGACTTCTCTAGAGTATAAAAACATGACCAGCAAGTATAAAACTTATAGAGTATAAAAACAAGATAACAGCAAAGCCCACTTCTCAAAGGGGTCACTGACAGTGGCAGGAACAAGTCCTCTTCCTTAACAGCTATGGCAAAGCAATATGGTAGCATCAGAACAAGGTATCTATGCTCTCACAAATCTGCTCTGAAGTGGGATGTGAGGTTGGATGAATTTTGGAATGAGGCTTAATGTCCAAATGGCCAATCTGGTACCTTTAGCAAGCATGATGGAGGTCAGGCAAGGCTCTGGTACTGCTGTGCTCTGTTGAGGATGTAGGTAGGAAAGGCAGAGGAAAAAATATTAGAAAAGGCCTGATTTCAAGACCTCAATGCAATTTTTGCACAGCTAGATTTCATTTCAGAAGTTTTCTTGTTAAAAAAGCTATAGTTGTTAATCTAAATTGACCACTTGAACTATGTAGTTGTCCCCTTGAAGACCTAAGGTATTTTTTCTTTCCTCCCACCTAAGATTTAAACAGCAACAGGTTTTTATAACTTTCTTTGGGCCATCTGCCTTAAGTATGCAGTATATGCATATCCTTTCCCGCTAGGATGAATCAGTCTGCAGGACCTAAAATATGACACATATGTGCAACAAAATGTTACGAATGTGCAATGACTTTTAGGAATGTACTCACTGAAAATCAAACAAGCCCTGGAATCCCTGAGATGGCTGTATCTACCTGAGGACTGTGGACAGAGTTTCCTGACACCACTAGCAGGTGGCTCACCTTCCCAAAGACCATCTCAGAAGTGTGCCAGATTTCCTGTATTTGCTGCTTGTCTATTTTCTGCCCAGGTGACTGTGGGCATCACCACCTCCTGTGTCTCCATCGTTTCACAACTTTGCTTTTCAGTGTTGCTCTTTTCTCTCAGTCTCTGCTTTCTAGCAGTTTTTGCTTATTTCTGGGACCACAGAACTTTCCCTCAAGGCTTCTTCAGACTACAAAACGTCTGAAAATGACACAGCTTCCTCTCAGTCTCACTTATCAGTGCCTTATGTAGAGAAATGGGAAGAATGAAAAGGCCTTTAAATGGTTGTGGTCAGAAGATGGGAAAAATGTAGTCTACAGCATCATAAAACAAAAGAAAACAGCTAAAAAAAAGCAGTTGACTCCTCTGTGCCAGGTCACCTGCAGAAGATAAAACTTTTACAAAGAGGGCTTCTCCCCACACCCCGAGAAAGACGTGCTCTTTCCTCTATATGGGGAATGGCAGTGCTGTGCAAAGAGTCATGTCCTACCAAGCAATGAGACCAAAAAGCAAAGCATCCAAGAGCAACTTCCACTAATAACATAGCAAAACTTATCTTTGTTGCACAGAATGTGGAACACTGTGAGTGTTCTCTTTAGTGTCTTCCTGGATCTCTTCTTTTGAAGGAGTGGAGATTATTTTTTACTGCGCAATGCTAACTCAAATGAACTGCCTCAATAACATATAGATGTTTATTAAGAATCTATTACTGTGTTTTCTGAAGGGAGACCTCATAACAGGAGACCCTATGTGATCATTAACCAATTGCAAAGCTTAACATGAATATCAGGCAGCACCAACAGAAGAGTTATTATAGGACATTTTTAAGTTCCAGATCTTGATTGCCACTTTAGGAAGTGTCCTCATTGGCTGTTCCTTTGTTTTTCCCTTTTATTTATTCTGTTTTTAAAACTAAAAATCATTGTGTAGTAAGCAAATAAAAACATTGTGATGCAGGTACTGCAGTAAATAAGAAATACTAAATAACTCTTCTTTGCACTGAAAATAGAGAAAGGCATGTAGAAAAATCCTATGCTCTCGGAAGCACAGGAAATATATGTGCCTTTTCCTCTTGCCCTTTTGAAGACATTGCTGCTTCAGTTGCAGGCAGACATTACAATGGGTAATAGATAACAAAGAGGATTCACATTCTTGGCACTCAGTCAATTAAAAGAAATGCCAATTGCATTCTGTGAATATTCCCATGGTGCCAAACCGTAAGAGAAGTCTGTGAGTGGGAGGAGTGAAGGTGTGATAATTGAAAGAATTGCCACTTGATAAGTCACAGGAGCTAACGCTTTAGCTCAGCATGCGGGGAAGCTAGAACGTTCCCAGCTGCTGCAAAAAAATGGGTGTTTGCGATCCCTGGCACCACTCGTTGGGACAAGATGAATCACAAATGCTTCAGTAGCTAGCTACCATGTCACAGGGAGCCAGATGGAGGTGGTTACTTTTCTGATTGATTGCCTCCTGGGCTACCATGGGCTTTTCCAGCAGGCTAATGCCTTTCTGCTGGCACTCGATGCCCGGGTCAGCGCCATGCAGGAATTCCTGCTTCTCAGTAAGTCGCCACCCCGCTGAGGAAGAGGGAAGCAAAGAAGCAAGAGAGAGAGGGACTCTACAAGGTGCACCCAAGTAACACTGACTCCTTAATAGACATGGCTGCTAATGAATTTTCAGGCACGTGCTGAGTTAAGGGGATGAACAACATTGAAACACCCTTTAGTTAAACCCAGTGCTTTACAAAGGCTAATTGAAAAAGGAAGGAGCAGCAGGGGTGGGGGGTGGAACAAGGCAGAAGAAGGGGCAGAGGGGGAAAACAGCTCTATTTTTCAAGTGCTGAATATGAAATCCCTGCAACAGATGAGTTTGCATGCAAGCCTGCACCTCATCAGGGCAAAGATACAGTGAGTGGAGTCAAGCAATTTTCCTCCGCGCACAGCACCCCCAGCCCCTTACCCTGCCCAGCCAGCTTTCTCAACTGTGAGCTTTAGAATATAAACAGCCAATAAGTAAGGACAATAACTGCAGTTCCTGCTGAGAGCTAACTCTGCCTGTCATGCATTTGCTGGGTCCTAATACAGGACAGTGAATAAAGCTTCATTACAGAACAATGGAGTTAGCTGCCAGAGCCTACAGATTTGAATAAACAACAAATAAGCAACATCTGCTCCAGCATATGTGTATGGTAAAAAAAAAAAGTCACAAAATAAAAGAATTTGTAAATGCCAAAAGCAACACTAAACTGCCAGTGCTACTGTAGAGTGAATTTTTAATTGCACATGCATACAGGCAGGCTGTGGGTATTAGTCTCACATATGTCTGGTTGCTGCCAACCTGGGAGTATAGATGAATTTAATTAAATAAGGATTATCCCTTCTCTCCAGTACAATTACTTATTTATAACAATGATAAAATTGCCTAATAAAAAAGATTGTAATATTTTTTAAAACAGAGCTAGAAAACACTCTGCTTTCCCTGTAAGTCATTTGGGGATGTTTGGGGGTTTGAGCGTCTTTTAAAATTAAGTCTCAGCATTCTGCCAAGAGAGAGGGAAAAAAAAGCCTTATCATAAAGCCTACTGCAGTTAAACAGCCAGAATCTACATTATAGAGAAATATAAAGAAGACACACAGCAGCCAGGGAATTGGCTTTCATGGGGAGTGTAGAAAATTAAGCAATTGGACTAAAATTGAGGCCAGGCTACAGAGCCAAGGGACAATACCAGAGGGACAGGCACTTTCATAAGTCACCCGTCTCTAATATGCTCCATCTAGGCAGAGCAGTCTGTTCCTATCTATCTCTATTTCTTCTCATGGTGGGCACCTCATGCTTCTCTGCTCAGGTAAGATCCCATTTCAGCAGGGTCATGCCAGGCTCCAGAACATTCATTATTGCTCTCATACCCCTTCTCACAGAGCCTGCAAACAAATGAAAACAGGCCCTTAATGCTATCAGGCACTGCACGAGCCTTGAAAAATAGGCAGCCTGTATCCCCAATGATTTTCAGTCCAAATCTAATTTCAGGCATGTTCTCCTGGGAGCTGAGGTTTCCCTGCATAGGCTCCTGATGGAACCTGGACTGCATTTCCCACTCTAGCTCCTACTTTGAGGGTCTCTGCTTATTGGTCTGAGATAAATTCTGCAGTTTGATAGGAATCTTTGTAAGATACAGTGTTATTCACTAACTAACAACATCGCATTCATAATCGGTAAGTTCTGACTGCTTCCACGATACAAAGCAAATTGAAGTAGTAGTAAGAATCCCATGGGTATGGAGGGGCACGTCATTTAATAGCAGTGGGAAAAAGAGAGAGAACATGAATAGAGCCCATAAAAGAGACTTTAAATTTAGGCCAAGCATCAACAACTCTAAAAGAACAGAGTAAGAAAGAGTGAGAGATTGCAGTGTTTAAACAAAATTCTAAAACACGCTGCTGTGAAGGCATAAATCTTTATATAAGTGCAGTTCAATTGTATGATAAATGGATCACTTAATTAGATATGAGTCACATCAGAATTAAAAACAAATAACTACTTTCTGCTTTCTCTGTTATGAATTTTTTTTACCAAACACTCAGGTTGCTTATTCCTGTCTTAGAAGACTATTCAGGTTATACAGTTGATTCCCCCCTCTCCCCCCGATATATTGATATAAGTATATAATCTTCAAACTCCTTTAACTAATGCCTCTATCATTAAATAGTGTAGCCACCTTTTACAGCTGGGCAAAGAAAGGAAAAGAACCTTCTGGAGTATGATCCAGATCCAGAGAATTCATTATGTACTCTATCACAGTTACTCAGCTCCAGTATTTAATGAGAAAACTCCACACACACTGATGGAATCACTGGCTTAACAGAAATCAGTGGAACTCTGGCCACTGCCTTCAAAAGGCTCGTGATTTCACTCCTATACCTCCAACTGTAGCTCCAATCAATGACACAATTAAATGATCAGCATTAATAGATAGCTTATTATTATTATTATTATTATTATTATTATTATTATTATTATTATTATTATTATTATTATTATTTTTGAGATACCTACTTATGCATTTGAGTGGCTTAATTATTTCTGCCAGCTCCACTAAATTGATATAATGTAGTCCTCAAAAGTGAAGGACTCATTGACTTTTGTCCTTCACTGTTTCATTCACACTACTTTCTTTCATACAAAAGTTCTGTCCTTTAAAAAAAAAAAAAAAAAAAAAAAAAAGCAAGAAAAATAAGCCTGCCAGTGCTGCTCTGAGCACCAATTTAGCAAGGTTTTCTAGGGAGCAAGGCCAAACACTCCATGTTCTGGGGACTGAACAGCCATCTTCTCCAGTACCACCGCCCCTGCCAGTAAATGCTTCCCAGGATCCAAGCTCAGATAGCCTCAAATGACAGCGTAACATCTGGTCTAACAGCTTTGTGTTTAATCCTTTCACACACTCCTCAAACAATTATTTTCTAACACAATTCAGTGCTATGTCTGCTCACGTGATGACGGTGTGTGTGGTGTAGGAGACTGATGATGGAGCAGGGCCATGCTGCCACCAGAATGTCATGGTTGTATAGTCCTGGTTGACTTGCATATATAGTGGTTGCAGAGCCGTTATCTCCAACCTCATGTTTGATCCTAGATCTGGAAATAGGCAGGTAAGGGGTCATTTGGATCTGGCAAATGAATCCCTGAGTGGGAATGAAGCTTTTGTGTCATCTGGAAGTGTAAAGAAGTCTGCTTAAAACATCATATGGATGCCCCAGACCCTCAAGGCTTTTCATGTGAAGTTCTCTCTTCAGGTGCATTTGCTGTGTCTCCCTGACAAGGTGAGTAAATGTTACATGCCTGTGATTTATCAAGTCTAGACTGGCCATGCTAGAATAATGCATCCAGTGCCAGAAGTGATGGGAGCAGAGAGGGAAAACATATTATGAAAAGCTTTAGAGGAAACTACGTGGAAACATTGCTTTAAAATAAATCTGGCAAAATGTCAGTATCTTAACTCTCACTTGATGTGGTGTCAGGAGTATTTCCACATGGAATGTCATCCTCAAAGCTCTGAATCTGGAAAGGAAGATGAAAAATTCATATTGATAGTAATGATTAGTGGGGAGGGGGGGAAAGGAGCTGGAACAATAATAATAATAATAAAACCTAGATGTTTCAAAGTGAAAACATTAAATCTGCTGGTTCATTTTTGGGTTGTTTCTTTTTTTAAAATATTTGTTCTTGACTTAAGGTAGTCTGTGAAGCCTCCCAAGAGTTCCTCAGGTTATCAATAGAGAAATGATTCCAACCTGAAAGAACACTAACAATCTTGTTTGAACAACCTCAGAGAATCATCCCTAAAAAACCCCTATGATTTAGTGGAAGCCCAAAGAAATATAACCACATAGAGGCAAATTCCTGCCAAATAGCATATGTAAAGTTAGAATATCTTTTCCCTCTAGAATGAAAACCTGTTTGTCTTTTTCATGGTATCAATAGGAACACTGCAACATGATACTGCATAATCTTCCTTCAAAGAAAGTCTTAATAGAAAAGAACGCATTACATGCAAGTAATGCGTATACATGCAGGCTAGGTGTATCTTAGGTACCTGCAGTATTCAGCTTGAGAGATCTCTAAATCACTCCCTGTCAAAGTCCAGGAAGAGAAGGGTCACTGTATACATAACTTTCTTTTTCTCTCCTCCAGACATACGCTACTGGCCATGTTCAGACTAACAATGTAGGTGGGCCTAAGCCTTTCAGCCAGTACACTGCCATTACGGCCTTAATGTAATGATGTGGCAGAGAATATCCAGAAGTTAAACAGTGTACATACAACCTAATTTGAAGATATGACATTCCCAAAATTGTCTTAAGACGTCAAACTGGGGAGTTTGCTGTTATTTGCATTCACTGCTCTGCCAGTGTCTCCCTTTCTACATATGCCTCTAGTCACAGAGCTGCAAGTCCAGCATGCTAAGTGCTTTGCGAAGACATAAGGACTGCCTTGGGACTACAAATTTGCTGTGCTGGAGATCTCTGAAAGGCAACATCTCTCCCACTGAGGGTGAAAGTCAGGCTCAAATATCAACTCTTGAGTCAGCTCTGTCGATACAAAGGCTGAACCAAACCTTTCACAGGAAAATATTGTAAAGATATGAAAAGATAAGCATTCTTTCTTAAGAAGAATGCTGCTACCTTTACCTAATCTTTTCCAATGTTTTTGAAACTGGAAGAAACTTCTGAGCCTCCCTCCCTTCCTCACTCCTAAGTTCCCTATGTTTTCATAGGGTTGTCAACTACCCCATTCCTCCTACTTTCTGTATTTCTTACAATAGAATTGTAAGACTCCTTTCTTTTCCTCACTCATGAAAAATGGCTGGAGAGAATGGCTGGGCGGATGGATAGGCAAGAGTATTCCTGTCATTCTCCCTCAGGGGTCTGTATGATTGGAAGTAATTATACTATAGCCCTTTTTCTGCAGTACTGCGGCCAGAAAAACTTCTGCTGACACAAATCTAGATGTAATAAGAGGACTGGCATGTATCCTGGTCTCTGCTACCTCATGTTGAACCCTGCTGACAACCCACTGTTGCTAAAACACATAGATAGCTGAGTACCATGGACTTTGCTGACAGCAGATATGAGAACAAGCTGCTGTTCTGATTTATTCTGTTTTTAGGATGCTCAGCTTACAGAGTGATAAAATATTTCAAACACTGCTGTAAAACCAAGGATAATTTTGTGGTAAAACTTTCCAAAAAAGCACATCAGAACATGAGCACAGGGGAAAGAAATATAAAAAAACACCAATCTGATGAACTGGTTAATGGTTGGATCTGTAAAAACAACCCTTACCACCTGTATTAGTGTTCCTGCAACTTCCTCCTGCAAAAACCAAACCAAACCAAAACAAAAACAACAACAAAATAACCACCCCAACAACCCAGCGCTGCATAAAACATATTGGCATCTTATGCTGTCATACTGGTTGAATGAATCCTACCTTAGTAACTTTAGTGCCAACCTCCTTGACAGTATCCCAACACAATGACAATTTAAAATAATAAAAACCTCAATGAGCAGAATAAATCCCACTGCTTTTCCCCATAATGCTGCATAATGGTGTTTGAAGTAATTTCTCTAGCTTCCGCCCTGAAAAAGAGAATCTGCACCTATACAACAAATATGGGTAGACAGACAGTGCCAGCAAGCAATATACAAAAATCCACCTCACCTCTTCCATTTCAAATGAGTCTGGAGGCCTGCAGTTTAGACTTGCCAATTTTTTGAGCTTCTGGGCTAAAAGAAAATGGGGCTCTTTTCTTGGCCTTTCTTTGGCAGGCACCTCACTTGGAGAATAAAGGAGCTGTTTTCTCACTAAATGCGATGAAGCACAGGCTTTCCCTGGCAGAGCTGGTGGGCTCTGGGATATGGGATAAGCTGAGGAACCTTTGTCTCTATAAGTTTGCTCCTGGGTCAGGCAGCCCAAGGTAACATGCGCAGAAAATCCTGCCTGGATTGGTCCCCTCTCAGCAGTATCCACACAAAGGTGAGGTTGCTCTTCTGTGCCTGGCATGCTGACTTCCTCAGGTGCCAGCAAGGCCAGCTTCTGTAGTTCTGTCTGCTGAGAAGCCCTTCTCAAGAGCTGACCTATTCTTCTCTTTGCTTGTGTGACCACAGATCTGCTCTTCACAGCATTCAAATGACTAGTCACATTCCCACCAGTTTCCTGTGCTTTGGTCTGCTGGGTGTTCACATCAGTCAGCAAAGATGAGAGGGCACTGGTGATGTGGTCAAGTACTTCCAGTTGTCCAAAACGTCCTTAAGTTTGTCAAAATGAAGGGCAACATAGTTATTACAAATAAACAAACAAAAAACAACCCAAATAATTGGCACCAATGATTATTCAAACTTGTCCTTGATAAGAAACATACTAAGTGTCTGATTAAAAATCGGCTGGATCTTTCTATCTGCTTCCATTCAGACTATATTCAGACACTGCTGTACAGTTCTTTATATCAGCCAAACACACAGTGCTGAATTCATTGGGACAAGTACATCTGAATGCTACTCTGCATGAATAAAACTTACAGAATCCAGCCTGAAGTTCTCCAGCTGGCTGGGCCAGACTTGGATGCCATATCTGAGGACTAATTAAAATTCACGTGGATAAGGTTATTACAACATCTGATCATAAACATTCACTTCTGGCTGCTGTCCAGGATAGCTGCAAAATGCATACAAACCAATAAATACATATTGATAAAAATTGACCATACATGCTATGCCCTCATTTTCAGAACATCACAGAATACTTATCTCCCAGAAACCCACAGCTGATATTGTAAATAAATTATCTTTAACAACAACAAACACCAAAATAATATATTGCATCAAGCTTTTGTAATGTTTGCCACATTTTCCATAGAATAACATACAAAAAGAAATCAACTATGTCTTCCCTAAGGGACCTTGGAGATTTCCTTCTCTGTAACACTATGAAGTTATTTATACAAGGAAATGTAACACATTTGTTTGTGTATTGTGTCTGCATCCATCCTGAGGCAATGAATATGTCACCAGGACTTCTCCTTCCTTGAGAGATTCATTGAGGACAGTAGATGGCAAAATGCTAACATACTTGGCTGCCATTTCTGTTAGAGAGCAGCCAGATTTACTGCATGCAGGCTGTTGGTAATGCTGCTTCACTGATAATTAAACAAGGGGGTATTTGCCATGGATCTGAGTCAGTCTTTTGCATCAGGGATCAATATCACAGTGCTCGATTCCTTATTGCTGCAATATCTCAAGAACAGCCTTTTTTATTTTTTTACTTCCCCAGATACCACCTGATTTTTAAAATCAGAAGACATTGCCACTGCTGCCACTTTTTAAGACAGGCTTAAAAGCAATGCCTGGTTTTGTTTAAGTGTGTTATTTCATCTATGAGCACAGAGTGTTGGTTAGTGTATTGGACAGTTTCCACATGCCTAAGTTTGGGACATTAAGGTAAATCATTTTGTACATCCACTGTGCTATGATACGGTGTAAAGCCATTTTAGCCTCAGTATTTTATCTGGCTCATACTAAATCAGGTCCTAAAAATTACAACTGCTAGTTTCCTTTGACTGACAGAGGCAGAGCAGTCCAGACATTCTGATTTGAACCAGAACCAAAACCGCTGCTGTCTGAAATAAGATTACACATTTTTACACACTGATTAACCCTGGTGAACTATATGAAAGAGTTTGTGAAATCTAAAGCACAAATCAAATAACAAAAGAAATGACGCCTGAACAAGTGTCATCTTATCCATGTGCAGTGTCATGAAGAAATTATGTCAAGGACAGCCTCGCTTTCTGGATTTTTTCTTTCCAGGCAAGCTGTTGCTTTGGCTTCTAGGGGTGCTCCCCGAGGAGCGTGCCTCAAATAGGCAAGAGTCTGATACAAACTCCTTGGTCTCTGAAGCCTGCTTCAAAATAGCCTAAATCTGTACCACAGGTGAGATCCCAAAGGACATAACCACAGATTCATTTTCACTAGAAAGTTCAGCAAATGGCCCTGCTGTAAATAACATTAATGAATTTCAACAGAATCTATATTTTTCATAGAAATTCTGATGACTTTATGATTTACCATTTTAGAATTCAGGAGGAAACATTTGCAGTTTTGTTATCCCCCTTCCCTAAATCTGGTACAACATAGGCTAAGAGAGTTAACTGCATAAAAGATTTGGAAAGCCTTCAACAGGCTCACAGAGGAATGAAGGAACACAGATGTCTCCAGAGTCATTGAGAACTTTCAGTCAACTTTCTTTTTTCTTTTATTCTTTCCTATTTTTTTATTATTTTATTTTTATTTTTATTTTTTTTTTTCCATAGCAAACTGCAGAATTTGGAAAAAACAGAATGTTTGGTGGGACAATAAAGATTTGTCTGAAATTTATGTTCTTCTCAAGAAAATATAAGGTGAAATTTCCACATTTTCTAACATTTTCTACTTTAGATTGCTTCTTCTTGAGCCTTGGTAATTCTGTCGTTGCTAGAACTGAAGCAGTAGCTCAGAGAATGTATTCAGCAATTTATATTACATTTCTTTTCTAAGGATGGTTTTACTGGCTAATATCTATCTCCAGTGATGTGTACCTCTTCTTACTAGCTTAACTTTGATGGTCACAGGATGATCACATATAATGGGAAATAGTGACTACTGCATACACTTATCACAGAGGAGAGTGAGATTTGAACAATGGTTTCAGCACAGTAATTGAAGCAGCCAAGACGCTTACCTCAGGACAGTACAAAAAATGAGTAGTTTTAGCCACAAGTGGATAAAGAGCAGCCCAATGGAGAAGGGCTCGGAGGCTCTGGTGGATGAAAATTTCAATATGAGATGGCAATATGTACTTTGCAGTCCAGAAAGCCAGCTGTATCCTGGGCTGCATCAAAAGAAGTGTCGCTCGCAGGTGAAAGGAGAGGGAGGAATTATTTAGCTGAGAGAAGAGAAGGCTCCAGGGAAACCTTATGGCAGCTTTCCAGGGAGTTACATAAAGGGAGCCCATGGGAAAGACTCTTTATCAAGGAGAGTAGTGACAGGACAAGGGGTACAAGAAAGTAGATTTAGGTTAGATATAAGAAATTCTTTGCTATAATGGTGGTGAGGCCCTGGCACAGGCTGCCTAGAGAAGCTGTGGGTGCCTCACCCCTGGAGGCATTCAAGGCCACGTTTGAAGGAATCCTACAAATTCTGACCTAGTGGGTGGCTTCTCTGCCTTCATCAGCCAGTGTATGGTCTTTAAGGTCCCTTCCAAAACATTCTGAGATTCATTGCAATGGGTGAAAAAACCCTAGAAACAAGACAGAAAAGCCTAAATAAATTTAGATATGACAGTGAGAAAAAGTTATATTAAAGTGAGTGGGTTTTACTTTATTTTAATTGTCAGATTTAAACATGTAAACATTTTTGAACTAAAATGCCTACAGAACTGAAGTTTTCAAAGACCTTTTGGATCAATAAAACTCAGAAATATATTTTTTTCCTTTAACTTAACTTCTGATTCTCAAGTGACTTTATTTCACCAGCTAGGAAATAAAATGTTTCTTGCAATGATGACAGCAAAAATTTCACCATGGGCGAACGATGGGGATAAGTTCTTTTTTAGGATCTGAGATACTTTACTGATGACTGACATTGATGAAAATGCTCTTGTGAACTGGAGCCTTTAAAAATTCCATGACGGTGCTTAAGGATCAGCACCAAGCAAGGAGACAATTAATAAACAATTCTGTAACAACATGCATGTATTTTAAAAAGCCAAATCAGCAATGGAGCAGCTCTAGAAAGCTATCTGCATCACAGCAAGGGGAAGAGACAAACAGAAAGAAGAGGATTGCACTGAGAAATGGAGGAAATAGGGAAGTAAAGAAAGATCACTCTGGTATGGGAGTCACTGGTTTTCCTTACCTCACTCTCCTTTTTATCCCTCCAGGAATATTGTCAATCATACAGTTCCCACAATCCTTTTCCTCATCTTTCACTTTCTTGGACTAACATGTCATACTGAATCAATTAATTTTCTCTGCTGTTTCAGGAGTAAGTAAACTGACAATATTTCTCAGTCATTCATTAATTCAGATTAAACACTTTTCATTTTTAGTGTACAGAGACAAATGAGAGCAATTCAGTGACAATAAACCAAACTGGATAACAATATCTGCATTCATCCAGCGTATCTTACATGTGTTTGGGAACAGTGGCTTAATATAGGCTTGAAGTCTCTAAAGGTAGTTTGCAGTCGGCATCATTTCGGCATTTTTATCTCAATATGAAATGGTCCTGTGACAGTAAAACATCTGGGGTACCCCAAAAGGTTTGTGGAAAAGGTAAACACCGTGGAACATCTCTAGACCTGAACTATCTACTTAATTTACAGAGAAGGATCTTATTCTTTATCATCTTCAGGAAGCTTTCTTCCAAAAGAAGAGATGGATCATTAAGTGCTTGCAAGTTTAGGTGCAGTCTTACTGCTGTGGGCAGACAGATTAGATTCCACCCTATAGAAGTAATCCATTTTCCAAATCTGTTAAACATGAGTTTTCCACTTTTCCTTCTTGCTGTACTTCACTATAAGATTATTAGGCAACGTAAGGATAGCAAGATTAGAAAGTAGAGTTTGCAAGCAAATGTCTTGAAAGCCTGTTTGATTATATTCCTCACAGTTTCGCACAATAAAACAGATTCATCCATTTTAGCAGTCAGTAAGACTTCTCTTGGAATATCAGCTATAGGAAGGTGCATGTGCTAGACTGCCTATGTGGTCCCATAGAATGACTGACTTCTTCTGATAGGTGTTTGAAATTGTGGCTCAGTTATGACCCATGGGAGGTGCCTGACTCTCCATTCACTATGACAATAGACTCTGTTGTGATTAAGATCCTTGAGACGGTGCTTCAACTAAATGCTTATAACTTGGTGCAGAGGTTATGAGGTTAATCACCACATATAAGGAAACATGAAGAGTCAGTGAAGAGAGAAGTATGTATCTCTGAAGGATGGATATCACCTCTCTTGCTTAAATATGCCCAGGAACATACTTAGGAAGCCTACGCAGATGGTGTGAAAATCCCCTCCCAACCTGTCAAAAGCAAGAAAATATATTTTGATGGACATAACACCCATTAAAATAGAAATTGAGACCTTAGCTAACTTTACAGTAACTCTCCCATACAGAGCAGCCATCCAGCTGTCCTGAGTACTCTCATCAAGAACTATTGCAAAGTCTGGTCCTTAGTTTGCACTTTGGCTTATCACTGCTTGCCTTAGCTGTGCAAACTCCTTCCCTATAAGCTCTTTCCTCTCATTCACTGTGAGCTCTCTACCTTCTTGGCACAATAGAAGGAAGACATGCCATCCAGAAAAACCCAGACATGCTCAAAAGGTGGGCACACAAAAATCTAATGAGGTTTAACAAGGTGCAAGTTGTTGCCTGGGTCAAGGCAAACCCAGTGTACAAGTATAGACTGAGAGAACAACTCATGGAGAGTTGCCCTACAGAGAAACACTTGTGAGTCAGCAGTGTGCTCTTGCTGCCCAGAAGGCCAACTATATTCTGGGCTGCATCAAAAGAGGGGTGGCCAGCAGGAAGAGGGAGGTGATTGTGCCCTTCTGCTCTGCCCTTGTGAGGCTCCATCAGTAGTAGTGTGTCCAAGCTTGTGGCCTTCAGCACAAAAAATGTGCAAAGCTGTTGGAGAAGGGTCCAGAGGAGGGCCACAAAGATAATTAGAGGGCTGGTGCACTTCTCCTTCAAAGAAAGCATGAAGAAATTGGGCTTGTTTAGCTTGGAGAAGAGGTTTCCTTGGGGAAACCTCATTGTGGTCTTTCAGTACTTGGAAGGGAGCATACAAGCAGGACAGAGAGTGACCTTTAAAACAGTTTGATAGTGATAGGACAAGAGGGAATGGCATTAAACTAAAAGAGCTGATATTCAGATGTTAGAATTTTTTTACTCACAGGGTGGTGAGATCCTAGAACATGCTGATCAGAGATGCTGTGGATACCCCATCCCTAGAGGCTGGATGGGACCCTGGGCAATCTCAGATGGTGGGTGGCAACTCTGCCCATTATAATGGAGTTGGAACTAATATGATCTTTAAGGTCCCTTCCGATCTAAGCCACTCAATGATTCTTCTTTGAAGTCTCTATCCTCCATCTAGGCATACAGATTCTCTCTCTTTCCTCTCTTCTTCCCTCTCAGGAGTTACAGAGAAAGCGTGAGAGCTGAGAAACCTGTTTGATGTGTCAGTTTGCTGTAAATATTGAAATGTGTGCACAGGCCTTGCTATAAAAAGAGAGAGAAAGAGGGAAAAACACATTTTCCATGATGCTCTGACATTTCTTTTTCAATTCTTATTCCATCCATACCACTTCTTCAGTGTAATTCTAAACAGGAATGCATGGACTATATGAGAGATCCTGCTTCACTGAGCATCTTAAATAAACAGAAGATTTCAAGAGCCATCTGGCTATCCTGTGCAGCAAACATGAGGGGAAATGATGTCAAAATTGGACTTTTCAGATGGGCGATATACCAGAGAATTAACAATGCTATTTTAATGCAGATATAACTTCAGGGTGAGGACCTTGTATTCATTTCTTAACTGCTAAATACACAAAATGGAACTAAGACCATCTAAAGCAAATAAAAATCAAGGCTGTCTGCTTTAAATGGTGCAATATTATTGTGCTTAAAATAAGATTCTCATCCATTTATTAGGGCATATTTGAACAACCAAACTGTTAGGTTCTAGCTAGAGATTTGTGAGTCTGATGCATGAGCCCTAGCAGCTCTAGTGACAGGAGGCTGGGATCTTGTCAGCTGCTCTGCACATTTTCCTGTGAAAGGGGTTCTGCTCCCACAGAAGGGAAAAGGGAATGAGAATTCTTGATATTAACTAAATACGTGTCCCTTTTTCATATACTTCTCTTATAAGCCTCTTCTTCTCTACCTGCTCAGTCCCCATGCTATTTATTTTACTTCTTGGCTAAAATTCCTTCTCCACTTACCATATAGATTTGGCAGCTCAATGTCCATCCGTTGCTTTTGAGCTTCCAAAAAGACTCGGATGTCAATACCTTTTGCCACAGAAGAACCACAGAGGAACCTAGCAGGGATTTTAGTGCAGACATCGGGCTCTTCTGTACCAAACCCCAAATCAAGGAGAATCTCCACTGGATCCTTTTCACAGAGTGACAGCCATTCAGTGATGCTGTGGGGAAAACATCAGGATAATTTACACCATTATCTTGGTACCACATTTCTCTCGCAATACTTTTTACATGGACTTGGTTTTGTTAAGCAATTTTCTATTCTCTCCTCTTGCAGAGACTTAAATGAAAGTAGTTATTGTTAGACACAGTGCTAAGAGATAAGCCCTGGTTTCTTGACCCAGAGATACCTATTGGCACGGTATCTAGAGAGCTTAGCAAGAGAAACATTAATAAAAGGTTTACATTTATGGCAGGCTTGCTTTTTTTCAAGACATAATACAGGCAAGATGCTGCAGCTGCCATAAGATCTTGAAGTCTTTTATCATGCAAGAAATTCAAAGAACAAAGAACTCTGAGGCGGGTTTTTGTGCTTATTTGTTTTTCCATTACAAATGCATTTGAGAGCTGACACCTGTTATTAAAGAGGGCATTTTGACCATGTTAAAGGAAATAAGATGTTTTCTATCAAATAGAACTTGGAACTGCATGTCTCAAAAAATTGCAACCGTATTTGCTGATCCCTAAATGGGTGAACTCCATGTATTCCCAGCTGGAAACACATGGAAGTGACTAACCTCTGTGGTCCACCAGTGTGAGAGTGAGGAGACCTGAGGCTGTTGCATCTTGACATAACCGGGCTCTCAGAAAACTCTTGCAGGGATCTGGTTGGAAAAAAACAAGAAGTAAATGTGTTTACTCGTGTGCTCCTCCGGGATATCATTATGATTTTTTTCCTAGAGTAAACATTTGCATTTTGTCTTAGTTTATAATGATACATAATAGCTATGCCTTGGAGTCGTCATGAGAGCGTGGCAATACGCTTGTTCTCAAGAACAGTATGTTACAGTAGGTGTGAGAATGTAGGTGTGAGGTACCAGTAAATGCTAATTATAAAGGTGGCAGAATGGCTCACTTTTGACAGATGGCGAATCTTTCGGAAACCTTTCAGGAGCACAGTTTCTTTAGCCACCTACTTTAAAAAGATGTAATTGCTCTTAACAAAGTTTTTGAGAGACAAAGCACAATGAGCTGCAGCAGCAGGAGTGGCATCTGAGAACAATTCTTCACTTAGCTTGTTTGTAGCCAGTAGTCTGCAGAGAAATATCTGTTTTTCAGATCTTGCTTGCTGCAAAGGCATAACATCCTTTCTTAATAGGAACAATAACACACTTTTGCGAGACCCAAGCTTAATTTTATCTACATGTATCTACTAGGATAAGTAACAAATGCTAATGGTTGAAAAGCAGATCAATTTTTTTCACATTGCATGTTGTCCCTCAGCTCAAATTTTAAACAGGCCACAAGTAAGGTTTTTGAACTAATGCTGTTGCTATCAATTTGAGAGGGGAAAAACAACAACAACAACAACAGCAACAAAACAATAAAACAACCTTAACTAAAATTCCTCCTTTTATCAAAATAAAAAGGGGAAAAAACATCCTTAGATCTCTTCAGTGTCTGACACCTACCTTCTGTAGCTTTGCACAGTCAATTGTACTACTTCAGGTACTGACAAAGAAACTGCAAACAAGAAAACAAAAAAATATTTAATTATCGTATCATTTCTGTATGTCAAAGCAGAAATGTGTGAAACTAGGTTAAAGACAAGAAGACTGGTTGTACTGTACCTATGTTGCCCCAACAGAAAAGTCTCCTATTTATTTCAGCGGACACCACAACAGATACAAAGAGCACAATAACAACATTCTGTAGAGCAAAGAATTTTGTCTCAGCTACAAAACACTCTTTTTCAGCACCATCACCACCAATTAGCTATACATTTTCTCCAGCCATGAAGAAGAGCCTGCATGCCATGCTCATAAACATCTGCACCAGCAGAGGTGACCCAGTGTCACTGCTGTCACTGCTGAAATGCACCACCCACCATCTCACTGTGCACCCATCCACTGTTTGGTCTCCATAAATGTTCAGCAAGTATAAATGACTACCAATGGGTGACAATTTTCTGCATGAAGGAATTCAATGACACACCTTTGCTTCACATGCTCTTCCATGTCAGGCTCCATTCTACCAGATGCCCCTCTGCTGCCATCATGGCAACAACATGTAACAGAATAGTGTTGGGAAGGTTCAATCTCTACTGCTATACTACTGTCAACTTCTGACTTCATGAGCTATTATTGGTACATCAAGCCCGTGTTCTTTAGAAATAGACACTCTCAAGTCTTTCCACTGAGGATACAAACAAAGCAAATATGATGAAAATACCTTTCCATTCATGATTTTTGAGGGGGAAAAAAAAAACAAACAACAAACAACGTTGTAAAAATATTTACACTAAGTTTTCATTGCAGCAAATGCTGATTCAATTATTTTGTGCATAACAGTTTTTCAGGTGTAATTCACTTAAACTGGTGACTATTGTAGAGTTTATTTCACTGGATTCTGCATCATGTTCCTAAATATATTTGGAAGAAGCAAGACCACTGCAGGATGCTTACAAGAGTTTCTGGCAGAGAAAATATTTTTCAAAGAACTTCTAACATTGCCTGCTGCACTCCACATGTGCTATACTTACAAGCCATAAAGTGCACATTTCATCATTCCACTAACTGACACTGGGAATAAGCAAGTAGGATGCACACACACAGTGTTTGTAGTTATCCCTTTCTCTCTCAGTGCTGAAATAATAATCTTTTCGATCCTTATCAAGCTAGAGTAGCATTTGCCTAGGAGCAGCAGTAGATATCCTCCAGCATTGTACAAGATAAATATTTTTGTCTAGTTTTTTAAAGTTGTGTTTTCTATTTAACAAAATTATGTCAATAAAGAAGAGAAAACATCATTTCACATTCTCTACTGGATTATTTTTCCGCTCGTAAATTCTAACATAAATTCCTTCTGGCTTACTCAGCGCGAGGATGGGAACATAAGAGTTACCAACATCCTGTAATTTGCTGTGGCAACATAAACCAGACTATCTAGCAGTAACTTTAGCTTAATTTGAGTAAGAATCAGCTACTTGTTGTGTACCATTTCTTTTTTAAGTGCCAGAAGAAGTAGTAGATTCATTTTAAAATGCTTAAGAATGTCAAAAATACCATCTAGAAGTGTGGGTTCATACATTTTTCCCTAGTGGCATGTAGGCACATTTCTCTGTAACAGAACATTATATCCCACAACTACAGACTCACTGCAGTTTTGACTTCCTTAATATCTTGCGTAGTTTGAGAGTGAATGAACACAAGTGCTGCCAAACTAAAAATCTAGCAGTGTGAAACACTGGCCAGGGTGTTAAGTAAATAATGTGATTATGAGAAATATGGTGTATGAAGGAGGCATAAGAAATAACAGGTCACCAAAAAAAAAAACCAAACCAACAAAGGTTGAGAGTCATGATCATATGGAAAGAATTTGTTAGGTTACCACATGCCAGGCAGAGAGAGTAGCTGTTTGTGGTTATACTCTCACATGAGGCAGTCACTGGATGGGGCACCTTAAATTATTTGTAGGCTAAATAAGCTAAACAACACTACACTGCAGTAGGTCAAGAATATACAAATAGAGAGTTGGACAGGCTGACACCTCTCAAGCGACAGCAATTCATGTTCACCTCATGGTTTGGACCAACTTTGCACATTCATGCATTGTCTCACTCATTAATAGGGTCTCCTCTGCTTCCTCTGATGAGGAGAGTCTCATGAGAAGTTCTTCATTAGTGATCTTGACATTTTTAAATATTAGAGATTGTTTTTTTCCATATAGAAGAGGTCATGGAAATAGTAAAGGGGAGGAAATGGTATTTACATTTCCTGATCCGTGTAAGTATTTTGTTCCTGTCACAAGAAACACTGAATCTCATTACTAAAGTGGAAGATACTTTGGGGGAAATAATGCCCTTTAGAAATCTGTCAGAAAACCTTATGAAAACAAACAAACAAACAAAACACTTTGTAAACCAACTGTGATGCAAATTGGCACTCTGTTTTCTGCACATCTAAGTATATCTTTGCTTATGAATAATATATTCTGCTAAACTAAGTGTAGCCTCTGACACTTGAGGGAAGATAAAACATTGTAACAGGAGAAAAGATTAAACCATATCAAACTGCATTTCTTTCTTGTGAGCCTGGTGAACAAAAAGCGCAAATATGGAAGCACTGAAAATATTTGGGGCTCCAAAATGCACTACAAATGTGGAAATTTTTAGGAATACATCTTGAATATATCAGATGACTTGTTCTTCTGTCCTCTTTCCTAAAAAAGATGCTCTGATTTCACTACATTCAGCAGACCTCGAAAGTAGGTAAGAACAAGTGAGAAGTTCTGAGTTCAGGTCAGGCATGCTTGAATGCACCATGTCATAACTTCCAGAAATCTGTGCAAATCTGTCCTAGAAACATCCACTCCTCCAACAGAAGGAAATCAAATTATGCCAGAGAAGAAGGCAAGACTGAGACTCTTCTGCTGAAAACCTAATTTGAGAACCTTCTCATTACAAGTGCAAACAGGAATAAAGGGACTGCTTATCCATGAAAATCAGTTTTTCCAAGCAGAAACCTCTGGTGTTTGATATCTTGTAGTAAAGCCACACGTGACAGAAATTACAAATAATGTTATATGTATAATCTGCCTGCTCTTGGTCTTGTAGCTTATTTCCACTTGTAGGTAGACTCTAAGATAAAAATGATTTTAAAAGAACCCCCCCAAAAAAGTACCAACTAAAAAAGTTCAGCTGCTCTCCTGAGAACTGATGAGAGCTGGGAGGCAGCGTGATAGGTAAGCATTGCACGGGGCACTTGGAGCACACATAACTGGATGAGGAAGGCTGGTGGGAAAAACAAAGCCATAGGCCCATTTTCTGCTGCTTCTGAACACCACTAACTTTCTCCCTAACATACATATGTTGGCCTCTGCTGAGATTCAAGTCTTGCATTTTTGCTTAAGGCAAGCCCGATGAAATTCTAGCATTCTCCATGAGTCAAGTCTGTCACTTCTGAACATAAATTTTATTAAGAATCTAATTAAATCAACTTATCCAGGGGCAGGAGTGAGAGGAATGGATGCAGAAGACTTTTCAGTGCATCAAATAAAATACAGCTGTATTATACCTCCCAGCTGATCCCTGTCTGCACAGTGACTTGGTAATCATTAATTACAATATTTATCCTGCAATGCAAACCTCACCATACCTCCAAACAATGTTTTTATTTTATTTTAGCTTCTCACCACCACCAAACAAATGGACTTGAACTGCATTTGCAGTGAATGCATGGCGTCACACTGAAGAGTTCATGGAAAATACTGGTCTTCCAGGAATAAAAAGTTGACAGAGCAAAATTTTTGTGAACCAAATACATGCATGTTTGAGTACATTCAAGGTTAAACTGTAGCTCTCTAGTAGCTCATTGCCTCAGTTAAGTGTAAGCACAGTTTCTGCTACAAACTGTGCTCACGTTGGTAGGCTACATCTCACTTGAGTATATAGCATCATGAAATTCATATCTTGTACCAGGTGATTTATCAGAAAACTATCCAGACACATGATGGAAAATGTTATCCATGAAACTGAAAAAAGCACTGTTCTCATGAGACGGTGGATCATAAGCAAGGCATGTCAGTTAATGCTGAATATTTGTGAGAGAATGTTTTGATGCAGCTCAACAACATAAAAATCTCTTTCTTTGGTTGAAACCAGACAAAGCAAAACATTTTGTTCTGAATTTTCAGGGAGTCGCAACTTTTCTAAAGGAAGTGTCAATACTGCAGGCATTATATTTCCCATTGGAGAACTCAGGCAGCAAATAATTAAGGAGTAACACAAGCAAAACTTACAAAGAACAAGAACTCAACAAAAGATGAATATTTTCTTCTGTAGAATCTTCTAAGTATAAAAATGAAAGCAGTGCACTCAGGTGAAGTATTACCAGATCAGTTTATAGTAATTAATCACCTCACTGAGTTGCGTAACTTTTTGGTACCTCTGGAATATATGAAAAATACTGGGAGAAGGGTTTAGTGATTTCATTTGTTTTGTTTTGTTTTTTTTTTAAATCAAATTCAGAAAGCAAAGACAAATCTGGAATCATTCATTTGACTTTACTATCTGCCATTCATCCATAATTTGGAAACATTTACCAGTACCACTGAGAATGGAAAACTAGTGATTCTGATTCTGCATGAATTCATCTAAGGCGGTTCCTGTAATAACTTGAAAGGGGTACAGAGCTGGCTTTTGTGCTGAGGGAGGATCACTGCCTCCCTTTTACCAAACTGGGGACTGCAGCACAAGCAATTCACCTTATTTGCCCAAGGCCACGCAGGAAGCCTGGAGCAGAGCAAGCAAAGGGTCCCAAGCGTCCTGCTGCTCAGTTCAGTTTTTTAACCCAAAGGTAAGTAAAGATGGCTCAGAAGTATTTAGTATCTGAAAATATTACAAACAGGCTTCTTGTTCCCCTTATAGTCAGTGCAAAAAGTGCGACACTTCTACAGCAATTCTCCCATTGCAGCTGCTATTTGGAGGCGCTTTTCTTCATGGATCAAAGCAGCAGCCTTGCCCTTGTCTAAAAACAGGTCTCTGAGTTAGCTAGTGAGACATAGTGAGTATCTCACAGTGAGATACTTTAACAAGGAGCACACTAACCCAAATACAAGTAAGAGAAGTAGAACAAAGACAAAATGTTGGGGGATATAAATCAAATTTTTCAACATGTGCCAATTTTTCTCCTTCTAGTGAAGAAAAACGAGGCAAAGCACAATCACTAGTATCATAATAAAAATCAATTTAAGTACCTGATACTTTCAAGTCTTTGAAATGACTTAGATTTTGAGTTGTAATTAGCAATTTGCCATTGCATAACAGAGTTGGTACAATCACTGATTTATTTTTTTATTGTTAATTTTCAGGAGACCTGGAGGCTAATGAAGACTACAAAAAGTCTTAATAAAACACTAAACGAACAAATTAGCGGAGGATGGAATATATAGCAACAGCTTTGTTCAGAAGTCCTTTGGCCCTGTGGGAGAGAAAGTCTAGAGTCCAGCCCACTCACTATGTCCCATATTCCTTTCAGTTGGTACATTGCAGCTAAATGAGAGAGGAAAAACTGAGCTTCAGAAAGTGGAACAGGGAGGACAGAAAGCAGGAAATCTTGTACTCTGACAGCTGATGACAGCTGGTCCTGTTCTGTGTCTTTGGTCAAAGATAACAAATCATTCCCCCCAGAGGGAGACAGCTGCTGTTATCTAGAGCAAAGGTAAATAAGTAAAAATATTCAAATTGAGCAAAGGAAGATATTTTTTTTATTTCTCTTTCTGGATCAGAACCGCACAGGCCTCCCTACCACCCAGCTATGTTAAGAGAATGCCTTACACTGCCTCAGAAAAGGGTGCAGAGAAATCATCATATACACTCTACACTCCTTACCACCTGAACCGCATTGCTAAATCAGTACCTACAGCAGGAAAAAAATGAAATTCCCTCGATATCTTTTGGGCACCTGAGGACCTCAGGCTCCTCCATGGGAAATGGAGCTTCCCGCCTGCCAGAGACTGCCAGGAAAATGCCACGACATCAGAAAGATTGTGCAGAAAGGAAAGTACTGCTTTTGTAGACTAAAGGGGAAAGGAGGTGGCAGAAGGACCATTTTTTTTACGGTAGGATTTGTAGAGAGGTATGGCTCTGCAACAAGGATTCCTCACAGAAGAGAAGATGCAGTGACACACCTTCCCAGGGCTAGAAATCAAAGTTTAGAGCTAGTTTAATTGAAATTAGTTCATTTCCCTGCTGAGTAATCCATTGGCCTGATTCTCCATTGCCTGATGACTTGCACAGCCATATACAGCAGGACACAACAAGGGTGAGATGCTACAATGGGATTCAACTGTAAATGACACAACATGAGGGGCAATAAAGAGTTTGGCCCCAGATGTGGGAAGTACAGAGGTAACTTCCATTACATTTAATTAGTGTTATCACCATTAATTTCCTGTGCATAGACAGAAGAAGACATCCTTTTGATTTCAAATTAATTAACACATAATGATTAATCTGATAGGGTACATCTTTTCAGACAAGAGTGTCCTCTTGATCACAGTTTGGGTGCCAGTACCACTCATCATCTGTGTGTTTTAATTTCTAACTGCTCTCCAGAAGCAAATTTAGCTCTGCAAATCTGTCGATGGAATGAATGACTGGCTGGTTTCCATGTCCTGTGTGTTTTGTTCATTTGATAACGCAGTGAGAACATCTTGGAAATCTTTTTTTTTCCCCCATATTTCCCCTTTTCCCCTCCCCTCCAAGGAGATTTTAAGGTAGAAATTGAGGAATATGCATCAGCAAGCAATTTATATCAGCTCTTAACTACAGACTGTAAGAAATAAAAAGCTTCTAAAAATTGAAAAACACATAAACAGTTTATGGCAGGTTCCCAGGCAGATTTGTCTCACTTTGGTTGCCAGAATTTAAAAGAACCATTCTCCTTGCCACCAGCTTTGGTGAAGTGTGTTTGTTTCACTGAAACAGGATCTTGAACTTCATCAGCTTCACACCATATTCCTCACACTGTATGATATGTACTGGATAGTGCTATTAATATTTCTTCTTCCTTTTCACTTGCTGAGTGATTACTCATGCTTTCTTAATATTTATCCACTTTCTTTAGATAGTTATGAATGCAAACAGCTCCATATCCAGGTGCATCAAATCTCGAGTAGAGAGGCAGTGGTTAACTTTAATATTGACAAATATGCAAATAAACATGTAGTTATAAGGACACGAATTAAGAGGAAGCAGAAAATCTCAAATACTTCAGTTAGGAATATCTTTAAGTCCAAGACATGTCCAAGACATTCAATTTCTGTTCAAAAAAATTGAGCTATTTGGCTATTTGGGTTTGACAGCTTAACAGTAAGTAAGCTTTTGCCACATGAAATGAACAGAAAAATAAAGAAGGTTTTTTTCAGAACCCAAATCTAGGATGCAAAGTGTCTGTATTACTGATTAAATGAATTAATGTTTACAGTGTTTTTTTCAAGGCAAGACAAGACAAGGCAGGGCAAGACAAGACAAGGCAAGGCAAACAACAGAGATCATTTTTATTACTGTCGCAATCTTTACATGATATAGATGTGTTTGGCAATCTGGCTCAGCTATACTTTTTGTGGCAGCTCTACCAGGGAGAAAATAAAGCTTATGTTACCTATCTATCCAACAAGAAGAGAGATGTGGTTGGTGCAGTGCTTTCAGGCAGGAACAAGATAATTTCTGATCTCCAGTATTGCTACTTTCAGTTGCCATTTCTGGGGACAAATCACTGCTTGAAGACTGAAGGCTCTTGTGCTTTCTCTGTTTTACTCAGAAATAAATGATGACGACAAAAGTATTTTCAGTGTCAAGCTTGAGCCCTGACCCTGGGCAGCTAAACGAAGCTGAGGTCTTCTTTTCTCTGCCCATTAATCTGTAAGCTGTTAAGTGCAGCAAAATCCTAGCTGGTGTAGGAAGACAGTCATTTGTTTTATCTCTTCAACATGCCTGTCATTTGCATTAAAAGCAAGGAAGGACAAGGAAGGTATTCAAAGTACCCCTGGAACACCCATGTGAAAACTCACAAGTAAAATATCCTTAAATGAAGTGACTCCAGAGAATTAACCCTTTTTAAAAGTGCACCAGGTAGGGAAAGCTGTAATAATACTTCAAGCCTCCTCACATGTTGGTAAATACAAATTTGGGTACATTTCTGTCTCTGTGAAGTCTTTTGTAAAGTTCCTGCTCAGAGGCCACAACTTAAACTTGCTCTGCTTCTTTTGAAGTAGAAGTCTTGGTGCTGGTTTGAGACAATCTGTGTTGCTCACTGTGAATACCTGCACTGGATGTTGATTTTATCATTATGTTGCATTTTAATCATGATGTAAGCTCACTCTCGATTGAGATTAAAAACAACAGATAATGCTAAATAACAACAGCCAGAACTATTTCAGCTTAAAACAACACAGGACTGAAGAGAGAACAAGTTGTATTTTAAGCCTCCCAGCTACATAAGGGAAAGTGCATAAAATCAGTGCACAGGTTGTCATATGCAAGGCAGCAAAACAACAATAACAGTGAAAGCAGTAACAATAGCAACAATTTTGCAGTACACTCAGCTTGAATCTGGTCCCTTTGCTAAAAATGTTTTCTGGCTGGTCAAAAGAGACAGTCTGTGAAGCTTTGAAAATATCAAAGCCCTTTACCTCAAGCTCTTTTAACTGGAATTTAATCCAGCAAATAAAATATACATGTATTTCTCCCACATATCTGACAGATCAGAAGAGGAGGAAAAAGAGACTTTAAATTTTTTAAGGGGTATAACAACAACAAAAAACTGATAAGCTCCAACCTGTATGGCTTGATCCAGCTGCTAGTATTAGGCTAGTGCTTCTGCTTCTCTGCCACGAACCCAAAGTCTGAAAAACCGAGGACACAAATTGGTGCTCTTGGCTTGGCTTTCCACCCCCGTTATGTACTTATTTATTTATTTTAAGATACTAGGAAGGGCAAAGGAAGGCTGATTGCCAAGAAAGTGGTGTTTAAGTTGACAGTTCGGATAGATGACTGTTTGCTTAGCCTCCAGGCAAAGGGAAAGTAGAAATCAGGACTAGTCTAGTTTTCAGCAGTAGGAATTCTAGAAAATGACAGGATGGGAAAGAAAGGGTAGAAGAGCAAGGGCAGTGATAACTGAAATAAAGGGGGAAAAAAAGCCAGAAGTTGTTTTGATTGCTTCCATTTCCAAGAAATATATTGCTGTCCCTTTAACTCTCTATGCCTCATTGGCACATGTGCCAGGGGAAGGATTGCACTTTACTAAGGAAGTAATGCAAACTTGTCTTCATTTGGTTACCATGGATATGGTACTATGTGAGACAAAGCCTTCCATTTGCATTGCAAACAACCAGGCACGATGAAGGACACCAAATTTGATATTCTGACCACAGAATGTCTCTGGTTCTTCCACGTGAGTGATCACAAGGAAAACAACCACAGCTTCGGGCCTGTGCTTGATGCCATGAAAACAAGGGTAGGGGATGCTGCTTTTCAGATCAGGATGAAGCAGAATCACACGCACCTACAGAATGGATGGTGTTTCTTGTGCTACCTAGCATGAAATAGCTAACAGATAGGTGTGGCAATCAGTTAGCTTTCCAGCTTTTTTTTCCCATGGGAAATGAGATGAATCAGTAAGTGAATTTCGCAAAAACTGAAATGAAATAGAAACTGTCTAGGTCATCCAATTGCAGGGCTTTTATACAACAGTTTTGATCTAACTGAGAGTCCTCTTTATTCTGCAGAAGTACTACATGAAGTACCTTAATTTTATACAAAATCCGGTTACATGAGCAAGATGAACAGTCCCCTAAACAGACCTAGTGGGAACCAGTGCAGCACAGTTAATAGCAAAAAGGGAAATTGTCTCATTTCCCTAAAACAAATTGCAGATGATTGTTTGTCTATTAGATTGCTAGATTGTCAGTAATTCTTTTTTATTGCTTTAAGCTCTGGCAGATATATAGTCACACATCATTTTTATTTCAACTGACGTTGAATACAAACAGTATGACCCTGTTTTATGGATAGAAATGGCCAAATTGCCACTGGTCTATGTAAAAGAAAACACAACTGGATCCCAAATAATGAGCCCGCATCCATGAATTGAAGATTTTCTCTCCAAAGGATCTTAAGCATGGATTAACTGGAACAGTAGATCAGACACTTGGCAAAAATATAGTTTCCTTCCTTAGCACTGGAAAGGACATCCAAGCATATCTCTGGTGGGACATGGGCAGCTATATCATCCTAGGATAATCTTGACTCTCCAGCACTGGAGAGTGGCCCACAGCCACCAGCACTATGTAAGCAGCTTTCCTGTGACATGGAAAGTATGGCCAGATCTCTGTCTGCCCTTATGCCATCATTCTGCATGGGTGCTGGGGGCTAATTAGGACCACCTATCCTTCAGTCCTTCACCAGAAGGTCCACAAAACAACAGGTTCACACCAATACAATTACCTCCTGCTTTGACTGGGTGTTCTTGCTGCCACACCTCTTCATGCTGCTGAAACTCAAGCACCACAGTACCTCAGCAATGTGCATCCCTGAGAATGCTTTCAGGGGCACACAGAAGCACTGCTGGACAATCTTAACCTACCCCACATGTATTTCAGGCATTCCTAGAAGCCCCAGTTCTACCTTAACCACAAAGGCACTGTCTGCCCTCTGGGGAATGTGTTGATAGGGAGGACCGGAAAGCATGGAAACGTTAAATGCAGAAATAATTTCTCATTCCTATGGTGCCTGTGTGAGTGCCATTAGATTTGATATGCACCTGCTTCAGTTTTTTCTTAGCTTTT
Organism: Coturnix japonica; assembly: GCF_054131305.1. Lineage (NCBI taxonomy): Eukaryota > Metazoa > Chordata > Aves > Galliformes > Phasianidae > Coturnix > Coturnix japonica. The sequence goes on along the minus strand of NC_140664.1, from coordinate 62,889,997 downwards.
CAGACCACACAACAAAGAATTAAAGTCTGGATCCTCCTCCCACTGCTCCAGTCCATGAAGTAGGGCAAGAAGGGAGAGGGAGGAGGGTGGGATTTGAAATAGCAGCAAGTACCTGGAGTGGCAGCTCTTTCTGCTCACCAATGCTGCCCACTCCTCAGCCTCCCCATGACCTGGTGCAGAGCTGGGAGAACACAATACCCAGACCCACGGGCTTAGTTTCGGTACTCTTCCAGTGGCACCCTGAAGCAGCAAGAGGGAAAGTGTGGAAAACCATGGGACAACTTGTCACATCAAAATAAAGCAAGCGCAAACCCTGACCATATGTAGGTCTCAATGAAAATTTCATATTTCAGCTACTTTTAGTCCCAACTTCTTGCCCTCCAGGCTCCTTTCCTTCCTCTGCAACAAAAAGGATTATGAAATAGTTTTCTTGGCCTAAATTCACTGGCTAGCAAAAAATGTTGCAAGGCAGGCTGGATGGCAAACCTCTTGAATGACATAAGTGCTCAGAGTGAGTAATCTCTTAAAGCACTGTTTTCTTTAATGTCTGAAAATACGTTTGGGCACAGCTCTCAGATCAATAGATAATTCTCAGTGTGTACAGTCCTCCTTGTTTGTTTTATTAATATATATATATGTTGTTGCTTTAATTTCACTAATCTTGCATAACCACCACATGGTGGTGGGATGGGAAGTGTGGTGCTCCCTTCCTTCTCACATCAGCATGACTGCAAATTCTATGTAGAAATGGGGAATATATGAATTGTAGATATCCTTCTATTTCCACTGGTTTCAAGGGAGTAGCAGACAAATATCCCAGGAGAGTTAAATGACCTGCTATTATTATTTTCAGCATTGTTAGAGACAGAAATAACTTGACTCTTAAGGACAAATCTAAATTTATAGAAGTGGAATTTAGAACAGTTTTTTGGTTTTTGTTTTTTTTCTTCTTGATAATACTAGGATCCTTTAGGCCATAAAGGATATAATACTAGCTAACTTCATTGGCTGTTGCAGTGTCATTCTTACTGGGAGCTTTTCAAAGAATAACATCAGTACAAACTAATGTTATATTCACTAGTATTTAAAACCATACAGATCAAGCAAGATCTGGTTCTCACCAGCCTTTGTATCCTTCCTCCACTCTTACGTGTGAGCTCAGATTTACTAATTTGATTTACACTGTTCAAAATGCCTGTACTGATGATATGATGAGCAGATGTTTCACTAGTGTCTTAGCATTCTACCATGAAGAAGCAGGCACTGATTCTGCTTGACGGCAGCTACTCATACCCAATTCTGCCATACTTGATAATGAGACAACTTTGGATAGCATTGGGTTAGTCCACAAGCTGCCTCACTCACCTCAGTGGGAAGCCAAAACTCTTTGTACACACCAGCAGAGGAGAAAAGAAATCAGATAAGGCCAATCTCCATACTTGGATGCAAGCAGGACATCTCAGGCTAGAAACACCACAAGTTCACAGTAATTACTCTGATAAACGTTTAAGCATATTCTCCTCTTTCTCTTCAGGACAAGTTTCAACTGGTTTTACTTTTGTATACAAGTAGACGTGTTTTGCTGAAAATTACTCCTAATTTATCTGAGAGCCACCTCAGGTCTACATCTGAGCCTGCAAAAAACCAAAAGGAAACAAAAAAGAAGCACCCCTGCACACTGATAACTTGATTTGGGTTTTGTCCTTAGCAGACTCTGCTAGCCATCATGAACATGGATATTCTCTATCTGTGACCCGACACAGGATACACTGAGGGCCAGTGTTTGCTTTTCTGCATTGATAAAAGCATGCTTTTGCATACTATGGTAGGTATACAGGTAGGCATGGAACTGTTAAGTATGTGTAATCTGTTGTAGGCCAGATTTGTTGTCCCTTATGCAAACAGCCATGGCATTTAAACAATTGCTAATCCTACCTCAATGTCTGAGAAAACAAACTGTACAGTCAATAAGTCAATAACTTAATCTGACTTTATACAGACCAGTAAAACTACATGGCTCAATACCTTGGATACCAATATTATTAAATGTTGTATATTTAATTACTTAGTAACACAAGCTTCAAACTTCAGCCACTGGAAATGGGAGCATCCCACAAAGATGGGGTAGTCCACTACAGGTCAAAATCATGCTTCCATCTCTATTAGATGCATCTGCATACAGTTGAATAACAAAAAATGAATTTTGTCTTCCAAAAATGCTTCCATTGGCATCACCCTTCTGCCAGCAGTGCTTAACTGGTGGAAGCTTTCAATTACAAACACTGCTTTAAAAAAGGATAAAGGGAAGTAAACAGGGCTTACCTGTACCAGAGTGGATAATGCACGCTCTAACACCCACTAAGAAGCCAGGTTAGCAGCCACTCCCATACCAGGTCAACCATTCTGACAATCCATTGCAGTATTCCTTGTTTCTAAAAGAGAGAGAACAAACATTTGTGTAACCTGAGCTGATATTTTCATAATCCCCACCCACTCGGTCAAAAAAGAAACCTGTTTTTCAAATACACTTTATGCCGCATAAGTGTTTTCAAGAATAGACATGCTCAGGAAAATTTGCATTGCTGCTTTTTTTTTTTTTTTTTTTCTTTTTCCCCTTAAAGCTAAGCAGGACACTGACATGGCACAGATTTTAGGGCCACTGAGATGTGCTGTGTGTGCTGCTGCCCAGCCGATGCCACAGGCAAACATGGCTGCACGCAGGGTTGTATGCAAACATAAAACCCATGGAAAATCTTTCAGGGTAGGGTTGATGCACTCTGGGAGGAGGCCCCTGCAACATCTAAAATGGAGCTGCCATATTGCAGCCTACCCTATCTCCTGTGAAGGCCCCTTGAAGCCAGCCTGCCCTGGGGAATTGTGAGGGGATGGTGGCAGCCATAGGATTCATCAGAGCAATAAAAATTCCCGGTGCCATCACGACTCTTGGAAATGACAGAGTGCTCTCAAACATCAATCCCAAGAACAAACAAGACTTTTAAAATAAACAGGCCATGCTAGCAAAAACAAACTCAGCACTTGAAAACTAATGAAAATAACAACTCGGCCAAAGCTTACAAAGCTGCTCTCATCAGACTTGAATAAAAGTAAACAAACAGCACGACAAACTACAAATCCAACCTTGAAAAGCCACTTTCAGCAGCACAGTGTGACCAAACATGCAACTGCTACAGGCTATGCCATTTCAGCTGGGGCAGATTTGAAAGTGCAAAGCCACTTTGCATACTGCCAGAACATCAGAGATCTGAATATTGAACATACCACCATATGGGCAAATCTTATTTCCTCAGCCAATGACTTCCACTAAATACTTGGAACACATAATCTGACTTTGTCTCTACACTGCACTCCCTGTAAAATAAGGATTCTAGTAACCTGGCATGTAGATCCCAAGGTATTAAGGTACACATACCACTTTGCTCATTAATATTGTATATTCTCTAGAGCTATCTTCAATCAGTTCTCAACAGGGCTGAAACGTCTCTGTAAACACATGATGCATACTCAAGAAGCAGCACTTGTGAGTCAAAAGGTGCCATGAAATAGCCCTTCAATCAGAAATCTTGACCAGAAAAGTCTTTGTAATTTCTTCTTCCACATACAGTGACAGCTCAAAGTTCATACTGATTGGGATTCATGAAGTACACAGATCAAGAAAGTACAGTCAAGTAGGTTAATCAAACCAATACTGAGACTAGAAGAAAACAAGACCAAAGGAAAACCTAGTAATCCAACCTGTAGGTCTGCAAGAGCTCCTGGAGAGGAGTTAGTAACCACGCAGGAATCCAAAAAAATAGCACCTTGGAGGCTACAGCATAATTCAGTGCAAAAATGGAAGAAAACTTACCCTCACAAAATAATTATACTTTTTTTTTTTTTTTTTAAATATCTTTATTTTCTGAGTATTCTGTGGACCATTGTACAAAAGAGAAAACAAATTAAAAAGGCTAATAGCAATAAGCCAGTTTTAGTTTTTTCCTCCAGAGCTTTTTAATTAAGTCATACACTGTACCCTAATGTTTTTGCCACAGAGAACATGAAGCATTTTATCATTACCATGAGAATAATTTAGTGAATGTACTAAAAAATCCTTCTGTGATGGTTTTTCAAAGGACTCAGAAACTGGTATTCAAAGTCATTCTCCAGTACATACCCCACTGAGTCAAATGGCATTTTCAGTTTTCTCTGTAAACACTAAACTTTCCCTACATACAAAATCCTTTAATTATTTTTCCTAAATTTCTTATTTTTCCAAAATTCTGATTAAACCTTTTCCCTTGCCCACTCCAAATGCTCCAACTGAAGTTTTACAAACTCTTTCAAACCAATTAAATATTTCTATTTTAATAATACCAAGGCAAATAATTTTAATTACTGTCATTTATATTTGAAAATATGCATTTTAATAAACTCAATTTTTTAGAAAAAGTCCTTTTGAAGTGGAAAAGACAAGAACATCATGATAAATATGCCCAAACTGAACATTTTGCATTAGTCCATAAGAAAGGCTATCTTCAGGAGTTTCCTGTCAATTTGATCAAGATGAACTATTTCTATAAAATGTTCTTGTTTTGACAGACCAACATTTTTAATGAGGAAAACAAAGCACAAAAAATGTTCTAACCAGCTCTATGTCTGATTCCTTTGCCTTCTTACCACTTTATCTCAGACTACTTTGAGGATAGTCACGTCCTGTCAAAAGACACGTCTTTCTGCCAGCAAAAAATGGTAAAAATTTCTGATAGTGAGATGAGAATTTTTAGTTTTCAGACAAATGTTATGCTTCCCATGGGAAAGCACATCATATTTGCATCCTTTTCTCCATATATTCCTTCACTTCTTACAAAGAAAGCCTTGGCTGCAACTCAAAGGGAGGCGTACTGGGTTGTGGACCGTAGTCCAGGACAAATGACACATATCCATTGCATTAGCTTCATATGATCCAGAAGAGAGGAGAATTCCAAAGGCCTTTTCTTAAGTGGCTATTCATTCATTGTGAAAGGGATTCAAACTCTCCAACTGCAAAGGACATGGGATTGCACCAACAAATCTAAGTTTATGTGTTTGGTAGAATGAACGGATTTGTGCATACACACTCATGGCCAAACTTTCCTTTTCATGTCAGTACTACTCCACTGATTTCAGAGTTTAGGATCTGAAGCAGCAAGGTATGTATTGAGAATAATGAATGGCATTCCCAGTTTTGCTGATAAAGACAGACTTGCACTTGAAATTAAGCACAAACTGAAGTACTGTCTTGAGGCTGGGCTCACTTTTCAGCCACAGATTTTCTGTCAACTTTTATACATTATACAACTATCATGTATAATTTTTCTTCTTCATCTCTTTTAAAGACATCAAATAACTCAGATCCTTCAATAGAGATCTAAAACCAGAGTCTTTCCATACTAATAAAATCTAAGAGTTTGGTTGATGACCTTAGACACTGAAGTGAAACTATTTCTCTCAGAGCTATTCCTAGAACAGAAAGAAAAAAAGGAAAAAAAAAAAAAAAAAAAGAAAAAGGAAAAAAAAAACCAAAACATTTTTCAAAAGACCAGTCATCAATAAGGAAAGCTATGTATTTGTCTGTGTTTTTCTGAGCTTGCACAGCAAAAGCACTCAAAGTGTGTTTTTCCACTATTCTCTGTAAAGTTAGCCAGGAATACAACAAAGAACAAATCTGGATGAGGAAAGAACTAATATCTGTTCTCCTGCAGCCTACAAAACAAAAGGCTCATTCTGGGCTCTTGTCCTTAATTTTTTGTACCATTTCTCTGACATAAGATACTTCACGTCAGAGTACTGAGTACTGTTTGGGAAGTCTTTTGGGAAAGAACATATGAACAACTGGGGCCTTGCCCTGCAACAACGCTCCCTGGAGACAGATGATAAGAACATTTCTGAAGAACTTTTTTCCCCAGTGAAAAGCATGTTGAAACTGAGATTCGTCTGAGAATGAAACTTTCAAATTCTGGGATTTACTTTTTTATTTTAAAGTGAGGGTTTTTTCTGTTTTGTTTTTCAAAGTTGTCTTTAAACAAGTACATTAAAAAAGACATTTCATTGTTTTCAGAACCCATTTTCCCACTCTGGTACTGCACGCCAGCTTAGATACATTGCTCAGCAACCAGAAAAGAATGGAGTTTTAAAAAATAAAACAATAAAATTCATACATAAAACGAACTGAGACAACACTGATATACAGAATTGTAAATTGGTTACTGGAAAATCTTATTGTGATCTTGACAACATTTTCAATACTAGCATAATTCAGGAAATCTATTTGGTCAACATTTTCCTTTTTCTCCACACTAGGGTATGAAATACCACTTTCTATGCGAAACTGATTGTTTTTCATTCAATTAGTCCCTTTTACTGTCCCAAGTGGAAGTGAAAATGATGTTTTACAAACATGACTCAGGTGACAAACTTTTTGGTTCCTAGGACTAGAAGACAGGCTCTTAGTAAGTGCAGTGTGATTACCAAACCAAATCCATCTTCTTTAAAGAAAAGAGCAAAATGATTCTACTATCATTTATTTGAATTTATTTTATCTTTATGATAAATCCATTCATAATCCTAAAGGAGACAATGCTACGTGGTTGGTGCCACAGTCAAAATACTCTATATAGGAGTACATACTTTTGGTTCTCTCTGTCTTTTCTTTAGTAACTCAGCGTTTATGATATCTGCTCTAATATTTACTGGGCTTATATCTTTTTAATTATGAAGACAACTGACAATCTGATAACTTACAGCATTTCTGAAATATTCCAGTTCCCCTTAGAAGACCACTGCAATAAAATAGACTGACAAAGCAGGGTAAGAGCATTTGAACACACGTTTATGAAAAGGCCTGAATGATACTTGATTAATTGAGCATATGTGCAATTATCTACCAGCAGAGGTCATTTTCACCTTAGAATGTGTCAAAAGAGCTCTCAATATCTATACCTCTATCCAAGAGAACATCTTAAAAAGAAATAGTCCCAGGTGTTCTTCATCAAAGCAAGTCATCTGACATGGAGTGTAAGGAATATTAGAAAGATTAAGAAACTGATCTTAATTTGATAAAACAAATTCAGTCTGTGCTGTGAAATATCCACAAACACCCAGATTTCACATTTTTTGTGCATATGGGATTGGTCAGTTTATGTAACCCTGATGGCCTGAATACTTTTCCTGAGAAAATATATTTATCTGGGAAAAAAAAAATTGCCAATGCAACAAGAAAACTTCTTGCAAGTCTAAGCAAAAATGCAGTAGATAAATGGGAGCTATCTGTTTTCTCCCATTTTTTCCTCATGCCTACCAACATCATCTCTGGCTCCTTTTCCAGAAGGCCATATCCCACCCTTGCATTCACTGGCCCACTGGCCTGACTGGAACTGAGGAGTATCTCTGACAAACCAGGTGTATACACCAGAGAGGGAACAAGTGTGCCACGCAGACTAATTTCAGGCCGTGGGCTAATAAATACTGACATCTGAATTTTTGGAAGGGGAGCACAATTTACATCCTTAGCTTTAGAGAAGCTTAGAGTTTATATTTAGAAATTTGGATTTATATTAAAAAATGTTAAAAACTAATAGAACACAGTTATGATATGAAACCAAGAAGGCATTAGACCGTTGTACTGCAATAAATTAAAAATTGGAAGAAAGTAAAATATGCAATTGTCCAAAATGAAGGGTGAGACCAATTCAGTTAGCAAGTAGAAGAGTGTGAAGATGAAATTGCTCTGTCTACCTGGTGTTTTTAGATGTCAACTTTTTATAGAACAGTCCCGGGGCAGAAAGTCAGTTCCAAGATGGATTGTGGATAGGCTGGTGACTTGCACAGTAACAGACTCAGCAAAACAAGATTGAGTGTGATCCAAGGCACCTTAAAGACAATGGGAAAAGCTTGAATTAGACCCAGTGACAAAGATTTCAAGGAAAAGGGTTTGTTTACAAATGGTAGTAAGACTGCTGCTGAGATGTTTGGGGTATTTGGAAATGGGGAGGAAAGGATGTGAAATATCCCTTCTTGCTCAGCAATCAGTACACGGGAATTAATGCTTGGCAAAGCAATGATATCCCTTTTTCTCCTTGTTTTACACCAAGGACCGAAAGGGGAGTTGAAGGAGATTAATTACTTTGCTTGCTAATCAATGCAAAGACATATTTTTCTGCTCCTCCATCTCATAATTTTTATTTCATCTAGTTTGGCTTTTTTTAGGGTTGCCAGATGTCCCAGTTTCAGTGGGACAATCCTGGTTTTTGAAGGTACACCCCATCTGCTCTTGAAAATATTTCTGTTCACTGCTCTCTTGTTGATTGTGTGCTTTTAGAGCAGCCAGCCAGCAAAGGACTGCAGGAGAGAGGCTGATAAATTATTATCAAACTATAAAAATCTGCCCATATTTTCCCAATGCTGAAAATTAATTCTGTAGGGTGAGATTTTTGTAAGATGTAAATGTTCACCACGGCACACAAGAAATTATGACTACAAATCCCTCCACTGCTTGGAGATCACCTCTTAATGTCTATACATTTCAAAATGGAAGCAGTGCTTCCATCTTTCCTGGGGTGCTTGAATTCACATCACAAAGGAAGCCCTGCCCTTTTGACTGTACAGTCAAGAAAACTGGCCCTTAAATCAAGAGCAGGAAGACACTTCAAGAAAAAATTTCCACCAAGAGCTGAATGCTGTGGCAGTACAGGTGACTGGCTAGGATGCTATACAGCATCCCTGACGCAATGGAGGACCCAGGGTAGGAAGCTACAGCTCCTTTAGCCCAAAGTGTCTAAAGGAAAAGGAGGCTCACTCTTATGCTTTCAGCACCAGATCCATTTCAAAGCTGCCAGCTCCCATGAATACACAACAAATATGAATATATAAAATGTATATCATGATGTTCTTCCTAAAGCTCCAACTACCAGAGTCATATGGATCTCTGAGAATCAAAGCTGTTTGTTAAGAATAGAAATTGTTTGTAGTCCTCATGACAAAAAGAAAAAGCTCACAAAAGCCAACCATCTAAGGACAATTGGAAAACATGCCAAGTCACAGTTATTCTCTATTCTTTTTCATGGCACTCTTCTGAGATTTGACTAATGTTTTCTGAACACCTGGGGAAAACAGATCCAGGAAAAAAAATTAAAAAAAATGATGATACTACAAATGGGATGTCACCTTCCTCCACATCTCATACCACGTTTGTAAGCAAACGCCATTGTAACATTCCTATGTATTCCCTCTAACTTAACAACATTCATAGAGCTACCTTGCTTTGTTCCAGTTTGTCTTTGTTAAAAAAACTGCCTTTGTCACAAAGGTTCCATATGACTTCACAACCTCAGTTTGTGCTGAAAGCAAAAGTGTAAAACTTTCAAGCTTTTCAGTGCAGATAACTTCCTAGGCTCATCTCTGTTATAAAATGCATTTCCAACGGTTTGGTTAGCTTCCTCTGTGACCTGCTTCAGTTCAGCGCTTCACTGCATGCTTAGATGTGGAATTTAAATACCAAAATGAATGCCTTTTTGTATCAGGACCATTGTCATTCCTTATTTCAACCTGGACACACAGAGATCAAACAGAGTGTGAGCACTGATTTGTTCCAGAAACTAAAGAGGTTAAACTCAGCAGACCTCTAAACTACAGGCAACTGTTCAATAAGGCAGCACGTCACCAGAGCACTGAATGTTCTGTGAGCAGGTTAAAAAGCAATCAAGAAAGATCCAAAGACAATTCTGCCTCTAGGATAAATTAATTCAGAGAAGGGAAAACAATGCTGTTAAATAAGAAATGACTCAAGCTTTCATTAGAACTTGAAACAACTCTGATTACAGACCTTTTGGGAAGTGTAAAAGATTGCGTGTGATTGTTTTCTTTCTATTTCCTACCCTTGCTTGCTCTAATTGTGATCAAGACAGGAAGGGCCACTGCTGAAATACAAAAGAAAACACTATTTAAAGAGTGTTCTGACTGTGACAGGCTAAAGCATCAAAAACATAGCGAAATACCTTTATCCAAGATGTAAAGCTACTGTACATAATACTTAAGTGGTTTATTGTGCTTGAAATGCAGCCTTTTATTTCTTAGACAAGATGAAACAGAATAAAGAAATAAGAGAAAGAGAAATTGCTTTAAATCCTGCATTGCACATCTGGTGCTAAGGAAGCCTTACAGTAAGGGGGTTTGGCAGACCCTAGCACCAGACCTAGCAGCTGGTGATCCTGCATGCAGTAAACTGGCATGGTAGTAACCTCAGCACTCCTGCTTTCTGCTCCCAAATAATTCAGCAGACTGTGAGGGAGGTAAAAAGACAAAGCAGCTATTGCAGCACTCAGCTCTGTCATTTTTCCTTTGCTTTCTAAATAATTATTATGCTACTGGACTCATAGTAACTTCACCTTCAGCCAAACACAGAAGCCCACTAAAAGCATTCTACAAGATTTCCAGCCTTGGGTCAGCTTCTGCCCTTGGGTTCTGATACTCTTGTGTGGCCTCACACATCTTTAAAGACTCCTCTGGCACAGCTCAGCCATTGCCATTTGTTTCTGCTGGAGAAACAAATCACTGGTTAATCACTCACACCCTTTTTATCTTTTACAAAACAGCTTCAGCTGGGAGCCTGAGCACAGAATGGCATTAGATAACTGCCCCCAAACGTTTGCTGAGGGGATGTTTATTTACATCCTCTAAGTTGATCTCGTATTTGGTTTTCCAATAACCCACTTCAGCTAGGGAAATGTATATATGGAAAGAAATCTTGTATCTCAAAAGAACAATCCTTCATTGTGTTTCACAGATAAGATTACATATGGGATTTTCAATATTGTTGTAGATTGGTATTTTAAGTGATTTCACAGCAACTCCATGTCTGCTATGTGTATCACTAGCAGATACAATACTGCTTAGTCCTAAATGGGAAAAAAAACCTTCTCTGTTTTAAATCAAAAAGCTTAATGAGGCAGTGAGGTATTGAAATCTGCATGTCTAGAAAGTTCCACTGGTACCCATTTGCTTCAGGAATTGAACAAGCAGTTGTTATCCAAAATTAACCTAGTTATTTGAAGGGTATGGAGACTGTGCATAGTGTTTGGCCGCTTGCACTTATTTGTATGGTAATTTTATACACGTGGCCTCCATTATAACAGTTTCTGAGCATTCCACAGCCTCTAATAGCTTTACTTTTATTCACTGTATTTTCCCCAATCACTCTGACAACAGAGGATCAGAGAAGATAGAAGGAAAAGCTAGAGCAGGACACGACTTTGCACACTGTTCTTTCCAGGCCCTTCATCTTCCTTGTCTTTCCAAAGAATGGAGGATCACTTCTCAGAGGATCAGAAATAAAACCTATATAGGAGTTAATTGCCCAGAATTGACCATCCCAAATATGAATATTTGCATGAATATTTTTGCATACTGTATTATTGCTCTGGCAGGATACTGCACCCCTTGTGTGCATCACCAGGTGCTACTGGCAGTACAGGAGCATCCTCCTCATTGCTGTGGGCACCTGAGGCTGTGTGCGCTTTTGCTTTACACATGTAAACCACTTGTTTAGTGCAAAGTAGATATATTTTCTCCAAGGCAAATAAAACCATTTCAACTTCTGCCTATGACTTCACTAGAGATTTGAAAAATCAAGCAAACTCATTAAGGCAATTAAATGATCTTTAAAAAACGAATCTGCTCAGCTCTGCTTTTCTGGATTTTAAGGGAGGGAGGCAACAATGGAATTCTCTAATCTAATCATGACTTTAAAGTAAATAAAATGAGATAAATTGAAACACTCATTCACTCTCATAAGAAGAAACATAGGAGCAGTGGCAAATAAATACTATGTCACTTCAGGGACAAAAAGATTATGCTTCTCTGTCTCCACATAATTGTCTCTACCTGGACAGATTTCCAATTGTGTCATCCATGCTAAAGGGAGCATCAGCGGATTAATTATTGTAGTCTATAAGGTGTTCAGTGACCGTAGCATCTGGACATATTCAGCATGGAGTATGGCATTTAAATCAAGGAGGGAAGAACGGGGGGAACTCTGCAGGCTGCTAGACTCTCCACATATTTTAGAAGTGCTACAAAACACTGTTTTTTATATTATATTTCTACCTGTTTATCCTCATATTATTTCTAATAAATAGTCCCATAAATACCCATAAATAAGGGTACGTAACTGTGTAGAGTACAGTGAACAAGATGAAGCAGGACAGCCTCTACATAAAAAACAAGTGTTTCAAAATTGTGCATCTAGTGGTCCAAAAAAAAACCTTAGCATGGTTTCTGAAGACTATGCTATCAAGGCACTCCAGAAAGAACTTGAATTTCAGTGTAGCTGCATTTTTAACACTCAGTGTACAACATCTAAAAGTACTGCTTTCCTCAGCTTCCTTAAAAAGTATTTGTATATTTTTTAAGCTCAAAAAAAAACCAAAAAAAACAAAAAAAAAAACCCCAAAACAATTCCCCAGTAAGATAACTTTTCTAAAAAGAAGCCAAATTTAATCTTAGATGGACATTTGAAATAACAGAAAGACTGAATTTCCTTCTTTTTCTGTCTTGCTTTTTGAGTTCAGAAAACTGCAGCCAAACTTCCCATTTTCATTCCAGTCAAAAAGAAGTTGGTTGTGAAAAGGTATTTTTGAGACTTCTCACACTGATAACGCATTGCCATACATAGATTTGCGCTTTTGAGTTTGTAGAAGATTTTGATGGTGACAACGATTGACAGAGGTCAGACTCATTTATGAAGCAGCTTGTGTAACAATAAAAAATCTGGAACTATCAAAATGCCTCTCGTTTTTGACACTACCATGATGCTTTTACAGTATTGTTTATTCCAACCTTTGCAGGTAAAGAGGAACTTACTGACAAAAGTCCTATGCTGCTGCAATACTGTCCCTTGAAGCATTACACATGCCCTAAATCACTCCTTGCCCTGTCTATCCATAGCGGTTACACCTCTGCTAATTAAAACAATACTGTCTAGACTGACACTTCCCAAGTCATAGGTACTCACTGACATTATCAGCCTACTGAGGTATTTTGCCTACTGAGATACCTCATTTGAGATAGAAACGCTTGGGAAAGCACAAACAGTTGAGTAGTGCTACACTTTACTTGGCCATCCCTGAAAAAACATACCTGAGTAAGTCACTGTGAACATGTGCTTCAGAGTAAGCACCATGCTGAGAGGCAGGATATAGCCTCCATTCAAGCTGCCTACAAACAGGACAGAAATGGCCAGTAAGACCAACCAGCAGCTACAGCAAGATCTAGCTGCAAATGGCACACTCTGCTGGCTCTCAGGGAGCCCTCCAGAGCAAAACTGCAGGCTACAGTGCAGCCTGAGCCCTGTAGCCTAGTAGCTAAACCCTACACAGCAGCGCTAATGCAACAACAGCAGTCCAGGAAGCTTCAGGTTCAGCTTATGAAAAAGCATCACAATGATTTTGAGTGCAAGCATACAGACAGGGGTGAGCAATGATGGCGTGAAACAGGCAGTGTAGGAGATAGAGAACCCCCAGCATTCTTCGCACACACTAGCCAGTGCCTCATGCATCACATTTTTTTGGTAAGCATTTTTCCTCCTAGTCTTCGCAACTGTTAATTATGCTCACCAAGAAAAAAAAGGAGTCCAAGTCAATCTTCTGAATCATGATGCCCAGTTTCTGGTCTTACATGAAAGGGTACCACTGATATTAAGAACGCTACATCTGCAATCTTAGGTACAAAAGCCATTTTCCTGTTCATTATGTAGCCGGAAAGACATTTATATTCTGGTACCAGTTTTCCTTCCTTTTTGCACAGCCATTAATACATTTTTTCTTTTCTTTCTTTCTTTTTCTTCTTTTTTTTTTTTTTTCTTGTTTCATTGCTGCCAAGTCTTGCACTGCTCCATGTGTGAATTTATGCAAGTTTCAGAATGCGCTAATTCACATATTTGCAAATTGGCAAGTGATTGGCAAACATGTAAATGAGCTCATTTAGTCATTTTCCTCTTACTCTAAACTTCAGCTTGAGATCATGATAGCCCTCCCCAAGTTACAACAATGAGGAATCACACAACTGCCCCAAACCTGGTAGCTGTAGTCAGGATTTGAGATGGTATGTCTGTGTGCCAGGCCAAGTATGGGAAAGATGAACCAAGGTGTCCAGACTTGTCAGGTGCCCAGCAGCTGCAGAAGTATTGGCCATAAATGTCTATGTGAGTGGCCGTGTTTAGTACAATCAGGCCAGGGTTGGTAGATGAGCTGTCTGATGGTGCGAAGCAACCAGAGTTCTGAGAGATGCTTATGGTTGGTTTCACTGCAGGAAACAGCAGTTTGGAACTTAACTAATGTCTCTGGAGATGAGAGAGAGATGGCATAACAGAAGAAGTCTGTGGAATCAGGGTGTACAGTGAGTATGGCTATCTCTTGACACTATACTGGTATAGCCAAAGATGTTGCCATAAAATAGGCTCAGAACTGGCAAGTAGGACATTAAACTGTGTTACCTCTGGAGATTCCACTGGCTGGAGTTGCTCTCCTTACCCTCCAAGCGCTGTAGCCCCACTGTCAGTCAGTCATCATTTCAATAATTCTGATTTTCCATCTTCATCTATCTAATATTTCTAACATATTAGAAGCCCTACTGTACTACATGCTGAATTAGCCTCATAGTTTGTCAGCTGAGGAGTTCAATGATAGCTTGTTCCAGTCAGCATCAGTTTTGCTGCTTCTTCTCAAAAGCAACCTACTTGTACTCCTGGGTAATAAAATCAGCAGACAGTAGGCTCAAAAGGTTAAACAAACCAAGGTTGAGAAACTCAGGTAAATAAAACTAAACAAAAACAAACAAACAAAAAAAAAAACCAAACAAAAAAAACAACCCACCATCATCATCAACAACAGAAAAAAAAAAAAGCAAAAAAAAAGCCAGAGAATACAGACAATTCATCTTCAAGTTATGTAGGGCAGCTTGCCTTAGAATTAGCTTAATTAGCTTCATTACCTTGTTTCATATGGAAATATTGTAGGAACGGTATTCTTTCTGTGGCACTCAGGTAGTTAAATCCACACAATTTGCTTTTTGAAGCTTGGATTCTGCTGACTTTATTTCAAGCAATCAAAAGTATCTAATTTGCATTCACATTCACATTAGTGGTCCATATGTTAGCCCTGTTTAAAAGCTATATGCTGCATTCATTATAAAATACTTGGCTTTCTAGCTTTATCCTTTTGCTTTGAAATTATTGTGATAATATTGCAACTCTTCTATTTAGACTATTCTCAAATACATGGATTTTCTGTGTGATTTGATTATTTTTCAAAGTCTTCCAAGGGTAGGGCTTTTTAATTTTTGTTTACAGTGTTATGAAAACTTGCAAATTGGCAAAATAACTCACTACTGACAATTAATATGACAGTGTATTATTCCTCATACCTAAAGCTTCATTAAAATATCAGGATTTCAATCTGTCTCTGCATAAGATTTCAGACCACACACAGCTTCATAAAGTACATGCCCTTCAGAGTTCATAATGCTACTCACTGAATTGAGTCAGCCTCTTAAAAACAATAAACTGTTGTGTTACGTGGTTGTTTTCAAAGTTTCTTCTTTGTGCAACACAGAGAAAGACACTTTCTTCTTACTGAGTTCATAATACAAATGAAACAGAAGATACATGGACAAAAAAAAAAATGAAGTAACCGCCATACAAAACGTTGCCTGTGGTCACATAAAAAGACTGATTGAGCCAAAGTTGAAATCAAGCTCTTCTAGGATGTCCTCCTCTGCCTGGAACAGAAGACCACATATCCTCCCTTTACTGTGACCAACATCACGATGTCATCACTTTGCCAGTACTTGTTATAATGTATGTGTTAAAGCCATCATCAAAGCACTACTTCCAGAGTTTAACGTATATCACAGTTTGTTAGTATTCACCAGCTTAAATGTTGTACTCCTAATGCTCATAGTTTGGGAAAATAATATTTATTTCCTTAGAGAACACTGATACGTGTTACACCTTTGCAGACTGATTAATACATTCCTAAAAACTCCAAAGAGAAACTTCTTTCTCTCTCATACATTCTTACATCTGGAAGATTCTCTCTTATTTCAATCTTTGGGAGCTCTCAGAAGATCTTACAAAGTGTAGAATACTGACATGAGTCGCGTGAGATGAAATCACAAACAGGGATCTGCTGAGTATAGGACAAATATCCTAAAATTAATGCCTAAAAATAGTAATTCAGAAAACCTCAATTAAAAATCTGGTGTTCAGAAAACAAATATACTGTTCATTGGCCTCGCATTTTTACAAGCTGTTACTGGAATAGGTGGAAAAGAAATGGAAAATTTGTTAGAAAAATTTTTTCAGTGTTGTGGAGTTTTGAACTTATTAGGTTTTTGTTTCGAGCCATCTCAAGTGATTCCATTAAAAAATTTACATGGGATTCCTGAAAATGGATTGTCATTACAGGTCAGAGAGTTCATTTACTGTTGATCACAGTGTGTCAGTGTGCTTTCATAACTGCAGCATACAAAAACAATGAGTAGCCATCCAATATTAACATGAAAGAACTCAATACATCAGTACCGCAATCATGAGAATAAGGCACCGAATATTTGAGGAAGACTGTAAATGGGAGGAACATAAACAAAAGCAATTGGGTCATGAGGGCACCCACTGTGAAATAAGCTCAAATCCGACCCGGATGCTTAAGACATTTTTGAAGATACACTAATTGTTCAATATTAACCACGTTTGAATTAATTAATTAATAATTGAATTAATGTAAGATATCCTGGCATAAAACCTATGGTACAGAAAGTAATGTGAAAACTACAGAGCTTTCCTTATTGTGGGCATATCTCTGGCACATATGTATTTGGTCTAAACACTATCTTTTATTAGTGGATTACCTCTCTGCATGTTTTTTTAAGAACTGAGCTCTTTACATTGTCTTAGTAGTACAATAACACACAGTAGCTTGCAGTTTGCTTTCTAGAGGATGCTGAGTGAGGTACTAACAGTGATCCACAACTCACAAGTTTTTGTTTGTTTGTTTTTTTAATAGTTCTTTCTGATGTACTGTTTTAAGCACATCATGCCAAGTTTCACATAACAAAAAAGAAGTTAGGAAAAAGTAAACAGGCATAATAAATATACTGACATTTTCTTAAGTCTAGAAGAATTTAGATTGGAGCTTACTACTTCGAGGTATTCTGTTGAAGAAAAAAACCAACCAAACAACAAAACCATAAGAGTTAGGAGACTACAGGCAGAAATCCAAAACTTCAGTGTAAACATCAAAATAACTTCTGGAGTCAAGAGCTAAAGTAGCACCCTGAAGTACCTTGAAGTACTTAAACAAGAATGATATACCATGACAGGAGAATATAACCACACATTGATGTGTCAAAAAATTTACTCTATCTGCATTCCATTTCTGCCTATATAATGCCTTATTCGATCACAGTTATACTATCTACATCATGCACAATTACTCTAGAGAGAGAATCACTTGAGGAGAATGAAAAGATGTTTCAAATAGCACAAATGAAAAGACACAGATACACTATGCCCAAGATGCTTCCCACTGTGCTGACTCGCTGGCAGGGTACAGTTCTGAACATCTTGAAGTAATTTGTCCATAAGAGAGTGGGGTCGCATCCTCAGCCGTGATAAGCCAGTTCTGCCAAAGAGAGCAACAACTATAATTGCTGCTGAAGATTGCAGAGCAACAGTGATTTAGTCCAGCTGTGACTCTGGGTCAATCTGTCCAGTTTTCTGGACAGATATAAGTGAAACATGGTAAGAAATTAAAGAGGGAATAATATTTGCTACGGTTGGGGTCTTGCTTTTCTCTTAGTGTGCGCTTGCAACTCCCATATTAAATAAAAAAAAAAAATGTCAAGGGGAAAAAGAATCTCTAAACAAGAAAGCCAAAGGATTCTTCTCTCCAGCCTACACAGTCATTTGTTTTATGCATTTGTGTCTTAGCCAGAGGCAATGTCAATGTACAGGGAAAAGAAATGAATATTTAGGTTAGGGGAGCCACTTACACACAGTAAGATTTTTTGAAAGACAGGTATAATAGGGAAGAAAAGGATAAGAATGTGCAAATTAGCATGTAAATTAATCTTCAGAAACAATGAGGCAATTTTGGATCCATGTTTACAGTGTTTTGTTTGTGTGGTAACTGGAACATCCCAGCTACTGACATCAAACCAACTCAGGTCATATATAATAACTGACAATAACTTTTAAGAAAATCTGTATGTAGTCTTTCATGAGCCTTGAAAAAGTTCACAATCATTTTTTAATCTGTATGCACGTGAGGGTGTATTGGAAATACTAATGATTTCATTTCTTCACTGTGGTGCATTCAGTTTAGACAAAAATCAGAGTTCGTGTTACTAGCTAGAATTCAGTTAACATGGATTTGAGGAAAATGCTCAAAGTTTGGACTATCTCAAAGAAATTTTCACCAAGGTGTTTAATTTTTTTCATGCCTTTTTAACCTGTATATTGACTTAAAACTGGTTAAGTTTAATCCATGGTCAAAGACCTGACAGTGTGGTTGGCAAGTACATTTTCCAGTGGTTGACTGAGTATCTTCATGGTCTCAACAAATCTAAGTCCTTATCATCTAACTTCTGTAACACTTATGCCTTTAAACACTTATCATTTGAACAAAAAAAAATTTACATCTGCTTTAGGAATATTGTAAAACATTCCCATAATGTGGAATCTCCATTCACAGTCCCTGATCTAGTCTACAGATCAAGTCTGTATGAATTTCTCCCCTCTATCAGTGAATTTCAGTAGTTAGGTGAACATAAAAGGCAGATCTGCTGTTATCTCTCATGAATCAGGTTGCATGATTTTCCATCACACAGAGAACATATTAGATAAATCAGTTTATTTTGCAAGTTTTCAGGTAATAAATAGGCAGGTTAGGAGTGTTATAATTTAAAAGATCCAGTCCTGCTCCTGTTGCTAGCAAATCTTCCCCAATGGTAGGAAGCCAAAATTGACTCTGAAAAGCTAGACTGTCTGTCAGCTCCTGTTGCATTTTTTTTTCCTAGAACTTTCCTGTTGTTTCATACTGCACCATAAAAATCAATTGATCTCCCCCCCTTTCTAACCAATGTGAAAACTATGTAGTTTGCTACTGCTTCTACTGAAAAGTCTATAGTCATGATTATGTCGAAGTTCTGGACCATAGGCTACAAGTGCTGTTTGGACAGTATGAGAGAGTTAGTTCCACATTTTAATGATTCCTCTCCCCATAAGTAAATTCGACTTACAAAAGAGGATAATAATAATAAATGTTTATCTCAACACAATGTCAGAACTTACCATAAAGGACACAACAGACAACAGTCAACACAACAGACAATTCTTCCAGGGCTTTCTAAGCATCATTGTTAAATCTAGACTGAATGCTTCAAGGAGTACCAATTTTCATTAGACAATTTGGGTTTTAGTTTTTCAGCTCTCAGTCTAGTAATTGCTCAAAGAGTTTACAGTTAAAGAACAAACTACACATTCAATAAGTATGTGCTCTGTGGTAAAAAGGAAGTTTACTGCAGGAATAAAGCAGCCAAAGGATCTACTCTTAAGCTATTTTATTTTTCCCTATGGACAGCATCATCTGTTTGTACCATTTGTAATGCTGAGGCCAGGGTAGGAAGGACAGTGATATGACCACCAAGACAGCTGTATTTAAGACAGTGTATTTGACAGTTAATTACATTCAATCTTTAAGGATTGTCATGTGAAACAGACAATTTGTTTCCAGGGTCGCCTGTGTGTATGCTCATTTTCATTGGAAACATGCACTATGGACAGCTTGTACACGCTATATTGTAGATAGGGTTCATTTTTCTTCATTAACTAGGCTGATTCCTGTTTTTCTATTGACAACTTCTGAATCACTTTAAAGCACCAAGTCAAACCCTCATTGCGACAAAGCCACACTGGAGAACCAATGATCCTGCCAGCAACAATCACAGAAATTAAGAGAGCAATATTATCTCATCGTGACTAACTGTGACAAAGCAAGACAACCTAAAACAGCCTTCATTGTGCATCATTTCTAGGACTAAGGAAGTTCAAATATGGCTTTAAATCATCTTTACATGCCTATCCTTCCTGAGCTTAGACTTCTTTAATGAAGTGCGGAGCCAAAAGACAAGGTTTGGAGTGGATTCTCCAGAGCACTGAGTTGAAGTACTGTATGAGATGCTTTTCTTTGTTTTCATGTCTGGCTACAGCTGCAGCCAGCTGTATTAATTGGAAAACTTCTAGTAGGAATCTGTCACTAGCTACATTGTGCCCTAAGTCACTCCCACTCCATCTACAATACCTTCCCCGGGACAAGACCTAGATGAGCTCTGCGGGACTTGCACAACCAGGAAAGATCCCCAGCAACTGGGACTAGATGCTTCATATAGGAGAAGAAAGGTGGGAAATGTGGTGATGAATAAAACGTCTGAATTCTTATACTTTGCAGTTTCTTACTTGATATTTAGACTGTGTACATAAACTTACAGCCTTTAGGTACTTATGGTATAAATCAATTCATTCTGTCATCACATCAACTTCTATAATATCTGTGTAGTATTACATACAATCCTCAGCTCACATTCAAATAAATAAACATTGGCTTAATATAAATTGTTCTCTTACCATATCAGAACATTGGGTAATTAAATCATCTCACTGGTAGTGTGTACAGATGGCTTAATTTTCTGCAATACTCACTAAAGCTCAATTGACTTAAAAGGGACTACTAATCTATTCAAAGTTAAATCGACAATGGATAAATCTGTAGCTCAGAAAAAAAAACCCAAAACCTAGTAGACCACTATTTTCTTAAAATCAATTTGGAATAAAGAAAAGGAGAAAAAGCTGTTCAGAATTTCTAGTCACTTCGGAAAAATAAAATAAAAAAATAAGAGCCAACCCTGTGGCTATTAATGAAGTAACAATGCTGGCAGATGATCTCTCTCTCCCTCCGTAATCTTTCACTGTGAAACATTTCTTACAGAATGGAAACTACCACTGAGAACAAAAGGCAAAAATTAGGCTTCATTCAGTCACTTCTGCATATTTACACACTTTCATATCACAAAACAAGAAATATATATATATATATGTATACACATATGCTACAAACTGAAGTAAATTTTAAACCAACACATTGCTTGAAGGTTTAAAGATTTTTCCTAAAGTGAAATTTAACATCTCCAGAACCTGCGCACTGAGTTCATTTTCTATTTTTATTGTATTGCAGCTTTTAAAAAAAATTGACAATTAAGTCAAATTAAGCTGTTGTGCAGTTGTCTTCTATAATTACTAGAAATAGTTTATGGTAGGTTCAAGCAAACAGAGGGTGTTTGGGTCTTTGGTTTTTGTTTTGCCTTTTTGTTGTGTTTTTTTTGCCAGAGTAGTAGTTTCTTTTTGTAGAAACAATTATCATGACAGTGCTTCTCAGCAAAGAAACACATAGCCTGAAGCCATCCTATATTTCATTTTCAGTCCAGCAGTTTTAGAGAGGCTTTTTGCTCTTCTAGCGAACATACAATAAGAGGAAAACAATCAAAGGTGACGAATAAAATGTGGGGCATCGTAAAGCAGGCAAAGAGACAAACAAGGCAGAATGGAGAGGAAACAGTGCTCATCTGAGTAGCTCCTTCCTCTTATGCTCAGAATTTCAGTGGCAATAAGTGTTTGTCCCATCACACATCATCAGGATAGCACTGATTCGCATATTCCCCCCTCACAGAAACAATATTATTTCCACACTTGAAACGTTAGCATTGCAAGCCCACAGGAGATAGAACTGTCACAGAAAACAAAATGAAGTCACAAGTATAACATTTGGTAAACCCAGAACATGCTGGTCTTAGGCAGCCCCTATCCCACCATCCTTTAAAAGAATGCAGTAGAACTAAAAAGTTAAATGAAACAGTAATAAGTATAGTCAAATATAGGACATAGATTTTGAATGACAGTTTTTTTGTAGTTGGGATTTTATTTTATTTTATTTTATTTTATTTTATTTTATTTTATTTTATTTTATTTTATTTTATTTGTAATAGCAATGTCTACATAGACTAGGACTTTTCCAGCATGGCATGGGATGATGGCATGTGTACCTAATATACAGCCATGAATGCCACTGTGACATTGGGAGTGATTATCTGCCATGCCTTCTGGTGTAAGAAGCAGTGGACATATGAGACAATTAGCAATGGCCAGATCAAAATTAACTGAAATACCTCATAACATGCTGTGTTATGCTGTGGATCTCTGTATTGATGGGTATTGCAGATGCAGCAAGTCAGCATAAGTCCAAAAAGGAGACAAATACACATAAATGTTCTTTAATCATGTCTCCACTATCTTGGAGTTCTGTCCAGGCCAGGGAACTCCAGTACAGAACCTGTTGGAGTGGGTTCAGAGGAGGGCCACTAAGAAAATCAGAGGGCTGGAGCACCTCTCCTCTGAAGAGAGGTTGAGGGAACTGGGCTTGTTTAGTGTTCATACTACTTCACAAAAATTAGCAGTTTCCCAACACCTTCCTTGCTAGTATTGAGGTATTACACAGACTGGTACCAGAGAAAACTTTGAAATATGTGAACAGTAAGATTACTCTTCTTTTGCAGAAGAAGAAAGCAGGATACACAGACGTTAAGAAGCTAGCCCAAAGTTATCCATTAGCATAACCAAAACAGCAACCACTGCATCTACCTCCGAGCCCTATGCTTAAGTCTCTTGACCGATCTGCTCTCCAGCTGACAAGCTCAACACAGATCTCTGCATCACACTTCCATCCAGTGCCAGCTAAGTGGCATATCTATCACCAACAAAGAGGTACAGAGAGGGAATGCAGCATGAAGAGTCGGCAACTACCTGGATTCTAGCTCCAAGCAGCCCTTTCATCATACACCTTATGGATTTTCTCCGCCAAGAATGAGTAATTTGTTTAATTACCAAATGCAGAAAACAGTGCTAAATTTGTCAGTGCCATGTTAGGGGCTATTTCAGTGAACCTAGATAGGCTGAGTCCTCCACAAAGCATAGGGTGCTTTGAGGACCTGTACAGTAGTCCTTCCTTCATCTCTCTGGGAGGCAAGTTAAAGGAAATTGCTTCTGCCCCACAGTCCTGCTGCTGGCCAGGAGGATGCTTTGGCTTGTACCCATATGCAGTGTCTGCCAGAATTCATTTTTTATGCAATAGGATTTACTAAAGGGTTATGGAGGTTTTATCCTTCCTCCAGGTCTTTTATTTATTTGTTTTTTTAAATTATCCTAAGAAATGCATAATTCCAGATTAATTACAAAGGGGAAGGGAGAGGAGCAACAAGAAGTCCATTTTTATTCTCCTCGAATTAGAAACATGAATTTTCTTCCCCTCCCACTGATTCACTGCTCAGCATTCAGCTAAGATGATCACCGAAAAAGGAAAAGCAAATGAACACTGATGTTTCTTAGGGTATGAAATACTTTACAATTAAATAAGGTGCTGTGGAGTACTGCACTGATCACAAGTGATTGGTGGCTCTCCGCTAAGCTGCAAATGAATTCAGCACAGGACAGCATTCCAAATTGCTCTTACAAGCTTCTCTTTATTATTTTTATTTGGTTATGCTCTGACTCTCATCCAGAATTGTACTTAATGCCCTCGTCTGAAGTTGTTGAAATGGCACCCCATGGCATAGTGTGACAGAGAAAGGATATTGCCTTTGGAAGCTGCTAATGGTCCATGAAAAGAAAACAGCAGAAAACTGGAGAGCAGTTGTTCCAAAATAATAAGAACAAAAGTCTTTACATTTTTATCTCACAGTCTTCCCATCGTAAGTGGATTGAGAGTGGCCAGAACAATGTAGGTAGCTAGTGAGGAGTGGCAGATCCAGATAGGTTGCAAGTCAAAGCTACTATTTTTCATTACCTGTACAGTACATTCAACAAAATAATATTTTTAATCTATCACTTGTCACTTAAAATTATTATTTGCTATGTATTGTTGTTCACAAGGTATTGTTGTTCCCTGGAATTGAGAGACGGAACAATAAAGTGCCATTAGAGATGAGGGGTGAAGTTTGCAAAGGTCAGGCCATTCAGTGGAGACTTTGGTCCTGACAGTTTTAGGCAAAGATACTTCAGTTAACCTTCAGTCTAAGCTATACTGAAGCTAAGAGGAGTTCCCTCCAACTTTTCTAAAAAGTAGGAGTATAAAATAGAGTGGCCTAACTCCCCAGAGACTTCAGTTCAGGCTTAAATACACACAGCTCCACTGGAAACATTTTAATCTGTGTTGTAAAGGTGAAGTAAGAATCACTTGGATAAAATAATGCAAACAAGAAAAGTATGAGCATATCTGTGTCTAACATACCTGCTTGTCTTACTTTCCTCAAGTGATTTACCCTGCTTTTGAACACACTTGCATGGGTAAAAGCAAAGAAAAGATCATAGAAGATATAACAATATAATCTAATTCATTTAACATCTCAAAATTAAGAAACCAGGATTTTAAACATCAGCACAGACAACAAAGGTTACTCTCACAACTTTTGTCTATATTGTTAGACTATTTCTGTGGTAATAGCTATCTTAGCAGAAGCTTTGGCATCTGCGTCTGCATCCCACAGAAGAAAACTGCAGGGCACTAGCCAGACATTTTATGTCTCCTACCATCTCCCAACTGAATGTACTGATGTAGAAAAAACAAGGAAACACCAGTCTCTTTGTCCAAGCACAGCAACATCAAAGTTGAGTACATGAACTCTAGATCACTTGGCAGCTGTCTAGTTTGCAATGTATTTCACTCCAAAGTGAAGTACTGCATTTTTAAAAAATATAGCCATTACTTAAATGACTTACTACCCCAAAATGTGCAATTTTCTCCTC
The DNA here is from genome assembly GCF_054131305.1 of Coturnix japonica. Lineage (NCBI taxonomy): Eukaryota > Metazoa > Chordata > Aves > Galliformes > Phasianidae > Coturnix > Coturnix japonica. The sequence goes on along the minus strand of NC_140664.1, from coordinate 62,865,060 downwards.
ACTCTAAGTAACAGTATGATAAAATAATAATAATAATAGAAGGAAAAAACATCATCCTAAGAGACTGCTATGTTCACCGTGTAGTGATTTCCCAACAGAAATTAATTTAAAACAAATTTACATTCTACATTTAAAGAAGATATAAATAATTCATGTTCTCATATCATAAGCACTCTGCATGTCATACACCGGGGTACCTGTAATTTTTCAGTTTATCCATTTAAAAATTTCATTCAGGAACTCATTATTGCAGTTTTTTGCTCTTCTATTCCATTGTGGTAATTTAATAGTCTTCAACAGAATTACGTTCAGTAAAAATGTATTCAGTTTTACTATTCCAAATATTTTAGCTTTTAATTTAACTGCTGTAGGTTTAGATTTTCCTTATTTATATTAACTTATTACCATTAACCTGTTCACTGATTCTGCTCTCAGAAGTACAGGAAGACTAACACAGTAAAGCTTGTAGAGTAGGGTTTCCTTCCTTCTAAGCCACTTTTGTGTAACCGTTGCTCGCTTTACTTCAAGCCAGTGATTCCTACAATCTCCAAGAGCAGACTTGGGCCCCATTGCTTCATTGTTTTAACAGCCACTCTTCTTCTTCACAAGCACAGAGAACTCCTTTGTTTGCTAACATACCCCACCATCCTCTGACATGCCATTCCTACATCAGCACATGCTCCTCTGGATTTCTACTTGTCCAGCTCCTGCCTGGAATTATTGAGTATATTAATTCCTGCAAGAATCCCCAAGCTACCGATATGCTCAAAGCCAAGCATGGAAGTAGTTGCTTGGATGGAGATAGAAGAAAACGTTTGATTTCTTGTAGGTTCAGAGATGTAACATGGAAATAGACATCTTTCCAATCACTAGAGGCTTGCTATCTCAAAATTTATAAAGAAAACAAGTTATATATTCACAGAAATGTAAATCTATAATTCAGGCTTTCTTCTTGACTTACACAATTTTGTCTGCTCACAGGCATGTGAGTGGTATACCATGATGATCTTCACTAGCTTCTGAGTGTCTGCAACCAGGAGTAGAAGATTTCCTAAGAAGTGCTAACATATAAATGTATTTACAAATGCAAGATCGATCTGAAGGGAGAAAATTAGCTCTGTGTCATCTTCACTGGGACAGCTCTGACCCTATGCTGCAGGTAACAGCACACACCAATGCAAACAATACTACTAGGTTACTGATCTGTGTCACAATTAATTGGTATAATTTTATAGTCCAAGTTCTAAACATATAATCTTGCCTACTTTGGATCTACTTCTATGACTGTATGTCTGACTTGTATTCAGTGTTATCAGTATCTTTCCTGCATATTGAAGCCAACTCAAAACCTCAAAAATATATAGGTTGCTTCAAATTATTTTTTCAAGTATACGTGGAATTGCATTAATCAACACTCCATTTCCTCTGCCATTGTGTCACATCATATTTTCATTCTGGCTTCCCTTATGATTCATTATGGTCTTTAATGACTAAAAGCTCTTCTACTCAATAGTTTACTTCCCTGTTCTCAAATGTCAGTCAGTGCTAGTACAGCTCCAAAAAAATTCTGAATGCTTTCTTTCTCCTACAGCAAAACTAACCTTCTCTTTATTTCTACCAAAGGAACTTCTCCAAGAGGCATCTTGTAGGAATAGATGTATTCGTCTTTTAAACACTTTCTTTTTTAAATGTGCAAAAAAATCTCAAAAGATGAATATACATAAAACAAGGAGAAAAAAATTGTAAGAAACACTCTCTATGAGTGTTTCTCATTTCAGGGTAAGGCCCTGGAAAACCATGCTGTAAAAATAGCTTGAAAAATAACACGGCACAAAGTTCACCAAAAAGTTAGGTACATAACCTTGTTGCACAGATGTTTGTTGGTCCTGGCTGTGGAAGATGTGCTAGATTCAAGCTCTTTGTGTTCTCAGGTTACAGTAGACTTAACTTTCTTTTCCCCCAAAATATGCATATGTGTTGTTCATCAAAAGATCAAAGACCTACCCAAATCTAAGTGGCCAACTGGGTTATTCCATCATGCTTTCCGTAGTCAGTGGATTGAGAACAGGTAGTGTACTCAGTAACCCACCTGGCTGGCTTTAGAAAACATGAATCCCAAAGTAATCATAGATGAAATACTGATCGCTTTGCCCTGGCCCTTCCAGAAAAGTTAGAGACTTGCACTTAAGCAGGGGATCAGAGGCAAAACCTTTCAAGGAAAAGTATCTTCTTAAATTTGTGTGCAGTAACATATATATTGTCCATCCAGAATTATCTGCCCTGTGATACAGGATCTTCCTTCATTCAGCAGTAATTAATTCCCTTTATAAAATACTGCCAGCAACATTTTTTAACATTAGGAAAACATTAGATTCTTCAACCACTCCACAAGAAATGATACAGGGAACTACAGGTGTTGTGTTTCAAAGCAACTTGAACAACAGAAAGCAAAGTTTTGTATTTTAAGTTTCAAGCAGCGATTAAATTTAGCTAAGATTTTGTGTGCCAAGTTTCAGCTTAAAGGGATTTTTTTTTTTTTTTTTTTTTTTTTTTTTTTGGCTACAGTATAAGCCCTGGAGAATAGGAAGCATTCTAGAGGAAGCATCAAATCACACTTAACTACTGCATGGCAGAGCAAGTGGCTGTGTTACAACACAATCATGCAATAAGATAATTTCTTATGTTAGCATTTTAATTAAAATAAAGAATACTTGCCTCCATCTTACACCCTACAATTCTCTTCTGAAATTACACAGACAGACAAAATGTACAAAGCAAACAGAAAATAGGATCACAAATCCTAGCAGACTTGAAGGCATGACTCAGAAGCTTTGTGAGAAATATGGCCAATAAAATCAGAGTTAATGATTCCATAAACATTTATTTCTAGGAAATATTAACAACAGTTCCTAAAATGTTTCTGGGCAATAAAGGATAAATAACACCTATTATTAATGTAATGGTAAAAAGTGTCATTTACCACACATTTGCAGTACTCTAGTTAAATACATAATTAAACAGCATCCCAGTATGGATTAACACTGAACAGAAGCTCCAGATGTAGAAATGTTTCCCTGTGGCTTTTTCAGCAGCAGCATGGATGTTACTAGCCCAATCCTGATCCTAGTGTGGACAAGGCCTTTGGCTTGCTCTGTTTGTTTTTTGGATGAATAATAACACTTTTGCAGACTTTGCACTGGGCTTGGGGCTTTGATCAAAGCTCTTCCCAGTAGGCACAGAATCTGTCTCTAGAGTTTGCACCTATGCTTTCATTTTAAAGTAAATCAATGAGCTGAGACCTTGTCAATCCAGCCTTGCCTACCACCCTCTCTAGCCAAACTGACTGTAACCTGTCGGTCCTGCACAGAGACATAAACCAGGTCTTCTCCTGCTTGTGACAACAAACGGTTTGGGAGCCTTCCCCACACCTCCTTCTCACACCATCTTTCCCCCAGTAGTGCACTTACTCAGCCCAAAGGCAGCAGTAGGAAAACAGGATCATTGCGAAGTATGTGGCAAGAGCTGATAATATATACCAGGCTACTTTTTACAACAGAGGTCTCTTGTTTAGAGGCAGGGCTTTCTGTGGTGACCTTCTAATGTTCACTACCAGCCAAAGCTCTTAGAAAAGACGTCTTACCATGAAGCTTTTTTTGAGGAAGATGAGCAGTGTGGCATGGCCAGCACTGGCTTAAGACATGGTTAAAGTTTATTCTGCTTACTGTATTTAAAGTGCACCTTCTCCTAGTTCCACCAAACATTCAAGTTGGGTTCCAATCTATTGTGGAGAATCAGGAAAGTCCATGAAGTTTTCTTGTGCTCTCTGTAACTCCATAGCCCCAGATACTTCACACAGCAGTGGGCTTTTCTCTCGTGTAACCGCACTCCAACTTGGCTAACATCTGCCTTCCCACAATGGGAATTTTCCACTAATCTCTTTGTGGTGGAAGACGTGCTCTGGGTTACACGAGATCATGTCTCCCTCTAGTGACTAAATGTCTGTACTTTTGAAAGTCATGACCCCAGATTTACAGAAATAATTTTAAAGGGGAGTGTAAATTACACATCTACAAACTAACCTGTAGATTAAATTCATTTATTTCCTTTTTACTCCTGAGCTTGAGCTAAGATATGATTTAGATTTTTCTTGATATCACCCAGTTATTAGTAGTACCTTTCAGTAAGCCTTGTGTTTCCACTAAATTGGGCTTTAAAAGAAAAAAGGCTATAGCCAACCAGGAGGAATGGCAGATCTCAATTCAAGCGACTCACTTTGTACTTGTAGATAATCTTTGCCCAAACATTTAAATCCAGACAGTGATATTTAACAGCATCTCTACTAAAACTGTCTTTTGTGCTTAATACAGATATGAGAATCTCTTTGTCTTATTTGGCAAGCTAGAAGGCATCTACTTATCACCAACAAAATTGTAGCTCAACTTGTTTTTAAGAGACATAGAAAAACATGTAAAACAATGTCCAAAGTTTCATCAGCTGGAGACACGAATGAAGAAACGGTGATCAGAGAAAAGAGTGGAGGCTTTAAGCTTCATAAAAATCTGACACACTGGTTTCTGCTCTCACCTACCCCAAGGGCAATAATTCACTTCACACTGGTAATGAAATGCAATGACACACAAAGCTCTTCCCAGTAGGCACAGAATCTGTCTCCAGAGTTTGCACCTAAGCTTTCATTTTAAAGTAAATCAATGAGCTGGGACAGGAAGGACGTCCTGAGAATTAAAAAGTATTTTTCTTTAGTTCCAGTAATATGAAGCATAGTACAAATGTGTATGTATGGTATGTGTACATCAACAAATGGAAAGAGAACATCAGATCATAAGACTGGCCAAAAAATAGCGTCATTTAGCAAACTAAGGATAAGCAACACAAAAATCCCATGGGAAGTTATGTTACACTCCTCACAGAGGAACAGAAGGAAACAACAATAAAGATAGCAATATACCTGAGCTATATTAGAAGAAGAACACCACAAAGCAATTTTTAAGATTACTGGAAGCCGCTAAAAAAAATAATAAAGCAACATATGACAAAATCAGCTCCAGACTCCTGTTTCCACACAACATTTTAAAACTAATTTTTAATAAGTAGTGTCGAAAAAAGCAGTTGAAATCAAGTAAAACATATAGAATACATTATTGAATAATTTTTTTCCATGCATAAAATCAATTTAATTTTCCTTAATTTTCCATCTGGCAGCACTTTTGTTCTCACTTCTGGTGGCATTGAGCTTGCCTAGCTCCATATGTAACCTGTGGGAACACTAAGAACTCAACAATTGTATTGTTTCTCCTGACTTGGAAATCAAACCCTGGTTCTACAATTGCCAATATGTTTGGCCTCAAAATTGATAGGATCCCATGAAGCATGGGCAAGGAGCCTCTGTATTCAGCTCTTACTGTGTTCTGAGTTTCATGTTATCCCAATTGATACTGTCAGTATTTTTCAGGGGGGAAAAAGAAGCAGGACAATATGTTTTAACATCTATAGAAAGTGGTAAAACGTGGAAGTAGGAATAGTGGCAATAGTGGCAAGGACTAGGTGTTAAGACTGTAGTGTTCCTCAAATTACTCCCAGGTTACCACAAGAGACCATATTCTACCAACATTTTATATGGTCTAGAACTTGTTGTTTAAATTGTTTTTGTTCTCTATAATAAATATTTTTGTATGATGTTTCCCTTGCGATTATCTCCATCACCTCATTCCCTTCCTCAGAATCAAGTCACCAAGTAAAGTAACAGCATGCCTGTATGAGAAAATCCTAAAAAGAGTAAAGAAACACAACCCATTTACAGATCGTGTAAATATTAAAAGCGACCGTCCCTGATTCTAAACTCCAGAAGCTGTTCCAGTGCTCCTTCAAAGCAAAGCAGAGCTCCACCGGTTCTGTCTCCTTTACCTATAGGTGGCACTAGTGTTCGCAACATCTCAGCCCAAGCTTTCCTTCGTAATTGTGGACCTCGACCTTAGCTTCCTGTCTGATTTCTTCCTTGCTGTCACTAGTGGTGTTAATCACAGACTTTAAATACATTCAGAAACAGTTTCAGCCACACTACGCATGTATTTAGAAAGCAGAAACGAAGTCCCCCCACGTCTGCCAGTTTGCACACCTCTACTGCCTGGGCATCTGCCAGTGTTCTCTGAATGTCCTCAGAGGTAAGGGCCAAATGGTGGCAAGCAGCAATCACAGTCACACAGCTCAGGACAGATCTCTTAAGATGGTAGGGGATGTTTGCCATTATTCTCCCAGCCGTGCCCTTGGTGAAGGGAGGAAGCAAGCCCAACGGGCTCCCACTGAAACAACATCAACATATTATTCACACAGAATTTGACATTGCATTATTGACTGTCATTTGAGCCAAAGATATTTCTAGATTATAACCAGCAAATGTTTTTCCTGTCACATAAGAAGTTTCTGAGTTTGGCAAAGAGCCTAAAACCTGAAAAATATAATGCTGTTCAAAAAGACAAACAAATAGAAATTCCACAGATTAAATCTTTTTTACTGTGAGTTTCTGCTGTTGCTGTTATTTTTTTTTTAACTCCTTAAACTATAAATCAACTAAAATGCTGCAATGAAAGCATCGGTTTAAAATATTAAATTGCAAAATGATCTCGAAAAATTTCAAGAGGGATAATTTTAAGAAAACATCCTTTCTTCTCTCAGAAATCTTAGGATTCAACTAGCACAATCAAATCTGATGTGTTCAAACAAGCAAGTTTTACTGATATGTCAATGTACGCTTTTCAAAACAGCAAACAAAGAATTAAAGAGCTTCAGACATAGTCATTGTGTGTCCTTTTTCCTTCCTTTGCAGTCTGCTATTTTTTATCCTTCTGTTATCTCATATTGTGCTTCAGAGTTTTTTGGTTTGTTCTAATTCTGAAATCAAGAATGTCGGAGAATCAGCTAGATTATTTTGGCCCTGAACCTGACTATATAAACAGGTGTTACCCTTACACCTTTGTCCATCCAGAGGGAGCTATGAGAAGACTTTTCTCCAGATTGCATAAAATTCCTCTAAACCAGTAAAGTATTTGCACAGTGTACTCTGTCTTCACTTGCATGCCTGCTGCACAAGAAAAATTAAAGAAATGAACAAGTCATATATTGAGGAAAAGACAAGTTTCATGTAGCTGCTGCCATCTACACATAGATGCCCATTTGAAAACATCCTTTTAGTGTCTGTCAGCACTTGGTGGAGAGTATTAACTCTTTTCATCCTGAAGCAATCCCTGGGGGATAAATTACCATTCAGAAGTCTCTCTCAAAGGCCTACTAAAGGGCCCAGTGGGATTAGCTTATACCCACTGCATCACACACACCTAGCATCGACAAGAGGACAAATTTCCTATGTATGTACCCTAAATGCAAATGCAGTTTTGGGGTTTAATACCACAATATGATGGAAAACAAAGCAATGACAGCAGAATAGTAGAGTCACAGGCTGTTGCAAGTTATTATTTGCAATCCTCTACTGCCAGGGCATCTACCATTGTTCTCTGAATGTCCTCAGAGGTAAGAGCCAAAAGGTAGCAAACAGCAATCACAGGCACACAGATTAGGACAGATCTCTTAAGATGGTAGGGGATGTTTGCCATTATTCTCCCAGCTGTGCCTTTGGTGAATTCACACAAAATTTGACAGTGCATTATTGACTGCCATTTGAGCCAAAGATCCAACTATACAGAAACTATAGAAAAAAAAACAACTTTATGGAAACAAAAGAAAAAAAAAAAGCTGCTTACCTTTAGAAGGACTCAGATAGACATGATCTCTACAGACAGATGCTCTTACCTCCACTTCCAACCCTTAAAGAGGAGGATCCTGGCTCCACCCCTTCTGGTCACTCAGGTACATTGCACATACCTGAGCTCCCTTGGGTTAGCCCTGCTTTATCACTCAATCACTTGTTAGGCTGTGACAGTATTGCTGATACAGTAGGATAAAATATATAATGGGTGCTTGTCTCCTAAGTGCTTTCCTCTTGCCAGTCAGTTACTATTTTTAGTATGATGCTGTTAAAGTTTAAGACATCTTTGTGTCATTGTTTAGGTGTCTTGTTAGGCGCTGAGCTATCTTGTCCTTCACTTAACTCCTCAGCCTGCAGAGCAAAGGTGAATATTATGTGCTACAATTACTATGCTTTTCTTTATAAAAACAGACCAAGAAATATTCAGAATATAAAACAGTGTATTATACCCCAGCACAGACACTAAAGAATTCATTCTTATGGCAATATTATCTTAGTCCAAATCCCAGTTGCATTATTTAAACAATTAGTTACATGCAACTTAGTTTTTTCAGAAAGAAAAATCTGTTTTGATGTATCTCAGTTCTGTTAAACTATCTTTTAAAAGTGAATTAGTGTAAATTTTATTGCTGTATTTTCCTAATTTATTAAAAAGGCTGTACTTTACAAATAAAACTGCAGGATAGATTTATTATTTACAGTCCTAGTCCTAGCCTTCATATCTACTTAATATGTGTAAAGTGTTTAGTTTTCCGATGTAGTCCAGCTGCATCACTGGAATCAAACTTGTAATTTCCTCTTTGGGATTTAAAACCATTATAGTTGTGCTTTTATGTTCTCTTTTGTTTTGCTTGAATCACTTTTTCAGGTCTATGAAGTACAGCTGGCACAATAAAAGTTTGATCAATGCATAACCAATGCAGTATATATTTCTTCCAGATATATAAAACCCAGGTGAAAAATGTTAATCTATGAAAATTATCTTTGTCAGCTACTTATTCTTGGAATTTAAATCGGTTTCAATCTAGAAGTATATGGTTTGGCCTGGGGTTTTCCAGTCTGGGTTTTTCAAGAGTTTCTTGTAATGTGTACATTTGACATATTGAAATGAAAAACTGCCTGAGATAAAGTTTCAATTACCAGGGCAGAATTTTTTTCTCATGCTGCAGTATTTGAATAAAATTATCCCAGAATCACAGAACTTAGCATTGGAGAAGGCCTGCACAACCAGCCTTTATTCAATTTAGGATCCTCTCATGGATCACTGACATTAATGCTATTGGATCATCTACTCAAATCCTTTAGGCTTAAAAGTCATGCTTTGGGCATGTGCAAAATAAGCAAAGCTCTGCCATAATATTGAAAAATTAAACCATTCAGCTTTGGCAACATAAGCTGGTCTTCAAGTTCTGAAGTGTCTTTACCTGGTAGACAGTTAATCCTCATTCCCTCTCACCGATTTTAGTGGCTTTTACCACCTAAAGTCTAACACTTCTGGAACAGCTGATGGAAAAAGATGTACTTAAGTACGAGCCAGGATTTTAAACTATGGACTTTATTACATAATATTATTTCAAAATTCATTCATAACATAACATAGAAAAGAGGAAAAACACCAATCTATGCCTTTTTGATGGTAGGTTTTCTAGATAATGGTGTGTAAAACATCACTTGTATGGTCATTAAACTGTAGTGTCAGTTTAAAAGTGGCATTGCCAGAGATCATGGCTTTAGCAAGTTTCACAATATTTGATATTTGTCTCTGAAAGCTTAGTTTCACAAAATAAATGATTACGTTAGACTCAGAAGCAAGATCATGAATAAAATGAACCAGATTTGTCAATAAATTCTAAAGCCAGTTTCACAGTGAGAACACTTGACAACTTTAACCCCAGACTCCTCTGTTCTGTTCATGTCTTATGTAGTACATAGCGAAGCCTTGTGTAGTTCCTGCACAACTGACCTTGTTCTCAGGCACAATAAGGTGTGTAAGCTGTCCATACGCTCTAGCAGAAAGTCTCTCTCCAACAGTGATGTGTTAAGGAATGAGTCCAGTTTATAGAGGTATCGCAGCTTGATTGGTAAGCAAGATTGTTTTTTTCTACACTGTCTACACAGTAGGTCTACTCTGGCTATGCTGCTTTGGTATGGATAAGGTCAGAGTCTGCTTAAGGTCAGAGATCTTTAGACCCTGCTCAGACAGGTTTAATAGTCACATATTTAGGAACAGAACTTGCATCAAAACATACATGTGACTTGGCTGAATGTGTGAAGTTTGTACAGTTTGTACAGTGGCTGTGACTCAAATCTGATACAGTGAAGATTTTTATACCATCCAGAACGATAACAATTTCTCTGAAAAACTTGCATATTTCTTCTTCTAAATCAACCTAATGCTGAGATTCAGATTGTAGAGCTTTTATTCATAAATTCAAGGCTCACAGTCTCTGAGCATGTTCAAATAAATACTTCAGATCCATAGGAATGCCAGTGCTTCCTCACTGTGTCTTTTCTTGTGCAATCAGAATGTTGTGCATATGTAAATACAGACATATAAATTTTAATTAATACTCACTAGAATTATATTGCAGTTCTTTTGTAACCTGCTGCCATAAATGGTTCTAAGTAGAACAGATACACAGGATATGTCCTATCTATTTTCAAGAGCAAAGAATATGCACAAGATAATCAAGACTATCAAGATGCTATTCACTGATGTCACTAGTCTAATAGAAACCCCCCAGACATATTCTGGGATGTTCACTTTGAGTATTTATTAGTGTATGGGAACAGTTGATCACAGCCTGACCCTCTGATTGACCGTCTAAGGCAAGCACTGACTCAGCCATGGGAGTACAATGAAGGTAATTCAGCTGTGTACCAGAAGGGGTGGAGACTGGCTCCACCTCTCCTTGATCCTATTTAAGGACAGACTGCCACTAAGGAAGGGTCTCTCTCTGAAGATTGCTCCTTTGTGGAGTTTTACTGTATGCCTTCAACATCAGTGAGCATTTTCATTTATTATTCATTATCTTTCCATTGCAATAATCTCACTTAACCAAGCATCTGTAGAAGTCTAACCTCTGTATGCTTATTGATTGTACAAATAGATAACTGTTTTTTATCTAACAGAGATTTTAGTCATTTTTTTTCTCTACTACTCACCAGTCATATGCTGTTCCTTAAACTGAGACTCCTAATTGTATTTGGCTGAGAAGATCTGACACTGTTTATCTAAAAGAAAACAGCCAAGCCACTGGGATAAACTTCTTTTTCCCTTTAATCACTGCCTAGTTCTCACATTTCTTCCCATTCATGAGCGGTTCTCCTACCTTTCCTGCGCAATTCCCACCTGCTGGTTGGGACAGACATTAATAGAAACTTTTTCTAAAATGTCTGTAATTGAAGAAGTTATTCTGGTTTGCTTTGGCAGATCTCATGGAGCTTTCCATTTTATTTTATTTTATTTATTTACTTATTTTTTTACTACTTTGAAACACATCTAGTTGCAGAGGATCATCTTCTGATCACTTTCTCCAGGCAACCTGCTTAGTCACAGGTGTTCTGCACTGACTGTAAACAGAACTCAGATCTTGCAACTGTAAACTACAAAAATGCCTTTACTGCTTTTTTCTAGGACTTAAGCCATAGCAATTCACTTTAAATCAGCCTTCTGACATATTTGGAAATCTAATGTCAGGTTTTTCTTAAACTGTTTTCTGTGTAGACAAAGGGTTTGGTTTTTTTTCCTAAGTAATAAAAAATAAAACCAAAAGCCACTCAGCCCTTGCCCCCAGAAAGCACTCTCGAATGTGTCTTTAATGGAAAACAAAATTAAAAAAGCAAACAAACTAAAAAACCCACCACAAACAATAAAAAACAATTCTGCCTAATTGAGAGTCAGTGGGCCTCAGGCTCTTATAATTCTTATATTTCTGTCAGTCTTGAAAGCAGGATTTGGGATTTAGAAAGTGCAATTCTACGCTATCTATGCTTCTTTATCAAACCTGGCTTCCAAAAATGGTCTCCAAGCACCTTCTCAAGAATTTCCCATTCCTACTTTATCAAAGATTACAGATCTTCAGATTTATAATGTGTAGGTAGTTACACTTTTATTCCTCCTCTCCTCTTCCTTCTTTTCATTTTTTTCCTTTTCCTTCTTCCATACTCAGTATCCCATAGCACCACAACATCCCAGCACTGGAGAATGGGAGATAAAGAATCAAATGCTGCTGTTACTGACATATCTCACTGTCTTTATGAATATATCTTTACTGCAGCTGGCTGTTGCAGTCATACTGAGACTTGGTTTGTCAAATTGTAGGTTGTCTGCAAAACAGCTCCATATTTTTGACTGTAGAGATATGATCTGAGAAACAAACTTTAGCAGCACAACTGCAGGCACCACTCCCATGATGTGGATGGTATAAGGTGTCTGTGAAACTCAGTTCATCCTTCAAACACAATATTCAGGTAGCGTAGCTGCAGTATGTTCTAAATTGTGCTGTTCTAAAGTAAAGCGAGTTGTTTTCTTTCATAGCGCAGTAATTGTTTACTGTGAATATCTGCAGCCACCACAGGGGTATGCATAGGAGGCAAAGTAACGGAAGTCTTGTTAATTTATTTTACTGGTGGAATATAATAGTTCCTCAGCTCATTTGGTCTTTTCTCTTAGAAGAAAGAGGTATGAGGAAAAAAATGTACTGTACATCTTCCAAACTCTCACTTTTTTGATTAATTATATGGGTTATTTGTGTGAAGACCTACGTGTTATACTGCCCTCTCTAGATCTGCTGCTTCACTCATGTAATATAGGCAACAATATATACCAAGCAGGAAGAAAAATACACATTCATCCACACTTGATCTCAAATCTGCTGGCTCTGATGAGAAAGATCTTAAATCAGGCTATGGAGGCTTAAAGTCAAGAGCTAAGCTACCACCACCACTAGGTTCCTTAAGCACCACCCCCACTCCCCCTTTTTTTTGGCCAGTCTCAAGTTATGATTTGGATGAAGTTGGAAACTTTGTGTTAGGAAGCCTCTTTAACGCATTGCTACTATCTCTGAACCCTTGCAGCTTTAATCCCCTGCACATGCCACCCAGGAATGGAGGGTGCAGCTCTGGCCTGCTCGAACTCAGCAGGCCCACAAAGACATGTGCTGGAGCAATCCTGATAGGAAGCATCCTTCCATCCAGCCCTTCTTGAAGTGACACCCATGTACCCCTATTTTAATGTGATCTCTCTTTCAGCAACTGGGTGTGTCAAATTTGCAGACGACAGTTCAAGAGGGAAACCACAATACTCTACTGCATATGCATGAGAACAAGACCTAATTGTGAGAGAAAATGATGCGTAAGTTGCACCATATACACACTTCTCCCTGAGCATGCCTTTATTCAGATGCTTTCCTTTTCTCATGAAGCACTGTGGTGTTTGCTGATGTGGTTAAAAGTAAATTTCTTGGGGTTTCCCCTGTGCTGGAAGTCCCCTGCTTAAAGCTGTTGTTGCTGAGGAACTCATTTCATCCTTGCCTCTAAACACTGTAGTCTCAGCCTTTAATTAAATTTCCCATGACCCTTCTGCAAGGCTGGCCACTGGAATGCTTTTCCCTGGGGTGAGGAAGACACCTGCTTGCGTAAGTAAGATATTTTGATGAATCTATTTATAAGTGCTTTGGCTGGGTAAACTGCCAGGACCTGTAGAGTGCTCTGTTTTATCTTCAAGACAATGTGGTTTTCTGCAGAGTGGCCACCATTTAAGGTAACTTAAGCTTTTTCCCTTTAGTCTTCCTGACATTGGTTGGGTTCACACTGTTTCCAGCCATGAAGATCTTACACATGATGGAAGAAAACAAGGATGTCTGATTTGATAATGCTTTTCACAAGACCCCTGCTCACTGCAACTTGTCTAAGAACCCATATGCAAGAAGACCTTGTCCCCATTGATGTGACATTGCATAAATGTAAGGCAGCATAGAAATAAGGCATTCCCCACCAAGAAATCAGTGAAGCTTGACAAGATCGTTACTTCACTTCTCTTTTATCAGGAAACTCCTTCAGCGTCTGGTGCAAGTATTGCTTTATGAATGCAAAGACATGATAAAAAGATTTATTGGAACGCCAATTATGAGGCAGCTTCCTACTGAGCATCTGCCACAAAGCTGCATTCCTTGGTCTTTCCTCCATAGCAAAATGAAACAGCAGCCTCTAGAGAAAGACAAATCCAGGCCTCTAATTTAGAGACTCGGGAGTGACCTATCTCTTCTCATAGGCATAGATTGTAACTTGGAAGACAAAGTTACTGCTTTGCTGTTACAGAAAGCTGGATGACTGATTACATGATGGTTGTGCTTCTGAGGTTTATCACTGTGTTCTCTCTGTCCTCTTCAGGGTAGGCTTCTGTGATTGCTGCTAGCAATCTTATTCACAGTTTCTTCATAGCATCTTCTTGATTGAAGCAATTGCACTAGTATTAGTAATTCCCTGCAGCCTGAAGCTTCACCTCAGTTTTCTAACTGAATGTTTTGCATTTCATCTGGGTGAGTACCGTATCAGTTCGGTACTGCCCAATAAGGGTTTCCTCTGTTACAATGGAGATTTTCTTCTACCTTATGGCACTTAGTCATAGAAGGATTTCCTCTTCATTCCTCCAGTCAGAAAGCTGTACTAATTTGATAAGCTTACTAGCTCTAGCCCATGATATGAGATGGGCAGTGTCTTCACAGCCAGGGTCTTGCTTACAGTTATCTGTTAGGGAAAACCCTCATCTGGTATGTTGAAGTCACTCAGTAACAGACTGAGGTTGGTCTGGTTCCTCCTTAGGGTTAACTGTCCCTGGTAGAGCACAGCATGTTAACCATTACCCATTTGTGCATCAGATACCCAGCCTTGGATCTTTGTAATTCCTTCCATAGAATTTCTTCTCCACTTTCAGCAATTACTTTGTTGGTAATACCGTATCTACCTGTCCTGCTTTTATTTAAATGACTTTTAAAAGAGTCTGTTTCCTTCACCTACCATTATAGAGTTTTTTCCTCTGTCAGATGAGATCAGGTATTGCCTCACTTTTCTAGGTCCAGCATGTGCAGCAATAGCCCTGCAACATGGAGCAAACCCTGCATTTTCTTCCTTAGCATGGCACGATCAGTGTATTAATGCTGAAATGGGAGAATATGTTTCCACTTCTAAACCATGTTTTGGATAGTGCCATATGAAGGTCTCTACGGGGAGCATTTTTCTGGCTCTGGCTACATCTTTGGACTCAACTTACTATAATTCACTGCATTTTCTATCTAGAGCAAGAAGTAATTCATGTACAGACCCTCTTTACATGATCCCTTCTTTCAAAAGATTATGTCATCACTTTCTGTTTCTCTCCTGGTAAGCAATGCTGCCGCACATCTGCTCCTTTACTTCTTCCTACTCTTTTGCAATGTGTTGTTCAACACAATTGCAGTCAAGAAAATACTCCTAAAGGACTTTCTTCTTCTGGGCTTTCATTGTGTTTCCAAGGTGTATCTTCAAAACCTAAAATGCTGCACTGAGATCTTGGCCGTGCAAATGCTGGAGATTTATCAAGAATGTCCTCTGGGAGCCTGTGATCTGTTTCAGTGGTAAGAGGACAACTATGTGCTGATTAAGCTCCCGATATCCAGAGACAACAGCAACAGACCAATTTTTCCATCTGAACATCATTTTGCTGTTTTGACATCTGTGCTCTCACTGCTTGCGTAGTGGAGATTCTTGCAGTAGCACTGTTCCAACTGCTGCTTGCAAAGCACCTCCTTATGGTGAGACTTTCCTTGTTTTCATGAAGTATTTTATTTCTTTCCTAAGGCAACAGCATCCGTCAAGTTCCAGATTGCTGCCCCTTCCTGGCTGTTATGGATGCCCTGTGAATACTGCTGTATTTGGTACCCAACATAAACAGGTAAGTAGTCACTCAACACACCACTTCCAGTTTATTAGAGGAGGTTGTTTTACAGCATTCTTTTCATTTGCAATGCCTCTTGACTGAAGTCCTTCATTTGCTATGCAGTCATTTACATTCTGTTGCGATCTAGGATTAGCTTATGCTTCCTGAATTTTGTTTGAGTGGCGGTATTCCCTCTTGACTCAGTCACATACCTCTAAGTTGTCATATATGTTTTCACCTCCTGTCAACATTCATGTTTCACGCACCCTTTTCCCAGGAAATCTCATGTGCCAATAACAGGCTAGCAGGTGTTTCCTACCAAATGTTGTGGCTGCTCATCTCCTCTTCCAGCCTCACCTGCCTTTCCCTGAATAGACAGATCATATTCAGAGTATCTTGCAGAGTCCTGAGAAATAATATCCTACAGCACAGGAAAGCACAGACTGTCATTTTCTTTCCTGTTGTACCCATTTTAGAGATTCAGATACCTTTAAATCATGCTCTTGTTTCAGACACTGAAATTCCTTTGCCTCTTTATGCCTCACTTGTAGAAGCAGCTGCTGAAATATCTGAACTGTTGGTACAACAGCCTTGAGAAGTTACTTATTTTGGCTGTTCCCAGAGTAAGGCCCATACCTGCAGGCAAAAATTCTTAGCTATTAGAAAAATCCCATTTTACTTTCACTGTTGTGAAATGGACTACACAGATATCAAGGTGTTGTCTTTTCTTTTCTTTTCTTTTCTTTTCTTTTCTTTTCTTTTCTTTTCTTTTCTTTTCTTTTCTTTTCTTTTCTTTTCTTTTCTTTTCTTTTCTTTTCTTTTCTTTTCTTTTCTTTTCTTTTCTTTTCTTTTCTTTTCCTTTTATTTTCTTTCTTTCTTTTTTTTTTTTTTAAAAATTATCAAATGAAATCATTTCCCTTGTCAGGATTGATTTGCTAGCATGTCAAACACATAGAAACAGAGCTTCTGATCATTCCCCTTCCACCTATATTCAGTCTGTATTTCTCCAATTCTTCAGGAGGAAGACCTCCAAATTTTGCTAGTCTTACTGATACAGGCAATATCAGAGTCCAAATGGAAGCTGGCGTTTGCCCATCTTCTGTCTCACAAATACAGATTACTTTTTTTTCCCATATCAATTTTGAATGTCACAGGTTTTTTCTTTGGCCCCATGCAGCTAATTAGACCTAGGAATCTAGCTGCATTGTGATCCTTTGTGCTGTACGGTAGCCAAGAAGAGTGCTGTGTCACTGCTGCTGCTCTATTCTCTTTGGGGGTGCTCTCCAACTGCAGGCACCGTACACCCTGTACTTTTCTGTTTGCTTGTGCATCATGCTTTTGCAAAATAGTTTATTTGTGGCAGGAATCAAAAAGCCTTATCCAAATGCAGTTCTTCAGTAAAGCTGAAATGAAGCATTTGGACCTCATGAAAACAGACTGTTTTGCTGTTTTGCATGGGGAAGTTTAAGAAAAAGATGAAAAGCTTCTTAGTTGTAGAGTCTGAGAATTTTAGTGGGGAAAATACAACCCTAAATGGGCACAGTACTGGTTTCTTCTAACACAGTTTCAGTGGCCAGAATTGGAGACAATGTCAGAACAAAGAGCTATAAATACGGGAAGATGATATTTCCATCTAGATCCAAAAGCAAATTCACAGCTGTCTGTAAATTAAAAGAACAGCTTGGTGACTTGGGAGCCTACAGACACGTAGAGCTATGCATCTGCCCGCGCTTTTGGCTTGTGAATACCAAGTGATACTGATCTGTAAGGAGGATGGCTGCATGCATGGGCTGCAGAGAGTCAGACACAGGCTTTGCTCACAGGCAGCGTGTCTTCTATGAGGACCAACACCTAAATAACATGGTGCCATGAATTCCAGGTCACAGCCACCTCACTGAGGTATGTTCATACATCTCCAGAATGACAGTCAACTGCCTACGAGGTTGGGTTTTTGGAGTTCAGGACCTTAATGATGCAGATGGAGAGCTCAGTGAGAGTGGGATGCTGAAAACAGTAGTAGGAACAAATTTACCTCTTCATGTCCAAAGAGTGT
The DNA here is from genome assembly GCF_054131305.1 of Coturnix japonica. NCBI lineage: Eukaryota > Metazoa > Chordata > Aves > Galliformes > Phasianidae > Coturnix > Coturnix japonica. The sequence goes on along the minus strand of NC_140664.1, from coordinate 62,847,312 downwards.
TTGGATATCTGGTTGCATATCAAGCATGATTTTGGTCCAGTTGCTTTGGTTACATGGTCCTACAGATTACTGTTCAATTTTTGCCTGAAGATGATATTCATGAAGGAGATATTTTATTTTAAAATATATTCTCCCAATGCAGTTGGCTGTGACTAAGTATGTGAAAAATATTCTTATCTGAAAAATAACTGTAAAATCTATATATTTTCCTGTAGTAATTAAAAAAATATTTTAAGTAACATCATTTACCCACATTGGTTCTCATGACAGATGCTTATTCACAAACTATTTCTTCCTAACGTAGACCTAATAGTTATAATATTACTAGAAAATCATATTTGTTCAAGTTGCACTTATTTTCAAATAGCGATGTAATTTATTTTTGAGTTAAATGTAGAATTAAAATGTACTGATTTATATATTTTTTTAAAAGCTTTTTTTTTTTTTCTTGTAATCCCCACACATTGCTTATAATAACAAATTATTGCACCTGGCTGTAGATATATAAAGGAGATACAGGGATTTCTGCATTTCACACGGATGATTACATTTTGAGTTATCTTGTGTTTATTTAGTATGTCAAGGGCATCTTGATAGCTAATCAACACCTGTGAATCTCACAGAAATGAATGGATCCAAGTTTATAAGATATTCCTTTTGTCTTAGGCCTAGTTTACACTTAGATTTTACAGTCTAATGAAGGTATACCAGCAGAATCCCACAAGAAATGGAGCTTATACCTACAAAGTATGTATTAGCTTAAGCTCCTTCCTTGAACAGACTTTAAATACACTTCATTGCAAATATAACTTATGCTACGGCTTTAACTGCTGTGGCTAAACTTCTGAGCTTAGTACAAAATAAATAAAGAAATAATTGAAAGAGGAACCAAAGTGACTTGTCCACGTCCATGCTATGATACAGCATGAGAACTAGGGAAAGTTGCTTGAACTCCACCATGATGTAAATACAGCAAACCACTGATGGAATCTTGTGCGACAACCAAAAAAGCATCAAAATTTCACCAGCTGCTGAAATTTATTCAAAGCTTTTGGACAAAGACCCAATGGGCTGTATGAGAGCTGTCTGGGAGACAGCACCTCATAATATCCTATCCCCACTCTAGTCTTGAAGAGGAGTACAGGAGCATTCCCCCAACTACAGCAGAGAAAGCAGTGTAGGCTCCACATGAAAATTATCTCTGTTCTGCTCTGCTACTTTGAGATGAGCATTAGTAGGCATCCTACAGACATTATGGCATTTGGATCTATGACCCCACAGATGGACATACCTCACTTCAGTGTTTTCCCAAATGTCACTAAAACTTGGGGCAATTACTCTCCCCTTGTATGTGCAATACACACAGTCCATGAACACATAGCAGGACTGTTCAGATATATACAAGACACACTTACAAGAGTGTCCAAGGAGGAAAATACAACAGCACAAGCTGGAAAGCTAATCTGTTACCCTGGGTTTTTATGGGCTTGACTGAATTTGACTTTCCAGCATTAGCAATTGGTTAGTCAGTAGGATGAGGAGAAACATTCCTGTCCCATTCATCACATAGCAAGGAGACTCCTTACAGCTCCCCTTCCACACCTAAATCAGGAGATCTGCAGCTCCTTTCCATTAAAGACTTCACTGTTAGAAGCATTGCTGGGTTTCATGGTTGCAGTGAAAGGAAGCTGGTGGGAAAAAATATTTAAAAAAATAAAAAAGATTAAGCTATTTAAGAAAAAAAATAGCAGTCTTAGTATCTTGGTCCACATATTTGCTTTCCATTCTTCCAACAAAAGACATGATGAGCTTGCGCACGCGCGTACACTCATGCTTATTCTATGCTTTTTCGCCTCATCTGGCAGCCTCTTTCCGGTCCAGCAGACACTAACATCTAATGAGTCAAACTTCCCATTTTCAGACTAATCAGTCGGCTGCACTAATTGCAAATGCAAATATGCAAATTTATATTAATTAATTACTCTGCTAATTAGTTCTGCGGTCTTTTTGGGGTAATAAATCATTGTGCAGTGGAAGGGAAACACGTCCTGTCCCATTTCACTCCACATAAAAATTTAATGTACTCATTGAAGAAAATATATTAAAAAAAAATGTATTCTGATAGCTCTGCTTCTACTGATGAGTTCCCTACAGAAAGGTATGATTGTAAGAAGGCTTTCACATCTTCAGCAAATGCCATCACTAAGGTGCCTGTTAGCAATTTAATTATCATATTATGAGCTCCAGGAAAAGCCAGTTTGCTGTGCTGCAGGCTGTGACTCTGAGCTCTGTAGTTCACACATTTTGCAGCAAATGCTGTTTATACATACATGAAAGATAATCTAGAGAAAAGTGCTTGGTTTGCTCTACCTGAATGAGCTGCTGGAGCTTGCTTACAAATCTCAGAAAGCCAGATCTGCTAAAGCCCTCCTGAGTACATATGCTTTATTTCTCCAATCTCACTAGCTCAAATTTGAATGGGTTGCCAAGAAGAAGGAAAAATTACCTAAGAAGGGACTCTTGCAGAGCCTTTCCATGGCCTTGAACTGTACTTTGGCTATGATCCCCTTCAACAAGGGAGTTAGGTGTCTCCTGCCAGTGCCGCTGCTCCCTCTCTCCCCAGCACAGCCTGGGCAAAGGGATACTCATAGCATTGCCATTTTGCTGGTGGAGTAATTCATGTGAAGTTACACTAATCCACAGCAGAGCTATATTGCACAGTTCATCCCAACCATCCCAGGAGCCAGATTCTTTCCTAAGAAGTTTGGGAAGGCATTAAGAAAAGTGCGTCGTCTCATCTCACACAAACTAAGGCTAAGCAGGAATGCAGTATCTACCACAGCCCTCAGAAGGTTTTCTTATCCTCCACTTTCTTATTTTTTACTGCTACAAGCAATTGTTTCTACTTTTACAGTGTGTTTTCTTAAGAGTTTAAATGTGACCAAGTGTGATAATCTCATACAGACAGGCTAAAAGCCAGATAAAGATGTTACTAAAGTCAGCAGTGCTGTTCTTCTATGTATTTATGAGATTCAGGCATCTGACATGCAAAATTTCTTCTGAAATAATGGAGGGAAAAAAAGCATTGGCAAAGGTTTTGCTTTATGCTTTAAACTGTTGTTTAAACTGAAACAATAAATGCCTGGCAGGTAATTAAATTCCAGAGGTCTTTATCATGACATGTTTAACCAGAACTTGACTTGTCTGTTTTTCTTCTTATAGTTTAGAAAAGAAGGATTACTTCCTTCTTATTTATTTACCTTCCTTATCCAAACACGGGAATCAATTGCTTTTGAACTGCTAATCTGAGCCCAGTGACTGGGAATCAGAGGAAATAAAAAAAAAAACAAAAAACACTAAAATAACTTACATTGACCAGGCAATTTTTGGAACAGAAAAGAAAATTTGCTTACAAAAAGTTTCCACCTTTGGTTAAAACACTCAAGTGAACAAATGATTTTCCATTTTAACATAATGCAAATTAAAATATTTATTTAAAAGGCAACTGCCTTTGTGTTTTTTCTAAGTTTACGGGATCCTGGATTCACCTGAGATCCAAATTGTTTATTACACATTACAGCTTCTCACCACCTGCTGTGAGTTTTGCCTGGCATTAAAAAAAAACAGGTTTTGTTGTTTTCTTTTTATTCTTTTTTTCCCCACAACCCTACAAAACTTTCAGAGATTAATATGTGAAGATTTTGACCAAACTCCACAGGTAACTCTTTAATAATAAATAGATATTAGAAAGTAAGAAGGACTTTGTTCTTACTGTCTGTAGTGTTCTTTAAATAATTACATTTAAATCATAATTGCATTGGAACATAAGATATAACTTGTGACATTTGACAAAGTCTCTGGATCCTTTGATGGGCTGGCTTCAATTAGAAAGCTTTAACAGCACATGCGTCTTTTGCAAATTGCATTAGGCTTCCTCACTCCAGGCACTGTGAACAGAATTATCTTTTGGTTTTTTTGATCATGCTCATAAAATTGCTAAGAAATTTTTGTCAATACTTACTGCTGAAGAATACTGTCTCGATTCAGAAGAAGACTTACAGATAGCCAGAAAAAAAAGCAGCACTAATAAAAATTCCATCATGATAGTCTGTTTTTATTCCTTTCCATTCTGGCTGATATTTATTCTCTTGTCAGGGTTGTGAAATTAAGACTTTTCTTAACATATAGGACAGCAAGACCCATTTGGCAACCAAGATGAAACCCAGATGAGTGTTAAGATTGACAGTGTTTTCACCCTTATAATTAGGCATTCACACAAATGGGGTTTTAGTTTGCACTTATGCTTGGAACATGGCACTTCTTTGTACAGGGAGCAGCATTCACATGTTAACATTTTCACTTTTGTTTTTTTGTTGGCAAGTAAACCAGTGTACTCGCTATTGACTTCTGTTAGCATTTTGCTATATATTATTCACTATTTATTAGTGCCATATTTAAAATGAATTGAATGAGAGCGAGGAAGGAACGTGTACCGCAGCCACAGCCCTTTCCTTTGCTCTGCTTTGGAAGAGAATGGCACTGCTTAGAGTCATCCTGCTGCCTCCAAGTGAATGCTTTCCAAATGCACAGCACCAGGGCAACACTTTTCAGCATGACTTTTTAAAAATTTTGTTTTGTATTTTGTTTTTAAGTGTGAAAGAACCCCCATTTCTTCCTGAGGGAGGGACTGGTGGACCCAGTGCAGCAGAGCACCTACTGCACTGAGCTAATTTGTACCCTTACCTTCAGTTACACACTGACTCAGTGATGTCTGGCGAAAGAGAACCAAAGCGGGAAACCTCATGGTAGTGTAGGAACCATTGCCAGAAATTCATCAAGGATTGTGATGGATTCAGAGCAGGGTTCTGTTCACTTTAAATTGAGGGGGGAAAAATGCTCCGTGCTAGAAGAGAAGACAACAGGACAGCTAAAACCTTACTGTTTCACTAGATCTGAAATGTGACTGATTTGCTCACATGCAGCAAGAAATTTCAAAAGGAAAAATAAAACAAAACAAAGCACCCTTCATGGACTGTATTTTGTATGTACCTAGTCTGGAGAGCTCCTTGTCACCAGAAGAGGCATTCAGAAATGTATGTTTGCAAAAGGAATTGATATGCATATCAGAGTTACCATAATTAATTACAATAACGTTTTTGGGTCATGCTTCAGGGCTCACAGAATTCAGCAACTGTTAGAGAACAGGCTGAGACTTCACAAGGATAATCTCTTTTTAACCTTCATGTACACATTTTAGGGGTCTCTCTTTGGCAAAGACTATTGCCAGAAAAAAAAATATGAGGTCTAAACAGATAGGAAAATTCCTGTCCCTATTATAGTGGACTGTATTTCTTCATAATCTTTCCTCTCCTGGGCATGGATGACTTTTGCCAGTGGATTTAATCTCTTTCCTTAATTTTCCTATGGCTAGAATAAAAAGGGAAGGAAATACAAAAGATAAGGAAAACTTGATCACTTGTGTAAAAGTGGTGGTAAAATATACAAGGTCTTTTGTGCTGAACTAGAATTAATTAATATTGTTAATCTCTTTAGAAACAATTGCATCTACAATGGACAGGAGGACAGCTAACTGTCAAGATTAAAATTAAGATTACATATAAAATCACTGGGGGAAAAAAAACAAGAATGGACTAATGGTGGAGAAAGGCACAGAGAAGCCCTAAAGGCAAACAATAGAATGAATAAGCATGGTAACTGCAAACCACCTAAGCAAAAAATAAAAATAACGATTGGGGAAATAGCAGTAAAATGCAAAAATCATTTGTCTATACCAGAGATCCACGACCACAGCTCTTTGCCTCCAGGCACTCTGAGCACAAGGATGCCTTCTTACCCAAGTGGTATGTTACCCAGAGAAGTAAGTCGAGATTGCTGCTCATCTTCTCTGAAAGAGCAGAGTGATTCCTCCCTCTCTGATCCCACATCACTGCAGCATCTCTGCTGTAACTCAGAGAGGGCAATTGCATGGGGAAACACACTGAGGCTGCAAAGGGAAATTTTTGTGCTGTCCCAGAATCACAGGAGCCTACCAAGGTGTGAAGCAGATCAGTGCATCAGGGCCAGGGGCTTCCACCAGCGCAGGTCACAAAGGTGAAACTCATCCAGCATATCCCCACCTTAGGCAAAAAGTCAGCCTTTCTCCCTCTGATTGCACTTTGAAGATCACCTTCGTTTGGGCATACTTCACTAGGCAGAGTTGCTGAGTGAGAGGTCAAAAAGGAGTTGTGATTGCAAAGCACCTTAAGCTAATTAAAGCTAAACCAAAGCCAGAGTATTCTCCTAGTGAGTTATCCCAAAATTTCAGTGTTTGTGTTCAATCCCTGCCATGATGAAGTGTTGAAACATTTGTTTGATATACCCCCTACTGTACTTTCAACAACAAAAAAATACATTTAAGTTTCAGAAACTGAACCTTTTCAGCTTTGACATACAAAGTGGGAAACAACAGCTCATTGCCAGACACTTAAAACAAAAAAATGCCAGTTTCTCTGAAAACAGTTCACACTGTGGGAGTTTTCCTCAGGAGCATGATCTCCCTTGCAAACCAGGATCTCTGCCTTGGCTGCATATCTTGTTACCAACAAGTGGTCATTCAGAGCCAGGATTACAGTGCACCCATAATTTGGAAAACAAATTATGGCCACAGAACAAAATTCATTAAGAACGGGCTCACACCACTACCAAAAGCCAGGACACATAATCATTCAACTGACTAGAGGGATATACATTTTGGGACTGTCCAGCAAAAAGATTACTCCTGTTGAGACTTACTAATCTTAAGAAGGAGTGTTTTTTGGCTTTCTGAGCAGAAAACCATCAAGTTTCACAAACATTGATGTGTGCCCAAGAAATATCTGACTTATGTGAACTGCTTTAGCATCTTGCAAAAGGTTTCCAACCAATGCTGGTCCTGAGCCTACAAAGACTTAACAAGGAATTATTTTCATCTAGAGTTAGACATTAAAAGAAAATTGACCATCCCAAGCAGGTTACCTGACACGCACAAAGTTAATGGAAAATACCTCATTGTACCTAGCGTGGATAGCCAGAAGATGAAGTTTACTTTTTCTGTTCTCTAAAAACAAGCTTAGACCTGTGGCTTTCACTTAGACAGCTGCTGAAGAGGAAGCTGAGGGTGCAAGAGTCCTTGCACAACTTCATGTGTAATGCAGGGTTATTATTCATCATCCGTCTAACATGGTGTGAGCAAATCCCACCTGGAGCTGAGCTCAGTGAAAAGCCCCTACTATCATTCTTAGCATCACCGTGTACGCATGTGTCTGCCAAGACAAAACAAAAATAATAATATCTGGGGCTCTGTATGACTAAGTGCCAAAGTCCTGAAAATACAGCATAAAATATGATGCTGAGAATGTAGGCTGTAGCAGCTGAAGATGACAGAAATCATTTTTCCATCACTAATTCTAAAAAGTTTTGCTGAAAGTGGGAGTTGGTGAATTTGGAGCAAACTTCTGGCAGGATTTTAAATGTATAGGGTCTAAAGTAAGTTGGCCTGTTCATAGTGTTTCAAGATTCAAACTACAGGCTTGAAATGAGTGTAGTAGTGCTTAAAGAAAAAAAGACTCACAATCAATAAAAATCCCTTAAAAATGACAACTATAGTCTGAGGAGAGTTGTTACATGTTCAAAACACTTTGTTTCGGAAGAAAAAAAACCACTTTTTCTTGCAAGTCATTTACCTATATTTAGTAGTCTTTAAATTTCTCATGTAAATTAGCTTGCAATGTAAAGAGCAAAGAGGAAAAGTACCATGTACAGTCCTTTAATAATCACTACTCAGCGTACTTACGGAAGAAAACTGAATTAAAATGCTGACTTCTAGTTAAGTCATCTTTTTTTTTCATTGTTTTGTTTACCATGTTTACCATACCACAATTTTTTATTTTATTTTTTTTTTTTTTTAATAATTTTACTGATCCAGGAACAAAATTAAATTTAGTTTTGTGAAGTAACAAGATAGGAGCAATACAGGATAATTTTGCATCTGGTTCTTAAATCACTCTATCTCTCTCTTTTTAATAGAAAACAGATTCAAATTTCTTTTTGCAAGAGCCAAGACACACTTACTTGTCGTATTCTATTGTAGCTTTACATAAACAGAGGTTAAATAAAGCCTTAGTGTGCAAGATGGTACCATGGGAACAAAGCAACAGTTTCTTGACCATAAACAAGTTGCAATTTAAACATCTGAATTCTCTGAAACTGAGTTATAGGTTTCTCTGCAATAGAAAAGGCAGCATGAGTGAGTTTGGATGTGTTTGATCAAACTGTGGACAAGCTGTGTTGTAAACAGAGAAATATTTAAGCTAAATCAGGCTAGAGCGGAACAGAAAAATGTTTAATGCTGTGTGGCATTATGAACAGGATATCCACATGCTCCATAGAGAGCAGTTTCACTGACCTTTCTTTTTTCTACCATGCTCTCTGTCCATCCTCTACTAGCTCTTGCCACCACTGCCCCAGGTAAATAATAATCAGCGCCATCACTTTTGCCTCGACGACCAGTAACTGATTTCAGGAGGCAGTGCATAACCAGGAAAAAAAAAACAAACACAAAGTGGGAAGTAATTTTTGTGCTTGGGACTTGTTCACATCAGACTATTGTGTGCTACTCTAGACACCTTAACGCTCTTTTTCTTCTGAGTTTTTGAGGATATAAATTAGATTCTGTGTAAGGATACTGGTGCTCATGGACTTCACAACAATATTTGCAGTATTCACCTTCGGGAACATTTCTCATATGGTTTCAGCCAGGAACAGATGTTGTAAGTATGCAGTTTGAATAGAAGTATCCTTATTTTCATTTGAGATTGAGGAATAAAATTGTTTTGCTCTTCTTTTTTCTTAGAAGTTAGAATTAGGTCGATGGGAAGGGTAGATGTGCATGTGGATAAGATGTGGAGAATGAAAGTTGCTGAGCTCTCAGAGTATTTCCCATTGTACGTCTGACTGACAGTGGGAATTTGAGTGATAGCTCTGGCTATGAAATGCTACTGTGAGCTTACTGAACCAGTAGGCGCCAAAGCCTGATTTCACTTTGTACAGTGCTGAAAGATCTTTATTTGCCATGTGCTGTACGATATTCCAAGCAATTTTAACAGTACCGAAAGTAAATGGATTTCTCTTGCACGTTTCTGATAAAGAATCCTGAGTACCCAAGTATCTTTTCCAGCCACTGTTGGGATTTTGCCATTTTAGTAGCAGTACACATATAAAAGTTCAGTTCTTATTCAGAAATGCTACTATTGTGCATAAACAGTTGTTAACTTTGCATCAACGTCTCCATGGATTCAACAGTCCCTAAGTACACATTGACAGCACAGATCATTATGATTATGGACCCTTAACATTTAAAATGGGAGGGGAGGGAGGTTGCATGTGTGTGCATTCATCTCCTTGCTCCCTCTCTTTCACAAACTATAAGGTTTAATAGTGATTAACACTAGACCACAGCACTTCTAAATTAACGATAGTCCTGCCAATTCTAATTGGTATTCTAATTAGTCCGACAATTCTACTAATTAAGAGCATTAAACTTTTTAACAAAGGCTATCTTTTTGTGTTATATTTGGCAAAATGGAATTGAGGGTATAGGAGAGTCAGAACTGCTACTTTAGAGAATTGTTGACTATTGAAGAAAAGAAAAAGACAGATTTGGGGATAATGAATAAATATATATTGATGGCAGTTCAATAACATGAATGGGGTATCTTAATTATATGATACAATAAGTGAATGATAGAGAAATGGATTAGTGAAAACTCCAAATCCAGAATATATGCCTAAATATATATCTGAAAAAGATTTGCTTTTTCAAACTCTGGTTTATCCTGAGTGCATTAAGGATTTCAGAACAGTGCCCTGAAATTCATACTTTCCTTTTTTAGTAGTTATTTTTTCCACATCAATTGAAATGTCTCATTTTGAGGAAAAATAAAAAGAAAAAGAAAAAAGCACAAACAATATATTGAATGTGATCTTGCTATCCTTTTTGATTCCTTGAAAATTAAGTTCATTCTCTGTCCTATTTTCAAATTGAAATTTCATTAGAGGACACTTATACATGAAGTTTTGTGCTGAAAACAATAAGCAGTTTCCTGAAAGAAAACAACTTCCATGTTTTGCCAATTTGTGTTTCAAGATTAAACTGTAAATATCTTTTTCATAATCCAGATTTTAGTTTCCACGAGAGTTGGAGCATTTGCAGAGTCTTTGCAAAAAGCTCACTGATGTTCACTTATGCACCACAAAGAGAATGAATAACACATAAAATTGAAATCAAAGTGTAGCACTGCTAAAGTATTTGCTCCAACCCTCACCTCAGAATTCTGAACCTCACAGATTGTACTCTTCTTCGCACCCTTACTTGAAGGCCTCTTGGATCTCTGAATCACATTATGCTTAAGTTGGAAGGGACCTCTGGAGGCTAGAAGGTCTGAAGATCATCCTGATTCTATCCAAGTGTTCAGTCAGGACCATGCAGAGCCCAAGACCACATCCAGACAACATTTGAACATCTCCCATGATCTGGTCCAGAGTACTCCAAAGACCAGGCTGTAACACCAAGTATATTTCCTTGACCGTTTTACCAATTCTATGTCACAGTGGCGGTATTTACACTGTTCAAGGGCTTAGAGATACAGGGAGAGGTTATTCCAGTCACCATCTGCTGGAAAAAGCAAATGTTCTCTACATGGCTATCTTCAAAACTCATAGCAATGTACCCTTTTGAGATGAATTTTACCTTGATGACTTTATCTAGTGAGATGCTTTACAGGCCCAAAGGCAGAACACAGAAGCAAGCATGGCTCTCTGGATACTTCAAATTTCAATCTGAGCCACACATAAAACTTTTGAACACAAGAATAAGCCCTGCACTTATTATAATTAATTATTCAGAATGTACATCTCTGAATACTTCGCAAAATTCATATTTTCCTCTCTCATTTACATTGCAGTAATATAGAATTGAACTGAAGAAACAGCAGCTTAATTGAAGATGATCACAAAGAAAATGAAATAAGGCCAGGTACATACTGGCTGACTTTCCAAGCCATATCACTGAGGAAAAATGAAGGAAGGAAGGGGATGGGAAGATTCCTAATTTGAAAAAATATTTGCATATTCAGTACTGTTTCTGATGATAATTGTTTTAGCATTTTGCAAGCAACCTATATCCAGTATGACCTTTTCCCAGCACTTAATAGTGTAAGGAGTCATATCACAGTAAGGCCACAAAAGCCGGATAGAAAGTCAGCTTATACGGTTACTAGAACAGCAGAGGGAAAATGGAAGAAGAATTGGGCTCAGCAGGACACACTCCATTTTTTGAGAGGGGAACCTGGCCAGAAAGAGGGGCTTTTTGCCAACCTTTTAGGTGCCTTCTGGCCATGGCTGCTTTAAAGTATTCAGGGATTCAAACCAGTTCTCAGCCAGCCCAAGGACAGAAACAAAAACTCAGGACTGCCAAAAGATACGGCTTGATTTCCTTTGAACACCATGTAAGGTGAGATGGCTTTGGAGAGTAGTTACCTCCAAAAACAACACCATGTGCTCAAGGCTATTGCATGAAGCATTGATTTTGATGATGCCTGGTGGCTGAGGAAGCTGGCAAACCATAAGGCTTACACAACTCCTCAGAGAGACAGAAGAGATGCAAAGAGATGGAAATTACTGAAACTACAGTTTACTTCATCTTGTACTTACATCTGTGATAACCTCACCTCATCTTATGGCAAAAGCATACCTTTACATTGATTTTGGCTTGGGGAGGGAGTTTTTATAATGACAGGATGAAGGGAAATGGTTTTAAAATGAAAGAGGGTAGATTTAGACTAGATACCAGGAAGGAATTCTTCACTGTCACAGTGTGGGTGGTGAAACACTGGAACAGGTTGCTTAGTGAGGCTTTGGATACCCCCTCCCTGGAAGCATTCAAGGCTAAGCTGGATGGGGCTTCGAGCAACCTGATGGAAGGTGTCCCTGCCTATAGCAGGGGTGTTGGAATTAGGTGATCCTAAATGTACCTTCCAACCCAAACCATTCTATGATTATGTGATTGTTAGGCAAAGCCGCTTCCTGGAAAATGTCCATAGATCTTATCATAAACATCTGCACAAGTAGAATAGCAGAAATTCGTTGAGAGAAATAAAACATTAAAATGGGTTTTTATAAAAATAATAAACATAAATAACTTACAGATAGTTCTCAGCTAGAATTAATAGGATTGCTCATTCATTATCAGGAAAAAAATTTAAATTGTATTTAAAACATCAAATGGGCGACTGTTTTCAGGATAGAATCATTGCAGTGTAATCTGAATTCAACATTGTTTTACAGTTGAGCTGAATTTGGCTGTGCCTCTCACTTTCTCAGAAGCTTGGGAAATGAATCCAGAAAACCATTTTATACATATGAAAATAACAACAACTTTTCTACTTGTAGTCAAATCCTGACACCAGGTCTCCAGTACTCTCAGGGGAAAATGGCTTGAATGATCCAGCTTACATTCTGCTGTGAATTAATTGCTTTATGTTTGAGGTTATGATCCTCCAAAGAATATTGCTTTCCATTTTCCAGCGTCTTCAAGTCAATGAAGATATTTTCAGTTTTCTGCAACAGAAGAAGGCAGCAAAATTAGAGTGTCTGGTAATGCTACACTACATCTAACTGCTCTTGAAAAGTAAGTTCTAAAGTATTTATAATACAGACACTACATTCTTGAATACTCTTTGCATTTCCTTAGAAAAATAACTAGAACAAGTTCAAGATCTGTGTCATAACGGATCTCCCTTTTACTTCTGGAAAGTAGTATTTCCTAGCTTCAAAGGAGTGCTATCGTGGCAAACATTTAATTCTGACAGTGGCTTAGATTTTATATTTTTTAACATCAAATTACTTTTCTTATTGATAAGGAAAGGTCTCCAATAAGATCCTCAAATCCTTGGATTGTCACACTGTATTTGCTGGTTGGAAAATGTGAGGTCAAAAGCGTAATATGGATCTAGGAAATGTAAGACAGGCCATGTTTCTAGGACAGCTTCAAATACCTGATTCCATACTTTTCCTGTTTTTTGAATGAAAAATTTCATTATATGTTATCTCAGAATGAGTCCTATCCAGCAAGAGTTATGAAGTCAGAAGGAAAACCAAAAGGATATTTCCATTACAGTGAGTCTGAGTCATCCTTCCCTCTTCTTAAAATATTTCGTAGAAAGACACAGCTCAAGTGAGCTTTGCTGTTAAGAAACTGTTTATTTGTACGCTTAGAGAGAATTGAGGTTTTGTAGGTAGATACGGCATTTGCTACTCTACACTACTCAGCTTGTCAATTTGACTAATACACTTTCAAAATAGGCTTAAAGGAATTCTTATTTCTAAAGTCTTTTTATTTTTTTTCCTAAGGTGTTCAGTTATTATTTCAGCATGTTGCTAAAATTTGCCTGAGGAGTGTACACAGGACAAAAGAAATTATGATTCTTAAGAGCTTACAGCTCACCTGAACTGGGGTAAAAGTTTTACGGGGGTGAAGTAATTTCCATAGCCTAAGGGCTTTCTCCCTGCTTGAGTTTTAAAGGTCCGCTTCAAATAATGCAAACGTCAGAGTTTCTCAGGACTTTGCAAGAATATTTCACAAAACATCCTATCGTTTCCTGGGAGCAAACTGTCCACCAGAAGTTCACATTATTCTAATGTTTTGGTTTGTTCTTCCCGCAAGTCACTGTTCATTAAACTTCTCTATTTCCTACTATCTTGCATTTCATTTAGAGCAGGCTGTGTGGTCCTAATTAAACTACTCGCTGTGTGCTTTCCGTAAGGCCCTTTTCCTTTTCTTGTTGGATTAGTACCTTCAAGATGGGCTTTGCATCAGTACCAGCATAGAGTGTAGAGTTTCCAATCAAGCATTTCTTATGGGGTGTCTCTTCTGGGGTTGTGCATACCCACACTACCTCTTCTGGGAGGTTCTGGCTGCAAGGTATGTCTTGAAAATCAAGCTTTGCTGGGACAAAGACATCCTCAAAATGGAAACACAGAGGAAGCTTGAGAGTGAGTCACTGCAGGCACCAGGAGAAGAAAGAGAGGAAAAAAGCAGCACTGCTAACTAGCTGTTTGACAGAGATTGCCTCTAAAGAGTCAGCACTGATCAGCAGCATCAGGCTGCTTACCACAGCCAAATGTCCCTGCTGTACCCTTAAAAGGCTGTCGTATTTACTGAGCTCACAGCATCTTCAAGGTAGATCAGCAGAAACCTCAGCCACCAAGCTTGAATGAAAAACAAACAAACAAAACCCAATCTGTTTCTCAGAGTTTCCCCTGGGCTGCCTCACACCACAAAGCAATAGGATTGACCTTAACCCCCTGCAGTTTCAAAAAGTGACAGGTAGGCAAGGAGAGAGTTTCCTTATATCCCATACTGCTGCAAGGTGCACATCACCTCTTAATCTGGTCACAAAGCTTTCAGGCTGTACACTGCTAGTGCTTTGCTATGTGGAATGCAGTAAAGTTAACCACATTTGTCTCAATTTTTATAATTTGCATTTTCCATCATAAAATTATCTGGCTCAATTCTCTCTCTGCTTGTTTATAATAGTGTAAGCCAGGAGTAGATCAAAGTTAATAGGATTATGCTAAATGTATGTCATATCTAAATCAGATCCATTCTATTCGTGTCTTTCAGAATTCTTGGAACAATTTCTGGTCACAAACACCGCTTTGGTTAACCATAAGCAGTTTGTATGAGACTCAATGATCAGATTCTAAATTCAAGTAGCTCCTATTAAAATAGAGTAACTAACCCTTCCACACTCTTTCATACTTATCTCTAACATCTCAAAATCTAAAACTAAGGACGTCTGATTGGAACAATAAATACATCCTCATTATGGAGAGCTTAGAGAGTGCAAAGAACAAGAATAACATTCTGTAGAATTAGCTGATGGGTTAAAATCACATTTTCATACAGAACTGAATCCTCTTGGACAAATGTAGGTTAGTTCCCTGAATCCGGGGTCCTGATTAGTGTCTTCTTTAATCTCTCGTGTGAGAAGTATGTATATCCCTGTACATCATCTTAGTGGTGGTGGATGAGGGCTTAGCTGAATTGATGGAAACAGCAGGTTTCCTATAGAAATGGGAATGTAATGGGGATGTGGAGATGGGTCACCCCTGGATTGTGATGCACATTGCTCCAGTCCTATAAAGCTCTGTAGTCCTCTGAATCCAGGATCGTTATTAGTGTCTTCATTAATCTCTCCCAGGAGAAGGATGCATATCACCTCAGGGATATTTTTGGTCCTCTCCAGATGTCTGGGGTGTGCTGGAAGGGATGCCAGGCTGAGAGTGAGGAAGAGAAAGCTTTTCACTGCAGGATTGTTACTGGAACTTTACATACCTGGGGTGCAGGGTTGTTTTCACTCTTGGTGCTTTCATTGGGAAGAAGAAGAGAGGAGAGAAGAGAAAGAAAAAGATTAAAGGTTAATTCTCCTGCTCCTGGACAGTCTCCCACTGACCATGAGGTCTCAAAGCTATCAGTGAATGACATGGGCTACAGCACACAAAACCCTGGAAGCAAAGCTATCAGAAACCGGTCCTGAGCAAACACCATTAGAATTCCACAATCCAGATGCAGCCCAGCTACAGTGTGACTGGGAGGTCTGAAGGGATGGGAAAAATAGAGACATTCCCTGGTGTTAAGGTGATAACAGGTTGAAGTTACTGGAAAGACTTCCATGGACTGCAGTGCAGTTGGGTCAGTCCCTCTGATGCGCTGTGGAGGTTCTGCAGTCCTTTGAATTTAATCTTATTTCAGTGGTTCTGTTAATGCTGTGTCTATTGTATTGATGTGGCATTTCATTTGAAATAGAGTCTCTTTTAATTCAAAACCATACAGCTTGGGCACAGGAAAAATATTGTGGTATGTGTTCAGCAACATATTTGGTGCTGTGCAGTCATTCTACAGAGTGCATTTAACTTTGTTGTGTGTATTATTCTTAACATGCATTCACACTAGACAGCAAAGCAGCAGTTATGGGGTCTGCTATGAATGCATATTAACAGCAGTACACATTTGCATATCATGGATCCATAATACAAAATGTGTAGTAAAATCCTTATGAAAAGTTATTATGCATGCACAGTAAAAGCTTTTTAAACCTTGATATCTCCGTTATTTTGTTTCTCCACTATTTATTTGAAAATATTAAAAAGGTCAAATGATGGATTAGGAATCTGCAAAAATGTAATGTTACTACTACAGAGGGAATCCTCCAACAGAAGCTAATCCTTTTTTTGCCTTTTTTTTTTAGTAGCAGTATCAACCATTCAAAAAATAATAAAATATGGATTTTAGAATAGAACTTGAGTGGTTAAAAAAAAACATTTGAAAAGATGTATTTTTTATGAAAGTATTTTTTGGAGGTTGCTGAAAATCTTTACAGCTCTTCACAGAGGCACTACAATGTCAACCTTTCCCTCAGTTTGTTCTAATATTTTTAGTATGCATTGAAACAAGGTTCAGATACTCAGGACTTTGCATATTTAGATTACCATGCATTGTATAATACTCTGAATATGCAAAATCCTTGAAAAGGTTGACAACCCTTAGGACCTTGCACAATGTAAATCTTAATACATAAATTCCTGTTGAGAATAACAGGATCCTACCCACTCTGTAACACAGATTGCAGGATTTGAGATAAAATGAAATGGATGTTGTGAGTACTACCACTCTTGCTCCTTTCAAACAGGTGCCACTGAAGTTTTAGAATCTTTCTTGCTTTAAATACGTTTTAAAATTAAAAATACATCAAAAAATAAGAATAATCTTTAGAAAGAGGTCTGAGCTTTGTAGAAAGTGAATGATCTGGTACTCCCAGCTTCTGTTAAAAATGAGTAGCTACATGTACACAAACACAAGGTTTGGAGGAGGGATTTTTTTCTAGTGCAGGTCCCTATAATTATTGAGCTCATATTCATGGATGTACACAGCACACCTTATTCTGCTGCTGCTTTTTTTTCTTTTTTTTTCCTATTTTTTTATCCTTTTTTTTCTTTCTTTCTTTTTTTTTCCCCTGTATTAAAAAAAAAAAAGAAAAAAAAAAAAAAAAAAGCCCAGATTTAAACGAAACTTTGTGAAAACAAAATAATTGGATCAGGACTGAGAACATTAACACCAAGCTTGGGCCCAATGTGAATTAAAGCAGATGAGTTATAAACCCTTCAAAAACAGGATTTATAACACAAACGCTGACACAGACCCATAACAATAGCAGCTCTGCCAGGGATTATTTTAATACTAAAAGCATACTCAGGCTCTCACTTTTTAAAATAGAGATTACTTAGTCACTAAAAAGCATCAGTATTTGATAATTAAAGCAAACTTTCAGAGAACATTCCCAAGATGACATGCTGTCTCCCCTACAACTCACTTGACATTGCCTCTGTGCAGCACACCACCCCTAAGGAAATAAAATGCAACAACAAAACCCAAACCAAGGTGGAGTTTGCCATCAGCTGCATGGCCAGGCTGAGCTGAGTGGCTCTGTCAGCTCTGGTTAACAGCTTCTTGTCCAAGGGAAGAGACAAAAGAGTTAAGGGAGCCAAAGCGGGAGGCAAAGAGGCTGCAGAGGGAGAAAAGGGCACAAGGAAAGAGCCTCAAAGGGGCACACGGAAGCAACGATCAGGAGGCAGGATACTCCCAAAGACCAGCCCTTGGGCTTAAGATCACAGGGAAGTGCTCAGGGGAACACTGCAAGCATCCCGAATCCTCATCCACACCAGGGTGAGAAGGGGTGTGAGCAATGAATTGCTGCAGTTGCAGGCAATCACATGTCACTAGAAAAGCAACACTTCTGAAACCTTGGCATCATGCGTCCAGTACTCCTCTGTTGCTTCTTTCTTTTTTTGGGGGGGAAGGTCAAACAATGATGAAGGTCATGATTTCTTAGCGGCAGCAGGGGATTTGCTGCTGTTAGTCTGTATTCTGGGGCAACACACTGTACTCCAATGACAAAAATGAATAAACATGAAGGAAGGAAGGAAGGAAGGAAGGAAGGAAGGAAGGAAGGAAGGAAGGAAGGAAGGAAGGAAGGAAGGAAGGAAGGAAGGAAGGAAGGAAGGAAGGAAGGAAGGAAGGAAGGAAGGAAGGAAGGAAGGAAGGAAGGAAGGAAGGAAGGAAGGAAAAAAGAAGAGAAAAGAAAAGAAAAGAAAAGAAAAGAAAAGAAAAGAAAAGAAAAGAAAAGAAAAGAAAAGAAAAGAAAAGAAAAGAAAAGAAAAGAAAAGAAAAGAAAAGAAAAGAAAAGAAAAGAAAAGGATAAAAAAAGAAAGTAATAGAAAGAAAGAAAGAAAGAAAGAAAGAAAGAAAGAAAGAAAGAAAGAAAGAAAGAAAGAAAGAAAGAAAGAAAGAAAGAAAGAAAGAAAGAAAGAAAGAAAGAAAGAAAGAAAGAAAGAAAGAAAGAAAGAAAGAAAGAAAGAAAGAAAGAAAGAAAGAAAGAAAGAAAGAAAGAAAGAAAAAAGGAGAAAGAAAGAAAGAGAGAGAGAGAGAAGGAAAGAGAGAAGGAAAAAGCAGACATTAAAATAACAAAACAACAACAAAGAAACAACAAAAAACTCATGCCCCAAATTTGCTTGAAATAGCATCACTTTTTGTGACCCTGTCATAGCACCAGTATTACATCCTGATTCCTTCCTTCCCTCCCCACCACCCTCCCTTCCCCCCCCCCTTTTTTTTTTTTTGCCTGGGTACCAGGTGCACCAGAGGGATCCGATCAGTACTAGACAGCACTTTTTGTATAAACAATTCCACATTAACAACTACAGGGCAGCCGTACCTGTAGGCAGGGATAGCACCAAATGTTGGCAAGTCTATCCGTGCAGATAGACTGCTAGAAGGAAACAGCTCCAGTGGAAAAGCACCTACTGTATGTGCAACGCTGGTGCAGATTTTTTTTTTTTTTCTATCAGTCTAACCTTCTGTGTTGATACATGAATGCTGGTACCCACTTAGAGGGATGCCAGATGATCAGTGCAGAATGAAGGTCCCAGGAGAAAGGCTCACGTGGTTTTCTCTGCCCCGTGACGTCACTAGCAGATGGCATGGGTACCAGCTCTGGCAGTTGGCATCAATGTCACTTTTTAGAGATCAATGAGATAGTGCAGATATACACAGATCTAGGCTCCAGGAGACGATGCGACACTCAGACTGAAAAGATTTGGAAGGCAAAAAATGAAAACTGATTGTTGAATGAAATAAAAAGCTAAGGTAATGCAAATAAAGATATATTTCAGTTGGTGCTGGGTGTGCATGCAAGTGTTTAAAGATACAGTATCATTGTCTTGTATTTTATGTATGCTATTAACTGTCTGATAAGTCCTGCTAACATTTTATTCTTCTGATGTAATTGCTTACTTTTGTTGGTGTTATGTAATGTTGCAAAGTGTGTAGACAATACTGCTGGACTTAATCTTTTACTGGGGTTTTTGTTTAGTTTTATTCTATTTAAAAGTCCTTGTATTCGTTTTTTTTGTCTCTTGGAGGACAGTGAGTCCAAGCATTTGCGGCTCCCAAACTGAAAACAAAAGCAGAAATAGTCGGAAGGGGGGAATTATTTCCCTGTTTCAGCTTGGGTTGCGAGCACACGTGCACGACTGCAGCTAGAGCCCAAAGCCCGTTGCTGTCAGCCAGGGGCTGGGGAGACGCCTGAGCCTCACTGAACATAAACACTGCTACAGCGTGCAGGGAAATATTTCCCCCTCTAATTGGTGGGGCAGAGGGAAAAAGAAAAAGGAAAAAAAAAAGAAAGAAAAAAAAAGAAATTAAATTTAAAAAATAAAATAAAAGTAAATAAGCAGATAAGTTCAGCCTAGGTAAATGCAAAATAAAATTTAGAATTTTTGCTGGAAAAAGAAAAAAAAAAAAGGTAGGGAGATTTTATTTCCTAACTCTAACATTTAGGGTTTGATTCTTCCTTATTTTTGTCTTGATGTGCAATATGTAATGGGTGATTTTTCCATAGAAATTGTTAGAAATAGAAAATACTTCATTTATTTAATGTTACCAGCTGAGAAATTTTGGGGGGATGTTTCATTCATTTTTTTTTTTCACTTGGTCTAACTTGCGAGAGTTTAGTATCTTGATTCAGAAAGAGGAAAATATGGAGGGAAAAAGCTCGGAAATTTAAGTCAAAAAGTGATTTTAAAATGTTTAGTTTAATAGAGATATGGTACTTCTCAGTTTTAGGACTGCACTCGCTCTTCTCATTTTTTTTTTCACCCACGGGAATTTGTATTAATGAAATTTATGTATTGCTTTATCATGTTTTGCATTTCTTTGGGTTCCGTGGTGGTGAGGGTTCAAAGGGCTTGTTTAAAAATGAGATAAATGAGCAGGGAGCTAATCATACGTTTTAAATATTGATTTACTCTGTACTTATCTGTAGGAGATGTGGCTTTTCAGTTGTGAGATCCTGAGCATTTTAAGTGATTTTAAAATTCTGGACAGCACTTGATTTTTAATAAGCAAGAATTTGCAATTGATATTTTATGAGAAAAAAATATATATACATATATAGATCATGCATTTATACACACGCACTCCTGTACGTACAGAGCGCGCACAGACAAATGCAAGGTGCATGAGAATGGGTGTGTAAGTCAGCAAACTTTGTAAATGAAAATATTTAAATACTGTGCTGGCCCTCTTTCAGGTAACTTAAGATTATAGAACCATGCTAACACTACCGTTTGATGAGTCTGTTGTAATGCCAGAGTCCCAGATGTGCAGAAAGTTTTCCAGAGAAAGCGATGACCAAAAGCAAATAAAGAACCCGGAAAGCTTTTCAAAGCAGATCACACTCAGAGGGAAGAATATTAAAAGGTCTCCTGGAGAAGACACAGAGAAAGAGGAGGAAGAGGAAGAGAGGGAAGAGGAGGATGAGAACGGCTTGCCCAGGAGAAGAGGCCTTCGGAAAAAAAAGACGAGCAAGATCAGGATGGAAAGGATCAAATTCAGGCGACAAGAAGCCAACGCGCGTGAGAGGAACAGGATGCACGGCCTTAATGATGCTCTGGACAATTTAAGGAAAGTGGTCCCTTGCTACTCTAAAACACAAAAACTGTCTAAAATTGAAACGTTGAGACTAGCCAAGAACTACATTTGGGCTCTTTCCGAAATTCTGAGAATTGGCAAGAGACCTGACCTGCTCACCTTTGTCCAGAACTTGTGCAAGGGTCTGTCCCAGCCAACGACAAACTTGGTGGCGGGATGCCTGCAGCTGAATGCCCGAAGCTTCCTGATGGGCCAGGCAGGTGAAGGTGCCCATCATGCCCGCTCGCCTTATTCTACCTTCTACCCTCCCTACCACAGCCCTGAGCTTGGCACCCCCCCGGGGCATGGGACTCTCGACAACTCCAAGTCCATGAAACCCTACAACTACTGCAGTGCGTATGAGTCCTTCTATGAGAGTACTTCCCCTGAGTGTGCCAGCCCACAGTTTGAAGGTCCCTTAAGTCCTCCCCCAATTAACTATAATGGGATATTTTCCCTGAAGCAAGAAGAAAGCTTGGACTATGGCAAAAATTACAATTACGGCATGCATTACTGTGCAGTGCCACCCAGGGGTCCCCTTGGGCAGAGCTCGATGTTCAGGTTGCCTACAGAGAGCCACTTCCCTTACGACTTACATCTGCGCAGCCAGTCTCTCACCATGCAAGATGAATTAAATGCAGTTTTTCATAATTAATGAGGAAAATGAAAATAAACAGTGGTCATTCACCTCCCCATCTAATTAAGAGCGAGCAGATGCTTGGGCACTGCGTAATTGGCACAACTCTATTTAACGTGTTTACTAGTTTCTAAAGTGTGTTTCAACTATTGTGGGGATTTTCTATGTATTAATAAATCCCTTTTCTGATGAGCATTTTTCTTTCTTTCTTTTTTTTTTTTTTAATTTTATTTTTTGGTTGGATTTTTTGCTGTTGTTTTTTTGGTTTGGGTTGGGTTTTGTTTTTGTTTTTGTTTTTGTTTTTTTGTCTGTAAACACTGTGAAATTATGTTTCCTCCCAGAGGTTATTTCCTCTCTCCTTTTTTTCTTATTTCCCTATTTGCTTGATTTGTTGAGCAGTGTGTCTGAACAGCACCACTGAAATAAAAGCATACACACTGTGTAAAGTCAATGTCTATTTTGATTGTACAGTAATTATACAAATGCATGTTATTGAAATCAGATGAATAAAAATGATGTATTTATAATTGGTAGAAATTATATATTATGTATTTGAAGGAGAACTGGGTTTAAAAATATTCAGAACTTTAAGGAAATTATCTCAGAACTGAGATGAGCTTGCAATATGCAGAGGTGAGAGAGCAGCAATATTGAAAGCTATGCAAAAAAAAAAAAAAAGAAAAAGAAAAAAAACAGAAAAAAAAAAACAAACAGATTTTCTGGTTGTTGTTTTTGGGAAAGCTAACAAAAAAGCAGTGACTGTCACTGAAATTATTCAACCTGGCCTTTAGAGTGTTGCTGGCAGGGGCCACACGCTAATATTTTAGGAGGTGTTGTTGAAATTTTGCCTCAGTTATTTTGACCATATATAATCAGCACTTTTTTGTATAATTCTGACTTCAGATGTAAAGGTTTGTTATAACAATGTATAACTGTGGTTTCTCACTACGTATTTTAAATGCAATTAAACATAGATGTTTCCACTTTTAAAATACATCTATTAGCTGTGATGCTGGTTTTTGCCTGATACTTTTTATTTCACAGTACACAATTGCCTTTGGTCTTGCCTACACAGCTTTCTGCCGTGCTCCCCTGTACCGCTTGAGCCTGGAGATGGAAATCATGATTTATCAAGGTGAACTTTGCTCTACTTCACATCAGCAACACAGAAAATTAGACCCAAAATAGCACAGCTGTATGCTGTGTGTTAAACGAAACACAGATTAAGGGAAGAAGGTAACTTTACAACTCAGTGAAACACAGATTCTACATTTCATATGGGCAAGGCTCTGAGTGCACATGTAGGTCACAGGCTGCCCTGAACACAGCCAAACTTGGTCCTTGCTAATAAAAAGCACAGCTGAGCTATAGGGGTGCCTGCAGCCCACATATAGAGCCACTCACAAAGCCCACGTGTCACTGGCACCTTGACAGGTGAAGCCCCACTGCACCTTGGCTGCTCCGTGGTTACTCAGAGCTGTTTTCTGATGAGCTATTATTCAGATCGAAAATCAGCCTCTTGGTCTGTGAACAGGCAAGGCGTCTTCGTTTTGAGAAGTACCAAGCAGCTACTTGACAGGCATTCACCCAAAATACCAAAACACTACACTGTGACAGAGTAGGGAATCCCTCTTTAAAGATACTTGAAAAGTGTAGCTTCCACTTTCAAGTTAGAGACCCTGAACTGCATGACAGCCTGGGCCTCAACATGTTAGCATCGCACAAGCCTCAGACCCTCCTTTGAGTGACAGCTTGACAAAGAGGAGAAATTATAACTTGTCTGATTTCACGTGTTTTATCACACATTGCTTCTCCTTCAGGACAACAGCCATCTGGAGTCTAACTCTTCTCAAAAGACCAGACCCAAAGTTTCAACACTTGGATCATGGTCTAAATGTTCTCATGCAGGAGAAGCACTGGAAATGTGGTTTTGCTCAGTGATTGTCTTCTCTAGACATAAATATCAAGCCCCAAACAGAACTTCCAAAAGCATAGTTTTGAGCCATGGTTCATGAGGTTGGCTCAGGATTATCCCACCATTCAGCAGTGTCAGGTTTGGGCAAGAAGTAAGCAGCATTTATTTACTTGATGGGTAATGAGTGTTGGGTCAAAAACATCCCTGGGCTCTTTGCACCAAATAGAAGAGAGGCTTGGGGAAAGAGAGTAGGGTAAAACATGGGGGAGGAGGAGGAGATGTCCTACCAAATAGCAGGTCACATCTCAAGCCCTACTTCAAAAGACCGTAAGTTTGGCACCTCAGGGCTGTGGTGCTGAGCTGGAGCAGGGTGCATCCACGTGAACAGAAGGCAAAGTGGGAGGCAGCTGTAAAGTTCTGCACTGAGAGAAGGAAATGACTGTCAGGATACATTTAGCAGGCAACTATGGAGAGTGCAAGGACTTCGAGCTCTGCAATCTGGGGGTCTCCAGCTCCATGGCCTTATATTAACTTCCTAACTCATGGGCCACTTCCAGTTTTCCCTGCTGGCAGCAGAAGGGGGAGGAAAAATACCCCTCCCTGCCAGCCTGGATCTTTCTCGCTCAGTCCACGACAGATGGGGAGGCAATTCACAGCCAGATTCCCCCTCTGGTAGCTCAAGGCAGGCACCACATTTGCTCAGGGCATTGCAAATTGAAAAGCCAGTCCAGAATAAATAATGGAGCAAGTAATAGAAAAATATTGAATTTCAATTAAAAAAAAAAAAAAAGACATTCTTGTTCGGGAGGATATGGATTATTTAGCAATACTGAGATAGGGAATTCCCTGGAAGGCAGGTTCACATACCTTCCCTGTCACAAATACGACAGACATTTCAGTGTTCCTTAGCTGGCCCATCACAGAATATAAAGGCTCTGAAGCAATTTATAAAAGCCTTTGAAGTTGCCTTGTTTTAGAGACCAAATCCAAGCATGGAGAATACCAGAGTGCTTTAAACTCACAGGAATAAAAGCCAGTGGGTTTCTTTAACCCGTCTGTGCATTATAGGGTTTGCCTCCTCCCAGGCCCATTCATATAGCAAAACAAAGCTGTTCATTTCTGCCTGCCTTTTTCTCTTCTTAACTACCTTCCCCTCTTTGAGAATATGGATATGTAAAACAGTGACTACTCCAGAAAAATGTGGTGAGAAGTTTTTATTCATCCTTGTCCTTTAGTGTAAACGTAATGAAATCTTCTGACAAATGTTAAGGTTCGAAACCCAAATCTGAAAGAAAAAGTGGTTTTGTTACACAATGGAGCTCTTTGCCATATAATTTTTCCCAGTGTGACATTTGAGTTAGATTTTTAAAAAGCTTTACATGTTATTATGATATCAGAAATATATTAATTATTTACTGATGGTTGTACTGGTTCAGATTAAACAACCATAAATGAAAAAAGATATCCTAAGTCTGAGCACAGTGAGAAAAAAAAAGTATATATATATATATATTAATTTATTTATCTATATATACTTATTTCACTAATAAAAACACCAGAAAAAATACTGCTTCAGGACTTTAGCAATCATCTTTGTTGAAGATAGGGATGTGCCTGAATTGCCCTTGGGATGGGAGGCACAGCAGCATACCTCAGGGTTTGCACCCCTTCCTCCACAGCACCGGGCTAATCAGCAGTCCCAGGCTAGAGTAATGCCAGGCTGCACCTCTGGACTAATTCTTCAAATATTATAGGAGTTAAATTTAACCAGTGGCTCCAGCTTTGCATCCCTACAAGACCCAGCACAGTGCCAAGCAGAGGGGGAAGGACATCATCATTTTGCCAGACCTTTAAATCTCTTCTGCCTTACAGAAGAAACACACTTATTTTAGGACACATCCTGGCTTTGCTCCCTTTGGGATCACCCGTGTTCTTTCACTTTATAGCTATTTGCACAGAGATTTTTAAAATGCACAGACACAAATGTGGTGGCAGGTTTTTCCAGCAATTCCCTTCCCTATTTTTTAACCCTACCTCCCTCTTCTATTCTCCCCTTTGCCTGTAGGGCTCTCAAATGGCAGCAAATTAAGTGAAATGCCATCAATAAAGATGAATGAAATCCCGGTGAAACACATGGCAGAATCTTTTCTTGCAGAAGCAAATAACACTTGCCTAAATGAAGAGGAGCTGTGTGGTTTTGTTTCTCAGATTCTGAATCTAGCCTTCCTCAAGCCTATAGTTATACTTTCTGGTCCATAGTCAAGGTCAAGCAGGTTTATTCAAGATACCAAAATCCTACAGCTTTTGAGGTACATGTAGCAGAGATGGTAATTATTTGGTCTGAATTTTCCAGAAGGCAATTCTCCTTATAAAATTTCAAACTTAAACAAACAAACACAAAATAAAACCCACCTAACCAAAAAAGAAACAATAAAAAATTACCTATAACCTGGCTGTGGGTCTGACCCAGAGCTGAACCGTGGCAGCAGGTTGTGATTTTGCTCTGGAGAGAAACAGATCAGTGTGGCAAACAGCTGGCACCGCGCCACAACAAAATCTCAAGGGCAGACCTGTCGTGCCTCGCTGATACAAATCTAACTGCCATACGATGGGCTGCCACGCAGAATCGTGCTCCCAAGCCCTCTCCCCTGCACCATGTGACCTGAGCAAGCTGCCCCACTCAATTCTTTTACGCTATGCCAAGAGGATGGCCTATTTTCTTGCAGAGCCTTCCCTCTTGCCCCAGAGGATGTGCAAGAATGAACGAGTAAAAGGGAAACGAAAGCCAGATTCACGGAGAGAAGAGATATGGATTATAATAATTATTATTTTTTTTAATGCATGCGAGGTGGATTAAAAAATGACCTGCAACTTGCTTTGCATTGGCATCAGTTCCTAAGATTCTGAGTTAAAAAGAGGTTTTCTCCCCCTTCTCCCCAAAATGTTGTTTTCTCTTGGCTGCTTTCCTTTGTCACTGGCTCCTCAGGATTTCACATTTATCTCTGTAGATGCGCTATTTGCACTATTTAATTCTAGGACACCATGTATGCATGCACCATATGGAAACAAGGATATTCTAGCTTTAGCTGAAATATTGAACTAGTCAAGAAGGATATTAATATATATCTGTATATTCAGAGCAGAAAAGCAGCCTTT
The DNA here is from genome assembly GCF_054131305.1 of Coturnix japonica. NCBI lineage: Eukaryota > Metazoa > Chordata > Aves > Galliformes > Phasianidae > Coturnix > Coturnix japonica. The sequence continues at coordinate 62,820,480 of NC_140664.1, read as the reverse complement.
ATGATCTATCTGTTTTTCCAGGATGTTCAGTGTGGTCCTCCCACCTCCATTAGTGAACATTGTCCTTTCCTAGTTCTGGGTTCCTATATTCTGTGTCTTTTTCCTCTTTTCTGCAGGACATTAGTAAAAAGGCTATTTTTTATTTTTTTTTTTCTGGATTGGAGTTGATTAATATCTGAAGTGAGATTTTTCAAACTGGTGGAATTTCTTGGTCTAAATGAATACCTGCACATAAAAGGTCATAAATTCTGGGATTCGTGGACATTCTGTTTGCAAAACAAAAATGCCCACCATCAACTGAATTGGAGGCCCTCACACAGATAGGAGATCCAGGCTAAATCAGAAATTTTAGTATGAATTCCATACTCCTGAAAGAAGAAGCAAGAGTGTTCAGTCTGCTCTTGTTCCAAAGGAGTTCAGCAGATACCAAACAGGACTCCAAATCAAATGGGAAGATAAAGGTATCTTTGTCCATTGTGTTATTTATTCACAGCCACAAAAGCAGATGCATAACACTTAGAAGTAACTGAAATGACATTTCTGTTGGGCAGACAGCTTGCAGACAAAGAAGCTGCGGCACAATCTTCTTCCAGGGGGAAGACTGTATGAATGCATGTGCCTATTTGCCCCATACTAGTAGTTCATTTAGGAAACAAACAAACATACAAAAAAACAAGCAAACAAACAAACAAAAAAAAAACCACCACATTGTTTGGACTCTGAGAGCAGCAGGAGTGAGACTATTGCTGATTTTATTATTTAGTTGACATTCTGTCCCTAAATTCTGAGGGACAGCTCATGCCAGTCACAAAGCAAAGCACTTATTCTCTGGATTAAGAAAGAAGGCTCTCCTTGTGCTTAGGATCTTTATCTTGATAATGAACATCACTTCAAAAAAGTAAATGTATTCCCCACAGTAGATAGAGTAGGCATTTTAGATCAGTTCACAGCTATCAGTGCATACAGAAACATACCTGTACCCACAGTTTCTGCTTCATCAGAGTCTCATCAGAAAGTGAAGAAAACACTTAACTGAATGCATGTAACTGGACTAATTTGGGTGCCAAAAGAGCATGAAATTAGTAGCATGAAAGTGAATATATGCCTAGCCACCACTCCCCAAGTGTTCAGCTACACAGTCTTTCAATCCATACATCCAGACTCCAAACTGTACAATCTTCATATTTCCCCCACTCTTAAATTTCTTATATCTTTCCTCTTTCTAGACACCAAGTTGCTCAAACATGCTCAAATTCAGCTAAAATAATAACCCTGCCCTCATATCTCATTTCACATTTTCTTTCTGAGAGGTTTAAAACAACCAAATCCAGAAATAAGAATGATAAATATTGCAGACACAGTAGCACAGCCCCAGCATAACAGCTGACAAAGAATGAAAATAAATGCCACCAGCTAAGTATTTCTTAGCTAACAGAGTAATTTAAGGCAAGATGCACCACTGCACCTGACTGGAAGTGTAGGTACTTGGCTTTCCAGAAGAGAGTAAAGCAACTTCTTGGACACAGCAAATTCTCAGAACTACTTTCTCAGGGACAAGTATGTTGAATATAAGCTAGGATGCCTGTGTGCTCTGCCTGGATGGCAAGTGTGTCCCAGTTACAGCCCTGTCTATCTCTATTTTGAACGATGTAGTTGCTTTACACAGCAGGTCATCTACCCTACAACAGTTTCTTTAGCCTTCATGCTGGATTAACAGGCACTTTGCAACAGCTGAGCCTGCAAAAGATGCCCTAGAGGAGATGTGTCGCTGCACAATACATCCACATCTTACTCAATCACGGGTTCCCCATACCCTCAGGTACCCATGCAGATGTCAGCACATTCTGTAAGATGGTGACTCCATCATGAGTAATGGCTTCTACCACAGGCACAGCCTTATGGAAAAGCTCCTCAGTGGTTCTATTAGGCTGTGCCTAGTGGCCTCTATGACAGACGGACAATACAAGTTGCCTGAGCACAGTACCTTACTTACAATGTGGTCATACTCCCTATATTCTCTTCCCTATCACTGTAACAAGATTTGTTCTCCCTTCAAATTCACCGCTGTTCTGGACAAAAAAATAAAAATAAAAATGTCTCTAGCCACACCATAATTAGTATATTCAGGATGTTATTAGTGGGCCAAGGCATAAGAGAAGATATCTTGTACAGGACCACAGACATTTCTGGCAATCCATATGTTAAGCATACACACACCATTCTTTAAATTCTTACAAGCACCTCTGAGACGCCTGGGAATCAATTTCTTCTCTAAAAAGAACCAGATACTGGCAAGCAAAGAATGCAAACAAGGGGAATTAATCTGAGATCCATTTTATACTTTTCCCTTCTCTTCTACAGTCCAATACATGTCAAAATGATGATATACAACATGAAACACATCACACATCATTTTCTTAGTTTACCCATTTTTCCTGTGATTTAACCAGTACTCACATTATGTATAGGTAATCCTGTCATTAGATTAATTAATTGCCATGTGATATTTTACCATGAAGCGCCTAGAGAATTATTAAATAAACTTGGTCTTCAGACAATAATCTAGCATTAATATTTTTACAAATAATAACAAAAAAAAAGTCCTCAAATTTGCTTCTAAATGTATTTAAATATTACTAGTGAACATGATGCTGGTTATTAAAAAGTAATTCTGGAGAAATTAGCTTTCAGCTACAGAATTAATATAATTCATTTATTACTTGCAGCAACAAATCAAAATGCTGGTAACACTGCTGCATGCAAATTAATATGCACAGTAACTTTCCATATGGCTTTAATTTTAGGATCCCTGGTCACTACAGAGACTCACTTGCAGAATAGTCTGTGGGCATCTGAAATCAGCTAGTGCTTATTGATGAAAAAAGGCTGTTCTACATGGTTTCAAAACCACCCAGGTCCAAAACCACTGGAAAGGTTTGGCACTCACATATCCTACCTATGACAGAGGATACATACCTACATGGATATAATCAGTGTTTGAAAAAGTGGCATCCAAATTCAGTCTGCTTTTACCAGTTCAGCTGCCTGACCACAAAAACAAAGTTTTGAAAATCACTGACCATCTTTCAAAAGAGGTTCAAAAACCTTGTTTGCACCAAATCATTGCAACTAGGTCACAAAATATCAGCATTGACCACAGAGGCTAAAAACAGCATTAGAGCCTAAATTTTGATAATTACATCTGATTGTTAGTGATGTCTTGCTGAGTTTTTATATAACATACAGAGTTGTGTGTACACTGTGATTAGTCTGAAGGTAAACTAGAGGAATGCAGTACATTGCACATACACTGCATTTTGAGTTTCCTTGTTGGAGAACCTCATCAAGTCTGAAGGAACCTTGTCATGTCTTTCTTACCGTCCTCATTCAGCAAGATCACACCAGACTCTAGTAGCACCTTGTTCTTCATGGTCTAACAAAGTCTGATGAAGAGCGGATACATGTGTTCACATTCAAGTCTAATTGCTCTATTTCCTGACTGAGAACAGAAGTAGTAACTGTGCTCTTTTCAAATAACAGCAAGGCTACAAATATCAGGATCCCATGCCACAGCTCTAGCCGCTAGTCTGCAAGCCCACTCAGTTCACAGCAATACTCATTCTGTTCTTCCCTCCTCTCCAAAAAACTTGATCTGATGAAGTCTTCTTCATAACCAAAGCAAGATATTTCAATGCACTATTGCTTTGTTGTCAGTATTCTGAACAGTTTTGCTAATAATGCTATCGGAGATTCCCAATGTCTTTTCTTTGTTGCTTCAAACAGACTATTCGCATTTGCTGTGGTATGGTGGCCAGCATTGGGTCACAAGTGATTAAAGACAAAATCACAGGCACAAAATTATCTGTTTTTCCTTAACAGTGCTTGTGACTGAAACCTTGCCACTTGTTTGATAAGTCAGTAGCTGGCTTGGTACAGCACTGATCATCTGTTCCTGGGTCCTGTTTATAGCTGGGAATCACACCAAGGACAACCCCACTAATATCCGTGCTCAGAACAAGAGGGCACAAAGCTGGTCTGAAAATGAGCCTTTTGCATCATGAGCCCTCTATATATCAAGTAACAGACTTCAGTTACCAAAAGCACCTAACAAAGACATAAACACCATCCATTTCTAGGAGGTCAACTTCATCAAATATACAGTGGACCCAAAAGAATTAGAAAGGGGAGTTTAACAACTCTTATTTATCAGAAAGACCATTGAGGCATCATTTAGCATTGGTTCATAGTTCTTCAGAGTGGTTGATGTAAACACAGTCCCTCACCTGGAAAACACCTTAGCCAGATCTCTCCTGGGTGGCAAAAGTATCAGCATGTCACCAGAGCCCAGCTAACCACAGATGGGAAAAACATCAGCGATCAAAGCACTACTGATGCTGAAGCCCTGATTCTGAAGAGGCTCAGTGAAACAAGTCTCTGATCTAACCTCAGGTTTTTTTTTTACTAATTTCTAATTGATGCTTTTGGGACAACCTCAGGCTAAATTACTGTGAAAGAAAGGAGACAGATGGAGGAAAGAACAATGGAAGCAGGCAGCCTGTTATAACTTAAGTCTTACTCTTTTTAGCACTTCTGACATCAACAAAGGTCTGTCCATGAAAAGGGCATCATGATGGAAAGCGAACTAACAGAAATACTTCACCAAGTTTACGCAGTGATTTTCTGAGATGTAGGGAGGGAGCTGCCCTCTTTATTTTAGTCCTGTCAACTGTTAGCAGAGTCTCTCTGGTGTGTTATGTTCTCGTGAGTTGGCAGACCTGTTGGGAATATAATGAGGTCTGTGCATGCACCTCCTGGTGTGATGTTTAAAAACTTCATTTCTAACAACTTATTCCTCAGATGCTCTCAAGATTTTCTTGAGGCATAAGGACCAGTTGACTATGCAAATGAAAGAAGAGAATATAGGAAATGAGTTAGACACAAAGGGAGTTGCTGGCAAATGCCATTGCTTCCTCGGGGCATAATGGTAAGAGACAGCTGCTACTGCCAGCCCAGAAGCAGTAGCTGAGGGGGTTAGCACAGCTCTGCTGAAATCTTTAGTCTGATGAATAACTAGGCAGAAGCTGCCTCTGCTTATAAGGCAGGACCCTCAAGCCGCAATCTTTGACTGTTGCTCTGTTGTTCCCCATTATCAGCTTCTGTATATGCACACAACAGATATGCAGTAACAGATGATTTTTGCAATGATTTGCAAGTTTTCTGTCTGGAAGTCCTTTTGTAACAAGAAGAGAAATACGGGAAATTGATTACAAGTACACAAGAGCCACTACCCTTTGTAACTCTTGATGATCTTACTGCAAAAAATATAAAGATGGGCACTTCTGCAGCAAGAGATCCATTCTCTGGGACAAATATTTTGAAACATGAGCCACCTTCATGACACTAGCATAAATCATTCCACAAATATTTAATCACTGTACATGAAACCATAGTTTTATTTTTAATTTTCATTACAGTGTGATTCCCTCAAGTAATTATCACAGCAATCGTAACTCTGATGCATGTATTTTGTCGTTCTGCCCAATAAATGGTAGCAGATAACTGTAACTGATATGCATACATAAATATTTTAGGATTCTGGGCTTCTTAAATTGTTCGGAAATACTTATGGTAACCATTAAATGCTGATACTATCCTTTTGCCTCTAAAAGAATCTGTCATTTGGAGAACTGGCACAATGTTATAAGTACCACTTTATGGAAAAAAAAAAATAATAATAATAACACTAATGTTTATTAGCAGTATTAAAGGAAATGCTTGGTGTTTTTCAGCGCTGAGCAGAATTGCTGTCTGGAGTGCCACTTGTTATGATCACCACACAAAGATAAAATAAAATTCCTTCCACAGGGGAACATCTTCATTTCAAACAAGGGAGAGGTTTACCTCTCAACAGTGAATTATTTAAAAAAAAAAGAAAAATAAAAGAAATATATAAAAAAAGAGGGGAGTATTAGGTGGTAACAGTAGACTTTTCCTGAGAAGACAGGAGTACATTATACTTTTTAAAACAGTCCAAAAATGAATAATTGATAAACTGAAAATGAAAAAAAAGCAAGCACTTTTCCTGATTTTTTGGCTTTTCCCTTAGCATTTATCAGGAACTCTGATAAATCTCAGCTGAGCTTATATGTCATCACAGACAGAAAGGTAAGTCCCTATGGCAAAATCCTGCCCTCAGTTATTCCAACAAAAAACCTTAAATCACATTGGATTTGCTCAGGTACTAATGAGGACAAGTAGGAAAACTTCACATTAATTTCAGGCAAAGTCAATATACTCCACTCTTCTACCCAGCACAGTGAATAGCAACATCTCAGCTCTTAAATCTTTCCTTTATTTTTCTTCCTTTTTTTCCCTTCTTCCTTCCTTCCTTCCTTCCTTCCTTCCTTCCTTCCTTCCTTCCTTCCTTCCTTCCTTCCTTCCTTCCTTCCTTCCTTCCTTCCTTCCTTCCTTCCTTCCTTCCTTCCTTCCTTCCTTCCTTCCTTCCTTCCTTCCTTCCTTCCTTCCTTCCTTCCTTCCTTCCTTCCTTCCTTCCTTCCTTCCTTCCTTCCTTCCTTCCTTCCTTCCTTCCTTCCTTCCTTCCTTCCTTCCTTCCTTCCTTCCTTCCTTCCTATCTTTCTATCTTTCTATCTTTCTATCTTTCTATCTTTCTATCTTCTTTTCCTCACATATTTCTCTCTTCTACTCCAAATCATTTCATAGTTGTGAGTTGGCAGTGTTATTGCTGCTATGTATTAGAGAAATCCAAGATGAAGGGATTGCCCAAAGAAGTCATGAAGTGAGCAGAAGCTTGATGACCTATCTCCTGAACTGAGCTGAACCCAGATTCTTCAAATCACATTTCAGACATATGACTGAGTTACCTTGGCTTAGTGGTTGCCATACATCAGCTGAGCCTCAGCAAAAATAGTTTAAATTAGTGCGTGCTAGCCTATATTTGCATCAGCTCAGCTGCTGCACAGAAACTCATTAAGCTATGGTAACTTGCTCAAGTGTCTGAGACCTCAATCTGATGCCTTACCCAGTGGCCCAGATATCTGTCCAAATCATGCTCCCTGCCTTCATGCCAATAAGCATCATGAATCCATCTTTCACAAGTAAGAATGTGCTCAGGAAAAAGCTCAGTGCAGTTTTCCAGTGAGATGCTTTAGAGGAAGATATGTGCAGTGAAGAACATAGCCCTCAATAATTCATTCCTTCTCTCCCTGACCTAGAGCTGGACAGAGCTCACTGCTGTTCAAATGTATTTAATGGTTGATACTAGGACTGTCTCTGTGTCCTTCAGCTCCAAATGTCTCCATCTTTCTCTCTTCCCCTCTTAAGCATCTCTTCATCTATTGTCTACCAAAAATGTAATATGGGAAACTTCAGCTGGGATGACGGCACTCATCCTGTGCCTTTTCGGAAACGGGGCTCTTACTCCTACTTTCTTTCTTAATCATTCTTTTGGAGTGTTATAAATGTGATTTATCTGTATTATGAGTTTGGGGATTCAGATCACATTAAAATTATCTACAAAATTAATTTACATTTTTTCTCTTGCATGGATTTCTTGCTATTTTGCAACCTGTAATATGTACCAAGAGAAATACCTATAAAGATAATTAAACTATACTGAAAACAGAACAAAACAAAATATACTGATATTCCTCATCCAGAGTAGCTTAGCATCTCAGGTTTTCTAAGTCACCAGCATAAGCCTTGGGACAGCTGTTATCTCACTGTTACGTCTATAGATAAATAAAATGAGACTGAACCAAGAAATCTGGGGCTTCTATAAAGTCCTCTTTGTAAGATTTGCAGTTTTATACACACAAAAAAAATTCAATTTATTATATAGCCTCAAAGTAATATTATGGAAGAGTAAACATAGGAAAGGCAGTTACATTCTGAGGCCACAGTTTTATCAGAGCAGCTCAAGAAACAGAACAAAGTTCTCTATTCTGACAATTATCATAGTAATTTCAACAGGTAAATATGATTTCACAACTTTGTGATGTAGTGTAAAAGCATTGATTACTGCTGTGTTACCTCTGAAAAATACATTGATGCTTTCTCCAGAGCTCTGACTTCTCAGTTCACTAGCAAGCAAACCTGAGGTCTTGATGTCCATTCAGCCCAACACTGCAACAGGATTTTGAAGTAGCCATTGCCATTCCTCACCTGTTCTTTCAGCTCTGTGAGATGTCTCATTCTGCCTGTTCATAAGATAGTGTTATGGATTTAATGGTCAATCTGTCCTGGAGGACATCATGTAATCTCTCCATTATCCTACACAAGATTCAGGAGTATGCCACCAAAGGTTTAAAACTGGGCAACGATGTTCAAGGAAGGGCTGGCTTCAGGCTTACTTGATACAGGCCTTCCCTGGTGGTAATTCATCCAGACCAATGGAATGTTTTAAAGCTGGCTATTCACAGCAAAACCTCAGGGAAAAAACAATGACAATTTTATTCTTTTCCACCTAGAGAAGGGAATCCATACTTCAGCTCAATCTGTGGCATCACTACAGTGATGGTGGAAATGTGACACGAAACCATTTCAGTGAGGGGGAAAGGGTATCTGTCCCTGCATGCTCACATCTAGATTCCATGCCAGGAGAAGAAAAGAAAGCAAATGATGTAGAATGCATTTTTAATAATAAAAAAGAAAAGCAAACAGGGAAAACTCCCCAGAAGGAAGAAGAGCAGAATAGCTCAGAACACTAAAAAACTGCTGGAGACAAAACAGAAAGCATTCTATTGCATTTTCCCAGAGCCAGGAAGAAAGTAACTAGTTCATAAATTCCATCAGGAGCTTGGGGATTTTTGATGTAATGAGTTTTACAGTTTCAGAGGAGACTGCTTTGCTAATAATTATGTAACAGTAATTAAATCTGAAAAAGGCTGTATTCTAACTATGTTGATTTATTGCAGCTCCAACAAAGTACTCCTAGAGTGTGCTTTGGAGCGTGCACCTCCTCCCTCCAGTTTTCTTTAAATTCTCACAGAGCACTGGGTCACAGATGGTCTGAGATACGATATTTTCCCTATTAAATTCCTAATAATCTTTTTCCGAGGCTGAGTCATGGAAGCCTGGGGATTTCTCATTTTAATTAGAAGGTTTAAGGAGCTAACTCTGTTTGAAATTTCCTCCTAGGAGATATGGGTGCAGGTGATCCCATTCAGAAGAATGACACAATATCAAGGCCAACATCTCATTTCCATATTAGATTACAGCTAGTTTGGCATAACTCCTGATCTGGATGCTGATGATGTGCTGCCTGAGCAGGAAGCACGAACTTTTACAATTTGAAAACAGGATTATTTTAGGATTATGTCTGAAGACATTTTGGGCTCTAGTTGGATGTTTGTTACCTTACCACAATGCTCCATCACCCTGTGTAGAAACCATTTAGAAACATGAATTATTTATTTGTCTGATTGAAGCAATATGTCTACATTGTTTAATAAACAGTGCTGTTAAGGATTCTCGTACAAAGAGATTTACCATATTGTCCAAAGGGCTGATCTTTGTGGTATTTAAGATATCAGTATTTCAGATGGTTTTCGTTGTGAACTTATAAGCTATATAAACAGAACATTCACCCAGCAAAACATCTTATTCATGGCTTTAGTACTTGCAGTACCTAAAAAACAACATTCTATCTCTGCCATCCAGAGGAGGTTATTCTTAGGCACTCATAGCTGAGTTTGGTCATTTGTAAGAATGCCTGTTGTTTAATAGTTAGTCTGGTGTACTATTCACATGTCCCTTGGTAGCCTATTGTGAAAAAAAAAACCTGCATCTTAGAAGACAGCTGTTGAAATTTCGTCAGCCTGCACTATGCAGCCAATTCCCGTGTTTTAGGAAAATAATGAGCATCTCTTATTCTTCCAGCATGCCATGCAGTTGTCAAGAAGTCAGATAAGAGAATGTTTGCCATTTATAACACCAGGTAGCTTATTGGTTTTCAAAAGGCATAAGTGATTGTAGTTTGGGAAAATATAAATTTTCACCCAGTCTAAGCTGCGCCATCTAAACGTACTAAAACCATGACACTGCAAGTAGTTCTACAGTATATAGACTTAATTGAGAATGGAAGAAATAACGTTTTATGTATTAAGTCCTGTCAGTTATGCCATCTCCATGAATGATCTTGAGCATCAAGTTTCAACTTAGTTATGCATTAAAAAACATTTTGTATATAATTATTCAGAAGGTTGTCATCAACTACTTAAAAGACTCAGTATCTATATAAAATCAATCAACAGATATATATGAAATTTTTACATTCTTTGTTCCCTAAATACTCTAAAGATTTGGGACTGGATTTAATGGACCCTGTGTATCAAAGAAGCCAAAAGGCTAGGAATAGGGCCTCATCCTGTTTCTCAAAGACCAAATACATACTTACTGTCCTATCAGAGTCTGCACATATCTCACAAATACAGATATTTTCAGCAAAGTGTTGTATCACTTGAGAAAGAGGAAGAAGCCATGCTAGCAATGAGTGAGAAAAGCCAATCCTTGCCTGGGATGTAGAAAGAAGAATTTGTCCCAGCCCTAAATCACACATAATATTTTTTATACTGAACATCAATGTGCTGTACAACGATAACCTAACATAAACTACTGCTACATTCCTCTGGGTGCCAAAGCTGATGCTCTGAGAACTGTCTGGGCTCAGCATTGTGTTTCCTTAACCCTTTGGCGAGGCTAAAAATGAGGTGGCTGGAGATAACTGCCTCATCAGACTCCTCACCTAGGAGCAGGTTTGCCTCTGGGGTGTATGCTTTTGATACCCCTCCTTGTAATAAAAAGGAATGTACAATCCTTGCTATAGTTTTGTGGAAAAACCAAATGGTAATTTCCTTGAAAATGATGCAGAGAAAAGCACTGCTTTTCATGCCCCATTCACAGGATGTTTGAGACAGAATTAAGTCCAAGGTGAAGGGTCAGCTGAAGGCACCTGAAGCCCCCAGACTTCCATCTCTGTTCTCCCTTCTGAAGATCCAAGTTAGCAAAACAGGAGGGAAGGTAGACTCAAAACACTTTGTAAAAGCAAAGAGTTAAGGCGACAGATGAAGTCAGGCAATGCAATGAGTTAAAGGGAAAATGTCTTCAAGTTCTGATTAATGACCAGGGACACCTAGAGCTCCTTTCCCTGTCTCAGCAGTACATGACTGGTGCAGCAGGGTAATGTCTAATAACTAATCTTTGACACTAGAATTAAGTCATTTTGCAAGAAAGCAGGTCATTAGAAGCTAAATTGAATTATAAGTAATACTATCTCTATGGAGGATTGTAAATTAATTGGTTTTTAACAATAACATTTCTGTATTTTATTAAAGCAGGGTAAGAATTCAGCGAAGAAAAGAATGTAGCAGATAAACAGGGCAGGTGTTGATGATGCAAATGAAATAGATGACAGATGGTTAGTAGCACGATCACTCACTGTGTGTGTATAATGGATAGAGGTAATCAAATTCCTTTGTGAATTGGTGACTTTCTTTACATCAAGAACTTTAACTGTGGCATGCTTATGCAGCTTCTCCTTAAAAATTAACTCCTCTACTTGTCATTACCTGGAGGTTCAGGACACTCGTATTTGCATACTGTCACAAACAAAAGCCAGGCATTCAAACAAAGCCGCACCCAGGGAACCAGCCATGTTTGCAAAGTGGCTGTGCCACTACAGAGGAAGGAGTCCCTGCCATGAAGGAATAGCACTGGTTACCCCCAGTGTAAAGCCTTCCCCCAGCCCCATGAACAAACCAGCATGCCGAAGGTGAAACCACAATATGGGCTCAGTCCCTAAAATCGCAGGTTGTGGGTTCATCTCAGAAGGAAAAGTCAAGTTACCAATATAGCAGATGGATGTGGAGCCTGGATCAGACCATGACCAGTATACTGGTTTTGTAGTAGTTTTATGTCATGACACTACATAGACAAGTCTGAAGATTTGACATAGGCTGCAAGAGAAAATAGCCAGGCTTGAGTCTTGATGCAGAGATATCACACCATTACATATCCACATACATTGCACACACACGTGCAAACACACAGAGGGAAAAAGCAGAGAATGCTTGAGCCAGCACTTACTTTACAGAAAGCTGTCCCTATTCTGAGCCAAAAAACTGAGCAAAAATAATCACTCAAGGACTGCAGACATCGTATCAGGAGCCAACCTCTTAGCAGAGCAGTTTCCAAGATAAGGATGGGTTGCTGATAGGGTAGTTTAAAAACACTGTCCATACAGTACTCTCTTAGAATCTAAATAAAAGCCAAGCTTCTTTCATGGAAGTATACTGTGTGCATCATTGTTAGGAGACTCTCTCTGCCCCTAATTTTTCTAGAGAGGGAGAACCTCTCCTCAACTCTTAAACTACCAGGCAGCAGGCTTCATTCACCCTAAGACTAGAGTAGTTTCAGGGCCACAGTATCAGCTGCTTGTATCCTCTGCTGGCCTCAAGCTTGAGCATGGGTCAGTGCAACTCACATGCTGTGCTTATGGAGGACTTTGCTACATGATAATATTTGTCCAAGTGCTAAAAAAAAATTGTGGTAGATGCCTTGTTGTACACACACACAACTGTCCACAAATTTGGAAGTCTGGGCAAAAGAGTTGGTGATTTTCTTAAAGTGTGCAATGTCTCCCTACGTTCATTGAGATGTATTACTTTTGCATTTTGAATATTCGTTCTTGAAACTTTGAATGTGAAAAGCAGTACTCTGCCTGAAGCTGAAGAAAATAACCCATAAAACTGATGGATGTTGCTGTGGACAGCCTGGTCCAGTGGTTGGCAACCCTGCACATAGTAAGGGGGCTGAAACTAGGAGATCATTATGGTCCTTTTCAACCCAGACCATTCTATGAATCTATGAGCTCTTCTAGAATTGCTGATGGTGGAAAACTAATATAAAACAGGATAAAAACTAATATAAAACAGGAAAGTTATGGTGGAGGAGAAAGAAACATTCTTACTGCATTTTTGTTTCTCCTCAATATTCCTGCTACCAATTAGGAAACAGAGAAATGCTGTGATAGTTGCTTATGCATCAAAAACCTTACTTGGTGCGGAGGTGGGGAAAGCAGAAAATTCTAAAGAAATATAGGAGCAGATATCTTTAATTTCCCTTATATGAGGAATCCAAAATATCAAAAGAATCTTTGCTTGCTTTATGAAGTAATCACATTGCCCTTTTCCATGAGCTATTTTGGAAGTGCTAAGAGCTCTCTGGGGTTAAAGTGAGGGTTTGCACTGAGAGTCAGATGCATCCCTATTCCAGTAAGAAACCAACGAGTAACTTGCATTTACACCATGCAGCAGTTGCAAGGATGAGTAATTTTGCACCACTTCTCTAGTGTGCTCTCTTCAGTGATGACAAAGCATCTGTGAGATGAGAAAAAGCACTAAATCATCACTTTTTTATCTTAACTCCCATCAGGCCCACAGGCCTGGCACTTGCACTGAAGTACTGTCATCCTATTACTCCTTTATCTTCTCATGAGGGGTAGGCAAGAGGTGTTTGCCTTTTGAGATAGGAACAGAATTCAAAAAGCAACCATACAAAGAACTTTGCATCCAAGCTTGTTGGGCAAGTCCTTGGCTGACAGTGAACTTCAGACAATACCAAAGGCATTTGTCCTTTGGCTGAGAGAGCAACAGACACAAAGCAAAGGGTTCACACTGTGAGACGAAAGATTGCACAGCTCTATTGTCAGCTACAGATGAAAGACAGATTCTTTATGGCAGGTTCTTGGGATGTCCTAAAACAGATATCATGGGTGTTATCACTTTTAGAAAAAAAAAAAAAAATTATTGATAGAAATTTAAGAAGGATTTAAAATTTTTACGTTGTAAAACTGTTACACAGAAGGAAGTGGTTTCTTGTTTTAGATTTACTTACTTTACTCAGCACATAATTTCTGCTAAATTAACCTAATTTTGTGACTGTTAAGTGACAAATGTTAGATAATGAACTCTCCATGCCTGTCTTTAAATGGAATATTGAAATAGGAAATCAGTGTTGAGCTGCTATCTTCCAAGGATCACCTCTTCTGCTATGGCAAAAAGGACAGCTGCCTTAAATTGCTGAAGTATTTCAGACAGAAAGCAGCATTCACTGCAGCCCACAGAGCTTCTCGGCTTTTCTCTGGGCAAGGTGAGAAAGCAATGGCTGCCATGGCATTAGGGGAAAGCAAATCACAAAAGAAAGGAGCGTTTAACAGTAAAAGGAGTTATTTCTTCCCATGAAGGAAAAAAAGCCTCTCCCCAGACACGATGCGAGAAGTTTTTAGGAGGAAATAAAAGCCAAAGATGCTCTTTGAGAAAATGAATGACAAGGATTCTCACGTACAAGACCCAAACCATCTACAAAAAAATAAAAATAATTTTAAAAAATTTGGCAAAGTAGCCAGCTGAGAAGATTGTGTACTCCTCGCAGTAACCACATGGCACCAAAGGTGAAGTTAGAGCTGCACAAACTCATCTGTTCCTGAGAAAAATCTGTAACCTAAAATTAGCAGTAGACAGCACGATCCAGCGATGTGACGCGCATATGTGATCTGTGATGTCCATAATGCAGTCACTCAGATATCTGATGGAATAATTTTGTGTTGCTTTCACAGAAACTGGACTGTTGCAGAGAAGGCATCTGAAAGGAGAGCTCATGTAGATATTGCAACAGGGAACTGCATGAGAGTTGGGATTCAGAAGGTGCCTTAGGAAGATTCAGACAGCAGCTAGGCAAGAAAAGCACAATGAGCATGAGCAGAAGAAAAGCATCTGCACTGAAGCACAATGTAAACCATTTCAGCCTCTGCACTTGTTGATAGTGAACGTGGGGAAGTTGCACACGGCTTGAGTTGTTCAGAAATGACTCAAAGCCAAGCAGCTCATTGCAGACTGCACCTGAGTTGCAGCTGGTCAGCATGGGAAAATGTGAGCCTGGGTGCAACACAGCCACTGGGTGCAGCTCCTACAGCAGAATCTCACAAGGGGCAGTTCCCTATACCTTCCTCCTTGACAAACTTTAAAATAATACTGATTAATCAATACAGATACAACAAACAACTGGAAATGTTCATGAGCACAAATGTTCAACTGCAGTGGCACACGGAACTCCGCATCCACATAGAATCTATTATATGACAGCAGCATGACTTCTGGGAGGCAGCAGCAAGAAGTGCTCTGTGCATCTCCCTGTCCTAAGGCTTAAATCTCACAGCTTCAGCATCCTTTCTCCAACGTAGGCTGAGGGCACCTTGACAGAAATAACATATGCAGTGCCCACACTGCCCCGTTTTTTCTTTTTCTTTCTTTCTTTCTTTCTTTTTTTATTTTTGCAGGGCTGACACGTGTTTTTCCACAGGAGCCCTAAAGTGAGTGGGAGGGGAAGCTTCATGCATCTGGGGAGTTACCTTGTACTCCATAATCTGTAGCTAGAGCTTCCTGGTGTAGATGTGCTCTGCTCCTTGACAAAAAACCCAGGTGGTCAAATCCCATTCCTGTGCCTCTTTGGTTGTTTTGTTTTTGTTTCTTTTTTTTTCCTGGTCTTTATTCTTGCTGTGTCTCTTCTTCTCCATTGAGCCTGACATCAGCATCTAACCATGCAGACATTGTGCTCTGCAGTCATCAGCTGAACAAAATGTCAGCAGGTGCCAAGTCATGCTTCATTGATGCTGCACTGTAATTTAACAGCAGTATATACAAATTAGGCCCATCTCCATATATATATATATACTTTAATTTATTTTTATTTTATTGAGAAAGTTGTTATTTTGATGCTGTTTTCCAGCATCCTCTTTGAAAGTGGTAGGGGAGAAGAGCAGATACTGCCTGAAATCTGCTTGAAATGAAGGAACTGCACAAACTTGGGATAATTCTGTTGTGGAAGATAACATACAAGATACAAAATGTATAAGGAACAGAATCCACATTAACAAATATTAAGCTATAGTATCTTCTAGTAAGAACATTTCAAGAAATGAGAGAGAACATCAGAGTAGGAGAAATATTTAATTTTCCCCTCTTAATTTACATATGTATGTAACTGCTTTGTTCCATGAAGATGTACATCAACTTTGCTAATTTTTTTCCCGTCACTAAGCTCAGCACTTCTTAAATCAGGCTAAACTTCTGGCCTCATCAGCAGCTCGAAGCACTCATTTTTTGGGATGTCAGAACAAAGGAACTCTAGTTTGTCACTTCTTTTTCAATTTCTTAGTGACCTTCTTTATACCAGTTAAAAAATACAAGTTCATTCAAGCCAAACTGCATCTTGTAATAAGACATCTTTGAAACAAGTACGAGGAGCAGGGAATGTGCTGTTATGCCCCCTATGTTTCAACAGTACTACCTGTTTTTCTGGGTCTGCTCTCAGCACTGGCAATTGCAATCCATGTAGCAACCAAGACCAGTTTTACAAAAGAATGTTTCAACAGTGTTTCTTGGGATTTTGCTTCTTCGCATTCTTTTTGAAAGTTGAATAAGGCAAATTCACAGACACTTTCTGTCTCCCAGGTTTGTAGCATACATACAATTATAGCTGGGGAAGAAAAGGGGGGGTCCTGTAATGAGAGAAGGAGACAAAGAAAAAGAGGAGAAAAAATATCAAGCCAATGCTTTAACAGTAAGTGCAAACTTTTGTTCACTGCTTCTGTGACTCAAGCACTTGATTTATAATTATTTACCATACCTGGTTTTAAATACATTATTCAAGGTTGTTGGATCAGGCAGCCAAAGAAGACACTTAGTTCTTCCATCGAATTTGGTGGGTATTCTAAGTCTCAATGTTTGTCATATTTTACTTAACAGTTCAAGTCTGGAAAATATTAATAAATTTACCATTTTAGGACTACTCTCCAGATACATAAGATAGCATTTTTTAAATTAAAAAGCAAAAAACAAACAAAGAAAAAACAAAACAGAACAAAACAACTTTCCGCTAAAGCAAACTTGTTCCTGTGGAATAAGAAAGCCCCCAGTGTCTGGAAATGCTGCTCTGCCTCTCTCTCAGCTTTGTTACCAAAGAAGAGCAGATTTTGAATGATTAGCCCCAATGAGTGAAATGCCTGCTGGGGTTTATAACACTACAACATGTTTCATTTATAAATGAAATGTTTTTTCAGCTTGCTGTCTCAAAGCAATCCCCATGCTCTGCTGTCTTATGAAATACCAAGCTTTAACATGTTGCTGTTGTTTTATACATAGTGACAGTCTTGTTTACTAAATACATGTATTGTCAATTGTGTTATCCCTAACCACGTTATAATGTCTATTTACACCAATCTAATTTGAACTGTTGCTAAGCATTATTAGTACTAATAACAGACACTAAAGCATGGAAAATACAGCAAATGTTTCCTCTGCTGAAGGTCACATCTTCTGTTGACCTATTTCCTCCTTCTGTAATGGAATTTATGAACAAAGAAATACATAAATAAGCTAAATTTGTCACTGATTTTGTACCAAGTCTTTTCCAAGTCTTCTGTTTCAATCACGGGTAGCTTCACACACAAAGGATTTTTGTGCAACTCAATTATGGGCAAAAATCTACTCAGATTTGACCTCAAACCCATTGCAGTCAGGAAAGGTCCACCCCAGCAATCTGTATCAGGCCCTTATTGTCCACTGCACATTTATAATTATTAACTTGCAGTAGCAGCAGCTAAATATTTTTGAGTAAATAAGCTCCTTAAATTCTGTAGTCGATACTGTTGTAAACAGAGAGATAAAGTTCTCCACTACGCTTTGTAGAAGGTTTAAAAGAAACTACAGAAACAGTAACATTCTTTATTAAATGATTCTAAAAGAGTAATTGGGGGTGGGGGGAATTTAATTTCTAAACAGTCCCACTGGGTTTCATCTCTTCTGAATTCCACAGGGAAAGAGGAGAGAAACTGCAATAATAATATAATAAATAAATAAATGAAGAAAATAATCTGATGAGAGGAGAAAGCATCTCGCCAGCCCTGCACCCTCCACAGGAAAACAAAAAGAAAAGGAAAAAAAAAGAAAAGAAAAGAAAAAAAAAAGTAGTAAAAAGGATGATTTAAACAAAAATTAAGGACAGCTCACATTTGAATATTATATCTTTGGGCACACAGCCAAATGCAGATGCATCTAGCCATGTGTTGGACAGAGGCCAAATTCTCTCAGTCCCAGTTGTTCAATTTTATAGCGAGTGAACAAAAAGGGGGGGGGGGGGAGGTGATATAATATGGTCGTTTGGTAACCAATGTTTGGGGGCTTGTTAAGGTGCAAGTGAGGGTGTTTATGTGAAAGGAGAGCATAAAATTAACACTGTGTTCCTCAAATCAAAGTATGATGTGTGTCATGTAGTACTGTATTTTGTGTTTATTTTCAGTAGCAGCAGGGCAGCTCTATGCAGTGATTTGCAAGCTAAGGCATTGTGTCGATCCACTGAGTTTTCCTTCACAACTATCCTGAGAAAAATCAAACCTGGACATGATATGCAGTGACATATCCAAATATACCAAGACAATTGTGTTGATATCTACAGATGAACAAACATCTATAACAGTGTTTTTCATTTTTGTCTCATAGTGCTGTTAAAACAAGCCAAATTTGGCAGATCTCAACACCTTTAATAAATCCCATAGTGCCTGGGAATATTAACACAATCCAGTATTCGAGGTTTTGCTCCAGATTAAAATGTGTTCGCTGGGCCCCATTGACCCAGTGCATGGGAAGGGACATGGATTTGATTCTGGATTTGGATGGAGCATAAGAGATTACCAGTGGCACAAGGGACAAGTTCTCTTTCTTTCCCCTCCATCGGCACAAATTTATTGCACAGTGTGGAAGATCACTGAACAGGGAAGCGACAGCTGCAGAGGCAGTGCCAGCCACCACAGGCCCACGGGATATTAACATTAGGGCTGATCCTGTCGGCATGCGTTTCCTGGCTGTCCTCTCTGCAATGTGAAGCTCTCTCTGAAAGGGTTTTGGGGCAATGCAGGGGAGGCCATGTGTTCTGGCGGGTACACAAAATGGCTGTGATCACTTGATAATGCCACTAGTCTGGGCCTACATTTCTTTGACATTTGGGGTGACTGCACCACCAGAGGGAAAAGAAATTCTCCCTCTCAATGTCAACTG